>NW_026728579.1:1275830-1909996 GCF_030684315.1 Stegostoma tigrinum | reverse complement strand
TAAAGCCTTTGATAAGTTTCCCCGTGGTAGGCTATTGGAGAAAATACAGAGGCACAGGATTGAGGGAGATTTAGCCATTTGGATTAGAAACTGGCTTTCGGTAAGAAGGCAACGAGTGCTGGTTGATGGAGAATATTCAGCCTGGAGTCTGATTACTAGTGTGTCTCAAGGATTTGTTGTGAGACCACTGCTGTTTGTCATTTGTGTAAATGACTTGGACGCAGGCATTGGTGGATGGGTTAGTAAGTTTGCATATGACACTAAAGTTGGTGGAGTGGTGGACATTGTGGAAGAATGTTGCATGTTGTAGGGAGACTTGGATAAACTGCAGAATTGTCCCTAAAGTTGGCAAATGGAGATTAATACGGATAAATGTGAGGTGATTCACTTTGGGAGGACTAATAGGAAGGCAGAACACCGAGTCAAGGGAAAGATTCTTGACAGTGTAGGTGAGCAGAGGGATCTTGGTGTCCATGTGCATAGATTCCTGAAAATTGCTACCCAGGTAGATGGTGCTGTTCAGGAGTCTGATGGTGTGTTAGGTTGCAATGGTAGAAGGATTGAGTTCCGGAGACGTGATGTCATGCTGCAACTTCCAAACACTAGTGCGGCCTCGGAATCGTTGGAACAGGTGCAGAGGAGGTTTACCAGGATGTTGCCTGGTCTGGAGCGAAGGTCTTGTGAAGAAAGGTTGAGGATCTTGGGCCTGTTCTCATTGGAGAGAAGGAGGCTAAGAGATAATATAAGATGATCAGTGGTTTAGATAGGGTGGACAGTGAGAGTCTTCTTCCGAGGATGATGACTTCAGCTTGTACAAGGGGGTGCAGCTACACATTGAGGGGTGATGGTTTTAAGACAGATGTCAGAGGCAGGTTCTTTACTAAGAGAGTGTTAAGGGCGTGGAATGCTCTGCCTGCCAATGTTGTTAACTCAGCCACATGAGGGGCATTTAAACAGCCCTTGGATAAGCATATGGTTGACGATGGGGTAGTGCAGGGGAATGGGCTTAGATTAGTTCACAGCTCGGCGCAACGTGGAGGGCCGAAGGGCCTGTTCTGCGCTGTGTTGTTATATGTTCTATTACAGTTCACAGATTACTCTACCACACATTTTAGTGTTAAGTGTGAAGAGGATAATGAACGTCTGCAGAAGGACACAGAAAGTGTAAGTGAATGGACAAGGGTCTTGCAGATGGAGTGCAATGATGGAAAATGTGAGGCTATCCATTTTGGTGGCAATTCGGGCAAAATGGAGTATTACTTAAATGGTGAAAAATTGTAGCATGCTGCTATGCAGAGGGAGCTGGGCAGCCTTGTGTATGAAGCACAAAACGTTTGCAGACGCAGCTGGTAATTGAGGCAACAAATGGAATGGTGTCCTTTCTTGCTCGAGTGATGCAGTTTAAAAATCGGGAGGGGATGCTCCAGTTGTATAGGGTGCTGGTGAGGCTTGATGTAGAGTAGTTTGTACCGTTTTAGTCTCCTCACTGGAGAAAGGATGTCCTGGCACTGGAGGGGGTGCAAAGGAGCTTCACAAGATTGATTCTAGAATTGAAAATGTTGCTGTATGGGGAGAGTTTGAGGAGACTACGATTGCACTCACTGAAACTTCGAAGAATGAGGGATGTTCTAATAGCAACTTTTAAAATTACGAAAGAAATACACAGGAAAGGAGCACTGAAGTTGGTTCCACTGATGAGTGAAAGTACAACTCCGGGGCACAGCCTCAAAATAAGGGTGAACAGATTTAAGACTGAGTTGAGGATGAGCTTCTTCATCCAAAGGGTTGTGAATCTGTGGAATTCTCTGCCCAGTGAAACAGTTGAGGTTCCCTGGTTGAATGTTTTAAAGGCCAAGACAGACAGATCTTTGAACAGGAAAGGAATTGAGGATTTTGGTGAATGGGAGGGTAAGTGGAGCTGACTCCGCAAAAAGATCAGTGATGACCTTATTGAATGGCGGAGCGAGCTGGAAGAGACAGATGACCTACTCCTGCTTTATTTCTTCTGTCCATATGTCCTTAGATTGCCATCCTTGTCATTCCTCCTTCCCTGGAATAGGCCAGATCTGAACGCTGATCACTAGGTCTTTAAATAACTCCCACGTATCAAATGTCGACATGTACAATAAAAGCTCCTCCCAATTAATACTGCTCTGCTCCTACCTGATACTCCTTCCCCCAATTTAGTAGCTTCCCACAAGGTCCTGATAATTCATAGCTATCTTAAAATGTAAGAAGAGGCGATCACCTCGTTTGAAGAAGCTCCTGGTTCAGTGTTTTTCCCCATGTGGGAGTCAGCTACAGGTTTTCTTGTTCCAAGATTGGGGAGGAAATGGCCAAGTGGTATTATTACTGGACTGTTAATTCAGAGACTTAGATCACATTCTGGGGACCTGTGTTCAAATCCCAGCACAGCAGGTGGTGGAATTTGAATTGAATATAAAAGAAAATCATCAATGTAGAATCTCATGATGACCATGAATCCATTGCCAAATGTCAGAAAAACCCACCTGGTTCACTGATGTCCTTTAGAAAAGGAAACTGCCATCCTTACATGGTCTGGCCTACATGTGACTGCAGACCCACAGCCATATGATTGACTCTGAACTGACCCCAGGGCAATTAGGGATGGACAACAAACACTGCGTAGCTAGTGATGTCCTCCTCCCGTTAACAAATAAATACAATTGGATTCTACGTCTTCCGATCGAAGATCGTTTCTTGTTCTCACAGTAATTTCATGGCTGACAGTCAGTTTTCCTCCTGCCTGTCTTTTTGGAATGTCACGTCGCCCTGCACATTTACCTCCAGTGTTGATCTCCTTATAACCATGTCTTTGTAATAGCTCTCAAATCATGCCCGCCAACCTGTATGTGTGCTATTAATTTGTTGATTTTGTTCTGAATACAATGAGCATGTAAGCAAAGAGCCACTAATTTAGCTCTCTAACTTTATTTCACCTCTTGACAGTATTTACAGCTGTTTTCTGTTTGTACATGCTGTCTTTTCCAATCCCACACTGAGTATTGTTATCTCAATAGTTCTTGAATGTCAGATCGTGTGTATTCCTGGGCGACTCTGCTCGTGTGGTCTATGGAGTTGTGGAGGTCACAGTTCTAGGACAGCCATTTCATAGGCCTATGCTGCAGGTTAGAAGAAAAGACAATCTCTTGCTCTGAGCTCTGCAAACCAGGGCAATGTCAAAAAGGAAACAAGGTCAAAAGAATTTCAACAAGAATCTCAAAATTAACTGCTGAATTCATATAAGCATTCCGGGGATCGCCCAACTTAGTGGCCACAACATCCCACTTTCTATTCTTCACAAACAATCCAAAGGCTGAACTATCCGTATCCCTCTTAACGGTTATGTTTTTTGAGCTAATTTCTTGTTTCTAACTTGTGTGTATTTGTGGTGCCTTCTGACTTCTTGCATTTAGCAATTGATAAACTCACTCTCTCACTAATTTAGTAAAACCTGGTTTTATAGAATCCCCGGTGTGGAAACAGGCCATTCAGTTCAACAAGTCCGCAGCAACCTTGCAAAGAGCATCCCACCCAGACCCATCCCCATTCCCTACTCTATCCCTGTCAGCCTGCATTTCCCATGGCTAATATACCTAACGTACACGTATGTGGGCACTGTGGGTAATTCAGCATTCCCAATCCACCTAACCTGCACATCTCTGGACTGGTCAAAACAATGATTCAATATGAATTAGTTATAATGCAGCTGTTAACAGCAATCCTCCGTCCCTGTGTTGGAGCGAGATTTAACATTCAAGATCCAAAATGATACACTTGAACAAGGTAGTTCAAAACAGCCAGCTCTCTGATTGAGGTTGTTGACTTGCTCGCTGAGCTGGCTTGTTTTCATTGAGACGTTTCGTCACCATGATGTGTGACATCATCAGTAAAGCCTCCAGCGAAACAATGTTACTCTACTCTGTCTGGAATTTATACTGTCCGGTCTGTTACCATGAGTACTGTCATTTCGGGTTTTGATCTGTATGGTTTTGTATGTGGGGGTCCAATTGTATCTGTTTGTTGGCTGCATTATGGGTGGAGGATCACGCCTCTCATACGAAACTGGGACAAGGTAACCATAGTAGCCCAAGCCAAGCATAGACCCGCAGAGGGATTCTCGAGGCATGGTTCTCCACCCATTCTCCAATCTCACATTCTTGGTCTCTTCAGTTTGAATATGATCACTCAACCATAGCCTTTATGACAAACAACGTAGTCTTAGTTCCCATAATCTTCAAACAGGACTGTCCCGACAGATCCACTTGTTCTCATGATTTCGTCTTCTGTTGGAGGGATTCTGAAATGTCTGCATTCTTCCTCAACTGAGTATTCCTTGCGTTTGTGGTTGACAGAGCTCTCAGCTGTGTCCAACCCATCTCCTACACTTTGGCCTCACCCCTGATGATGTGCACTGGTCCTCAAAGCCCAACCCATCAATATCCACATCTAGAAGAACATCAGCCACGATTTCCAACAAGATTCCACCCCCAGGCAAATATTCCCCTCCCCTCTCTTGTCAGCCTTCCGCATAGACCATTCCGTCAGGACACCTCAGTCCACTCTTTATCCATTCGCAACACCTCCCCATTACCCGACAGCACTTTCCATGCCACCACAGAAGGCATAATATCTGTCCATTTACTTCCTCCCGCTTCACTATCCAAGGCTTCCAGGAGAAGCAGCGATTTACCCACACTTCACTCAATCTAGTCTACTGTATTCACTGCTCACAATATGGTCTCCCTCTGCATCGGGGAGACGAAACACAGACTGACCAACCACTTGGCAGAACACCTATATTCTGTCCATAAAAATGGCCCCAGGTTTCCAATTGCCTGTCACTTGAGCACTCCATCATGATCCCTGGGCAAAATCTCTGTCTCAGGCTTGCTGCAGTGCTCCAGTGAGTGCAAGCTAGAAGGAAAAAATCTCATGTTTGCGTTGCAGAACACCTCCGCTCGGTTTGCAATAAAGAACAGCACCTCCCAGTCGCGAACCATTTTAACTCCCCCTCCCATTCCTCAGACGACCTGTCCATCGTGGGCCTCCTGCAGTGCCACAATGGTGCCACCCAAAGAGTGCAGGAACAGCAACTCATATTCCGCTTGGGAACCCTGCAGCCCAATCGTATCGATGTGAAGTTCCCAAGCTTCAAAATCTCCCCTCCCCGACTGCATCCCAAAACGAGCCCAACTCATCCCCTCCCCCCACTGCATCCCAAAACCAGCCCAGCTTGTCCCGCCTCCCTAACCTGTTCTTCCTCTCACCTATCTCCTCCTCCCACCTCAAGCCGCACTTCTATTTCCTCCTGACTAACCTCATCCCGTTTGCTTGACCTGTCCGTCCTCCCTGGACTGACCTATCCTCTCCCGACCTTCCCACCGATACTCTCCTCTCCACCTATCTTCTTTTGTCTCCATCTTCGGTCCGCTTCCCCGTCTCTCTCCCTATTTATTTCGGAGCCCTCTCCCCAACACCCTCTCTGATGAACGGTCTAGGCCCGAAACGTCAGCTTTTGTGCTCCTGAGATGCTGCTTGGCCTGCTGTGTTCATCCAGCTTCACACTTTGTTATCTTGGATTCTCCAGCATCTGCAGTTCCCATTATCTCTGGATTAAGGAGAAGATAGGTGGAGAGGAGACAGACAGGTTAAAGAGGCGGTGGATGGAGCCAGTCAAGATGAGTGTACGTGGGGAGTTAGGGAGGGGATCGGTCAGTCCAGGGAGGACAAACAGGCTAAGGGGGTGGGATGAGGCTGGTAGGTAGGAGATGGGGGTAGGGCTTGAGGTGGGAGAGTGGATAGGTGGGAGGAAGTACAGGTTAGGGAGATGAGGATGAGCTGGGCTGGTTTTGGGATGTAGGTGGGGAGGGGAAATTTTGAAGCTTGTGAAATCCACACTGATACCATTAGGCTGCAGGGTTCCCAAGCAAAATAAGTGGTACTGTTCCTGCAACCTTTGGGTGCCATCGTTGTGGCACTGCAGGAGGCCCAGGATGGACAGTCCATCTGAGGATTGGGAGGGGTAGTTAAAATGGTTGGCGACTGGGACGTGCAGTTGTTTAGTGTGAACCAAGCCTCCGCTTGGTTTCCCTGACGTAGAGGAGGACCACACAGGTAGTGGGAACTGCCGATGCTGGGGAGTCTGAGATAACAAAGTGTGGAGCTGGATGAATCAAGGGCTATGGGGAGAGTACAGGGAAGTGGAGTTGAAATGCCCATCAGCCATGATTCAGATGCCAGAGTGGACTTGATGGGCCAAATAGCCTTACTTCCACTCCTCTGTCTTATGGTCTTATGAACACAACAAGCCAAGCAGCATCATCCAGCTCTAAGATAATAAAATGTGAGGCTGGATGAACACAGCAGGCCAAGCAGCATCTCAGGCTCCTGAGATGCTGCTTGGCCTGCTGTGTTCATCCAGCCTCATTTTATTATCTTGGAATTCTCCAGCATCTGCAGTTCCCATTATCTCTCATCATCCAGCTCTACACCTGTTATCTCAGATTCTTTTGTGTCCAATTCCTGACAAAAGATCTGGACCAAAAACGTCAGCTTTCCTACTCCTCTGATGCTGCTCAGCCTGCTGTGCTCATTCAGCTCGACACCTTGTTATCATAGAGACAGCACATGTTAGGTGTCTTTGCTACATCAAGTTTTCTGAGTGTCATAACCTATATGACAATGTGTATCAGCTCTGAACTTATTTGTATGTTGAAGCCATTCATGTAATTTGCATGTGAATAAATTTACATTTGGACTCTGGTGAAATACAAAGAAACCTAGACTTGTTTGAAAATTAAATCGACTTAATTAATTCAGTCATATAATTGGCATAAAAATATAAGAAATTAATCCTACTCAAAATCTTGGAGATGTGTTTGTTTGGCATTAGGGTATTGAAGGTGGAGATGTGGTCAATAAGTAGGAGCTTGATGTAGATGCCCTTGTTATCTGGACGTTCCAGAGATGTGTGTAAAGCCAAAGAGAGGACATCGACGATGGATCTGCTGCATCAGTCGGTGAATTGCAGTGGATCAAGGTAATGTGGGAGGGTGGAGTTGATGTGACCCATGACCAACCTCTCAAAGCACTTCATAGTGATGAAAATGGATGTAAGAGCCACTGGGCAGCAGTCATTTGAGGCTTCTGGAAAAATTTGCTGATGTTCAGTGCGGGGATCTTAAAGCTTTAGCATGAACATCAGAAAATTGGAGAAGCCTCGAGCATATGAGCACAGGTAGCTGAGGGTAGGGAGGGCGGGAATTCCAGAAATCAAAGAGGGCAAGACACAGAGAGAGAGAGAGAGAGACGGAGATCATAGTGAAGAAATGATTAGCCTGGTAGGCAGTGGAAAATACATGATTTTCCATGGAACATGCAGACATCTTCGAAAAACAGGACATTGAGTTTTCAAAGTTTTGGAAATTAGTGTTATAGTTGATTTAGAGTGAATCAAATTGCTGTTCACACCATTGCCATCACCTTGCCCTTGTCAAGACAGACATGGATAAAGTTCTCAAAGCTGATAGAAAATTGAAAGCACTGGCATCCTGTGACGATGGTACGTTTCCTTCCTTTAAAAATAATGCTTGCAGCTTAATTGGCATAATAAAGAGCACAGGGGCTCTGTTTGACGCTGCCGCCTCACGGCACCAGCAACTTGGGTTCAATTCCACCCTTTGACTATCTGTGTGGAGTTTGCACATTCTTCATGTGTCCGCATGGGTTTTCTCTGGGTGCTCCAGTTTCCTCCCACAGTCAAAAGACGTGCAAGGTCGGTGGATTGGCCATGCTAAATTTCCCAAGGTGTTCAGTGATGTGTAGGTTAGGTGAGTTATGGGTGGATGGGTCTCGGTGGGATGCTTTGAGGGGCAGTGTGGTTGTGTTGGACTGACGGACCTGTTTCCACACTGTAAGGATTCTCTGATTCATGATTCTATGATTTTACTGAGCACAAAGGTACAATATTAGCCCGTCATATTTGTCTCACCTCTTGACACATTGACAAGAAAGCTTTAATTTCAGTTTCTGTGCATTTTCAATGTGTCTGCTGTCTCTAACAAGGCTTGACTGTATCTCCTTCTCGAATGCACATCTCCTGTCCCCTAACAAGTAGAGGTGTCACTTGCTTTTCATTCAGTACCATCAGTAAAACAATAGCCTCCATATTATAAGATAATAAAATGTGAGGCTGGATGAACACAGCAGGCCAAGCAGCATCTCAGGAGCACAAAAGCTGACGTTTCGGGCCTAGACCCTTCATGAAGGGTCTAGGCCCGAAACGTCAGCTTTTGTGCTCCTGAGATGCTGCTTGGCCTGCTGTGTTCATCCAGCCTCACAATTTATTATCTTGGAATTCTCCAGCATCTGCAGTTCCCATTATCTCTGATACTATTTTAGCCTCCATATTCTATCCAGCGGCTTCTATTAACACTCTCACACTGTTCTTTTTTACCTCCAGGTATTGACCACTCATCATTTCTTATTCCTCTCCTCATCTCATCTCTCTCACATACGCTCTCTCGATCTCTCCTCTCCCTATTCTCCCCCAACACTTCACTCAGGCACAAACAGAAGTTCACAGTCACACTATGTTGCACATGCATATCCTATCCCTCATGCACAAACATACTATCCACACACACTGACCACGGACAGACACACGCGGGCAGACACACACGGACAGACACACACACACAGAGTTACGTTCTCACTCATTCATACTCCATACTGTCATACAATCATGCATGGTCTTGCACACATTCCGTGGCACACTTGCATGCCCTGTTCGCAGGATCTTTTGCCAATGTTCATACACTCAACTACACACAGACACACACACACAAAGCTCTCCCTCACACACTTGGGGTTACAAATTCACTTGCTCTCAAGCTCACTCGTTCTCACAGACACTCTCACTGCCTCATGCATGCTGTTACACTCGCTTTTGTGCTGACTCTCGTTTACACACTCTTGAGCACAGTCACTGGTGCACACATTCTGTCCTGCGCACGCTCACACTTTCGTGCACTGTCTTTGCACTCTTGAACACAATCATATGTTCACCTCTCTCTTGCACACAGTCAATTTGATTAGAGTATTCATTATTACATATGCCTAGGTACAGTGAAAAGTTCTGTGATGCATGCAGTATAGACAGATCATACCATACAAGGTGCATTAGTGAAATGGAACATAATGACAGCAACAGAGAAGATGCACAGAGAGCAAGATCAAAATTAGATTTAAAATTTTAAGTGTTCTATTCAGATGTCCAATAACAGTGGTGAAGAAGCTTTTCTGGGATCTGTTCACACATGAATACAAAGTTTTTGACACCTTCCCTTCAGAAAACGGTAGAAGAGAGTGTAATTGGCGGGTGAGAAAGACCTTTGATTATTTCAGTTGCTTTCCCGAGGCAGCAGGAAGTATAGGTGGAATGAATGAGTGGAAGGCTGATTTGCATGATGCACTGTGCTGTGTTCATGACTCTGGAGTCTGTTGTTTTCTTAGGAAGAACAGTTGCCAAACCATGCTATGATATGCATCCAGATAGGATGCTTTCTCTGGTACATCAATGAAAGTTGCCCTTTATATTTGAATTGCCTTAGTCTCCTGGGAAGTAGAGACATTGGTGTGCTTTTTTGCCCATTGCGACGATCTGGGTAGACCAGATTTTTCACAGTCATTGATGTGACTCCATTATGGCGTGTTAACCAGATCAACAATGTCATTAAAAATATCCTGAAGGAGGAGGACTGTAAGACGCAGCTCGATGTACACTTTGGTAAGATGAGTGATGAGGTCTTGCATCAAGTGTTCCGAGAGCTAGGCAGTGGATTAAATAGCAGAACCTCTAAAGTTGCAATCTCTGGATTATTCCTGGTGCCACATGCTGAGAAGGCAAGAAAAAGGGGTAGAAAACAGATGAATGCTTGGCTCAAGTGTTTGTGTTTGGGGAGGGATTTAGACACATGGATCTGAAGGACAATTTGTGGGGATGGTATATCCTCTGCAAGTTGGCTGGTCTGCAGCTGAAGCAGAAAGGAACCAAAATCCTTGCACAAGGGTTTGCTAATGTGGTGAGGAATTTAAGCTGTCGGCCTCCAAGCAGTGGGCAATTGAAGAGCAGGTAATTCACTGAGGGGTGAGAAAATAATAATATAAAGATTATATTAGGGGATTTCAACTGCACAACATTAATTGAGATAACATAAAAGTTTGACTTGGGAAATAATTCTTTAAATACATTTGAGAGATTATTTAACATCACCATGTAGACGAGCTTGTAAGGGACGGTGCAATGCTGGACCTACTTCTGGGACACAAAGGCAGTGTTCAAGGTGACAGTGGCTCAGTGCTTTAGTGTTAGTGACCATGACAACAGACTTTTCAACATGGGAGAGGAGATCTGTTTAAAAAAAAATGTTTTTGGTTTGGGGAAAGGCATATTTGACTGAAACAAGGCAGGATCTGGGTGTAATATTTTGGGAAGTTAGTTGAGGGCGAATCTACAGCAGAAAAGGAACTGGGAGAGTAAAGGCCAGCTATGTTCCGTTTTGGGTGAAATTTATGATCAACAAGCCTGGAGAACCCTGGATCTTGAGGAATGTTCAGGACATGTTTATGACAAGTGCAAAGGGAGCAAATGAATGGATGACTAGTGGCGTATAAAAATGAAGTGTGAAGAAACGGTGGTGGCCAAGATTGGAAAGAATATCAAGATATTCTGCAGGCATATCAAGCAGGAGAATAACCAGGGAAAGAGTAGGGCCAATTAGAAACCGGGGTGTACGAAGGGTGATGGGGCAATCTGTGTTCAGAACTGAAGAGCATCGATACAGTCGACAAGTACCTCCCATCTGTCCTCCCTTCAAGGAGGAGCATTGATGTCTATAAAGCAGGAAGATGCAGTGTGAAATTGAAATTATTGGCTGGTTTAAAAGTGAAAAAATCCCCACGCCCATATGAGTTGTTTCCAAGACTGCTGTGGGAGAAGAGAAAGAAAATCTCTTCAGAGATAGTAGGAACTGCAGATGCTGGATAATCTGAAGAAACAAGGTGTAGAGCTGGATGAGTGCAGCAGGCCAAGCAGCATTAGAGGAACAGGACGGCTGATGTTTTGAATCTGGACCCTTCTTCAGAAATGGAGCAGGGGAAGGGGATTCTGAAATAAATATGGAGAGAGGGGGAGGCGGATTGAAGATGGATAGCTGAGAAGATAGTTCGAGAGGAGACAGACAGTTCGAAGCGGCGAGGATGAAACCAGTGAAGATGAGTGCTGGTGGGGGGTAAGAACATAGAACGATACAGCGCAGAACAGGCCCTTCGGGCTTTGTTGTTGCACAGACCAGTGAACTAATATAAGCCCACCCCGCTACACCAGCCCATCAGCACTCATCTGCTTACCCAAGGACTGTTTAAATGCCCCGAATGTGGCTGAGTGAACCACATTGGCCGGCAGGGCGATCCACGCCCTTACCACTCTCTGAGTAAAGAACCTGCCTCTGACATCTGTCTCAAATCTATTATCCCTGAATGTGTAGCTGTGCCCCTTTGTACAAGCTGAAGTCATCATCCTCGGAAAAAGACTCCCACTGCCCACCCTATCTAATCCACTGATCATCTTGTATGTCTCTATTAAATCCCCTCTTAACCTTCTTCTCTCCAATGAGAACAGACCCAAGTCCCTCAGCCTTAATTCATAAGACCTTCACTCCAGACCAGGCAACATCCTGGTAAATCTCCTCTGAACCTTTTCCAATGCTTCCACATCCTTCCTGTAATGGGGCGACCTGAACTGCACGCGGTATTTCAAGTAAGGCCGCACTAGCTACATCTTTTAATATACTAGCACAGAGTACATGAGGTCCCAGATACCTATCGACCTTTAACCCCATTAGTTTCCCGAGCACCTTTTCTCTGGTGATATTTCTTGTCTGCTTTTTGCTCTTTGTTCACTAAATATTTTTGAGATGGTATTTGTGCCTTTTGCTGTGAAGACTGACATAAAGTATTTATTTGTCTCATTTGCCATTTCCTGATTCCCCATTATTATTTTTGCAGCCTCCATTCTTTAAGGGATCTGCGTTCACTTTGACCTCTTCCTTCCTTTTCATTTGTTTAAATAAGCTCTTATTGTCGGTTTCTTTTCTATTTCTCGGCTTTGAAATCTTTCCTTATTTCTGGTTTCCCACTAACCTTGGGCACTGACTGTTGAATTGGCAGAACATTGGAGAGAATGCTGAGGATATGAAAGTTTTGGTCTGGTGAATAGTACTCGACATGGTGCTGTTGCCCCCACTCCTGCTCAGGTGTCTCCCAGTTGAAATGCCAAATGGGACCCTGCCCGTGCTCTTCACAGCTGCCCTGCAGCATTAAATGGCTGGAGGCAGGACATGGGGCGCCCTCTTGGATGGAAGTTCTACCTTGTAGAACTCCTGGCCACTTAGAGCCCAGAAGAGTCTGAAGTTGCTGATGGCTGGATGGCAGGTCCCGGACTAGAGATGCGGAGTGGTCGAGGGTTGTTCGGGGTTGTTGAAACGTTGGATGAGAATTTAAGGGTGTGAAGTGCCTTGGATCAGGCCAAGGGGCCTGTGGATGAGGATCCCCTACCAACTCAGTTTTTCGAGGCTGGATTGTGCATGTAAAGCTGACTGCCTTCCTGATTGACATCTATCTCCTTACGCAATAGAGGGGATCCCTTAAATTGCCATCAATTAGTCTCAGGAGGTCAAAGGATAGGCAGGCTGCTTGACAGTTCCCCAGAACTTCCACACATGTACACACAGTGCCCTCCAGATTTTATGTGTTTCTTCCCACCTTCGTATCTGTGGGATGGGGCTTTATAATGTAGCTCATGCAGTGCTAAAACAAAGAAGTTATCCTGAACCTTGAAATAGGACTGGAATGATGCACCCAAATCTGGGACTAAACTTCAAGAGTAATAATTTTGGTAATATTGAGTAATAATGATGAAATTTACCCAACCTGTTTTAGGATTGTGACATTTTATCAACAAATTTAGCTAACGCTATTTTCATTGGAGTACAGGGGATTAATAAGTAGTGAATGGAGACATAAAGGATTATGATTGGTTGGGATAAGATAAACGTGGAGAGGCTGTGTTCCCATGGCTGGTGGATGATGTTACAAGGAGAAGGGAATGCATTGATGTTTTGGGGAAAAGATGTAGGGCGATGTCGAGGGGAATATTTTTCAAGCAGTGAAGGTTCATGGGCCAGGATCTCTCTGCCTGTGAAAGGGTTAGAAGCCGAGAAAATCAACGATTTCACTCAGATGAATGCATATCTCTGGGAGCTTCATTCCTCATATTGCCAATAGATTTTATTTATGGAGGTTCTGTTGTATTTGGAGTGGTTCGATTGGCATTCCATGTTTTGACCATGTTTGCCAGATTTTGTTGGCATCATGTGAACTAAAATTGAATTGATACTTGTTTAACTACTAATTGTTTTTGGTAGACGCTGTAGAACATACCATGTGTATGACAAAAGAGCAAAATTATAAGAGAAATCTAGTTCAAAACCGAGGTAACAGAGCGCCTTTTTAAAATGAACAAGAATGTGTGATTAACACACTTCATAGCTGCAACCTAGTGTGATTTAAATGAATGCTGATTACCAGCAGTGAAATAGGGGTTGTAAGATCCACTATTTGAAACGAGTAAAGAGCCAATTAGTTTGTACTTTGGATTTGGATGTAGTGAGAATGCACGTCGGTTGAAAGAGATGGATGTTTTAGTTTAAATTGTACTGAGTCCTGCTTCATAAATATAAAGGAGGGCTTCATAACATACAAAGCTACTGTTCCTCCACCATTGTTCTGCAGAAATTACTGAACCAAACGACAGAATATGACCAGCATCATAAGACCATAAGACATAGGAGTGGAAGTGAGGCCATTCGGCCCATCAAGTCCACTCTGCCATTTAAATCATGGCTGATGGGCATTTCAACACCACTTCCCTGCACTCTCCCCCTAGCCCTTGATTCCTTTTGGGATCAAGAATTTGTCGATCTCTGCCTGGAAGGCATCCTGGCCTCCACTGCAATCTGCGGCAATGAATTCACAAGCCCACCACTCTGGCTGAAGACGTGTCGTCTCATTTCAGTTTTAAATTTACCCCCTCTAATTTTAAGGCTGTGCCCACGGGTCCTAGTCTCCCCGCCTAACGGAAACAACTTCCTAGTGTCCACCCCTTCGAAACCATACATTATCACTGACGGTTCCCTAGTTAGATTTGACATCGTTCATTTGAGAAGGAAATGGCCTGTTTCCTTCATTCCAGAGTACTTTTGTGAATCATTGTATTTATTTCTAGGCCAAATACAGGAATTAATTTTATTTGATAGCTCAATAAGTTAAAATTGTAATCAAAGTTAGTTTTCTTCCTCCTTTGTAGTGGATCTGTTGGAGTTGCACACAGCGCAACGCGTCTTTGATCAACACAAATTGACACAAACCGAGCAACTTCTGAATGTGACTGAAGTAATCAACTGTTTAACGTCCATTTATGATGTTTTGGAACAAAACCACAAGGACTTGGTCAATGTGCCACTCTGTGTCGACATGTGTCTGAACTGGCTGCTGAACGTATTTGATACGTATGTATGATTTACACTTTAATGTAGTATGTTTAGATTCTCCTAAGGTGCATTTAAACTGCATCCGACATATTGGATTTTGATATGTACATGATCCGTTCAGTGAAGATGAAGATTGTCGACTGATTAAAATCAATCCTGGTATTGTTGACAGAAGGTTTCAGTATGTTCTAATTTCATTTCACTTAAACAGATAAAGTAGTTGAAAGTTTTAGCGATTTTTGTTTTAAATCGTAAAATTGAAACTGATATACTTTGGAATCCATTTGGTCAGATCTGTACAGGATCATGTAGACATCTCGACACTCTGATTGTAATGCTCTTCACGGTGACAAATGTTAGTGCTGGAGAAAGACGTGTATAAAGTACACAATATGAACATCATCCAGTGAATGTCAAGGAATAAACGGCCAGATGTAGAATAAATTTTTATGTGACCCTCAATCTCGTCGAGTCATACAGCATAGAAACACCGTGTCTATGCCTCCCAACATACACCAAGCTGCACTAATCTCATTTATCTGCACTTGTTCCACAGCCTACTTGACCGAGCATTTTAAATGCTCATCCCAGATGCTTTTTAAATGTTGAGAATACCTGCCTCAACTACCCTCTCAGGCAGCGTGCTCCATATGTCTACCACTTTTTAGATGAAAAAGCTTTTCCTCAGACTTCCTCCAAAGCATTTAATCCTCACCGTAAACTTGTGCCATCTGGTCTTAGACACATGTGCCATGGAGAAAGGATTCTCACAATGTATTCTGCCCGTGCCTGTCATAATTTTCTTTGCCTCAATCAGATCCCAACCCCAACCTCAGCCTCCTCTGCTCCAAGGAAAACAAACCCAGCATACCAGTCTATCTCATAACTGAGACTTTTTAACCTCGCCAGTATCTTGAAGAGCATTAACTGTGCCATTGTGGTATTTTCCAGACTAATTGTCGTTCAGCTTATCTCAGTCAGATTGTTTAGTAAACTCCATTCCGGAATAATGTTATGCACTTCACTTGGAAATGTATTAGGACTGTGACAGTATATTGGGGAATCCTTGCAAGCGGAGAGAATTTTATTTTCTTTCAGTCCAGGCTGGATACAATTCTAGGACTTGGCAATGGACGTCCAGGGTTAAACTTTCGGTGTCCTCCTATCCACCCCAATCACCTTGAATTTACCATTAATATAAAATTGAGCTTTGTCTGCATGAGATGTGTTCCAATATTAAATTGTTATTGCGACTGTCAATTTTGACATTCTTCATTAGGTGCGTACCCTTCATATTGATAGCAGCTCAAGCTGCTTCAGGATGTCAAAACCAAAATGTTGCCTTTTCCAGGGAAATTGTAGATATTGAGCTGAAATTCTTGCTAGGGAGCACTGAACGACATGCACTATTTCTCAGTACCACCCTCATTAGTACTTATTCCCTTTTTCTACCTGCCAGACAGAAACTGGATGCTCCGAATTAACAACATGAAATTCTGAGTGGGTGTGTGGTGCTTCCACATTGCTCAATGCTCCTCTGCACCTCCAACTTGGGCACTAGTCCGCAGCATCTGCAGCCACACCCATCAGGAGCACCCCATGTCCACAGTTTTGACATGTGACATGTTCCAGCCTCAGCACATCATGGCACATCACAGATCTGCTTTCAGTACTCTTCTGTACTTCATTGCTGCATTCTGGATTGCAGCAGCCCCCCTCATTGCAGTGCTACTGCCAGGGCACTTTTGGATGCAGGGACAGGCACCCATTCGTGTATTGGGCCACGTTACACATCAGGACACGTTGCTTGAGCTCTCAACTCTCATTGTGTCCCTGCATGAATGCTAACAGCTCCTCTGCCTTGTCTTCATTTGCCTTGTCTTCTTAAGGTTAGCCCCTCCGCCACATCTAACAGACTCATAACGCGACTATGTTGATTAACTTTTTAGCATCGAGACCAAGCCAGACAGCTTGTCATGCTTGTCAGCAGTCATCAATCAAAGGAGTGGATGTGTTGCCGTTCAGCACCGTGATATGTTGATCTCACACCTGCAGTCTGTGCCAGCTGCAGAAGCACAGAAGGCATTGCATTGTCTCCAACCACATGGTCATGCTTCATGTTCTGAGGGGAATGGTCTCCAGTCAAGCGAGGCACTTTCAGGCAGCAGATCTAGGTAACTCCAGGGCATTGTCTGATATCACTCGAGGGGCTTGGATGCAATCAGTTGGCTGCTCAGAATGACCATGGTCAGGACACTGTCGTCATAGGTTGTGAGAAGTCAAACATTAGACACCTCACTACCTGTGTTAGCTCTTTCTGCCCTACTGTGGGCTGTTTTTCCTGGAATGAAACAAAGGGAGGAATTGAGTGAGATGAAATGAGCTGGTGCATTTGTTAGTGCTCATGTATGTTTGGGAAGGGAGGTGAGGTCTCCTGGGTGAGAGCAAGAGGCACAGAGAACAAACAGGAATAATAGCCTTGGGGCCTCAAGTAGACGAGAGCAAGCGAAGACAGACATTGAATGCTTTGGTGAGAATGGTATTACATGAGCTGTGCTGAAGGGTGGTGCAGAATTAGAGAGAGTGTGAATGTGAGGTAGCACAGACCAATGAGGATCCTCTTCAATTGGAGCAGAGGTCACTGATCCTGCAGCACTGCTGTATGTTTCTTTTGGTGGTTGAGACTGCATTGACACTGGACAGCCTCAGATGAGTCTGGCTGAATATTGTGTTGTGGCCTCCTGTGCTTGTGCTTGGGAAAGAGGACAGTCCTCCACTGCACCAATCCATCCACCAGGACCTCCAGGTCCCTAACTGTAAATAAGGTGCTAATTTCCCCTTTCCTGCCCTGTCTGGGACAATTGCTATGAACTGTACAAGGAAGTTCTGGATTCTGGGTATTTTACTGGTTCACAATAGCCTTTAAACATGGCACTAGTGCCAGTAATACCGGGATGTTTCAGTGGTGGCAAACACGTGCAGTTACGATGAGTGTAGAACTAACTAGCGTCGGCTGAGGGAGGCACTATAGGAGCATTGTTGCTAGTTATTGAATATGTTTGCAACAACAGAGTGGGAAAATTTGTTAGGTGTTTTGGAGAGATACTGTCCTTGCAGTGCAATAAAAATAACACTGAACTAACATTCCAGTGTTTTAGACCTTCAGATTTCAGAACAGATTTAGACCATTCAGCCCATTGAGTGGGATCTGTCATTCTCAACCTCCTGTGTCCTCACTAAGCAAGAACATATCTATCTATGCCTGAAATCAACTCTGACTTGGCCTCCACAGCTTTCTGCATCAATGAGTTCCACAGATTCACAACTTTCTGACTGAAGAAATTCCTCCTCACCTCCATCCTGAAAGGTGGTCCCTTTGACTCTGAGGCTGTGCCCTCAGGTCCTGGTCTCTCCTACTCGTGGAAACATCATCTCCATGTCCACTCTATCCAGGCCTGACTGACCTTCAGTGTGACCCCCTTCGTCCTTCTAAACTCCATCGAGTACAGACCCAGAGTTCTCAGCCATTCCTCACATGACAGTCCCTTCATCCCCAGGATTATGTTTGAGAACCTCCTCCAGACCCTGACAAAGGCCAGCACATCCATCTTTAGATAGATGGCCAAAAACTGCTCTTAATATTCCAAATGCAAGATAACCAGAGCCTTACACAGCCTCAGCAATACATCTCTGCTCTTATATTTTTGCCGTCTTGAAATGAATGCTGATATTGCATTTGCCTTCCCAACTGCCAACTGAACCTGCATGTTAAAAGAATCCTGAACTGGTGCATCTTTGTGGTTCAGATTTCTGAAGCCTTTCCCCATTTAGAAAATAGTCTATGCCTGTACTTGCCCATCTCTACAGACTCTCTGTGACCTCCCCACTTTCTCAACACTACTTGCCTCTCCACCTATCGAAATGTCATCTGCAGACTTAGCAACAACGCCCTGTGGACAACAATACCATCAGTTCCTTTGTCGAGATTGCTAATGTATAACGTGAATGGCTGTAGTCTGATCTCTGATGAGTGCGGAAGTCCTGTAGTTGCTGGCTGCCATCCTGAAAAAGACCCTTTTATTGCCACTCTCTGCATTCTGCCAGTTAGCCGATCCTCTGTCCATGCCAGTACCTACTCCCGAACACCATAAGCTCATTTTTTATTTTGAAGACTCCTGTGTGTCACCTTGTCAAAGGCTTTCTGGAATTCCAAATAGATAAAGTTCAATGGCTCTCTTTGGTTTTGACTCACTGGTTACATTCCCAAAGAATCTAACAGAGACCTTCCCTTGACAAAGTTGTGTTTTCTCAGCCCAATTTACCATGTATTTCCAAGTATTGCCATGTACTTCCAAGCATTGTCCGGTCTCATCCTTAATAATAGACTCTGAAATCTGACCCAATGACCAGCGCCAGGCTAACAGGTCTGTAATTTCTCATCTTTTGCCTCCCTCCATTTTAAACAGGGGTGTTATATTTGCCATTTTGCACTCCTTTGGGACCCACCCTGACTCCAGTCATTCCTGAAAGATCACCAATGGTCTTCTCACTTATCTCCTTCAGAACTCTGGGGGACAGTCCATCTGGTCCATGTAATTTACCATCTTCTCTGAATTATAGAATTCCTACAGAGCGGAAAGAGGCCATTGGGTCTGCACCACCTCCGCAAAGAACATCCCACCAAGACCCAGCCCTGTACTGTTTCCCGGCAAGCTCACATTTGCCACGGCTGATCCACCTTGCCTGCACATCTTTGGACTGTGGATGGAAATCAGAGCACCTGGCGGAGACACATGCAGACATGGAGAGAATGTACAAATTCCACACAGACCCTTCAGCTTCCCCTGTACCTTCTCCTTAGTGATGGCCACTGCACTCACTTCTGCTTCAGACTCCCTTAAAGCTCTACTACTGGTGCCTTCCAACCTCAAGACTGATGCAAAATACTTGTTCAGTTCCTCTGCCATTTCTTTGTTCCCCAACACTACTTATTTGGCCCCTCTTGAAATTTTCTTTGCATTTTCAGGGGTGTTTACAATAACAATATCTACTTTATAGTGTTGACAAATGGATTGTTTAGATCATCACAGAAACAATAAGCAAAATTCATCAGTATTCTCATTTAACAATTATATATATTAATATCACAGTCAATGCATTTCCATCAGGTAAGCGCGTAGCTGGAACTTTCTAACCCGGCAGTTTTCACTTTTCTGTTCTTAACAAGAATACCTATTTATTACAACAGCATAGATTCTAGCTACAGACAGATGTTTACAAACATTGGACATATATCTGTATGAATTAAAACTGTAAACCCCCTGTCAACTCATCTTCCTGCAGACAAACATAGAGTGGAGATGGATAAACCATGGATATTATAGGTGGAAAAAAATGCGAACTAAGTCCTAACGAAGTGGTCCCGGTTCACAGGATTTGCCAAGATGATCTTGAGAATGAAAAACAAATGAATAAATATCGCAGAGTGACTTATTATCTATTAAAGCATGTGTTGATGATATGGCATTGCTGTGATCATAAAATAGAAAATTGTCCAATTTCCTGTGAGCATTACCGTAGTTTTCATTTGTATTCTCCATGTCGGGAACATATTTATTTGGTACTTTACTGACTAAGTGACGCTCGCTCATCTACAGTGTTCGGTTGCAAACAGCCAATATTTTATTATTCTAATTGAGTAACCATGGTTTGGAATTTTGTCATGGAAATGTATTTCACTTATGTTACTCTGCGTAATTGTAGCCAATCCTCCATTGGCAAGGAAACACACAACTACAGCAGTTAATAAAAGAAAGAACTGCATTTATGTAGCACATTTTATGGTCTCAGGCATAAAAAGTACTTTATAGGCAGCTAAACTACCTTTGAAATGTCGTCACTGATGTAGCATAAGAAAACCTGTTGTATTTAAAATAGTCAGAAGTAAAGAAATATGAAATGAAGTAATAATAAAAATAGTGAAAAAATATGAAATTATGAATGTGAAGAAATATAAAATCTCCAGTCCCTTGCGAGTGGAGACATAGAATCAGGAGATGTAGAGTCAGTATGGAGCGTACCAGGGAGGAGGCCATCCTGGATCTGGTGTTGTGCAACCAACCGGATTTGATCAGGGACCTCGAAGTAAAGGAGCCATGAGGAGGTAGTGACCATAATACAATAATTTTTGATCTGCAGTTTGAGAGGGAGAAGGGAGAATTGGAAGTGTCAGTATTGTAGGAACTAGGGAGCTATGAGGGAGGAGCTGGCCAAAGTTCAATGGTTCAATACCCTCGCCGGGATGGCAGTGAAACAACAATGGCAGGTATTTCTGGATATAATGCAAAAGATGCAGGATCAGTTCATTCCAAGGAGGAAAAAAGATCCTAAGGGGAGGCAGGGATGGCCATGGCTGACGAGAGAAGTTAAGGACTCTATAAAGATAAAAGAGAAGTAGTATAACCGAGCAAAGATTAGCGGGAAGCCGGAGGACTGGGAAGCTTTTCAAGAGCAACAGAAGATAACTAAAAAGGCAATACGCAGAGAATAAAATGAGGTACGAAGGAAAACTGGCGAAAAATATAAAGGAGGATAGTAAAAGTTTTTTTTAGGTGTGTGGAAAAAAAATGGTTAAGACTAAAATTGAGCCCTTGAAGACAGAAACGAGTGAATTTATTTAATGGGAACAAGGAAATGGCAGAAGAGTTGAATAGGTACTTTGGATCTGTCTTCACTAGGCAAGACACAAGCAATCTCCCAGATGTAATCGTGGCTGAAGGAGCTAGGGTAATGGATGAACTGAAGGATATTTATATTAGGCAAGAAATGGTGTTGGATAGACTGTTGGGTCTGAAGGCTGATACGTCCTGATGGTCTGCATCCCAGGGTACTTAAGGAGGTGGCTCTAGAAATCGTGAACACATTGGTAATCATTTTCCAATGTTCTCTAGATTCAGGATCAGTTCCTGCGGATTGGAGGGTGGCTAATGTTGTCCCACTTTTCAAGAAAGGAGGGAGAGAGAAAATGGAAATTATCGACCGGTTAGCCAGACGTCAGTGGTGGGAAAGAATTATAAAATTAAATTGCGATTCATTTGGACAGCAGCAACAGGATAGGTCAGAGTCAGCATGGATTTCCGAAGGGGAAATTGTGCTTGACTTATCTTCTGGAATTTTTTGAGAACGTAACTCTGAAAATGGACGAGGGAAAACTCGTGGATGTCGTCTACCTGGACTTTCAGAAAGCCTTTGATAAAGTCCCACTTAGGAGATTAGTGAGCAAAATTCGGGCACATGGTATTGTGGGCAAAATACTGACTTTGGTTGTAAACTGGCTGTCTGACAGGAAGCAAAGACTAGTGATAAACGGGTCCCTTTCAGAATGGCAGGTGGTGACCAGTGGGGTACCACAAGGTTCGGTGCTGGGACAGCAGCTGTTTACAATATACATTAATGATATAGATGAAGGCATGAAAAGTAATGTTAGCAAATTTGCCAATGACACATAGCTGGGTGGCAGTGTGAAATATGAGGAGGATGTTATGAGAATACAGGGTGACTTCGACAGGCTAGGTGAGTGGACGGATGCATGACAGATGCTGTTTAATGTGGATAAATGTGTGGTTATCCACTTTGGTGACAAGAACAAGAAGGCAGATTACTATCGAAATGGAGTCAAGTTAGGTCAAGGGGAAGTACAACAAGATGCAGGTGTTCTTGTACATCAGTCAATGAACGCAAGCATGCAGGTACAGCAGGCAGTGAAGAAAGCCAATGGCATGCTGGCCTTCAAGAGGAATTGAGTATCGGAGCAAAGAGGTCCATCTGCAGCTGTACCGGGACATGGCTTAGAAGGATGAGAAGGGGTCTGATTGAGACATATAAGATTATGAAAGGATTAGACACTCTGGAGGCAGGAACCATGTTTCTGCTGATGATTGAGTCCAGAACCAGAGGACACAGTATAAAAATAAGGGATAGGGCATTTAGAACAGAGTTGAGGAAAAACTTCTTCACCCAGAGAGTGGTGGATATATGGAATGCTCTGCCCCAGAAGGCAGTGGAGGGCAAGTCTCTGGACACTTTCAAGAAGAGATAGATACAGCTTTTAAAGATAGTGGAATCAAGGGTTATGGAGATAAGGCAGGGACAGGATACTGATTGTGGATGATCAGCCATGATTATAATGAATGGTGGTGCTGGCTCGAAGGGCCGAATGGCCTTATCCTGCCCCTGTTGTCTATTGTAAAAGTTAATTGTATAAGAATGATTAAGACGGTCCCTTTATGTATGGTGTTGGCAGCTTGTTCAGATAGGGAAAACAACATGGCTGATCTTGATTCCGCTCCTATTTGTGACACAGAAGCCTCTTCGAGCAATAATTCTTGAATGTTGATGGGACGTTGAAACACAGGTAGATTATCGTGATCACTTGTTGAAAATGGATAGCAGCTAGTAGTTCTCTTTCCACTCAACTAGTGACCAGTCGGCAATGGTCAAACAGTGCATAACCCAGAGATCACAAGCTCCCCTGAGACATGATGTCAGTTGAGTCTCATGAATAACTACCTGCAGATGGACTATCTATAGATGGTATTAAATCTCACATATACTGCTCTCAACCATTTTAATCAAAGTGTTTATCACTCGTTGCATCGAAACAGATCACACAAACTGAAATGGCATATGCACAAATACCAACATACAAGTTCTATATAGTGGCATTTTGTTTAAAGTTGTATTTATTAAATGAAAGGGTGGAGTATAATTTTCACAAATCATATTAAGGTGCTATAGAAATCTATGGAAGTGAGAAATTTGTTTTTTGATTCAATACATGTCTGACAAATGACAATTCAAAGAGATCTTTGTTTCAGCTCGAGTGGGTCGCGGAGTCGTCCTCATTAGGGGCATTTAAGTGACTATTAGACAGGCATATGGATGGTAGTTTAAGATAGGGGTGGAGGTTAGGTAGACCTGAGGTTTAGGGTAAAAGTTCGGCAGAACATTGTGGGCTGAAGGGCCTGTACTGTTCGATGTTCTATGTATGTTATGCTGTATTCAAATAAGTAAAGTCAGTCATGACATTCTACAACTTCCTTTTCCAGGGGTATGAGTGGAAGAATCAGAGTGCTTTCTTTGAAAATTGGCTTGACGTGACTCTTCAAGGATCATCTGGAGGAAAAATACAAGTGTCAGTACTAAATCTATCATTGCTGATACACATGTAAACTGTAGATTTAACTGTATGTAAACTTTGTTTAACAAACTAGCACACTCAATAAACTGACAAAAATTATACACCAGATGTTTACTGTATTCTCATAATCTCTGTGATGTCTGGTGAGGGTGCAAGTGAGAAGGCTCCCTGCCAGTAAGTTTTAGTTAAGGCAAAGTTGCTTCATTACTGAAGTTATTTATACTGTAAATGAAGGAGAACAGTGATGCATATATCCTGTGCATTATGTTCCAATTATTGAGTGTGTTTTTTTGTGCGTGTGCACCTATTGATCAACTGGAATTTTTGATTACTCAGCACATTCCTGGTACCACGGGTGCTGTTGAACAAAAGGTTTGCTGTATTAGTATATTTCTGTAATTAGTCATTACCACTATGAGTGTTAAGTCATAACTTGGTCTGTGCAGAATCTGCACAGTGCATTCCTGCAAGATAAATGATGCGCTTCATATGTATGATGCTATTGTTTCTCAAAGACACTAACCTTAGCAGCTGTTTTTGTTCCCAATCATGTTTTCATCATTAGAATACTGGGAAAAATATTCAGAAGTGTGGTATGACTCAAGTGCTCAGTTGCAGCAGTGGTAACACTTAGTGTGAGGTTATGTTTTTGCCCATTTGTTGTGCTGTTTGGCAACAATGTATCTCACAAACTAATGGGCATATTTCATTGAAAGCTGGTACGTATGGGTATGGTCAAAGGAAGAACTGATTAGTTTTTGACAGATCCAGATTTATTTCTCTATTTTTTTAAAGCATCAGTTAAAATCGGTCGGATCAGCAAATGGTCATCTTTCTGGAATATTGTTGATTGATTTCGAATGTTGTGGATTGTGTCAGCCCTGACAGTAGAATTTGTCCCAACTATCAAAATATGAGCAGATCTTTGAGAGCAGATTATCAAATTGGCCTGAAGCTTTCTCAGTGAGATGGAAGCTTTCAATAAAAAGGATTTATTTTGTTAGCCTTGCTTTTACAAAGAATCAGTCAAGTGGAGAAATGCCTCCAAGAAAAGCTGTGTAATTATAGACTCATGGATGTTTGTTGCACAGGAGGAGGCCGTGTGGTCTGTAGTTCCTGCACTACTCAACAAAGATCTGTCTACATTGAACTCACATGGCATTGATTTCCTTTTTGACTGTTTGGCCCATAGCCTTGGAGCCTACGGCAACACAAGTGAACATCTAAATACTGCTTAAATATTCAGACACTTTCTGAATCAGTCACACTTTCAGTCAGTGAGCTCAGGACTCCCACCACACTGGGGTAAATAGGTTCTCCTCAACTCCCCTCCCCTGTCTACGAATGGAAAAAGCAACTTCTAGTTATCCTTTCTATGCCCTTCAAAATCTTAAACACCTTTACCAGGTCCCCTTGTCTGCTCCACTCTTGGCATCGGTCAGTTGGGCAGGTCAGTGGCAAATTGATATAGCCTGAAGAAGGAATAAGATAAGAGTACTTCATGTGGCAAAGCCTGTCATGCCCGATGGAGGACAGCAACGGCCGTCAGCAGTGAAGTCCACTGGCAAGGATGGGCGGGCCTGAGCCCAGCACAGGGGAATACGAGCCGTCACTGTGGAACCCTCGTTCAGAGTGTCTGCAAACTCGTGGCTTCAGAAAGGACTGTAATGTTTGACTTTTTAAACTTTTGTTTTTATTTTTCTGCTGTTATATTAAGAAGACTGTCGTGCTGAACTTGTTAACTTATTCATTTATTTTTCTAACATAGAACATGGAACGGTACAGCACAGTACAGGCCCTTCGGCCCACGATGTTGTACCGAACTTTTACCGTCATCCTATGGTCTATCTAACCTCCACTCCTACCTTATACTGTCATTCATGTGCTTGACTAATAGCCGATTAAATGCCCCTAATGAGGCTGACTCCACTCTGGTCTACAGACCTCTCCAGCATTGCATTCCACTCCCCTACGACTCTGAGTAAAGAAGGATGGATAAATTTTCTACATCTGCATCTAAAATTTCGTACCGAGGTACTTTGTACCTGAGATGGCACCGTCTGAGGTGACATTGTACTCTTGTACCCTGTATTGAATACATGTGATAATAAAACCTAAATCTAAATCTAATGCATAGCAGGACACTGGGAAGCTTAGAGGAGAAAAGGGATCCTGGGGTACTTGTTCATAAATTCCTGAAGGGGTCAGGTCAGGCTAGTAAGGGTTGTTACAAAGACATATAGGACATCTCCCTTTATCAGTCGTGGCATAGATTGTAAGAGTGGGGAGGTCACTTTGGAGCTGTTTAAAAGTTTGGTTAGGCCACAGCTGGAGTCACGTGTGGAGTTTTGGTCACCACCCATTAGGAAGGATGTGATTGTACTGGAGGGAATGAAAAGGATGTTGCATGTGTTGGAGCATTTTAGCTGTGAAGAAAGGCTGGAAAAATTCAGATTATTTTCTGTGAAGCAGAGAACGTTTGGCGGGGTGAGTGGAGGTCCTGATAGAGGCATAGAAGATTATGAGAGGTATAGATAGGTTGAGTAGAAAGCATTGTTCCCCTTAGTTAAAGCATCAATAACAACAGGGCACAATTTTAAAGAGAAAGACAGGAAATTTAGAGGAGCTTTGCGGAAAATCATTTTCATCCAGAATGTGGTAAAGGTCTGGAATGCATTGCCTGGGAGGGAAGTTGAAACAGGAAACCGTACAACCTTTGAAAAGTACTTGGATGAGCCCTTGTAATGTCATAATATTTTTGAGAATGGTCTAGTGTGTAAAAATGGGACTAGTATATGTCGCAGTGTATTTTTAGAGGTACAGCCTTCGTGGGCTGTAGGACCTCTTCTGTCCTCTATGATTCCATGAGAACCCCCAGCCCAGGCAGCATCTTGGTTTTTTCAGTAATCTCCAGGATCACACCCTTCATAGTGTGATCCCTTGCCTTGTTAGCCCTCCCGAGTTCGTTAGCTCACACTTTTCCTGGTTGAGTTCCAATTGCTGTGTCCCGCTGACCAGTCTGTTGATCTCCTCCTGAAGTTTATTCTTCCTGTCTGTCAGCCAATTTGCCAATTTGCCTTTGATCCCATGGCTGTTATTTACATGACCATTCCACCGATATCCACCTCACTGAATTAATGATTTGCTAGCGACACGGTCATACAAATTGTGTTTAAGCGCAAATGAAGAATATACATGACAAACTTCAAGGGTCCTTGTGGCAAGCCCTGCACAACACCACTGAAAGCAAACATCCTGTCAAATAGACATCCCTCTACCATCAATCACCCTGTGCTCTCTGCCTCAGCCAGTTTTGGCTCCAGTGTGCCTCTTTGCCTTTGATCCCGTTGACTGTTGCTTTCTTGATCAGTCTGCCAAGGGGGACTTTACTAAGTCAACATCAAATGCAGAAGTTCATCAATCTTCCAACATCTCCTCAAATTTGGATCAAATTTCTGAAATGTGACCTCATCTTAACAAATCCATACTGACTATCCCTGATTAATTCATGCAAGTACATTCTACCCCTAAGAATGCCTCTTTGTAGCTTCTCCAGTGCTGAGATTATTCTGACTGGTCTTTAATTTCCTGGTCTGTTTCTTTGTCCGTTTGATAATAGTGGGACAATGTTAATAGTCCTTCATGACTTCACGTGTGATTGACAAGGGTTTGAAAATTGCTGCCAGGGGCCCAGATATCTCCTCCCTCACTTCCCTCGCTAACTGGTATACGTTTCAGTTCGGCCTGCAGATGTATCCACTTTTAAAGTTGCTAAACCAGCTGCATCTCCCTATGTCTTAACCTCTGATGTTCCGAGGTCCTCTGCCCTGATATCTATACTTGCAGTGTCCTTCTCCGTTGTAAAGATTGACGCAAAATATTCATTGAGGACAGTGCCCATGTTTTCCAGGTCCACACAAAGATTACCTCTGTGAAATGAATGAGGAGATATCAGAGAGTTTTGAGATTTACAATCAACAAAGAAATTGACAAAATGACTTCCTTGGAGAATCATACAACATACATTGTCCATTGTTGTGAACAAACAGAAGTTTTTGTTTCCACAGTTGTTTGCAAATAGCCAATCAAGATCATAAAATAATCTTTTAACATAATTTACAAAACAAGGCAATTGAGGAAGATGTATTGGATGTATTGAACTCTCAACTACCTCCCTTAAGTTGAGGAATATCAATATTTTTCTTCTGGATAACTTTGGCAGATCTCTTCAAACAAGTCGCTGAACCCACAGATTTATGTGACCAACGAAGCCTGAGTCTTTTGCTTTACGATGCAGTCCAGATCCCTTGGCAGCTGGGTGAGGTAGCTTCATTTGGAGGCTGCAACATTGAACCAAGTATCCGCAGTTGCTTCCAACATGTAAGTGTGCTCTGCACCAATTCATAAGGTCAAGCGGGTCCACTTGCCAGTATGATTTTTGTGCTCATTTTTGGTTTGAATTGGTTCCAGAGGCCAACATGTACCACCACTAATCCAAGGCTATCATGTTGATAAGTAGTCAATGTTTTTATTAGATTAATGACAAAAAACAATGTCAGAAACCCCAGTGATAGTGTATGAGATACCATATCACTGAGGATAGCGGACGTAAGCTTGACATAATTAATCATGCAGCTGATCTTTTATTTCCCTCCAGGGCCAGAACAAACCAGAGATTGATGTTGAACGCTTTGTCGAGTGGATGAGATTGGAGCCTCAGTCCATGGTGTGGCTGCCTGTTCGACACCGTGTGGCAGCTGCTGAAACTGCAAAACATCAGGCTAAGTGTAACATCTGCAAAGAGTACCCAATCGTAGGTTTCAGGTGAGATGTGCAAACCAGCAGAAAGTTAGTGGGAATTAGTTTTTAAAGAAAGCTTTAACTTTAGATGTTCTATTGGAAACTCTGTCAGTAAATGATAACTGAAATCGTCAAAAATCCCAACAAATTTATGGACCAGAGAAGTAATTCGGATAAATTAAGTATCAACTTCTTTACCTTAATTTTTGTGAGAGGTGAATGCTGCATGTTTATGGTATTTTGTTCACAGTTGCATTGATCACAGACACTGTGGCTCAGAACGGATTGTAACTCGACTTGCGGTTGCTTCTGTAATTTGCAATTATTGGGAATTTACAGAAAGGCCTTTTTATTAGTCCTGTAATCAGTGTGTGTGCATCCTATGAAAGTGATTGCTGTGATGTTGCTAAATGATCGATAAAACTTCTTGTCCATAATTAGTAAATTAAAATGCATATTTGGACAGGATTTCTAAGGGGTAATTGAACCTTTTTGGTTAACTATTCTCCTACATTTCTACGATTGACCATCTTGGAAAAGGTGCATGTTACTGCCATTGATCTGACCAAACAACTCCCTGTCTAAGAAGTGAGACCCCAACTGTGGATGAAACTATGACTGCCATATCTAAGTAAAGAGCAACAGCGACCCGGAGTCAATTGAATTCCATCTGAAGCTTGAGGAATGGTGGCCTAACTCTGAAGGCCAAGATCTGTTAGCTTTTCATGGACTATGAGGAACAGGGCAGGATTTCACAGAATCTTTAAGATGCCATATCTTGTACAAAACTGAAGGAGAAATGTCAGATTGCTCAAAGAACCATGGGATCACCAACCTTTCCATTGCTGGGAAGATTCTGGCAAGGTTACTTCTGAATAGGTTTATGCCACCATGGCAGATGAAAACCTTCCATGTGAAGGGAACTTTGTGAAAATGTTGGAGACAGAGCAGGACCAAATTACAGGAATGATTCCAGGGATGAGATATTTCATTATGAAAATTGACTGGGGGAGTTGGGACAGTTTTCCCCGACTTTCCTAGCATTTGTTTCTCCCCAAACAATTTACCGTTTCTTCAAAATAAAAAGAAATATGTAATTTAACTACTTAACTTGCATTCCTTCAAAGGTTGAAAATATCTAAACAAAAATGAACATTTCTCTTACTTCTTGTTCTTTCTTTATAGGTACCGCAGTCTCAAGCACTTCAATTCTGACATCTGCCAAAGCTGTTTCTTTTCGGGGCGCACATCAAAGGGACACAAGTTACATTGCCCCATGGTGGAGTACTGCACTCCGGTGAGTAATATATTATTCCACTTGATAGAATTGTTCCAATCAGTGGAAACTTAGGGATTTAACCATTTAAATACAATCTTCCCTCAAAGTTGAAGTAGTTTGCTAAAATGATAAAAGGCCAACAGCTTAAATCAGGCTTCAATACCAGAAATGCAATATTGTGCAGAAGCTCTTGGAGGTCAAGTTGAGGCTCAAGGAAGAATGTGTCATCACGCCCACCCTTTTCTCCAGCTTTGTCACCGCCATTCTTAATCTCGTGAAGAACAAGCTTCCCAGTGGCCTGGACAGGATTGATGGAAAACCTTTTAACCTCAACCAGTTGAAATCGAAGAAGAAAATGACACTGACCTCGCATATGGAACTTCAGTATGTGGTTCACAATGTCATTTCCGCTCTCAGAAGTCTTCAAATCTCCCTTAAGGCCTTTGCAGAAGTATACTGAAGAATTAGCCTCAACCTTAAATTTGCCACCCAGGTTGATCGGGTTGTTAAGAAGGCATACGGTGTGTTAGCTTTTATTCGTAGAGGGATTGAGTTTCAGAGCCATGAGGGCATGTTGCAGCTGTACAAAACTCTGGTGCAGCTGCACTTGGAGTATTACCTACAGTTCTGGTCACCGCATCACAGGAAGGATGTGGAAGCATTGGAAAAGGTGCAGAGGAGATTTATCATGATGTTGCCTGGTATGGAGGGAAGGCGTTTTGAGGAAAGGCTGAGGGACTTGAGGCTGTTTTCGTTCGAGAGAAGAAAATTAAGAGGCAACTTAATGGAACCGTACTAGATGATCAGAGCATTAGATAGGGTGGACAGTGAGAATCTTTTGGCTCGGATGGCCATGTTTGACACGGGCTGGACAAAGCTTCAAATTGAGGGGTGATAGATGTAGGACAGAGGTCAGAGGTAGGTTCTTTACTCAGAGAGTAGTCAGGGCGTGGAATGCCCTGCCTGCAACAGTAGTAGACTTGCCAACTTTTAGGGCATTTAAATGGTTGTTGGATAAACATATTGATGATAATGGAATAGTGTAGGTTTGTTGGGCTTCAGGTTGGTTTCACAACATCAAGGCCGAAAGGACCTGTACTGCGCTGTTATGTTCTGTGTTCGAACCTCAAGATGACTCAAATCCTTTGCCAATCTGTCATGTTGTGGCCCATCTTTTCATCAAAATTAATAGAGAAATCCTCCCAAATGTAGAACATTTCCCTTAGATGGGACGCTCTCTCTCTTTTAAGGCTGACATCGATACAGAGATTCTAACATTACGTCCAATCTGCGAGTGGCACCTTTGGACTCCAGAGGATGAGAATGCACAATTGTGACATCTGTGCTGATCGCAAGATCCTTGAGTTCAAGGCATGCATCGTTCAGCCTCTTCTATATGACTGTGAAACCTGGATAACACAGAGCTGCCACTTCAAGACCCTTTCAGCACAGTTTTGTCATGGATTCTCCACATCAGCTAGGAGGAAAAACCTCCCAGCATCAGCATTGACGCCATGATGATTTGAAACAAACCTCATTGGGATTGCCATGTACTTGGGATGCCTAAGTTATGACTACCAAAGTAAATTTTTGCCAACTCAAGGAAGGCATCTGAACAAGAAGAAGTCAAAGGAAGCATTTCAAAGACCTTGAAATGTTCCTTCAAGAAGTAGTACTTGGAGGTCAAAGTATGGATATCCCCATTCAGAAGAAACCAACTTGGGGGAATCTCCTGTATGAAGGCACATAATTCTTCATGAACACCAGACAAGAAGTTGAAGTGTGGGAAAGGAACTGGAGAAAGGAATGCCAATGTTCTCAAGGCCGAAACCACTTCCACCACTCCGAAAGACCTCCTGAACGTGTGGTCAGATATGTGGCTCCAGTTCAGGCTAATCAACCCGCACAGAGCTCAGGACCTGTGATATGGAATTTCCTAGCTGGGCAATCATACTCATCAGCCAGTGATGGTTCTTAATATTGTGCAGACTATGATTTGATCACAACTGAGTACTGTGTGTAGCTTTGAGCATTGCTATAGAAAGACCAGGTTTTATAGATTAATCAGAATGGTGCTGCATGAGAAACTGGAATTAAGAAGAGATAGGTGATACTTAATTGTTATTTGTTTCTGGGCCACTGGCATCACTAACTGGGCCAGCATTTACTTCCCATCCTTAGTTACCCTTGTCATTGTTGAATCATTGTAGTCCATGTGCTGTAGGTAGACTCAGTCAGTCAGGGGCGAATTTCCAGGACTTTGACCCAGTGATAGTGAAAGAACAGCAATATATTTCCAAGTTGAGATGGTGAGTGGCTTAGACAAGGTGTTGTAGGTGGTGCTGTTCTCATATATCTGTTACCCTTGCCCTTGTAGCTGAAATTTGTCATAGGTTTGGAAAGTCCTATCTCAGGATCTTTTGCAGATTTCTCAGTGCATCTCATAGATGGTACACACTGCTGCTTTTGAGCACTGGAGGGAGGAGGTTGCTTTTTCCTGGATGGTGTTGAACTTGTTGAGTGCTTTTGCATCTGCACCCATCTAGGCAAGTGGGGAGTATTCCACCATTCTTCTGACTTGTTCCTGTAGCTGGTAGACAGGCCTGGGGAATCAGGAGGTGAGTTACTTGATGCAGTAATCCGAACTTTGGGCCTGCTCTTGTAGCCACTGCATTTAAATAGGAAGTCCAGTTGAATTTCTGTTCACTGGTAAAACCTGGGATTTTGATAGCGGACAATTCAGTGATGGTTACACCATTGAATGTCGAGGGACAATTTATGGATTTTCTCTTACTGGAGATGGTCATTACCTAGTATTTGTAAAGTATAAATGCGACTTGCCACTTAGCAGCCCAAGCCTAGACATCGTTCTGGCCTTGTTGCATTTGGACATGGACAGGTTCACTATCTGAGGAGTGGTGAATGATGCTGAATATTCTGCTATCTCTGGTGAACATCCCCACTTCTGAGCTTATGATGGAGAGAAGGTCATTGATAAGGCAGCTGAAGATGGTTAGGCTTAGGACTGTACTCTCAGGACCTCCTGCAGGTGACCTCCAACAACCAAAATGCCTCCCTTTAGGAGAGGCGATGACCTAATGGTATTATGACTGGACTATTAATCCAAACACTCAGGTAATGTGCTGAGGACTTGGTTCAAATTCCACGATGGCACATAATGGAATTTGAATTCAATGAAAATCTGGAATTAAGAGTCTAATGATGACCGTAAATCCATTGTCAATTGTTGGAAAAACCCATCTGATTCACTGATGTTCTTTAGGGAAGGAAGCTGCGTCGCCTGGTGTGGCCGACATGGAACTCCAGATATCAGTTATGCAATTTGAGATGGGCAATAAAAGCTGGTCTAACCCGCAATGCCCTCTTTCCCATGAAAGAATGGAAAAAATATCGTCCTCTGTGCAGATATTATTCGAACCAGTGGTGAGTTTCTGCTGGATTCCCATCAGCTCCAGTTTTGGTAGTGCTCCTTGATGCCACACTCGGTCAAATGTAGCCATCCTTAGCTCACCTCCGGAATTCAACTCTTTCGACCATGTTTGAACAAAAGCTGTAATGAAGTCAGGAACTGATGAGGTGGCAGAATTGAGGATCTTGTACAGGGATCCGAGGGATGTGGCATATTGAGATTTCCAGAAAGAATTTGACCAGTTGCTGCATAAAAATGTGAATCAGAACGTTAGATCCAAGGGGATGAAGGGTAGAATATTGGTTTGAATAAAGGCCTGGCTAACTGACAGAAAGCTGAGTGTCAGGATAAATGAGTCTTTGCCTGGATGGTGAATTGTCACTAGTGGGGTGCTGCGGGTTCAGTTCTCTGACCTCAACTATTTGTAACCTATACAAATGATATGTAAGCAGAGACAAAATGTAACATAACAGAATGCATGGATGATTCTGAAATAGGTGGGACAACAGCCTGTGATGTGAAATAGAACATACAGAGCGGAACATTGACAGGCGAGGAGAATGGACCAGAATCTGGCAGGTGGTTTATGTGGATAAGCACAAGGCTTGCCTGTTTTGCCCAGGGGAAAAAAGGGCGAATTATTATTTAAATGGAAGGAAGATTCAAAGTCTGTTATCTGGCTGCCTTTGTGCATGAATAGCCGAAAGTGGGTATGCAGGTATAGCATAGCATAAGATAGGCAGATGGAACTCTGGCATTTGTCACAAAAGGACTGGATCATTAAAGTAACAAAGTGTTTTTCCTCATACATTGGGCATTGGTGAGACCAGAGTGTTGTGTCCAGTTTAGATCCCCTCACTGAGGATGGATACGTTTGTACTGGAGGCAGTTCGGAGGAGGTTTAACTGATTGATTCCAGGGATGAAAGGGCTGTCATATGAGAAGTGGCTGAGTAGCTTGCGCTTGTACTTGCTGGCGTTCGAAAGAGTGAGGGGGTGGTTCTGATTGAGGTATATAAAATAGTAAAGGGGATTGAAAAGATGGGCATTGAGCACATGTTCTGCATTGTGGAACAGTCTCAAACAAGAAGCTGTGGCTGTTGAGTGAGAGATGGAATGTTCAAAATGGAGATGAGGAGAGGGTTGTGAATCTGTGGAATTCATTGCCTCTGAATGCAATGGAGGCAGCACCAATCGACCGATCCAGGAAAGAAATAAATATGTTTCTGATGAAAAATAGGGATCAAGGGCCATGGGGAGCTGGCAGGAGAGTGGAGTTGAGATCAGGAAAAGATCAGCAACCACGACTAACAAGATAAGTCAGGGACAGGATGAAAGCAAAAGAAAAAGGATAAAATGTGGTGTAGGTGAGTGGGAAGCCAGAGGATTGGGAAGCCTTTCGAAAACTAGCAGAGGACAACTAAAAAGGCAATAAGGGGGAAGATGATGAAATATGAGGGCAATATTAATGAGGGTAATATTAAAAAAAAATTGCAGGAGTTTTTTTTCACCTATAAAGGTAAGAGAGAGGCAAGAGTACAAATAAAGAGAAGAAAGAAAATTACAGCACAGGAACAGGCCCTTCGGCCCTCCAAGCCTGCGCCGATCGAGATCCTCTGTCTAACCTGTCACCTATTTTCTAAGGGTCTGTGTCCATTTGCTCCCTGCCCATGCATGTACCTGTCCATAAGACCTTAAGACAGAGGAGTGGAAGTAAGGCCATTCGGCCCATCCGGTCCACTCCACCATTTAAATCATGCCTGATGGGCATTTCAACACCACTTGGCTGCACTCTCCCTATAGCCCTTGATTCCTTTTGAGATCAAGAATTTGTTGATCTCTGCCTTGAAGGCATCTCACGTCCCGGCCTCCACTGCACTCTGCGGCAATGAATTCCACAAGCCCACCACTCTCTGGCTGAAGAAATGCCGTCTCATTTCAGTTTTAAATTTACCCCCTCTAATTTTAAGGCTGTGCCCACGTGTCCTAGTCTCCCCGCCTAACGGAAACAACTTCCGAGCGTCCACCCCTTCTAAACCATACATTATCTTGTAAGTTTCTATTAGATCGCCCCTCAACCTTCTGAACTCTAATGAGGACAATCCCAGGATCCTTAGCCGTTCATCATACATTAAACCTAGCATTCCAGGGATCATCCGTGTGAACCTCCGCTGGACACGCTCCAGGGCTAGTATGTCCTTCCTGAGGTGTTGGGCTCAAAATTGGACACAGTTTTCTAAATGGGGCCTAACTAGAGCCTTATAAAGCCTCAGAAGCACATGGCTGCTTTTATATTCCAACTCTCTTGAGATAAACGCCAACATTACATTCGCTTTCTTAATTACGGACTCGACCTTCAAGTTAACTTGTAGAGAATCCTGGACCAACACTCCCAGATCCCTTTGCACTTCTGATTTGCAAATTTTCTCACCATTTAGAAAATAGTCCATGCCTGTATTCTTTTTACCAAAGTGCAAAACCTCACATTTACTCACATTGAATTTCATCAGCCATTTCGTAGACCACTCTCCTAAACTGTCTACATCTTTCTGCAGCTTCCCCACCTCCTCAGTAGGACCTGTCTGTCCACCTATCTTCGTATCTTCGGCAAACTTCGCCAGAATGCCCCCAGTCCCTTCATCCAGATCAGTAACATATAAGGCGAACAGCTGTGGCCCCAAAACTGAACCCTGCGGGACAGCACTCGTCACCGGTTGCCATTCCGAAAAAGAGCCTTTTATCCCAACTCTCTGCCTTCTGTCAGACAGCCAATCCTCAATCCAACCCAGTATCTCACCTCGAACACCATGGGCCCTCACCTTGCTCAGCAGCCTCCCATGAGGCACTGTATCAAAGGCCTTTTGGAAGTCTAGATGGACAACATTTACTGAGTTTCCCTGGTCTAACATACTTGTCACCTCTTCAAAGAATTCGAATAGGCATGACCTCCCCTGACTAAATCCATGCTGACTTGTTTTAATCTGACCCTGCACTTCCAGGAATTTAGAAATCTCATCCTTGACAATGGATTCTAGAATTTTACCAACAACCGAGATTAGGCTAATCGGCCTGTAATTTTCCATCTTTTGCCTTGATCCTTTCTTAAACAAGGGAGTTACAACAGAAATTTTCCAATCATCTGGGACTTTCCCTGACTCCAGTGACTTTTGAAAGATCACGACCAAAGCCTCTGCGATTTCCTCAGCCACCTCCCACCGAACTCTAGGATGTAGCCCATCGGGGCCAGGAGATTTATCAGTTTTTAGACCCTTGAGCTCTTCTAGCACTTGCTCTTTTGTAATGCCTACTGTACTCAACTCTGCCCCCGGCTCTCCCTGATTGTTGGCATACTACTCATGTCTTCCATTGTGAAGACTGACGCAAAGTACTTATTAAGGTCTTCAGCTATTTCCTTTTCTCCCATCAATAGCCTTCCAGAATCAATCTGGAGCGGCCCAATATCATCTTTTGCCTCTCGTTTGCTTCTTATGTATTGAAAAAAGCTTTGACTGTCATTTCTAATATTACTAGCTTGCCTACCTTCATATATGATCTTCTGCTTCCTGATTGCTCTCTTTGTTATCCTCTGTCTGTTTTTGTGGCCTTCCCAATCTTCTGATTTCCCAGTGCTCTTGGCCATTTTATAGGCTGTCTCTTTTTCTTTGATATGTTTCCTGACTTCCTTTGTCAGATGTCCAATAGCAGCGGTGAAGAAGCTGCTGTTGGGGAAATAGAGGCATTGGTGTGCTGTTTTCACTCATTGCAACGATCTGGGTGGACCAGGAGAGATCGTTGGTGATTGTCACTCTCAACTATCTCCACCTCAGCAACATCTCTCACACTGTCTGATGCAGGCACTCACACGCTCACATTCTGTCGCCCATTCTGTCTGTCTGACTGTCTCTCTCTCTCCCTCATCGCCCATCTCTCTCTCTGTCCCTGTCTCCCTCCACCCCCCCCCGACCAACCTCTCTGTCTTTGTCTCTCTCTCTCTCTCTCTCTCTCTCTCTCTCACACCAACTCATTGCTCAGTATTCCATGGTATCTCAATTGTTGGAAGAATTAACTTGCACTGAGCATGGATTTTCTCCCAATGTAGTTATGATAAAGCAGAACCAATTCTGCCTTGAAGAAGAAAGGCAGGAGCCATAATAACTTGTGATTGTTTAGCTGAAGGAACCGTGCTGTGATATGCATCCAGATAGGATGCTTTCTGTGGTACATCAGTGAAAGTTGTCCTTGTGGACGCACAGAATTACCTTAGCCTCCTGGGAAGTAGAGACAATGGTGTGCTTTTTTGCCCATTGCAACGATCTGGGCGGACCGGTGAACTAATCTAAGCCCATCCCCCTACATGATCCCATTATCATCCATATCCAAGGACTGTTTAAATGCCCCTAATGTGGCTGAGCTAACTACATTGGCAGGCAGGGGGTTCCACGTCCTTACCACTCTGAGTAAAGAACCTGCCTCTGACATCTATCTCAAATCTATCACCCCTCAATGTTTAGCTGTGCCCCCTCATACAAGCTGACATCATCATCCTCGGATAAAGACCCGCACTGTCCACCCTATCTAATCCACTGATCATCTTGTATGTCTCTATTCAATCCCCTCTGAACCATCTTCTCTCCAACAAGAACAGACCCAAGTCCCTCAGCCTTTCTTCAGAAGTCCTTCACTCCAGACCAGGCAACATCCTGGTAAATCTCCTCTGCACCTTTCCAATGTTTCCACATCCTTCCTGGAATGGGGTGACCAGAACTGTACACAGTATTCCAAGTGAGACCGCACTAGCTTTTTGGACAGATGCAGCATGACATCACGGCTCTGGAACTCAATCCCTCGACCAATAAAACCTAATACACCGTAAGCCGCCTTAACAGCACTATCAAACTGGGTGGCAATTTTCAGGGATCTACGTACATGAACACCAAGATCCCTCTGCACAGCAACACTACCAAGAATCTTTCCATTGACCCAATATTCTGCCTTCCTATTATTCCTCCCAAAGTGAATCACCTCACATTTATCCACATTGTACTCCATTTGCCACCTTTCAGCCCAATTCTGCAGTTCATCCAAGTTTCCATGCAACCTGCAACATTCTTCCACATTGTCCACCACTCCACCGACTTTAGTGTCATCTGCAAACTTAGTAACCCATCTACCAATGCCTCCGTCCAAGTCATTTGTGAAAAGGACAAACAGCAGTGGTCCCAAAACAGATCCTTGAGACACACCACTAGTAATCAGACTCCAGGCTGAATATTTTCCATCAACCACGACTGGTTGCCTTCTTACTGAAAGCCAGTTTCTAATCCAACCTGCTAAATCTCCCTCAATCCCATGTCTCCATGTTTTCTCCAGTAGCCTACCATGTAGAACCTTATCAAAGGCTTTACTGAAGTCCATGTCCACCACGTCAACTGCCCGACCCTCATCCACATGCTTCGTCAGCTTCTAAAATGACTCAGTGAGGTTTGTGAGACATGACTTGCCCTTGACAAATCCATGTTGACTATCTCCAATCAAATTGGTGCTTGCTCGATGATTATAATACCTATCTCTTATAACCCTTTCCAAAACATTTCCGACAACAGATGTAATGCTCAATGGTTTATAATTACCTGGGTCATCTCTACTGCCCTTCTTGAACAAAGGCACAACATTTGCAACCCTCCATTCCTCTGGTACTAAACCTGTAGACAATGAGGACTCAAAGATGAAGGCCAAAGGCTCCACCACCTCCTCCGTAGCCTCCCAGAGAATATCAAAGTTTCGAAGGAACTGATGCGTTGTATCCGGAGGTTGGTGGGGTGGTACGTGAGGACGAGGAAGACTTTGTTTTGGTTGTTGTTGTGGGGTGGGGTGAGACGGATTTGTTGCAGGAAATGCTGGAGACACGGTCGAGGGCGTTATCAACCACTGAGCGGGGGAAGTTGTGGTCCTTGAAAAATGAGGACATCTGAGATATACGAGAGTAGAATACCTCATCCTGGGAGCAGATGCAGAGTCAAAGGAATGGGGAAAGTGGATGAATTGTTGCGGGAATTTGGTGGGAGTTGGTGGACTTGAAATGGATATTTGTTTCTTGGTGGTTGGAAATAGAGAGGTCCAGGAAGGAGAGAGAGGTATCAGAGATTGTCCAGGTGAACTTAAAGTTCGGGAGGAAGGTGTTGCTGAAGTGGATGTTAGAGCCCCTTGTGGGAGCACGAGGCAGTGCCGATACAGTCATCAATGTAACGGAGGAAGACGTGGGGTTGAGGGCCAGTGTAGGTACGGAAGAGGGAGCGTTCCATGTAACCTACAAAGCGGCAGGCATAGCTTGGGCCCAGGTGGGTACACTGGCCACCCGCTTTGTCTGTAGGAAGTGGGAGGAATTGAAAGAGAAATTGTTGAGGGTTGTTCAAGAACCACAACATCCCCCTCCTCAATAGTCAAAAACGCCCTCAACCGTGTCACCCGCATTTCCCACAACTCATCCCTCATACCCGCTCCCCATAATAACTACCAAAACAGTGTCCTCCTCACCCTCACCTACCACCACACCAACCTCCGGATTCCATGCATCGTCCGCCGACACTTCTGCCATCTGCAATCCGACCCCACACCAAAGACATTTTTCCCTCCACACTTCGGTGACTCCCTTATCCGCTCCACACTCGCCTCCAGCACCCCCTACACCCAGCACTTTTCCCTATATATCCACAAATATTGTCATCATAATGTTTAAAATTCACTTGTCCCAATACCTCCCCCCTCACCCCCATCCCAGACCCCAGGAAGAATTTCCACATCAAACAGATGTTTACCTGCACATCTGCTAATGTGGTATACTGTATCCGCTGATCCCTTTGTGGCCCCCTCTACATCGGGAAAACCAAATGGAGGTTTGGGGCCTGCTTTGCAAATCACCTATGCTCAATGCACTAAAGAACTGCACCTCCCAGTCGTGAACTGTTTTGACTCTCCCAATCCTCAGATAGGATGTCCATCCTGGGCCTCCTGCAGTGCCACAACGATGCCACCTGAAGGTTGCAGGAGCAGCACCTCGTATTGCGCTTGGGAACCCTGCGTCTCCGTGGAATCAATGTCGACTTCACAAGCTTCGAAATCTCCCCTCCCCCTCCCGCATCCCAAAACCAGCCCACCCTGCCACCTCAAGCCCCACCCCCATCTCCTACTTCCGAACCTCTTCCCGCCCCGGAGACCTGTTCGTCCTCCCCGGACTGACCTCTCCCCTCCCTACCTCCCCACCTACACTCACATTTGCTGGCTCCATCCCCACCTCTTTAACTTGTCTGTCTCCTCTCCACCTATCTTCTCCTCTATCTATCTTCGATCCGCCTCCCTCCTCTCCCTATTTATTTCAGAACCCTCTCCCCTCCCCCTTTTCTGATGAAAGGTCTCGGTCCAACATGTCAGCCTTTGTGCACCTAAGATGCTGCTTGGCCTGCTGTGTTCATCCAGCTGCACACTTTGTTGTGTCTATATCTCTTAAGAACCTCATTAAGTGAGTTCTAGAGAGAACTATGCAGGGTAGACTTTGGGTTTATCGTTCTAACTTGCCAGCCCTGAAAGATGAAAGTTGGTTTATGTTGGATGTTTGTTTCATAGCTACGAAAGAGATCCTGAAAGGATTGTTCGTATCTTTTGTTGAGAATTTTACCCATTTAGTCACTCGAATCCTTCTCCTTTTTTAAAGTTTCCTTGGGAGTCATAAATTTCAAATATCTGCAGAATTTTATTTGGCTTGGCATTGGCTCTCCGTGATTCCCTGTTAATGGCTCCGCGACCTGCTAGCTAATTAGAGAATTTATCATTGATGTGCCTGTCATAAAATCTTGAGTCTTATACTTTCTATTCCCAATTTCAGGAGAAAGTCCAGAGAGACCTTTTAGAGGAAAGGGGTTTAGAAAGAAAACTTAAGTTCTATAGATCAAAGTCATGAATAGTTGATAAATTATTTGCACTTCATATTTCCAGAACCTACCCCGGAAGAGAGAGCCCAGAGAATTGCCAAAGCTGTCCGCAAACAGTCAATAGAAGTGAAGGAAACTTGGGAGCAATTGAAAACCCATGCGAGCAACTGGCAGAAACAGGTGGAAAAGGTGTTGGAGAAACTTCAAGAACTGCAGAAAGCTCTGGATGATCTTGAGGCTCATGTGATAACAGCTGAAGGGGTCCGCACTGATTGACAACCTGTGGGTGAACTGCTTATTGACTCATTGCAGGATCACATTGATAAAACCACAGTAAGTGCAATTACATTACACTTCACTTATGAACAGATGTAACCACAATGTTGTATCGAGACGATCAGTAATATGAGTAGTGAAGTAATATTGATTGAATGGTTGTTAACTTAATTTGCAAATTAAAACTTCGTTGAGCATGCATTCTGATGATATCACATCGGTAATATGAGTATAATTGAGGATTCTATTAGTCAGTGACATCAGCTGAGTTATCTGCTTGTTGCCATGTTATCAGGATTAAAGGTAAAGCCTTACCACGCCATTTGGCCACTCCTTAGAGAGACACAACTGGTTATGATTTAACCTGAAGATCACCATGCCTCAGGCAAGTAGAGCGGTTGAGGCGAAGACCCTTTGTGGTAAGGTCACTGGTGTGGCAATTGAGCCCTCTCTGCAGGGCATCACTCTGCATCACAAACCAACCGTTCAGCCAACTGAATTTGAATAGAGTTTAGGATTGGAGAGCAATCCATGCAATTCTATTTTTTTGAATGAATGTTTCTCGCTGGGACTATCTCACTGGCAAACTTTTTAAAAGCCAGCTCAGCCATACAGGCGAGATCAGTTCCTGATCTCAGCTGAATTTTTTGACCTGGGGTGGGTCAGCGTTAGGAGTTCAGTGATTGGAATGAATTCTCATGAAGTTAGCGAGAGGGATGCTACACGTGAATAAATCGATGTTTTGAAAAGCGGATGAGATATGAGCAATAGTTTAATTGATGTGGAAGACCAGCCACAATCATCATCAACGGTGGAGCAGGCTTGAGCGGCCATGCAACATTGTGCTGCTGCTATTTGACTTGTTCTGTGGAAAGGAAGGAAAATGGTCAAAGTGTCAAAAATGCTGAAGACCGCATCATTCTACAACCTCAAAATTTGATTGTGTTCAGCATATTATCACTACTGGTACCCCTAAATCCTGGTCTATCATCTCAGCAGCTCGACTCTGCCCAAAAGCTGGTTACTTGTGACATTTTTGAAGGATCTTCCCAAGTCTGAAACTCATTTTTGCTTTTGTAGAATCAGAGTTGGCGTGTGGAAGGAGGTCTCCTGGCATATCATAGCTCTTTGAAATAACTCCCCAATTCGTCCCCCTCTGCTTGGCAATGACTTCAACCACTTATGTAATCTCTTTATTGGAGAGAAACTTTGAAGACATCTGAAAGGAGTATTAACGATCCCAGAATACAACTGAGCCTTATTAAGTTGTTAGTTCTGATGATCAAGAGCTTGATCAAAGAGGATTCTTTTAAAAAGTGCCTTAAAAGAGGAAATGTACAGAGGCTAAGAGGTGTCGGAAGTTAGTGAGTTTTGCGAAGATTTGTTGCTCAGGTTGAGGTTCTGGATGTGAGTTTGCTCGCTGAAGGTGTAGGAAGTCTCTTCTTGGGTTTGAAGCCTACACAATTAAATGTTTGGCAACCAGTAGTGGGCCGTTTGAAATCAAGAGTGGGCAAGAGGACATAATTAGACGAGTGCAGATATCCTGAATTATGGTTGGACTGGTGGAGATTACGAAAATAGCGATTGGCAGAGCCAAGGAACGATTTGGAAACAAAAATGAGAATTTAATAAAATTACTGTTAATACTATCAGTCAGGTAGAAAGTACAGAGAATAGGATTTGGTTCAAGATGAGACTCGGGCAGTGGAGATTTAGACGACATCAAGCTTTCAATGGGCAAATGTGGGACTCAAACAGGCAATGCATTGGAGTTGTCAGGTCCAGAAGTGAAGTAGTTCCAGATGAAGGTTTCACTGCTAATGAGTCAAGACAAGAGACAGGTAGGCAGTATTAAAAAGATGTAAAGAGACAGCTTTAGGGATTGCATGAATGTGTGGTCGGACGTTCATCGTGGGATAAACAAGATGCCACGGTTGTGCTGAGACAAGTGTAACATAACATTGTTGCCAAGGAGGAGTAATGCAGTCCGTAGGTAGTGAATAGAGATTGGTGTGGGGACCACAAACAGTGGTCTTCCCACTTTTAAATTGTTATCTCTACGTAGTTGCGCAACTTTATGTTCTGTTCAAAAGGCTTTACTGACAAGAAAGCAGAAGTTAGCCATTTGTTTACTTGTCAATATATCTTGATTTTTCCACCATCTTCTCCAATTATGAACACAACATGTGCAGTGTACTAAGTGAACCATTCAAACCTTCAAAGGAAATGTTAAAATTGTGGAATATAAAGTTAAATTTATTTTATTGAAAATTTAAATAAATTACATGAAGGTTTGACCAAGACTGAAAGGAATTAGATGGAACACCAGATGAATAAAACAAGCAGTAGTAAGATGGTATTAGCTGGATGTTCCTGAAGAAAGAGAACACAGCCAACCTTTCTTCCATCAGGGGGATTAATTGTGAGGTGTCAAACACAGTCGATTAAATCATTCGTTCTGTCTTTACTGCCAGACTGTACAATGAACATAGAACATAGAACAGTACAGCACAGCACAGCACAGGCCCTTCAGCCCACAATGTTGTGCCGACCATTGATCCTCATGTATGCACCCTCACATTTCTGTGACTATATGCATGTCCAGCAGTCTCTTAAATGACCCCAATGACCTTGCTTCCACAACTGCTGCTGGCAACGCATTCCATGCTCTCACAACTCTCTGTGTAAAGAACCCGCCTCTGACATCCCCTCTATACTTTCCACCAACCAGCTTAAAACTATGACCCGTCGTGCTAGCCATTTCTGCCCTGGGAAATAGTCTCTGGCTATCGACTCTATCTATGCCTCTCATTATCTTGTATACCTCAATTAGGTCCCCTCTCCTCCTCCTTTTCTCCAATGAAAAGAGACCGAGCTCAGTCAACCTCTCTTCATAAGATAAGCCCTCCAGTCCAGCCAGGACCCTGGTAAACCTCCTCGGAACCCTCTCCAAAGCATCCACATCTTTCCTATAATAGGGCGACCAGAACTGGATGCACTATTCCAAGTGCGGTCTCACCAAAGTTTTACAGAGCTGCAACAAGATCTCACGACTCTTAAACTCAATCCCCCTGTTAATGAAAGCCAAAACACCATATGCTTTCTTAACAACCCTGTCCACTTGGGCGGCCATTTTAAGGGATCTCTGTATCTGCACACCAAGATCCCTCTGTTCCTCCACTCTGCCAAGAATCCTATCCTTAATCCTGTACTCAGCTTTCAAATTCGACCTTGCAAAATGCATCACCTCGCATTTATCCAGGTTGAACTCCATCTGCCACCTCTCAGCCCATCTCTGCATCCTGTCAATGTCTCGCTGCAGCCTACAACAGCCCTCTATACTGTCAACGACACCTCCGACCTTTGTGTCATCTGCAAACTTGCTGACCCATCCTTCGATCCCCTCATCCAAGTCATTAATAAAAATTACAAACAGTAGAGGCCCAAGGACAGAGCCCTGTGGAACCCCACTCACCACTGACTTCCAGGCAGAATATTTTCCTTCTACTACCACTCGCTGTCTTCTGTTGGCCAGCCAATTCTGTATCCCAGCAGCTACGTTCCCCTGTATCCCATTCCTCCTGACCTTCTGAATGAGCCTACCATGGGGAATACTATGGTTGTAATATTTCCTTTTTTAAAGGCTCAAGGTTAGACATACTTCTCATTTTATAAATTTTAAGTTGGCTTATTGTCAAGTCATGGTAGGATTGAAAACATATCCTACAACTGTGTGAAGTCAGAAGTCACATGACACCAGCTTATCGTCCAACAGGTTCATTTCAATTCACACAAGCTATTGGAGTTCAGCCCCTTCATCAGGTGCAGTTCGTGAGGTGACCACACAGACACACAGCTTATAAGCAGAGAGATCAAAAGATCATAGAATTGGCCTGAGTGGAGTGTCAGATAATAACTCTTTCCAGGCGACCAAGAGTGTTAAAGGCAAGGAGAGTGTTTATAAAGTCAATGTCAGTGCTGTGTTGTCATGATAATCAGGCAGCGCAACAGGAATGTACAAAAGGTGACATCTCAGGTCAGACTCTGACTTGTAGTTTAGAGGCTTGTGTTCAGAATCTGTCGTAGAGTTTTAAACTTTATTTCAAAAGCAAGAATTTATAAGATACCACACTGACTGTAACTACAAGTTGTGTGCTTCTTCAACAAAATATCTGCAAATAAACAAACGTCCTGGATGAAGACTTATTATCTGACACTCCACTCACACCAGTTGTATGATCTTTTGATCTCTCTGCTTATAAATTGTGTGTCTGTGTGTTTTCCTCTCTGACCGCATGTGATGAAGGGACTGCACTTCAAATCTTGTGTGATTTCAAATAAACCTGTCAGATTATAACCTGATGCCATGTGGCTTCTGACTTTGTCTATCCTAGTCCAACACCAGCACCTCCACATTATAAGTGTTTGGAACCAAGTCAGTGCAACAGGTACATGTCAAACATTTGACTTCGGAAGGATGCCTAGTGCCGACAAATTCATTAATAACAAAGGATTTCTCCATTATGCCATCTATCGTAACATGCTGCGTCTCACAGTCATAATGAAAGGATGCCCACTTTAATTTAGCACGGCCAAGAATAGTTATGGACATTTTTAGCATGGGAGGAGGCCATTCAACCTATTTTATCTGTACCAGCTCTCTCCCAGAGCAACAAAATTAATCCTTTTCTCGAACTCATTCCACATATTTCACAGAATTGAAATATATAGGTACATAGTTAAGAGATTTTAACATCAAGTGAGCAGTTCTTGCACTTCACCTTGTCACTAAAAATGGAAAACGTGACTTCGAAAGAGTGGGTCTTTATTTTGTTCTGTTGTGATGATGAAGAAGATGCAAGTCCAAGTGCTGGAACTGGCCTCTTGAACTTTTCAACGTGTATAAAATGAATTCTGTGCGCATCGACTAAAAACAGTTTTATGGAAGGAAAAGGTACCAAAGAAGATTTGGTGTATTGTACTTGATGCTATTATACTCCAACCTGTGAAAACAGAACTCTACGACTGTGAGTGTTGAGATCTGAGAGGTTGCTATCTTGTTTGAATTTACATTGCTAAGTCTAGGCCTATTTTCCCAACAGCAAAATTGGTAATCCAGAAAGAAATGGATATTTCTCGCATTTGTTAGCTCTAAGTGTCTGGTCAAAGTTTGAGTACAGTTTCCTCATATTCAGGTGCTTAACCTGCTTTTACAGTTTGAACATTTGTTGTGCCAATGAAAATTGTTTGAATGGATTCACCTCCAGTTTTCTTTTTACATATTTAGTATTTTTCCATGGTGAGGACTGTCTGCAAAATCTGACATTGGGTTTTGAAAGACATCAGCCTTTATTTTGGAGAGATAATGGTAACTGCAGATGCTGGAGAATGCGAGATAACAATATGTCGAGCTGGATGAACACAGCAGGCCAAGCAGCATCTTAGGAGCACAAAATCTCACGTTTCGGGCCTCGACCCTTCATCAGAGAGGCTGAAGGGTCTAGACCCGAAACATCAGCTTTTGTGCTCCAGGGATGCTGCTTGGACTGCTGTGTTCATCCAGCTCCACACTTTGTTGTCTTAGATAGACTGGGCTTGTTTTTGCTGAGGTTGAGAAGAGTAAGGAGGTGATTTCCTTGAAGTATATATGATTCCGAATGGTCTTCATGAGGAATATGTAGAAAGATTTTTCCTATACTTTGGCGAGCGCTGAACTCGGGACACTTATGCAAAATTTGGACTTGCCACTTCAGGACAGATGAGCAGAGCATTTTTTCTCTGATAGTTGTATGACATTGGAACTAGCTGCCTCATAAGATGACAGAGTTGGGGTCATTGAATATTTTAAGGTGGACTTAGATTCTTGTAAGGCAGGGAAAAGGTCTTTGTTAATTGGAGTCATACCAAGCACAAAGGAAAACGTTTGTGATTGTTAGACATAGTCATTTCACCTCCAGAACATCTCTTTCAGCGTTCGTCAGGGCAGCATCCAAGGCCCAAACATCTGTGCTGCTTCAGCTTCTCTCTATAAAGTCAGAAGTGGGGATGTTCACTGATGACTCCACAATGTTCAGTACCATTTCCAACTCCTTAGATAATAAAGCAGTCCATGTTTAAATGCAGCAAGACCAGTATATTATCCAGGCTTAGGCTGATAAGTGCTCGGTAATATTTGCACCACACAAGTGCCAAGCAATGGCCATCTCCAACAAGGGAGAATTTAGCCATCATCTCTTGATATTTATTGCTGTTACCATCGCTGCATCCCCCACTGTCAACATCAGAGGTGTTACTATTAACCAGAAACTGAACAAGATCGGCTACATAAATACTATGGATTCAAGAACAGGCCACCCCGTTGTAGAACATAGAACATAGAACATAGAACAGTACAGCACAGAACAGGCCCTTCAGCCCACAATGTTGTGCCGACCATTGATCCTCATGTATGCACCCTCAAATTTCTGTGACCAGCAGTCTCTTAAATGACCCCAATGACCTTGCTTCCACAACTGCTGCTGGCAACGCATTCCATGCTCTCACAACTCTCTGCGTAAAGAACCTGCCTCTGACATCCCCTCTATACTTTCCACCAACCAGCTTAAAACTATGACCCCTCGTGCTAGCCATTTCTGCCCTGGGAAATAGTCTCTGGCTATCAACTCTATCTATGCCTCTCATTATCTTGTATACCTCAATTAGGTCCCCTCTCCTCCTCCTTTTCTCCAATGAAAAGAGACCGAGCTCAGTCAACCTCTCTTCATAAGATAAGCCCTCCAGTCCAGGCAGCATCCTGGTAAACCTCCTCTGAACCCTCTCCAAAGCATCCACATCTTTCCTATAATAGGGCGCCCAGAACTGGATGCACTATTCCAAGTGCGGTCTAACCAAAGTTTTATAGAGCTGCAACAAGATCTCACGACTCTTAAACTCAATCCCCCTGTTAATGAAAGCCAAAACACCATATGCTTTCTTAACAACCCTGTCCACTTGGGTGGCCATTTTAAGGGATCTATGTATCTGCACACCAAGATCCCTCTGTTCCTCCACGCTGCCAAGAATCCTATCCTTAATCCTGTACTCAGCTTTCAAATTCGACCTTGCAAAATGCATCACCTCGCATTTATCCAGGTTGAACTCCATCTGCCACCTCTCAGCCCATCTCTGCATCCTGTCAATGTCCCGCTGCAGCCTACAACAGCCCTTTACACTGTCAACGACACCTCTGACCTTTGTGTCGTCTGCAAACTTGCTGACCCATCCTTCAATTCCCTCGTCCAAGTCATTAATAAAAATTACAAACAGTGGAGGCCCAAGGACAGAGCCCTGTGGAACTCCACTCACCACTGACTTCCAGGCAGAATATTTTCCTTCTACTACCACTCGCTGTCTTCTGTTGGCCAGCCAATTCTGTATCCAAGCAGCTAAGTTCCCCTGTATCCCATTCCTCCTGACCTTCTGAATGAGCCTACCATGGGGAACCTTATCAAATGCCTTACTGAAGTCCATATACACCACATCCACAGCTCGACCCTCATCAACTTTTCTAGTCACATCCTCAAAAAACTCGATAAGGTTTGTAAGGCATGACCTACCCCTCACAAAGCCGTGTTGACTGTATTTGATCAAGCCATGCTCTTCCAGATGGTCATAAATCTTATCCCTCAGAATCCTTTCTAACACCTTGCAGACGACAGACGTGAGACTTACCGGTCTATAATTGCCGGGGATTTCCCTATTTCCTTTCTTGAAGAGAGGAATTACATTTGCCTCTCTCCAGTCCTCAGGTACGACTCCAGTGGAGAGCGAGGATGCAAAGATCTTCGCAAGTGGCGAAGCAATTGCATTTCTCGCTTCCCAAAGCAGCCGAGGACAAATCTGATCCGGGCCTGGCGACTCGTCAATCTTAATGTTTGACAAAATTTTCAGCACATCAGCTTCGTCTATCTCTATCCATTCCAGCATGCACACCTGCTCTTCAAAGGTTTCATTCACTACAAAGTTCGTTTCTTTCGTAAAGACAGAAGCAAAAAACTCATTTAGGGCTTCCCCTACCTCGTCAGGCTCCACACACAAGTTCCCTATGCTATCCCTGATCGGCCCTACTCTTTCTTTGATCATTCTCTTATTCCTCACGTAAGTGTAAAATGCCTTTGTGTTTTCCCGGATTCCTTCTGCCAAGCCTTTCTCGTGCCTCCTCCTGGCTCTCCTCAGACCATTTTTGAGCTCCTTCCTTGCCTGCATGTAATCCTCTCAAGCTGAACTTGACCTCCACCTTATGTAAGCTACCTTCTTCCTTTTCACTAGAAGCTCCACCGCTCTCGTCATCCAAGGTTCCTTAATCTTACCCCTTCTTGCCTGTCTCAGAGGGACATATTTACTCATCACTCCCAACAACTGTTCCTTTAACCATCTCCACATGTCTATAGATAATAAAATGTGAGGCTGGATGAACACAGCAGGCCAAGCAGCATCTCAGGAGCACAAAAGCTGACGTTTCGGGCCTAGACCCTTCATCAGAGAGGGACCTCTCTGATGAAGGGTCTAGGCCCGAAACGTCAGCTTTTGTGCTCCTGAGATGCTGCTTGGCCTGCTGTGTTCATCCAGCCTCACATTTTATTATCTTGGAATCTCCAGCATCTGCAGTTCCCATTATCTCCACATGTCTATAGTTCCCTTACCATGGAACAACTGCTCCCAGTCCATGCTTCCTAACTCATGTCTAATCACATCATAGTTTCCTCTTCCCCAATTAAATATCCTCCCATTTTGCCTAATCCTCTCCTTCTCCATAGCTATGCAGAACGTGAGGCAGTTATGGTCACTATCACCAAAATGCTCTCCCACCACAAGATCTGATACCTGCCCCGGCTCGTTTCCGAGCACCAAGTCTAGAATGGCCTCTCCCCTCGTCGGCCTGTCAACGTACTGCGGTAGGAAACCCTCCTGAACACACCTTACAAAAACAGCTCCATTCAAATCTTCTGCTCGAAGGAGGTTCCAATCAATATTAGGAAAGTTAAAGTCACCCATTACAACAACCCTACTGCGTCCACACTTTTCCAAAATCTGTCGACCTATGCTTTCTTCAATCTCCCTGCTGCTATTGGGGGGCCTGTAGTAAACCCCTAACGAGGTGACTACTCCCTTGCTGTTCCTAATTTCCACCCATACTGTCTCAGTAGGCAGATCTTCCTCGACAATGGAAGTTTCTGTAGCTGTGATCCCCTCTCTGATTAGTAGTGCTACACCCCCTCCTCTTTCTCCCCCCTCCCTATTCTTTTTAAATGTTCTAAACCCTGGAAGATCCAGCAACCATTCCTGCCCATGAGAAACCCATGTCTCTGTTATGGCCACAACATCATAGCACCAGGTACTGATCCATGCTCTAAGTTCATCACTTTTATTCCTGATACTCCTTGCATTAAAGCAAACACACTTTAACCGATCCCTTGGTTCCTTCCCAGGAAAATCCTTCCCACTAGCTGGTCTACCTCCTGTTACTGCCTCACCTGCATCAACGCTCACCTCTGGTATACAGCTCAGGTTTAAACCCTCTCGAACTACTCGAGCAAACCTTCCACCCAGGACATTGGTCCCCTTCCAGTTCAGATGCAACCCGTCCTTCTTGTACAGGTCCCACCTTCCCCAGAAGGCATCCCAATTATCAACATATCTGAAGCCCTCCCTCCTACACCAGCTGCGTAGCCACGTGTTCAGCTGCGCCCGCTCCCCGTTCCTCACCTCGCTATCTCGTGGCACCGGTAGTAAACCAGAGAACACTACTCTGTTCGTCCTGCTCTGCAGCTTCCATCCTAACTCCCTGAAATCACTTTTTATATCCTCAAACCTATTTCTGGCTATATCATTTGTGCCAATATGTAACACGATTTCTGGCTGTTCACCCTCCCGTTTTAGAACCTTATACACCCGATCGGAGACGTCCCGGACCCTGGCACCAGGGAGGCAACATACCTTCCGGGAATCCCGATCTTGCCCACAAAATCTCTGTCGATTCCCCTAACTATCGAGTCCCCTACCACGAGTACTTTTCTATTCTGCCCCCTTCCCTTCTTTGCCACAGTGTCAGGCTCAGTGCCAGAGAACTGACTACTATGGCTTTCCTCTGGTAGGTCATTCCCCCCCAGCAGTATCCAAAACGGTATACTTATTGCTGAGGGGAATGCCCACAGGGGATCTCTGCACTGTCTGTCTGTCCCCTTTCCTCCCCCTAACTGTAACCCATCTATCCTCGTCCTGAGCCTTAGGAGTGACCAACTCCCGGTAACTCCTCTCAATTACCCCCTCTGCCTCACGAATGATCCGTAGTTCATCCAGCTCCAGCTCCATTTCCCTAACACGCCTTGCTGATATATATGGTCACTGCTTTCCTTCCCGGCTGCCCCTCTGGTCCTCGTCACTTCCTCTGCTGCTCCCGCTCCTTCTCTGAAAGAGGAAAAACACCGCTGCCCGCTACCAGTAAGTAATTTTAAAAATAAACTGCTTTACCTTAGCTGCAGTCTTCCGGGTCCGTCTTGCCTCCGCTGCTGCTCGCACTCTGTGTGCAGATGATTTTCGTCACTCCATTTTTACCAAGATTTAACTGGAAATTTGGGATTTGTCATATTTCTGAAGAGTCGAACAGCAGCATGCTTTTCTTTTCGTTAATTCTTTGTAATTTATTGCAATTAAAACTTCTGTTGCCAGAAAAAGAAATGATGTTGCTGAGCGACTTTTTTCTTATGTCTTGTGAGAAGTGCCATTCAGAGGTGGTCACATTGTTACCTTCTGATCAGTCTGGATCAGTCAGGCTGGATATGAGATGAGGCTGGGGGTGGGAAGATTTTGAAGCAGGTACTTGAGAGAAAGCAGCCTCTCCCTACAGTCAAACCCTTCAACCCTGGCAATGTTCTTGTAAATCTTTTCTGAACCCTTTCAAATTTCACGACAACTTTCCTATAGCAAGGAAACCTGAATTGAATGCAGTATTCCAAAAATGGCCTAACCAATGTCCTTTGTAGCTGCAACATGACTTCCCAACTTCTATATTTAGTGCTGTGACCAAGAAAAGCAAGCATATTAAACGCCTTCTTCTCTACCTGCAACTCCACTTTCAAGGAACTCTGAACCTGCTCCCCAAGTTTGTTTGGCGACACTGCTGAGGACCTCACCATTAAGTGTATAAGTTCTGCCCTGATTTTGCCAACCAAAACCTAAAACCGTTTCTGCATTAAACCTAATTGTCTGCTATTTGCTTGGTGGTATATATAAAAAGGGAAGAGTTTATGCTTGTTCAGGCAACGCATACCCGACATCCAGAGGTTGATTTCCTAATGGCTTGAATTGGAACTGGTTAACAGATTGAGTTTTGGGATGCCTCAGGATGTCTTTATGTGTGATGTGCATCAGGCAGGTGTCAAATTGTAATTTCAAATGCAGCTCTGCATACAGATAGCATAAAGTAAGGAAGAAGAACAGGACTTAGTAGTATTATCCTTCAAAGCCTTTTTGAGTTGTTTTGTCCTGTTTTGTTACTTACTTCGACATTTATTAAATCCACTTTTTTTTAAAGCATTCTTTCACAGGATGAGAGCACTGCTGGCAAGGCTAACATTCATTTCCCATCCAGGAATGGCTTGGTGGGCCATTTTGGAAGTCAGTAGAGAGTCAGCCATATCCCAGTGAATTTGAAGTCATTTACCAGAATTGCTGAGGAAGGCAGATTCCCTTCCCTGAAGAATAGTTTAGTGAATTCAGTTTTCTGTTACAACAATTTATGATAGTTTCATCATCACTGTTACTTTTAACTCGAGATCTTTATTAATTGAATGTCATTTTCAGCAGATGCTTTTGTATTTTGTATTTAATATTAGGATGTTAGTTTTAATTTAATTTCTTCTTTACATTTAATCATTAATTTCAGGATATTTCTCAGATTTTATACGCTTCCTCTCCATTAGGTTTTTAAAGAAGAAATTGCCCCAGTCAAACAAGAAGTCAAAATATTAAATGATCTGGCCAGTCAGTTATCTCCACTTGATGTCTCTTTCTCTCCAAAGATTTCTCACCAGCTTGATGACTTAAATATGAGGTTGAAATTTATACAAGTAACAGTGAAAACATTTTCTAAACTAGCCAATCTGTTGTAGAAAGCATGTCCAAATAATTTGGCTTCAAATATATGAGCAAGATAAAGAACCCTTTCAATTTAAGCAAGCAATTAATATTTTATTATCATGGTTCATGAAGTTATTTAGTTTTATAATATTTCTTTTCCAAAAATACAATGTTCTGGTCTGTAGTCTGCACTTTAGAATGTAATCGCAAAACAAAATCCAAATAGTGAGAGATGTGAGCATCCGAACTACAGTCTGAAATGGTTCAGGACTGGAACAATTTGAATATATTCATGATGAAGCTGCAGGTAGCAGATATTTTTCCCGATCCATCTAAAAGTATTTGGAATTGGACCATTGTGCTCACTGCTGTACACTTCAGTATTATGTATTGTTTCATATTTTAAGTCCCTGAGAAAGACAAACTTTAATGAATTACAACAAAGATATACTTGATACATTGAAGGAAAGAATGACATAAAATTGTGTGAACTGAATGTATTTCTTTCAATTGAGCAGATTTTGATTGATGTCAGCAAAGTAGTACATGAAAATATTCTTTATCCCATAAAGCCTCATGAAATGTTTTATTGAGCAAATTATTTCAGTCTTGTTCTGTGTCAGTAGCTTGCTTGGCCATTTAGCACAATAAAACTCCTTATCAGTTCTAGAAAGCAGACAAAAACATAAGAAATAGCACCAGGATCTGGATGTTCTACCTCTCGACCCTGCCTCACCATCCTTTAAGAACATGGCTGACCTGCCCAGGACTCAACTCCTCTTCCATATCAGCTTCTCAGAGCCCTCAACTTCTCTATTTCAAAAATCTTATCGACCACCTTGTTTAAATTCTTTCAGTGATGTACCTTTCACAATTCTCTTGTATTCTAAACAATCGCTACCTGCTGAGAGAAGAAATTTCTTTGCATCTCCGGTTTCAATCAATGTTCCCTTCTTCTGTAACTATGTTGCTGAGTTTGAGATTTCCACACTAATGGAAACATTGTCTTCACATCTAGCCTGTCAAGCCCCCTCAAAATTTTGTGTTTCAGTAAGATCACCCCTCATTCTTCTAAACTTGAATGAATAAAGACCTTCTGTGTAACCATTCTTGATAAATCATGATCCGACGAATCAGCCCAGTGAATCTCTTTTGAACTGCTTCCCATGGCTGTGTATCCTTTCTTGTATGTCTCCAAGTGTGACCTCCTCGATAGCCTGATCAGTTGCAAAAAAACTTGCCCATTTTTGAACTAAAACCTCCTTCCAATAAAGGCCAAAATTCCATTTGCCTTCTAAATTACTTGCATCACCATCGTCATGGCTCACATCAACTCCAACCTACCAAAGTGCTTTGATCCTTTGCAATTCACCTACCACTGCAACAGGTCTCCAGCTGATACCGTCTCCCTGGCCTGACAGTCATCCCTGGAATGTCTGGATAACAAGGATACCTACATCAGGCTGTTACTTATTGATCAGAGCACCACCTTCCACACTGTAATTCCAAACAATCTCCTCTCTAAACTCTGAGACCTCCGCCTCAGCATCCCTCTCTGTAACAGGATTCTCGACTTCCTGACCCAGAGACCACAATCAGTAAGGATAGATGACAACACTTCCTCCACCGTAAGCCTCAACACCGGTGCCCAGCAGAGCTGCCCCTACTCTATACTCCTTATGGAATCATGACTGTGTGGCCCCAACTCCGTTTACAAGTTTGCTGATGATGCTTCCATTGTAGGTCGGACCTCAAACAACAATAAGTCAGATTACAGGAAAAACAATTGAGTGCTTGCTGGCATGATGGAAAGATAACAATCTGTCCATCAACATAGCAGAATGAAGGAGCTGGATATTGATTTCAGGAAGCTTCTGTCTGCAGCAATGGTGCTGAGGTGCAGATGGTTGATAGTGTGAAGCTCCTGGGAATGTTGCTCACCAACAATGTGTCCTGGTCTACCCATGTCAACATGATGGTCAAGGAGGCTAAGGAAATTCAGCATGTCCATGAGGACCCTACCTAATTTTGTAGATGCATCCTATCTGGATGCATCTCTGTGTGGTATGGCAGTTGCTGTTCCCAAGACTGCAAGAAGCTAAAGAGAATCATGAGCACAGCCCAATCCATCACGCAAACTAGCCTTCCATCCATTGACTCCATCTACACTTCCCACTGCCTTGGGAAAGCAACCAACATAATCAAAATACCCCCTCACTCTGGTTATACTTTCTTCCATCCTCTTCTGTCGGGCAGAGGATATTAGTTTGAATAAGCGTACAAATAGATTTAAGAACAGCCTCTTTCCTGTTGTGACTATTGAACGGACCTCTCAAATGTTAATTCTGATCTCTCTCTCTCAGCATCTTCTCTGTGGCTGTAAACACTGTATTCTGCACTTTGTACGGTATGATTCGCCTCTCCAGCATGCAAATCAACACTTTTCACAGTATCTCAGTACATGTGACAGCGATAAAGCAATCAGTCACCTGCATGCTGTTATGTGTTTTATGGACGAGAGCATCCAAGTCCCCTACCCTGCATTTTTTTAGAGTCCCCCTCTATTTAAGTAAGAGTCTATCTTTTGATTCCTCCTACCAAAGTGTACTTTCCTACATTAAACTCTCTCTGCCAACTTTTTTCCGACTTGCTTGACCTGTCTATCCCCTTGCAGATTCTTTCTGTCCTCATGACAACATTCCCTTACTCTATTTTTGTAGCATCAGCAAATTTGGATGGATTTATGCCTTGTCCCCTCCTCTAAGTTATGAACGTAGATAGTAAATAATTGTCGTCTTGGGACTGATCCCTGTGGCACTCCACTAGTTATGGCTTTCCGGCCTGATAAAGATGGTGGTTAGAAAATAACTGGCTGAACCACTGAAATGAAAAATGTGAAAAATATGCACTTTCATTGTTTGTGAAATACTTAAATAAGATTGTATATATAAAATATAAATATTACAGTAGTTCTTGATGAATACAGTTTATCATTGAGCTTTCTGAGAATTCTGAATATAGTTCCTGATTTATGATAGCATCAGTTTTCATGCATCTTTATCTGAGAATTCAGCAGAACATCTCCGCTCAGTTCGCAACAAACAACTGCACCTCCCAGTCGCAAACCATTTCCACTCCCCCTCCCATTCTCTCGATGACATGTCCATCATGGGCCTCCTGCAGTGCCACAATGATGCCACCCGAAGGTTGCAGGAACAGCAACTCATATTCCGCCTGGGAACCCTGCAGCCTAATGGTATCACCAGTTTCAAAATCTCCCCTTCCCCTACTGCATCCCTAAACCAGCCCAGTTCGTCCCCTCCCCCCACTGCACCACACAACCAGCCCAGCTCTTCCCCCCCACCCACTGCATCCCAAAACCAGTCCAACCTGTCTCTGCCTCCCTAACCTGTTTTTCCTCTCACCCATCCCTTCCTCCCACGCCAAGCCGCACCCCCATCTACCTACTAACCTCATCCCACCTCCTTGACCTGTCCGTCTTCCCTGGACTGAACTATCCCCTCCCTACCTCCCCACCTATACTCTCTCCACCTATCTTCTTTACTCTCCATCTTCGGTCCGCCTCCCCCTCTCTCCCTATTTATTCCAGTTCCCTCTCCCCATCCCCCTCTCTGATGAAGGGTCTAGGCCCGAAACGTCAGCTTTTGTGCTCCTGAGATGCTGCTTGGCCTGCTGTGTTCATCCAGCCTCACATTTTATTATCTTGGAACCCTCCAGCATCTGCAGTTCCCATTATCTCTGAGAATTCAGATTTGTTTTGTCAAAAATTGTGCTGTGCCACACATGATATTTGCTAAATCTGTCCGGTCCCAGCAGTTCAACTTGTTCAGTTTTGAGATAACTTTTGTAAGGACCCCACAGTTGAGCGACCTTGCGTTGATAGCGCACTACACACTTCTTGCATTGAAACAAATGCACCTCAGACCACCTGTCCGTCTGCATTCATCATCTGCTCTGTGTCTACTCTTCCTCTTAGTCACACTGACTTTGTTATCTAGTTCCTTACAGGCTGCAGTTATTATCTTGTTACTGCCCACTAACCTGTGCATTTGGCTCCCATCCCCCTGCCACATTAGTTTAAATCCTCTCCAACAGCGTTAGCAAAAGCAGCCCCGAGGACATTGGCTCCCGGTGTAGACGGTCCAATTTGTAATAGTCCCGCCTCCCCCAGAACCGGTCCCAATGTCCCAAAAATCTGAACCCCTCCCTCCTGCACCATCTCTCAAGCCACTCACTTGTCCTGCCTATTTCTTCATTTCTACTCTGACTAGCATGTGGCACTGGTAGCAATCCTGAGATTACTACCTCCTGAGGTCCTACCTTTTAACTTGGCTCCTAACTCCCTAAATTCTGCATGTAGAACCTCATTGTGTGTTTTTTTTAACCCATGTCATTGATGCCTATATGCACCATTACAGCTGGTTGTTCACCCTCCCCCTTTGGAATGTCCTGCAGTCGATCTGACACATCTCTGACCGGTGGACCTGGGAGGCAACATAGCATGTTTTTGACCATAGAACCGCCTATCTCCTCCCCTTACAATAGAATCCCCTGTGGCTATAGCCCTTCCACTCTTTTTCCTGTCCTTCCTGTTTTGGAGGGAGATGGCCACAGGGGACACCACTGCCTTCCTGCTTTTTTTTCTGCCTTTTGGTCACCCATTCCCTTTCTCCCTCAGCTATCCTCATTAGCGATATGACCAATTTGCTGAATGTGCTATCGTGGATGCTCCAAAGTGAGTCCATCCACAGCTCCAGAGCCATCATGTGGTCTAACGAGAGCTGCAGCTGGACACACTTCCTGCCCGTGAAGGAGTCACGGACATCAGCCACGTCCTTGAGCTCCCACATTGAGTAAGAGCAGCATAACACAGGTCTGGGATCTCCTGCCATTTTTAGTCTTCAGCTCTACTTAGTGCTGCTATAATATCAAATATTAGATTAACGAAATGAATAAAATTGTACCATGTACACAGATCCTTGAAAGTTGCCAACCAGGTTGAGAGGGCTGTTAAGAAGGCATACAGTGTTTTAGCTTTTAATAATAGAGGGATCGAGTTCCGGAACCAAGAGGTTATGGTGAAGCGGTACAAAGCTCTGGTGCGGCTGCACTTGGAGAATTGTGTACAGTTCTGGTCACTGCATTATCAGAAGGACGTGGAAGCTTTGGAAAGGGTGCAGAGGAGATTTACTAGGATGTTGCCTGGTATGGAGGGAAGGTCTTAGGAAAGGCTGAGGGACTTGAGGCTGTTTTCATTAGATAGAAGAAGGCTGAGAGGTGACTTAATTGAAGCATATAAAATAATCAGAGGGTTAGATAGGGTGGATAGGGAGAGCCTTTTTCCTGGGATGGTGACGGCAAGCACGATGGGGCATAGTTTTAAATTGAGGGGTGAAAGATACAGGCCAGATGTCAGAGGTAGTTCCTCTACTCAGAGTAGTAAGGGAATGGAACGCTTTGTCTGCAACGGTAGTAGATTTGCCAACTTCAGGTACATTGAAGTCGTCATTGGATAAGCATATGGACGTACATGGAATAGTGTTGGTTAGATGGGCTTGAGATCGGTATGATAGGTCGACACAACATCGAGGGCCAAAGGGCCTGTACTGTGCTGTAATGTTCTCTGTTCTGTGTTCTATTTATTGTTGAATAGCAGCAGGAGGTGAGGAGGCAGAGACTGCATCCCTGAGGTCACGGAGGGAAGGAAAAGAGGCTGTTACTTAGAGATTGAGAAGCAGGAGAGGGCACAACCCAAAGGTTTGGGAGTGGAGAGAGGCTGCAAGTTAGAGGTCAAGGTGAGGAGAGGCACCAGTTGATGTAGTACATTAAATGTAATACAGAAAATTGTGAAGTGGTTAAGTTCGGTCGGAAAAACAGTACATAAAATGGAAGGAACCATTCTGAATGGGTGCAGAAACCTTCCATGCTGAGGGAACTTTGTGAAAATGTTGGAGACAGAGCAGGACCAAATTACAATAATGATTGCAGTGATGTGATATCTCATGAAAATTGATTAGAGGAATTGGGACAGCTTTCCTCGAAGATGCTAAGACTTAGAAGAGATTATGTTGAATCTTGCAAAATCATTTGAGGTCTGGTCAGAGCAGACGACGGGAAGACTTTGCTACCTTGTGACAGAATTGAGAATTGGATGCAGAGGTTTGCAGTGATTGACAAAAGAAGTAACTGCCCTGTAAGAAATAGCTTTATCACAGTCTATAGAATGCATTACCTGGAGGAGGCAGTTTCAGCAAAAGATGCAAGAGAGCATTAGTTGATTAATGAAAGAAAAATAATGTGCAGGGTAAGGAAAAGGCACAAATTTGTGATATGTATTTGGAGAGCTAGTTCAAACATGATGGACCAAATGGCTTCCTTTTACCGTGATTTGGACTGAAAATTTGTTTAAAGTAAAGTGTAATTGGCTCTGGGGCACGGCGGAAAAGGGTAAGGTAAACAGGACGTGAGTGATCGGAGACTTGATCGTTCGAGGGACAGATAGATGAGTTTGTAGCCACAATCAGGAATCCAAACACAGAACTTGCATGAAAGAACAAAGAAGAGGAATAGATTCAGTTGCCCCCAGTGAAGACTGTGACCACACCTTCACCCGCTGTGGGAGAATCTGCCTGATATGAACGAAGCAACCACCAACATGTCCGCAACCCATGAGCACAACTTTCCTCGAGTGTTCATCCAGTGAGAAGCACCAAGAGGAAGGCAGCCTTTTTCCTACATTTTGTAAGCTTGACCATTTTGGAAGAGAGCCCCCCCTTCTCCGACATTCTGTTCTATAAAGATCAAATGTATTCATTCCTGATGTTGCATGAGGCCAGAGAACTTCTACAATTCTACCACACTGTTGCTTCCAAACCTGTTTCTTTACTTACCATCTCCTCAATGTTTCATATTCTCAATCTGCCCTCTGCCTGTCTTTATTCAGAACGTTGTTCAGAAAAGTAATTCCTTTCATCCCTTTAACTTCCAAATTATGTTTGTTCCTCATGGAAACTGGTATTCTGCTTCACTTTATCTATTGCCTCGAAAATTCTGGACTAATGTGTAATTGACAGTGAGTTTCAGTGCTATTTATAATAGGATTAACTGAACTTAACCACTTCAGGGCATAATTTAATATTGCCTTGCACATCTCCAAAAAATTTTAAGAGCCTGCTGTTTGTACTTTTATGTTGGTTTTCATGGCTATTTAGTTTCTGCTCATACATTAATGAGTGCCCTAACTGCTTGCTGAGTCTTCGAGTTTGCCTTAATGACAGGAATCCTGAAAGCAATATCCTCTGTTTTGCACCATCTCATCATATTGATGAACTGCATTCTGTGTCCAATTCTATCCATTCATCTGTTGATAATTTCACACTACATTGATCAAGTCCTTCCATTTCATTATAACATGTTCCATTCTTGCAAGGGATGTGGCTATCACCGGTGAAGGTATCATTTGTTGTCCTTCACTAATTGCTGTTGAACTGAGTGGATGGCTGGGAGGGTGGTTCAGAGCTACCTACATTGCTGTGGCTCTGCAGCCACATGTAGATCAGATGGGGTAAGGATGATCAAATTCTCCCCAAAAAGACATGAGTGGATCAGATGGATTTTTACCAACAATTGTTGATAGTTTCATGATAGCGTTACTGGAAATAACTTTTAGTTCTGGGTATTTTTTTAATGAATTGTAAATTTGACCAGCTACAGTGTTTGAACATGAACCTACATTCTCCAGAGCATCAGCCTGGGTCTCTGGATTTTTAGTTCACTGTATTTGCCACTTGCCCACTGTCTCTCAGCCATTATTACAGTTTATTTCTTTGCTATTTTTTTCTCTTTCCATGGAGAACTTCCCTTCTGCTGTCTGAGCTGAAAATGTGTATTGTTGCCTTTACAGCTTCACATGTTAGAATTGCTGCTCGTCAGATTTACCTTTTCCAGGAAGATTCTGGCAAGGTTACTTCTAAATAGGTTTATGCCACCATGGCAGATGAAAACCTCCAATACTATGGGAATGTTGTGAATATGTTGGATGCAGAGCAGAAGCAATTTACAATAATTCCAGGGATGTGATATCCCATGATGAAAATTGACTAGGGGAGTTGAGACAGTTTTCCTTGACTTTCCTAGCATTTGTTTCCTCCCAAACATTTTTCAGTTTCTTCAAAATAAAAAAATACATAATTAAACTACTAAACTTATAAAAGTAAGCGATGAGTGCAACTGGATAAAAGTAAAAGCAAAATGCAGATGAGCCTCTGAATTATTTGTGAGGAGCAAGTGCAAAGATGTAGCAGCTGTGATTGGATTGGGCCAGTAGCGTTGACCTTGATAGTTGAGCTGACAGTTTTGATGTTGATTTTGTAATCAAAATTCCTTTGTGATTACTTTTGAACTCACTGACAGCATGTGGAGGAAGAAGGGGTGATTCTATGTTTTTTCTGGTAGGATAGGGCTGTTAAAAATCGCTATTCTCAAAGCTGTGTCCCTCAGCACTCTGGGCCATATACCAGGACATTTTCTGCTAATAGTGACAGGCTCATTGTTGCATTCACTTTTTAACCTCTTTTTCATACATTTCTGGAGGCTAACACAGATATGCCTGAAAGAGGTGGCTGTTTGCTGACAGGGGTGCAGTCAGCCCCTCGGTCTGTCTTTTTAGGAGGTCTGTCCCTGTTTGAAATTTCTGTGATTCTTTACAGCATTACGTGGGCTTCTTGTAGGATCTTTTCAGTGAGTTCACATTTACAGTTTATACTTTCTGTAGCAGTCCTGTTTTTCTTTCAAAAGTGAGTAATTTTGAAATGCGAAGTGAAAAGAGGCCTGTTTGTATTTTGAAGCTCTGATCCACTGTCATAACACTGGTTTTGTTTTAAACATTCATTGAAAGTTTTATAATTCTGATCAGGTCAGGTATGAGTTGGTTGTGACATATATCTAACTAGAAGTTTGATATTTGACTATCGAAAATGTAAATTATTTTTATTCCTGTAATTGTATAAAGGGAATTAATTTCCAATGTTTAGGTACAAGGTATTGAGGAGTTAAGGGGACATTAGGAGAGAGTAAATATGTTATATCGTCTGTCATAGTGAGATTTGAAGCCAAGTCCCAAGGACATTAGCTTGTGGGTCTGGATTAATAGTCCGATGATATCACTACTCCACCCCCACCTGTAGAATTTTGTGTCTCTTGTTTGTCCACGATAGTTGTCCACCCTTAAAAATAAAATGATTTGACAACTTGAAGAGAAAATTATCTTTGCAGTATTGTATTCTCAGCTGATTCCTTTGAAGGATTCTTTCTGATATGTTTTGACAGCCTTTCTAATAACAAACGGTATTGGAGTTAATAAAACTGCCAAGGAATGAATGGGTCTTTATGCTATATTTATGGTCGAGTGGTCAAGCCACTACCAAACTGCTAGAATTTTAATCTGGGCCGGCCTAGAGCAGCTAATCATTTTTGATGAAAATTACACTTGCAGACGACACAAAGGTCGGAGGTGTCGTTGACAGTGTAGAGGGCTGTTGTAGGCTGCAGCGGGACATTGACAGGATGCAGAGATGGGCTGAGAGGTGGCAGATAGAGTTCAACCTGGATAAATGCGAGGTGATGCATTTTGGAAGGTCGAATTTGAAAGGTGAGTACAGGATTAAGGATAGGATTCTTGGCAGCGTGGAGGAACAGAGGGATCTTGGTGTGCAGATACATAGATCCCTTAAAATGGCCACCCAAGTGGACAGGGTTGTTAAGAAAGCATATGGTGTTTTGGCTTTCATTAACAGGGGGATTGAGTTTAAGAGTCGTGAGATCTTGTTGCAGCTCTATAAAACTTTGGTTAGACCGCACTTGGAATAGTGCATCCAGTTCTGGGCGCCCTATTATAGGAAAGATGTGGATGCTTTGGAGAGGATTCAGAGGAGGTTTACCAGGATGCTGCCTGGACTGGAGGGCTTATGTTATGAAGAGAGGTTGACTGAGCTGAGTCTCTTTTCATTGGAGAAAAGGAGGAGGAGAGGGGACCTAATTGAGGTATACAAGATAATGAGAGGCATAGATAGAGTTGATAGCCAGAGACTATTTCCCAGGGCAGAAATGGCTAGCACGAGGGGTCATAGTTTTAAGCTGGTTGGTGGAAAGTATAGAGGGGATGTCAGAGGCAGGTTCTTTACGCAGAGAGTTGTGAGAGCATGGAATGCGTTGCCAGCAGCAGTTGTGGAAGCAAGGTCATTGGGGTCATTTAAGAGACTGCTGGACATGTATATGGTCACAGAAATTTGAGGGTGCATACATGAGGATCAATGGTCGGCACAACATTGTGGGCTGAAGGGCCTGTTCTGTGCTGTACTGTTCTATGTTCTATGTTCTACACGCATAACCCCTGTAGGACAGAAGCAAAACAAACATAAAGCCTAAAGTGACTCTTTATAATGTTCCCTTCAGGGCTATTAACACTATCCTGTACTTCTAATGAGGAAATATAATTTTTAAAATTAATTTATTTTCATACAAGTCATTCTGTATCCTCAGCACATAATGAGCTTGGCTTATGACAGTCAGCCAACCAACCGCCAACTTAGACGCTCTTAATCATCATTGTGGCCCCCTTTTTGAACTTGACCAGTGACACACAACTAAGATTAACAGCATGTACCTCTGCACCCTTTGCTTTGATTAGTAATGACATTGAGTTTACCAGCTTAGAGATTCTGAGTCTCTGCTCATTATCAAGGAGCTTAGTTAGGTGCCGCTGAGTCAATTTTTGCATCACTATATTTATGTTATTTCAGCTTCTTGATGGTGTCGACGTCAGTAACTCTTGGAAGCCAATATTATCAGTACTTTTTCTAAATGGGCCTTGTGTTGCTGGCTAGGTGACTGTTTATTGCTCATGCCAAATTGCTTAGAAGGCAGTTAAGCGTAAACTATGATGCATGGCCTAGACTGAAGGGTTTGTTCTGTACCATATGATTCTGTGATTTTATGAATGCGAAGACTGGAATCACGTGTATCCTAGGCCAGGTTTCCTTCTGTGTCGGGCATTAGTGAACCAAATGGCAATTGAGAATGGTTTAATGGACACGTTCTGGCTAACTTTTTTATTGCAGACTTCCATTGAATTCAGGCTTCGGAAAGAATGCCAAGAGTAGGTACGTCAGCATTGCAGCATTCCCTCAACATTGCCATCATTTTGTGCTCAAGTCCTGGTTTGGAGCTTCAACCTAAAATTTCTAACTGGGTAGAGGGTGGAAAGAAGAGGTTGACTGTGTCAGTGGAACAAAAATGACAGACACGGAGTTTTTTTTTTCCTTAAATCATTCATGGAGTGTGTCCATTGTCCAATTCTAATTGCCTTTGAGAAGGTGAGAATAAGTCACTGCAGTCCATGTGATGTGGGTATATCCCAATATGAATAGTATAGTATTTATGATTATTTGGAAAAGCACAGTTTGATTCGAAATAGCATGGCTTTCAGAGGGGTAGGTCAGGCCTCACAAGCCTTATTGAATTCTTTGAGGATGTGACAAAATACATCGATGAAGGTAGACCATGGATGTGGTGTCTATGGATTTTAGCAAGACATTTGATAAGCTTCAACATGGTAGGCTCAATCAGAAAGTAAGGAGGCATGAGATTCAGGGAAATTTGCCTGTCTGGATACATAGCTGGCTGCCCAATAGAAGACAGGTTGGTAGTAGATGGAAAGTATTCAGCTTGGAGCTCGGTGACTCGTGGTGTTCCGCAGGGATCTGTTCTGGGACGCCTGCTGATTGTGATCTTTATAAACGATTTGGAAGAGCAAGTGGGAGGGTGGGTTAGTAAGTTTGCCAATGACACAAAGGTTGTTGGAGTTGTGGATAGTGTGGAGGGCTGTTGCAGGTTGCAACAGGATGCAGAGCTGGGCAAAGAACTGGCAGATGGAATTCAAACCAGGAAAGTGTGAACTGATTTATTTTGTAAGTTCAAATTCAATGTAGATTACAGGGTTAATGGAAGTATGGAGAAACAGAGGGATCTTGGGGTCCATATCCAAAGCTCCCACCAAGTTGCTACCCAAGTTGAGAGGGTTTTTAAGAAGGCATATGGTGTGTTGGCTTTCATTGACAGGAGAATTGATTTTAAGAGCCATTAGGTTATGCTGCAGCTCTCTGAAACTCTGGTTCCTCCACACTTGTATTTTTATGTTCAGCTTTTGTCGCCTCATTATAGGAGAGATGTGGAAGCTTTAGAGAGGGTGTAGAGGAGATTTAGCAAGATGCTCAAAATTATCGGAAGTCTGTCGAGAAGCTGGGCATGTCATGCTTCCGCACTGTTTGCGAGTTTGCAGCATTCATATGATGAATGTACTTGTTCAGAACTGAGGAAAGGTCACTGAAATGGTAACTCTGATTTTCCTTCACAGATGCTGCCAGGCCTGCTGAGCTTTTCCAGCAACTTCTGCTTTTATTTCTGATTTACAGCATCCGCTGTCCTCTTGGGTTTTCACTCAGAATTTTTAATTTGTCGCAGTGGAAGGGATCAAAAATTTTGTTTTTAAGAGGGACCTGAAATAATTCCGCAGAGCTGGTATCCTGTCACCAAGTCACCTTTTATTTACAAACTGAGAGTCCTTGACACTCAACCGACTCTTTCAGAGTGAGCAGGATGTCCGACACTCCAGTTCTTATCAATCAGCCAGGGCTTCCTGACTGGACCAGATTAAGCCCCATTCAGGAAACTCACTCTGTGCTGTCCATCTGGCTGACCTCATTACATTCAATATATTCCTCCCCTTCTGAGTTCAAGGACACAGGCTGGTTCTTTTTCTTTTGTGGTTTCTGGATGTTCTAGCGTCGGGTCAGGTTCCTCTAATCCTGTCTCGGATACGGGCAGAGTGTAATGTGCAGTAGCCTGCCTCTTGCACCGAGAGTATTTCGCAAGAAATCAGTTTTATTCTGCAAGCGGAAAAGGCGTCGAGGCAGTGACCATCTCAGATTCCGAGAATCTTGACCGAGAAGTCGAACACACATGTTCCCAAACTATTGGAAAGGCTGTCGAGGAGCTGGGCACGTTGTGCCCCTGCACTGTTTGCGAGTTTGCAGCATTCGTATGGTCTTGGTGACATTCTCGTTCAGGGCTGTTGCATCTACTTGATCTTTATATGTCATTCGACCTGACCTCACATTGACCATGCCCGTTACTCATGCAGGTACATTCCTCTGGTTCCTACACCAAACATTATCCCCTGAAATAAACTCTCTCACTCAGCAGTCTCATGTCTGGCACTGGCTTTCCTGATGCCGTATCAACCTAGTTTGGTTAGCATTTAAAACAATACTTTTCACTGTGTCTGTCTACATGTGACGGTAATATGTCAAATCAAATCTCATTTATTACCTTCCCATGTATACAAAGGTGCATGCAGTGTGATATGTTAACCTTTGGAGTTTCACCAATAGCATTAATTCTCATTTCTGTTGCCTTTGAGCTTTTTTAATCAGCTTGCATTCCAATTGATATTTCACAGATTGTAGAGTTGTGGGTTATTTGTGTTGTGGACTCTTGCACATTGAAACTATGAATTTTGACTCTTTACTTTCATAACACGCTACTAATTATTTGCAACTAATCACAAATTCCTTTTAGTTTGTTGTTTGATTACGAAATATACATGGTGAAAGGATTTAGCGGAACTTTGTATGAAACCTGAACAGTAAATGAAGCTGTACAAAGCTTGATTTAGTCAAGACAAGAACTTTGGAACTTTGTATCCATGTTGTATGCAACAATGTACTTTATAAAGTAGGCCAGCAATATTCTGCTAAAGGTTTACTGCCTTTCTTTTAAGATTTGTTGGTGTTTGATACTGATTGCCTATTTGATATTAGTTGGAATGCTCTTTCACTGAAAGCTGTCCAGAATATTTTGATGCACTCCTGTGAACAATAAAGAAAGGCTTTGTGAAAAACTTAAAGACAGTGCATCCCTTCCACTCGTTTTAACAGGTTCAGCTAGGATCCAGGGCTGTGCTTAGTTTCAATTTGGCTTTGGATCCAATCTAATAATACTGTAAAGGAATATAAGAACCAAGGGCAGGAGAAGACTGTGCAGCCCACTGTGCCTGCTTCCTCATTCACTACAATCGTGGCTCATCTTGGGCTTCAAATTTGCTTTCCTGCTTGCTCCCTGAGTCCCTCGATTCCCTGAGAGAATGAAGGTAAATTTTGTTCTTAAGTACATTCAGTGAAAACACTTGATATATATTTGATTTTATCATTATGAACCTGTTTTGAGCAGCATTTTCTTGGGACGTAAATTTTTTTTTGATTTGTCACAATCTATATTGGAAGAGCCTACTAGAGATTGAACCCCACTATTCCATAAATAATTGTAAATATGACGAGTGTAATCTCAAGGATTGTGAATGTCTGACTGTTACCGTTATTGAGGATAAAAGAAATTTTCTCCAGGCTTCATCAATTAATGGGGGAAAAAGTACATTTATTATTTTAAATGTATTCTTTAACAAGTGACAAAGTGGATTATTAATGATGAACATGTAAACTTAAACCATTCTACATTCAGGTGCAGACATGCATACACTTGTCACCAATAAGGTGGCAGGATAGTCAAGACGAACAGTTATTCTGCAGTATCGTGGGTGGGAGATATCAGTAAAAAGAACAAACCCTGCAGAACAAGACTCTCAGCCAAAAACGGGGTAAATGAGGTGACTTTCTCACAGTTCCTCTGCTTTTTGACAATGGTGTCGTGTCACCGATCACCACATTGATCCTCAATTTGACAGTTGATCAATTGAACCTATGTCTGGGCTTGGATCAGAAAAAGGCCTGATTCCACACTGTAGGCATTCTAACACAAGTTTGATTTGTGTATGCTGAAAAGATTTTGGGCCAGAAAGTCCTCAGCAAAGACATTTTGGTTGAGAGTTATGTGCTGTGTTGAATTAATGTAGCGACTGCCACCCACTGTTGTAGAGTATAGCTGAAAAACAGATGAGTATGGAGGAACTGTTGGGTACATCTCCAGCAAGGTAACAGCCTTTCAGGAAAATTGCGCAAGTAACTAGTAAAATTTGAGTGAGATTTTTTGGTAAATTATTCTTTAACTGAAGTGCGGAAAAATGTGAGCTCAGCGATTTTTTTTTTGGTGATCAACTTCGACTCCATTATCCTGCATCACAATCAAATTCTAATATTTCTGAACTGAAGAATCATAGAATTTTACAGTATAGAAGGTGGCCATTTGGCCCACTCTGTCTGTACTGGCTCCTGAAAGAGCTACCCAGCTGTGTCTCTGTAGGCCTCTAAATTCAGCACTTTCAAATATATATCTCAGGAAGGGTCACCGGACCTTAGATGTTAATTCCAATTTCACTTCACAGATGCTGTCAGGCCTGTTGATCTTTTCCAGCAACTTCTGTTTTTGTCAAGTAAAGAGATTTAGATTCTCCCTTACTGGAGATTGTCATTGCCTGACACTTTTTTGTAATGCATAATTCGTACCACTTGTCAGCCCTAGCCTAAACTTTGCCCAGGCCTTGCTGCATATGGACATGGACTGCAGTAATCAGTGCCTATACCCACTTCTGACTTTGTGTAGGAGTTACGTTCATTGATAAAGCAGCTGAAGCTGGCCAGACTGAGGAACTTTGCAGCGATGACCTAGTACTGAGCTGATGGATCTCCGGCAACCACAACCAATCCTGCCTTTTGCTGTCTATATCTCCAACTAGTCGGCCATTTCCCACCTGATTCCCAATTGACTTCAGTTTTCGGAAGGCTTTTTGATGTCAAGGTGAGTTACTTTTCTGTCACCTTTGGAAAACTATTCTTTTGTCTCTGTTTGGACCGAGATTGTATTAAAGTTAGAAGCTACGTTGGCCCTGATGGAACCCAAAATGAGCAACAACGAGCCGGTTATTGTCCAGTTTCGGGTCCAGTTCTGAGGAACAGTCACTGGACCCGAAATGTTAGCTCTGATTAATTTCAGTCACACACAGTTAGAGAAACTACGCTATTCCAATCATAACATTAATTTATATAACCAAGCGCAACCTTGACTCGTACAATGAGTTAAAATTCTAGACTCGACCTCCAGTTACCCAGGTCATTCAGTACTTATCTCAGTCTTTTGATTGTGAACACTTTGTGGAGCTGTTTTATTAATTGTGTGGTGCTGTCATATGAACGGGAGCTGCCAGAGTTCGGCTTATAATTAGCTATATGCAGTTAATTTCAGTCAAGTTTTCATTATGTTCAAGGAGATACAGTGAGTTGACTGACTTTTATTAAGAGCTGTGCAATTTTTACAGCCGTGTGTGTTTCTGCTGAAAGCAATACCTTTTGATGAATTGTATTGCATGTGTCAAAAATGTGTAAAGATTTAGTTCAGCACACAGTGTGATTCTGAGTTGAGTGGCTTAAAAAACTATTTACAGATTTGTGACCAACATGCTTAGTGAATTCTTTGTCCAGGGAAAGCTTTATGAATCTCAGTATTCGTAACATAATCTCAACTATGTAATTTATACCCATATTCCTGGGTTATGCTCTCTCTTTCATTCAAATTACTTTATAATCCATTACATGGATAATTCAAGATAACAAAGTGTGAAGCTGGATGAGCACAGCAGGCCAAGCAGCATCTCAGGAGCACAAAAGCTGACGTTTCGGGCCTAGACCCTTCATCAGAGAGGGGGATGGGGAGAGGGTTCTGAAATAAATAGGGAGAGAAGGGGAGGCGGATCGAAGATGGAGAGAAAAGATGATAGGTGGAGAGGAGAGTATAGGTGGGGAGGTAGGGAGGGGGTAGGTCAGTCCAGGGAAGATGGAGAGGTCGAGAAGGCGGGATGAGGTAGTAGGTAGGAAATGGAGGTGCTGCTTGACCTGGGAGGAAGGGATAGGTGAGAGGAAGAACGGGTTAGGGAAGCGGAGACAAGTTGGGCTGGTTTTGGGATGCACTGTGGAGAGGGGAAGAACTGGGCTGGTTTTGGGATGCATTGGGAGAAGGGGAGATTTTGAAGCTTGTGAAGTCCACATTGATACCATTGGGCTGCAGGGTTCCCAAGCAGAATATGAGTTGCTGTTCTTGCAACCTTCAGGTGGCATCATTGTGGCACTGCAGGAGGCCCATGATGGACATGTCATCTAAAGAATGGGAGGGGGAGTGGAAATGGTTTGCAACTGGGAGGTGCAGTTGTTTATTGCGAACCGAGCAGAGGTGTTCTGCAAAGCGGTCCCGAAGCTTCCGGTTGGTTCCCCAATGTAGAGGAAGCCACACTGGGTACAATGGATACAGTATACCACATCGGCAGATGTGCAGGTGAACCTCTGCTTAATATGGAAGGTCATCTTGGGGCCTGGGATGCAGGTGAGGGGGGAGATATGGGGGCAAGTGTAGCTCTTCCTGCGGTTGCAGAGGAAGGTGCCGGGTGTGGTGGGGTTGGAGGGGAGTGTGGAGCGAACAAGGGAGTCACGGAGAGAGAGCTCTCTCCAGAAGGCAGACAAGGGTGGGGATGGAAAAATGGCTTGGGTGGTGGGGTTGGATTGTAGATGGCGGAAGTGTCGGAGGATGATGCGTTGTATCCGGAGGTTGGTGGGGTGGTGTGTGAGAACGAGGGGGATCCTCTTGTGGCGGTTGTGGTGGGGGCGTGGTGTGAGGGATGTGTTGCGGAAAATGCAGGCGACGCGGTCAAGGGCGTTCTCGACCACTGCGGGGGGAACGTTGCGGTCCTTGGGGAACGTGCACATCTGGGGTATGCGGGAGTGGAATGCCTCATCCTGGGAGCAGATGCGGCGGAGGCGGAGGAATTGGGAATAGGGGATGGAATTTTTGCAGGAGGGTGGGTGGGAGGAGGTGTATTCTAGGTAGCTGTGGGAGTCGGTGGGCTTGAAATGGACATCAGTTTCTAGCTGGTTACCTGAGATGGAGACTGAGAGGTCCAGGAAGGTGAGGGATGTGTTGGAGATGGCCCAGGTGAACTTGAGGTTGGGGTGGAAGGTGTTGGTGAAGTGGATGAACTGTTCGAGCTGCCCTGAGGAGCAAGTGGCGGTGCCGATACAGTCATCAATGTAACAGAGGAAGAGGTGGGGTTTGGGGTCTGTGTAGGTGCGGACGAGGGACTGTTCCATGTCACCTACAAAGAGGCAGCCATAGCTTGGGCCCAGGCAGGTACCCATGGCCATCTCCTTTGTCTGTAGGAAGTGGGAGGAATCGAAAGAGAAGTTGTTGAGGGTGAGGACAAGTTTGGCTAGGCGGATGAGGCTGTCGGTGGAGGGGGACTGGTCGGGCCTGCGGGACAGGAAGAAGCGGAGGGCTTTGAGGCCATCTGCATGCGGAATACAGGTGTGTAGGGACTGGACGTCCATGGTGAAAATGAGGTGTTGGGGGCCAGGGGATTGGAAGTCCTGGAGGAGGTGGAGGGCGTGGGTGGTGTCATAGACGTAGGTGGGGAGTTCCTGGACCAAGGGGGAGAAAATGGAGTCCAGATAGGTGTAGATGAGTTTGGTGGGGCAACAACAGGCTGAGACAATGGGTCGACCCAGGCAGGCAGGCTTGTGGATTTTGGGCAGGGCAGGCAGGTTTTTAACACAGCACAGGAGATTTGTTGAAACAGTATCTAATGGTAATTAGATTAAATCCTTTTCTTTATTCACTGCTCACTTCGGGAGTCATTCTGAGCTATTTCCCAGAAATGGTCATGTTAGGCAATCGAATTTGAATTTCTCAGCCAATATCTTTAACCAAAGTTATTGATGTTATGAACTACCTATTATGCTCATGAATTGGTTATTGTCTCATAGAGGCCTCTAGCTCAGGAAAGGAACCTTTGGCACTGTGCCTGTGAAAAACAGCCACCGAACTATTCTAATCCCATTTTACGGCATTTGTACCATTTTCCTTGTATGCCTTGGCGTAGCAAGTATCCACCTTTATTTCGTAAATCTTACGAGGGTTTCTGCCTCAGCCACCCTTACTGGCAGTGATCCCTGCACCCTCTTGGTAAAAACATTTTTCCTCTCATCCCTTATGAATCTCTTGCCCCTTACCTTAAATCTACGTGACCAGTCATTGATCCCTGCACCAAAGCGAAAAGTTTCTTTCTGTTTATGTCTCTCATAATTTTATACATTTCAATCATATTCTCCCTTCATCTGTTCTGTTCTATGGAAAACAACTTTAGACTGTTCAATCTTTCTTCATTTCAAAAACTCTTCACCTTGGACAGCATCCTGATAAATCTCCCCTGCACCTTCTCCAGTGCAGTGACATCCCCCCAACCCTTCACTGTGGATTCCAGACCTGTGCCCATTACGCTAGCTGTGTCCTAAACAATGTTTTGCAGAGTTCCAGCATAACCACCCTACTCTTAAACTCAATGCCTTAGTTAGTAAAGATAAGTGTCCCTTATGCCTTCTTCATTACTTTATCTACCCGACCTGATACCTTAAGGGACTGGTGTACATGTATATTAAAATCCCTGGGATCCTCAGTGCTTCCACCTTTCATCATATATTCCTATGCCTTATTTGTCCTGCTGAAGTGCATTCTCTCACGTGTATCCAGATTGAATTCCATTTGCTGCTGATTAGCCTATCTATATTCCCCTGTTATCTAAAGCTAACCTCCTCATGAATGACTACACCACCAATTTTTGCACCATCTGCAAACTAACTGATCTGTCTTGCTGTATAGATATCTAAATTGTTTATAAATAACACAAACAGCAAAAAGTCCAACATTGATCCCTGCACTGAACACAGAATTCCAATCACCAAAACACCAAGCAATCATCATCCTCTGTTCTTTGCCATTCGACCAATTCCGGATCCGAGTAGCCAAATTTCCTCAGACCCCTTGGGCTATTCACTATTAGTCTTCCATTTGGGACATTGACAAAAGCCTTGCTAAAGCCCAAGTAGATTATTTCAAATGTAATCCCCTCTTGTACACACCTGGTTACTTCTTCAAAAAATGCAATCAAGTTATTCAGACATGGCCTCCCCTCAATAAAACCATGACTGCCCTGCCTTTCCAAGTGTGGATTAATTCTGTCCCACAGAATTGCTTCCAGTAGTTTCCTCACCTGAGGTGAGACTTACTTTTGTGTATCTTTATTTCAACATACAATTTTTATTCACTTTTGCGATATGGACATCACTGCCTGTCTTGAGTTGCCCTTGAGAAAGTGGTGGTGAGTTGCTTTCTTAACCCGCTGCATGCCATGTGATATAGCTACTCTCGCAATGACATTAGGGAGGGAATTCCAGGATTTTGACTTGTTTTAAGCATTTATATGTACTTTATCATGAAATGCTGACAAGGTCAACAAGGAAATATAAGGATTCAAAAAGATTTATGGTCCTCATGAAGAAATGGTTAGGACTGGTAGACAGACCCTCAATAATTTGCCCAGAACTGCGTGCTGTGTGTTTGTTTGTCGGCCTTTTTCTAAAGCAGTTGATTCAAACAGTCTGATTGTAAAATTCTTTTCCGTACAAATGTTTGCTTTAAAATAAACAGAAGTAAAGAGAAGAATCCGTCTAGAATTAGATTTGATTTGTGTGTGGCTTTGAGAGTGATCTTGTCGTGAGTATGCTGTGAGATTACCCCAGAGACTCTGATATGCTAAAGTAATAGACTTTTGGAGACTGGCAACAACTGTTCTGCTTCTGTGCCACCACAAAAAATCAAATCTGTCTTGTTTAGAAATACTTGGAGGCGTCCTGTTGCTGTGCATCTGATTTGAAAACTGAAACATGCAAAAACATACTCTTAGCATTACCCTGAAAGATTCAACATAAAGTAATTCAACAGATTTCTTCTATTGTCTAGAATATCTTCTGAAATATTTGGTTTGTAAATGGGTAAGTCACAAAATTGTATCAGTGATGATGGGAACTGCAGATGCTGCAGAATCAGAGACAACCAAGTGTGGAGCTGGATGGACACCGAAGGCCAAGCAGCATTTTGACATTTTGACACATCCAGCATTGCTCAAGTGATTACCCACTGCAGTTTAGACACAACTTTATGAGCAGGCTTGTCATGAAAGACCAATTTAATCATCTAATAAGCAGTATGTTCTGGCTGAAATACTAAAACATGATGAAAATCTTTGCAATTAGACAACTGTTTTACATTTTGCATTATGCATAGAAACGGACAAACAAGACGGTTGTGTTCTGAGGAGGGATCACCCGACCCAAAATGTGAACTCTGATTTTTGTTCACAGATGCTGCCAGACCTGCTGAGCTTGTCCAGCAACTTCTGTTTTTGGTGTCATCTGATTTTCTTATTTTGTTTTGTCATGTTGATTCTTTGGAGCACATGTTTTTGAAGTTGAGCCTTCCTTCAGAAACGTCTCATTTGTTTTCACCAGCCATTTGCTGTGTTTGCCAGCAGTAAAGCCAAAATTTCTTTAATTTATTTCTTGTGAAGCATGCCTTCAACAACCTGAGTTTACCTTAGGGGTGTGCTGCACTTTTCCTCCAGGCTTGGCATTTTTCCCTGTATCCGAGTGCAGTTATCAAGTGCATTCTCATGAGAGCAGTTTAATCATGGCTTTTCTTATTTTGAATTTGCTGTTGTTTTGGTTGTATAGTTTGGCAGTCTGTCATTTGGTTGTTGTTCTGCTTTGGTTGGAAGGTTAAACTGATTACCTATAGCTGCTGTATTTGAGTTAGTATTTCTTTACCAGTGAATCCATTGTACTTCTGAAATTTGACACAAATAGAATATAATTTCACTTTGTGACTTTGCTGTTAACACAGTACATGGAGGAAAGTATTGGCCAGACAATGCTGAGAGGATGTAGAGAATCTACAAACAATTGTCATAAGGGTTACGAATGTGATAACTCTAGCTGGCGTATGCCAGTTGAATTTCTTGTGTTAAATTGCTAGATTATGTTTTGGGGATATAATTCTGAAAATAATATCTTGCTGTATGGAAAAGAATATCCTTGAACACTGGTAGGTCAGTTGGAAGGCCAAGAACATAGAACATAGAACATAGAACATAGAACAGTACAGCACAGAACAGGCCCTTCAGCCCACAATGTTGTGCCGACCATTGATCCTCATGGATGCACCCTCAAATTTCTGTGACCATATGCATGTCCAGCAGTCTCTTAAATGACCCCAATGACCTTGCTTCCACAACTGCTGCCGGCAACGCATTCCATGCTCTCACAACTCTCTGCGTAAAGAACCTGCCTCTGACATCCCCTCTATACTTTCCACCAACCAGCTTAAAACTATGACCCCTCGTGCTAGCCATTTCTGCCCTGGGAAATAGTCTCTGGCTATCAACTCTATCTATGCCTCTCATTATCTTGTATACCTCAATTAGGTCCCCTCTCCTCCTCCTTTTCTCCAATGAAAAGAGACCGAGCTCAGTCAACCTCTCTTCATAAGATAAGCCCTCCAGTCCAGGCAGCATCCTGGTAAACCTCCTCTGAACCCTCTCCAAAGCATCCACATCTTTCCTATAATAGGGCGCCCAGAACTGGACGCAGTATTCCAAGTGCGGTCTAACCAAAGTTTTATAGAGCTGCAACAAGATCTCACGACTCTTAAACTCAATCCCCCTGTTAATGAAAGCCAAAACACCATATGCTTTCTTAACAACCCTGTCCACTTGGGTGGCCATTTTAAGGGATCTATGTATCTGCACACCAAGATCCCTCTGTTCCTCCACGCTGCCAAGAATCCTATCCTTAATCCTGTACTCAGCTTTCAAATTCGACCTTCCAAAATGCATCACCTCGCATTTATCCAGGTTGAACTCCATCTGCCACCTCTCAGCCCATCTCTGCATCCTGTCAATGTCCCGCTGCAGCCTACAACAGCCCTCTACACTGTCAACGACACCTCCGACCTTTGTGTCGTCTGCAAACTTGCTGACCCATCCTTCAATTCCCTCGTCCAAGTCATTAATAAAAATTACAAACAGTAGAGGCCCAAGGACAGAGCCCTGTGGAACCCCACTCACCACTGACTTCCAGGCAGAATATTTTCCTTCTACTACCACTCGCTGTCTTCTGTTGGCCAGCCAATTCTGTATCCAAGCAGCTAAGTTCCCCTGTATCCCATTCCTCCTGACCTTCTGAATGAGCCTTCCATGGGGAACCTTATCAAATGCCTTACTGAAGTCCATATACACCACATCCACAGCTTGACCCTCATCAACCTTACTAGTCACATCCTCAAAAAACTCGATAAGGTTTGTAAGGCATGACCTACCCCTCACAAAGCCGTGTTGACTGTATTTGATCAAGCCATGCTCTTCCAGATGGTCATAAATCTTGTCCCTCAGAATCCTTTCTAACACCTTGCAGACGACAGACGTGAGACTTACCGGTCTATAATTGCCGGGGATTTCCCTATTTCCTTTCTTGAAGAGAGGAATTACATTTGCCTCTCTCCAGTCCTCAGGTACGACTCCAGTGGAGAGCGAGGATGCAAAGATCTTCGCAAGTGGCGAAGCAATTGCATTTCTCGCTTCCCAAAGCAGCCGAGGACAAATCTGATCCGGGCCTGGCGACTTGTCAATCTTAATGTTTGACAAAATTTTCAGTACATCAGCTTCCTCTATCTCTATCCATTCCAGCATGCACACCTGCTCTTCAAAGGTTTCATTCACTACACAGGTCGTTTCTTTCGTAAAGACAGAAGCAAAAAACTCATTTAGGGCTTCCCCTACCTCCTCAGGCTCCACACACAAGTTCCCTATGCTATCCCTGATCGGCCCTACTCTTTCTTTGACCATTCTCTTATTCCTCACGTAAGTGTAAAATGCCTTTGTGTTTTCCCGGATTCCTTCTGCCAAGCCTTTCTCGTGCCCCCTCCTGGCTCTCCTCAGACCATTTTTGAGCTCCTTCCTTGCCTGCATGTAATCCTCTCTAGCTGAACTTGACCCTAGCTTCCTCCACCAGAAACACTGGGATTCCTGAAAGTAGAAGGAGAGAGAAAAATCAAAGCATTAATGAACCTGGCCCGAAGTCCATAATTGCCAGTGATACATCAGAGAATTTGTTGGTTACCTGGCTGCTGATGCACTAAAGCAGTAACACACGATAATGACGTAATAAAAAAACATTCAAAAATGAGACAGCATTGAAATACATTGAAATGAGACAGCATTTAATCTGCTCCCATTGTGATGAAAGTGTCTCGTCGATTTGTAACAAAATAGTTCCAGGTTGAATTAATAATCAGGGGCTACATTGTATCAACTCAACATAAGAGTAGTTTGTCTGTGGGACCTTGGGATAGTAACGATAAAGATCACTCTTGTCTATGGTTCCTGATTTCTACTGGTATGTGCTGTGGCAATCTATCAGTCGCTTTGTTGAGAATGCAGTCTTCAGTTTTGCAAGTGGCTTTAATAGCGTGTATTTCAGGTGTTGAGGGAGCCAAGGGATTTTATTTGTGATGTGCTGGTAATTGTTACGAGGAAATTATATTCTGGGAATATCTTGGTAATACAAATTGGAAACAGGTTAACTTTCAAATAAAGATCCAAAAAGATCCTCTGGTTGCTGGTTTGTTTCTGACTCAAAGGACATGTCTTTAAGGGCGGCATGGTGGTGCAGTGGTTAGCACCGCTGCCTCTTGGCACCAGGGACCCGGGTTTGATTCCAGACTTGGGTGACGGTCTGTGTGGAGTTTGCAAGTTCTCCCTGTGTCTGTGTGAGTTTTCTCCGGGTGCTCGGTTTACTCCAACTGTCCAAAGATGTGCGGGTTAGGTGGACTGGCCATGCTAAATTGCCCATCGTGTCCAGGGATGTGTAGATTAGGTGTGTTATAGGGGGATGGGTCTGGGTGGGATGTTCCAAGGATCCAACTGAACATTTTGGACCGAAGGGCCTGTCTCCACATTGTAAGGATTCTAAAACTTAAAGTTCATTACACTTAACCAAGGTCGGAGTAAAATACTGGAAATGATTGTGAGGAGTGAGGGTCGAACAGCTAATCTAATTAACATTGGCCAACATGTAGGTTTGGAAGGGGCAGTCTGGCTGACGAACCACTTTGAACTTTTAGAGGAAATCATGTTCCAGGTAGACTGTGGGAATTCCAAGATGCAGAAATAGGAGAAGGTCATTTGGATCTATGAGTCTGCTTCGCAATTCATTTAGATCATTACCTGATTTGACATATATCTAGACTTTAAAAAAGAAACTTCAGCAAAGTTCCATGTAACAGAGCTATTGAAGCTCATTGTGGTAGAATTAAAACAAAACACAGGAATGGATTGAAACTGGCTGAAGCGGTGAGTTTTCAGTTGAGAAGTGGTATCAAGATTGAGACTGGTAAGAGTACTTGCTGTGGCGTCCGAGGATCATGTTAGGATCTTGCCTATTTGTAGTTACCACCAACAACATGGACTCAGGGGTTTAATGAACTGGCCAAATTTTCTAACAGTGACAAACTGGTGGAGGGAAGGGTTTGACTAAATCTGAGATCAGATTTTTGAAAAATATGTCTACCACTTCAATGCACCACCTTTCTCCCTGACCAACATCTCTGTCTCCGACTTGCTGCAGTGTTCTAGTGAAGCCCAGTGCAAGCTGGAGGAACAACACCTCATTTTGTGCTTGGGGACCCTCCAGCCCTCCGGACTCAATATTGAGTTGAATAATTTTTGGGCCGAAACTCTCCCATGTCCCAGCCTCCCCCACCCCACACACCAGGCCTTGTTACCACGTAGCCTCCCCCGACACACCCGCTATTGTTCATGACTAACAGTCCCCATTAACAACTATTCACCCTCCCAGCCTGATCATTAGCAACTCCTAAATCTGTTCAACTGTCTTTCTCTTTGGGCTCCACCCTGTTGATTGCTCCTGACCCCACCCACCTCCCCATTTTCTACCTATACAAACTGACGTTTTCCCAGCCACCATTCAGTTTTTCAAAACTAAAGTGCATGTTTAGGCCTGTACATTGGCATGTAAGTGAACCTGCTTCCATTTTCTCAGCTAATAACTGTACATTTAGGAATCTATTCACATTGGGAGTTGGCCATAAGTTTTCAACTCGGAAATGTTTTTAGATTGCCCAGGGCAATTAATGTGCAGTTCATTGCAAAGTCAGAGAGTATTGAATTCAATGGATGGAGAGGAAGAGGCTTTCGTATGGAGGGATGATTATACAGTCAAAAGTATCTCATCAAAACAGGTTGGATTTGATGAAGGAACCCCGCCCACGGCCGACGCCAACGTAACCCCGCCCACGGCCGACGCCGATGGAACCCCGCCCACGGTCGACGACCTCATCGCTCTGCCCACAACCTCCACAGCCAGCAACCCCAGAGGAGACAGCCACACTGAACCCTGCCGCATCTTCACCATCCCCCCAGACCTCACACTGACTGAGGACGAATGGTCAGTCCTTAATAAGGGCCTCACCTTTGTTCCCCTACAACCACACATCAACGAATACCAGTCACGATTGGACATAGAGCAGTTTTTCCGCCGTCTTCGCCTCCATGCCTACTTGTTCAACCGGGAACCTAACCCTCCCTCCACTGACCCCTTCACCCGCTTCCAACACAAGTCCTCCTCCTGGACACCACCCCCAGGCCTCCTACCCTCCCTCGACCTCTTCATCTCTAACTGCCGTCGAGACATTAACCGCCTCAACCTCTCCACCCCTCTCACCCACTCCAACCTCTCCCCTGCAGAACGGGCAGCCCTCCGCTCCAACCCCAACCCCACGATCAAACCTGCAGACAAGGGTGGCGCAACGGTAGTATGGCGCACTGACCTCTACATCGCCGAGGCCAGACGCCAACTCTCCGACACCACCTCCTACCGCCCCTCGATCATGACCCCACACCCGAGCACCAAACCATCATCTCCAACACCATTCATGACCTCATGACCTCATCACCTCAGGGGACCTCCCACCCATAGCCTCCAACCTCATTGTTCCCCAACCCTGCACGGCCCGTTTCTATCTCCTTCCCAAAATCCACAAACCTGCCTGCCCTGGTCGACCCATCGTCTCAGCCTGCTCCTGCCCCACCGAACTCATTTCCACCTATCTGGACTCCATTTTCTCCCCTTTGGTCCAGGAACTCCCTACCTACGTCCGTGACACCACCCACGCCCTCCACCTCCTCCAGGACTTCCAATTCCCTGGCCCCCAACACCTCATATTCACCATGCACGTCCAGTCCCTACACACCTGCATTCCGCATGCAGATGGCCTCCAGGCCCTCCGCTTCTTCCTGTCCCGCAGGCCCGACCAGTCCCCCTCCACCGACACCCTCATCGGCCTAGCCGAACTCGTCCTCACCCTCAACAACTTCTCTTTTGACTCCTCCCACTTCCTACAGACTAAGGGGGTGGCCATGGGCACCCGCATGGGCCCCAGCTATGCCTGCCTCTTTGTAGGTTACGTGGACCAGTCCCTCTTCCGCACCTACACAGGCCCCAAATCCCACCTCTTCCTCCGGTACATTGATGACTGTATCGGCGCCGCCTCTTGCTCCCCAGAGGAGCTCGAACAGTTTATCCACTTCACCAACACCTTCCACCCCAACCTTCAGTTCACCTGGGCCATCTCCAGCACATCCCTCACCTTCCTGGATCTCTCAGTCTCCATCTCAGGCAACCAGCTTGTAACTGATGTCCATTTCAAGCCCACCGACTCCCACAGCTACCTAGAATACACCTCCTCCCACCCACCCTCCTGCAAAAATTCCATCCCCTATTCCCAATTCCTCCGCCTCCACCGCATCTGCTCCCACGATGAGGCATTCCACTCCTGCACATCCTAGATGTCCAAGTTCTTCAAGGACCGCAGCTTTCCCCCCACAGTGATCGAGAACGCCCTTGACCGCGTCTCCCATATTTCCCGCAACACATCCCTCACACCCTGCCTCCGCCACAACCGCCCAAAGAGGATCCCCCTCGTTCTCACACACCACCCCACCAACCTCCGGATACAACGCATCATCCTCCGACACTTGTGCCATCTACAATCCGACCCCACCACCCAAGACATTTTTCCATCCCCACCCCTGTCTGCTTTCCGGAGAGACCACTCTCTCCGTGACTCCCTTGTTCGCTCCACACTCCCCTCCAACCCCACCACACCCAGCACCTTCCCCTGCAACCGCACGAAATGCTACACTTGCCCCCACACCTCCTCCCTCACCCCTATCCCAGGCCCCATGATGACATTCCACATGAAACAGAGGTTCGCCTGCACATCTGCCAATGTGGTATACTGCATCCACTGTACCCGGTGTGGCTTCCTCTACATTGGGGAAACCAAGCGGAGGCTTGGAGACCGCTTTGCAGAACACGTCCGCTCAGTTCGCAACGAACAACTGCACCTCCCAGTTGCAAACCATTTCCACTCCCCCTCCCATTCGTTAGATGACATGTCCATCATGGGCCTCCTGCAGTGCCACAATGATGCCACCCGAAGGTTGCAGGAACAGCAACTCATATTCCGCCTGGGAACCCTGCAGCCTAATGGTATCAAAGTGGACTTCACAAGCTTCAAAATCTCCCCTTCCCCCACCGCATCGCTAAACCAGCCCAGTTCTTCCCCTCCCCCCACTGCACCACACAACCAGCCCAGCTCTTCCGCTCCACCCACTGCATCCCAAAACCAGTCCAACCTGTCTCTGCCTCCCTAACCTGTTCTTCCTCTCATCCATCCCTTCCACCCACCCCAAACCGCACCCCCATCTACCTACTAACCTCATCCCACCTCCTTGACCTGTCCATCTTCCCTGGACTGACCTATCCCGTCCCCACCTCCCCACCTATACTCTTTCCACCTATCTTCTTTTCTCCCCATCTTCGGTCCGCCTCCCCCTCTCTCCCTATTTATTCCAGAACCCTCACCCCCATCCCCCTCTCTGATGAAGGGTCTAGGCCCGAAACGTCAGCTTTTGTGCTCCTGAGATGCTGCTTGGCCTGCTGTGTTCATCCAGCCTCACATTTTATTATCTTGGATTCTCCAGCATCTGCAGTTCCTATTATCTCTCAAAGTACAAAATCCCGCTGTTTTTGTTCTCAATTCATGGTTTAATTTTGCAATCAGTGTCGTAAGCAGCAGATTAGTTCAGTCCTTGTGAAATTGAAGGCAATGCAACACTTTAATTGGTCACTTTTTAACATGGTCGGTTCTCAGACTGAGGAAATGGTGAATGTTGTTGATCTTTAATGCAATATAATGGAGGAGAGAAAAATCTGGACTACAGAGCCCACAGGAAGAAAATTATAATCTGTCAGTGCTGCCTCCATTAGAACAATGCCAAGTTAATCCCCATCCCCATATCGAACAATAGAAGTTTCCTGCATATCAGAACATAACCATTGAGTGGGGAACTGATGAATAATGCAGGAGCACCATCGGATTGAAATACTTTTATTCCAAGGATTTCAGAACGTGCTGGGATTTTTATTGCAAGCAATACTTGTGATGGAATATTCTTTTAATGTCAAAGTGCTGCAACAGTTTGGAAGAACCAATATTAAATGGATATTATTGCAGATAATATATGTGAATGAAATAAAATTGTTTGCTTAAGGTATTTTGTAATTCTAATTGAATGTCGCATTTTTGCATCTCAGTTGTCTTCTGTTTCTTATTTTTACAGAGCAGGTATTGTCCTGGTCACTTGTAATGCTGCCAATTCAAGATTAACTACATGGATGGTCTCTATCAGTTGCTTAATCACCAATGTCAGTTTGCAATCCTGAATCCAATATTGTCACTTCATCTTTCAGTTCTGTTTATAATCAAAGTTTGAGATCAACAGCTTTCAGTTTACTATCTGGAAGTCAATCAGTGCAGATTTTGATGGTAAACCAGCGTTCTGTATGTAAAACTGCCTTGTTTGATTAGATTAGTTAGTTGAGATTCATTTTAGTGAAATGAATCCTAACTAAGCTTCATCTCTTCCTCATTCTGAACACATGCTATGTCATGCAATGGCTATTCAATTTTGCATTGGTGCCGGTTCAAACCATGTGTATTCCAACTACGGATTGATACAAATGAAATAGTACCATTTCCTTGTTAGTACCATTCTCGCCGTACAGTGTTTCGGCATTTCATTACGTTTCTGTGTACAGTTCTGAACCAGCCCCCTTGCCCCTGAGCTTGCCAAATGTCTCAATGTTGTCATGACATTGTCAAAGAATTCATTTCTTGGTAGATTCAGAGATAAATTAATGTAACCTAGTATGTGTTAATGCCTCTGCTGTAATCGGGCGAAATACTCAGGCCATTGTCTTAATTTTTCTCTCTTGTATTTATATTGAAATGTTGACCATGCCATTTGCTCCACTTACTGGGATTGGACTTGTTACAGAAGTGCTGAACGTCAACTTGCCAAATACAATTGGCTAAACAGTATGAGGCCAATCAGTCTCTTGAAACACTTTTGCTGTGCAATCAACATTCCAACATTATTTGACAATGAAAAATTACATACGTGCTTCAGAAGATTAGATTTGAAACAGAGATTTGTGAATATGAATGGAGCTATATATGTCTCCATCTCGGGCACCAACCTCAAGTCCACCTGGACTATCTCCAACACCTCCCTCACCTTCCTGGACCCCTCTATCTCCATCTCGGGCAACCACCTCGAAACTGATATCCATTTCAAGCCCACCGACTCCCACAGCGACCTAGGATACACCTCCTCCCACCCACCTTCCTGCAAAAATTACATCCCCTATTCCCAATTCCTTTGCCTTCGCCACATCTGCTCCCAGGACGAGGCATTCCATTCCCGTACACCTCGGATGTCCTCATTTTTCAAGGACCGCAACTCCCCCCAACCCATCCCACACCCCCGCAACCCCCCGCAGTGGTCAAGAACGCCCTCGACCGTGTCTCTCTCATTTCCTGCAACTCAACTCTCACACCCCGTCCCCGCAATAACCACCAAAAGAGAACCCCCTCATCCTCACATACCACCCTCCCAACCTCTGCCTACAATGTATCATCCTCTGACATTTCCACCATCTGCAATCTGACCTCACCACCAAAGACATTTTTCCTCCGACCATTGTCTACTTTCTGGAGAGACCACTCTCTCCATGATTCCCTTGTCCGCTCCACACTCCCTTCCAACCCCACCACACCCGGCATTTTCCCTGCAACCACAGGAAGTGCAACACGTGCCCCCACACCTCCTCCCTCACCCCCATCCAGGACCCAAGAAGACTTTCCACATCAAGCAGATGTTCAACTGCACATCTACCAATGTGGTATACTGCATCCGCTGGACCCATTGTGGACTCCTCAACATCGGGGAAACCAAGGAGAGACTTAGGTGTTCTGCAAAGCAGTCCCTATGCTCGGTTCACAACAAACAACTGCGCCTCCAAGTCGTGAACAATTTCAACTTCCCCTCCTATTCCTTAGACGACATGTCCATCCTGGGCCTCCTGCAGTGCCACAACAATGCCACCCGAAGGTTGCAGGAACAGCAACTCATATTCTGCTTAGGAACCCTGCAGCCCAAAGGTATCAATGCGGATTTCACAAGCTTCAAAATCTCCCCTCCCCCTACTGCATCCCAAAACAAGCCCAACTCGTCCCCGCCTCCCTCACCTGTTCTTCCTCTCACCTACCCCTTCCTCCCACCTCAAGCCACACCCCCATTTCCTACCTACTAACCTCACCTCTTGACCTGTCTGTCTTCCCCGGACTGACCTATCCCCTCCCTCCCCCCCTCCCTCCCTCCCTCCCTCCCCCCCCAACCTACACTCACCTCTACTAGCTCTAGCCCACCTCTTTAACTTGTCTGTCTCCTCTCCAACTATCTTCTCCTCTATCCATCTTTGATCCGCCTCCCCCTCTCTCCCTATTTATTTCAGAGGCCTCTCCCCCTCCCCCTTTTCTGATGAAGGGTCTGGGCTCAACATGTAAGCTTTTGTGCTCCTAAGATGCTGCTTGGCCTGCTGTGTTCATCCAGCTGCACACTTTGTTATCTCTATATCTCTTAACAACCTCATTAAGTGAGTTCTTGAGTTAACTATGCAGGGTAGACTTAGGGTTTATCATTCTAACTTGCCAGGCCTGAAAGATGAAAGTTGGTTTATGTTGGATGTTTGGTTCATAGCTATGAAAGATATCCTGAAAGGATTTTTCATATCTTTTGTTGAGAATTTTACCCACTTAGTCACTCTAATCCTTTTCCTTTTTTAAAGTTTCCTTGGTAGTCATAAATTTGAAATATCTGCGGAATTTTATTCGGCTTTGTATTGGTTCTCTGTGATTCCCCGTGAATGGCTCCGCGACCTGCCAGCTAATTAGAGAATTTATCATTGATGTGCCTGTCATAAAATCTTTAGTCTTATACTGTATATCCCAATTTCAGGAGAAAGTCCAGAGAGACCTTTTCAAGGAAAGGGATTTAGAAAGAAAACTTAAGTTCCATTGATCAAAGACATGAATAGTTGATAAATTATTTGCACTTCATATTTCCAGAACCTACCCCAGAAGAGAGAGCTAAAGCTGTCCGCAAACAGTCAATAGAAGTGAAGGAAACTTGGGAGCAATTGAAAACCCATGCGAGCAACTGGCAGAAACAGGTGGAAAAGGCGTTGGAGAAACTTCAAGAACTGCAGAAAGCTCTGGATGACCTTGAGGCTCATGTGATAACAGCTGAGGGGATCCACACTGATTGGCAACCTGTGGGTGACCTGTTTATTGACTCATTGCAGAATCACATTGATAAAACCACAGTAACTGCAATTACATTACACTTCACTTATGAACATGTAACCACAATGTTGTATCGAGATGATCAGTAATAGGAGTACTTCAGTAATATTGATTGAATGGTTGTTAACTTAATTTGCAAATTAAAACTTCGTTGAGCATGCCTTCTGATGATATCACATCGTTAATATGAGTATAATTGAGGATTCTATTAGTCAGTGACATCAGCTGAGTTATCTACTTGTTGCCATGTTATCAGGATTAAAGGAAAAGCCTTACCACGCCATTTGGCCACTCCTTAGAGAGAGACAACTGGTTATGATTTAACCTGAAGATCACCATGCCTCAGGCAAGTAGAGGGGTTGAGGCGAAGATCCTTTGTGGTAAGCTCACTGGTGTGGCAATTGAGCCCTCTGTTGGAGGGGATCACTCTGCATCACAAACCAACCGTTCAGCCAACTGAATTTGAATAGAGTTTAGGATTGGAGAGCAATCCATGCAATTGTATTTTTTTTAATGAATGTTTCTCACTGGCAAACTTTTAAAAACCAGCTCAGCCATACAGGCGAGATCAGTTCCTGATCTCAGCTGAATTTTTTGATCTCAGGTGGGTCAGCGTGAGGAGTTCAGTGATTGGAATGAATTCTCATGAATTTAGCGAGAGAGATATTACACGTGAATAGATCAATGTTTTGAAAAGCGGATGAGATATGAGCAAATGTTTTTAATTGATGTGGAAGAACAGCCACAATCATCATCAACGGTGGAGCAGGCTTGAGCGGCCATGCAACATTGTGCTGCCGCTATTTGACTTGTTCTGTGAAGAGGAAGGAAAATGGTCAAAGTTTCAAAAATGCTGAAGACCACATCATTCTACAACCTCAAAATTTGATTGTGTTCAGCATATTATCACTACTGGTACCCTTAAATCCTGGTCTATCATCTCAGCAACTCTACTCTGCCCAAAAGCTGGTTACTTGTGAAATTTTTGAAGAATCTTCCCAAGTCTGAAAATCATTTTTTCTTTTTGTAGAATCAGAGTTGGCGTGTGGAAGGAGGTCTCCTGGCATTTCATAGCTCTTTGAAATAACTCCCCAATTCGTCCCCCTCTGCTGTGCACTGACTTCAACCACTTTCTAATCTCTTTAATGGATGGGAACTTTTGAAGGCATCCGGAATGAGTATTAATGATCCCAGAATACCACTGAGCCTTATTAAGTTGTTAGTTCTGATGATCAAGAGCTTGATCAAAGAGGATTCTTTTAAAAAGTGCCTGAAAAGAGGAAAGGTACAGAGGCTAAGAGGTGGAGGAAGTCTCTTCTTGGGTTTGAAGCCTACACAATTAAATGTTTGGCAACCAGTAGTGGGCCATTTAAAATCAAGAGTGGGCAAGAGGGCTTAATTAGATGAGTGCAGATATCCTGAAGTATGGTTGGACTGGTGGAGATTACCAAAATAGCGATAGGCAGAGCCAAGGAACAATTTGGAAACAAAAATGAGAATTTAATAAAATTACTGTTAATACTATCAGTTAGGTAGCAAGTACAGAGAATAGGATTTGGTTCAAGATGAGACTCGGGCAGTGGAGTTTTAGACGACCTCAAGTGTTCAATGGGCAAATGTGGAACTCTAGCAGGGAATGCATTGGACTTGTCACGTCCGGAAGTGAAGTAGTTCTAGTTGAAGGTTTCACTGCTAATGAGGCAAGACAAGAGACAGCTTTAGGGATTGCATGAATGTGTGGTCGGACGTTCATCATGGGATAAACAAGATGCCAAGGTTGTGCTGAGACAAGCGTAACATTACATTGTTGCCAAGGGGGAGTAATGCAGTCAGTAGGTAGTGAATAGAGATTGGTGTGGGGACCACAAGCAGTGGTCTTCCCAGTTTTAAATTGTTGTCTCTACATAGTTCCGCAACTTTATGTTCTGTTCAAAGAGCATGACTGACGAGAACGCAGAAGTTAGCCATTTGTTTACTTGTCAATATATCTTGATTTTTCCATCATGTTCTCCAATTATTTCCAAAACCTGTGCAGTGTACTAAGTGAACCATTCAAACGTTAAAAGGAAATGTTAAAATTGTGGAATAGAAAGTTAAATTTATTTTCTTGAAAATTTAAATAAATTACATGAAGGTTTGACCAAGACTGAAAGGAATTAGATGGAACACCAGATGAATAAAACAAGCAGTAGTAAGGTGGTATTAGCTGGATGTTCCTGAAGAAAGAGAACACAGCCAACCTTTCTTCCATCAGGGAGATTAATTGTGTGGTGTCAGACACATTCGATTAAATCATTCCTTCTGTCTTTACTGTCTGACTGTACTATGGTTGTAATATTTCCTTTTTTAAAGGCTCAAGGTTCGACATACTTCTCATTTTATAAATTTTAAGAAGCTGGCTAATTATCAAGTCATGGTAGGATTGAAAACACATTCTATAACTGTTTGAAGTCAGAAGTCACATGACACCAGCTTGTCATCCAACAGGTTCATTTGAAATCTCACAAGCTTTTGGAGTGCGCCCCTCCATCAGGTGCAGTTAGTGAGATGACCACACAGACACACAGCTTATAAGCAGAGAGATCAAAAGATCATAGAATTGGCCTGAGTGGAGTGTCAGATAATAACTCTATGCAGGCGTCCAAGAGTGTTATAGGCAAGGAGAGTGTTTATACAGTCAATATCAGTGCTGTGCTGTCATGATAATCTGGCAGCGCAACAGGCATGTACAAAAGGTGACATCTCAGGTCAGACTCTGACTTGTAGTTGAGAGGCTTGTGTTCAGAATCTGTCTCAGAGTTTTAACCTTTATTTCAAAACCAGGAATTTACAAGATGCCACACTGACTGACTGTAACTACAAGTTGTGTGCTTTTTCAACAAAATATCTGCAAATAAACAAACATCCTGGATGAAGACTTATTATCTGACACTCCACTCTCACCAGTTGTATGATCTTTTGATCTGTCTGCTTATAAATTGTGTGTCTGTGTGTTTTCCTCTCTGACCGCACGTGATGAAGGGACTGCATTCCAAAAGCTTGTGTGATTTCAAATAAACCTGTCAGATTATAACCTGATGCCATGTGACTTCTGACTTTGTCCATCCTAGTCCAACACCAGCACCTCCACATTATAAGTGTTTGGAACCAAGTCAGTGCAACAGGCATAGGTCGAACATTTGACTTCGGAAGGATGCCTAGTGTCGACAAATTCATTAATAACAAAGGATTTCTCCATTATGCCATCTTTCGTAACATGCTGCGTCTCTCAGTCATAATGAAAGGATGCCCACTTTAATTTAGCAGCGCCAAGAACAGTTATGGACATTTTTAGCATGGGAGGAGGCCATTCAACCTATTTTATCTGTACCAGCTCTCTCCCAGAGCAACAAAATTAATCCTTTTCTCAAACTCATGCCACATATTTCACAGGATTGAAATATATAGGTACATAGTTAAGAGATTTTAACATCAAGTGAGCAGTTCTCGCACTTCACCTTGTCACTAAAAATTGAAAACGTGACTTTGAAAGAGTGAGTCTTTATTTTGTTCTGTTGTGATGATGAAGAAGATGCAAGACAAAGTGTTGGAACTGGCGTCTGGAACTTAGAAACTTTTAAATGTGTTTATAAAATGAATTCTGTGCGCATTTACTAAAAGCAGTTTTATGGAAGGAAAAGGTACAAAAGAAGATTTGGTGTATTGCACTTGATGCTATTATACTCCAACCTGTGAAAACAGAACTCTACGACTGTGAGTGTTGAGTTCTGAGAGGGTGCTATCTTGTTTGAATTTACATTGCTAAGACTAGACCTATTTTCCCAGCAGCAAAATTGGTAATCCAGCAAGAAATGGATATTGGTTTCTCGCATTCGTTGGTTGTAAGTGTCTGTATAAAGTTTGAGTCCAGTTTCCTTATATACAGGTGCTTAACCTGCTTATACAGTTTGAACATTTGTTGTGCCCATGAAAGTTTTTTGAATGGTTTCACCTCCAGTTTTTTTCTTTATACATATTTGGTATTTTTTCAGGGTAAGGACTGCCTGCAAAATCTGATATTGGGTTTTGAAAGACATCAGCTTTTATTTTGGAGAGATAATGGTAACTGTAGATGCTGGAGAATGCGAGATAACAACGTGTGGAGCTGGATGAACACAGCAGGCCAAGCAGCATCTCACGAGCACAAAAGCTGACATTTCGGACCTCGACCCTTCATCAGCAAAGGGGGAGGGAGAGACGGTTCTGAAATAAGTAGGGAGAGAGGGGGAGGCGGATCGAAGATGGATGGAGGAGAAGATAGGTGGAGAGGAGAGCATGGGTGGGGAGGTAGGGAGGGGATAGGTCAGTCTGGGGAGGCCGGACAGGTCAAGGGGGTGGGATGAGGTTAGTAGGTAGGAAATGGGGGTGCAGCATGAGGTGGGAGAGGGGAATAGGTGAGAGGAAGAATAGGTTAGGGAGGCGGGGACGAGCTGGGCTGATTTTGGGATGCAATGGGAGGACCGGAGATTTTGAAGCTTGTGAAATCCACATTGATACCATTGGGCTGCAAGTTTCCCAAGCGGACTATGAGTTGCTGTTCCTGCAACCTTCGGGTGGCATCATTATGGCACTGCAGGAGGCCCAGGATGGGCATGTCCTCTAAGGATTGGGAGGAGGAGTTGAAATGGTTCAATATTGGGAGGTGCAGTTGTTTATTGCAAACTGAGCGTAGGTGTTCTGTAAAGCGGTCCCCAAGCCTCCGCATCGTTTCCCCAATGTAGAGGAAGCCACAACGGGTACAGCGGATGTTTTGGATATTTCTGAAGCATTGATTTTCATTCAAAGTTGGTTGGATTTTGCTGAAGCAATAGACATAACTCACTATGACGTAGACCATGTCAGAGATAACGTTTCGAGTCCTTTGACCCTTCCTCAGAACTCACTCTTCACTGATGCTGCCAGACCTGCTGAGCTTTCCCAGCAACTTCTGTTTTTGTTCCTGATTTACAGTGCCCACAGTTCTTTTGTTTTTATGACACAGACAAAACTTGATCTCTGCAGGTAGCATGATGCTGCATTCTCCAACTTCCCTGCCTTTTTGTAATATAATATTGTCCTTTTAGTACAGAAGTGGCTTTTTTTTTGTTTGTTTTAACTTCTGCACATACTTTCTTTGCAGGTTAAAAGTCTGTGCCTTTTCAGTTCACTGCAGTGCTGCATAATGAAGACTTTCAACATTCTTATTTTAAAAAAGTAGAAAATCAGTGTTGTTTGTTTTCCAAAATGTGATGTGCAAGTGCAACACTTAACAGTGTGTTCATCAAACTATTGTTTCCTTTGATCTTTGTATTGCAGAAATTTCTAGAATCATTTCATATATATTTTCCTTGATATATTTTAGCAGCTTTCCTGGAGCAAGTCTGTTTTCCTTAGGATGAGACTAGTTTCAGACATACTCCCTTTATTATGAGATTTGATTGGGGTAAAGCGAGGAGGATTTTTATTCACTGAGACACACATGACTATATATTGAAAGCATTGGAAAATGCATCCTGTTCGGACTGTCATGTTATCTGGTGTTTGTACCAGGCTTTCTGATGAAGTGCAAATGATTTAGGATGCTAATGGATGCTATATGTTATTACAAGAGGAAATAAACATACAAGTAAGGATTTTGTGCCACAGTTATACATAGCATTGAAGCCATACCTCAATTATGGCATATAATATAAGTTGCCTCATTTAAGGAGGCAGTTCAGATTTAGGTTTACGAGAACAATACTTGCAATTAATGGGTTGTCTTATGAAGTAAGATCAGAAGGACTGGGAAGGATGAGAAGGACCTCCTCTCTACCTATCGTCTCTTCTCTCCATCTTCGGTCGGCCTCCCCCTCTCTCCCTATTTATTCCAGTTCCCTCTCCCCATCCCCCTCTCTGATGAAGAGTCTAGGCCCGAAACATCAGCTTTTGTGCTCCTGAGATGCTGCTTGGCCTGCTGTGTTCATCCAGCTCCACACTTGGTGATCTTAGAAGGACTGGGCTTGTTTTTGCTGAAGTTGAGAAGAGGAAGGAGGTGATTTCCTTGAAGTATATTTGATTCTGAATGGTCTTCACAAGGAATATGTAGAAGGAATTTTCCTATACTTTGGCGAGCGCAGAACTAGGGACACTTATGCAAAATTTGACGTTGCCACTTAAGGACAGATGAGCAGAGCATTTTTTTCTCTGATAGTTGTATGACATTGGAAGTAGCTGCCTCCTAAGATGATAGAGTTGGGGTCATTGAATATTTTAAGGTGGATTTAGATTCTGGTAAGGCAGGGAAAAGGCCTCTATTAGTTGGAGTCATACCAAGCACAAAAGAAAAGGTTTGTGTTGTTAGACATAGTCGTCTCACCTCCAGGACAACTCTGTAGGAGTTCCTCAGGGCAGTGTCCAGTGCCCAAACATCTATGCTGCTTCAGCATCCTTCTATAAAGTCAGAAGTGGGGATGTTTGCTGATGACTGCACAATGTTCAGTACCATTTCCAACTCCCTCGATAATAAAGCAGTCCATGTTCAAATGCAGCAAGACCAATATATTATCCAGGCTTAGGCTGTTACAGTGCGAGGTAACATTTGCACCACACAAGTGCCAAGCAATGGTCATCTCCAACAAGGGAGATTTTAGCCATCATCTCTTGACATTTAATGCTGCTACCATCGCTGACTCCCCCACCATCAACATCACGGGTGTTGGTATTGACCAGAAACTGAACAAGATCAGCCACATAAATACTATGGATTCAAGAACAGGCCACCCTGTTGTGTGCAGGTGATTTTCATCACTCCATTTTTAACAAGATTTAACTGGAAATTTGGGATTTGTCATATTTCTGAAGAGTCGAACGGCAGCATGCTTTTCTTTTCGTTAATTCTTTGTAATTTATTGCATTTAAAACTCCTATTGCCAGAAAACGAAATTATGTGGCTGAGCGACTTCTTTCGAATGTCTTGTGAGAAGTGCCATTCAAAGGTTACGCATTGTTACCTTGTGATCAGTTTGGATCAGTCGGGCAGGAAATAAGATGAGGCTGCGGGTGGGAAGATTTTGAAGCAGGTACTTCAGGGAAAGTAGCCTCTCCCTCCAGTCAAACCCTCCAACCCTGGCAATGTTCTTGTAAATCTTTTCTGAACCCTTTCAAGTTTCATGACAACTTTCCTATAGCAAGGAAGCCTGAATCGAATGCAGTATTCCAAAAATGGCCTAACCAATGTCCTTTGTAGCTGCAACGTGACTTCCCAACTTCTATATTGAGTGCTGTGACCAACAAAAGCAAGCATATTAAACACCTACTTCACTACCTGCAACTCCACTTTGAAGGAACTCTGAAACTGCACCCCAAGTTTGTTTGGCGACACTGCTGAGGACCTTACCTTTAAGTGTATAAGTTCTGCCCTGATTTGCCCACCAAAACCTAAAACCCTTTTCACATTAAACCTAATTGTCTGCTATTTGCTTGGTGGTATGTATAAAAAGGGAAGAGTTTATGCTTGTTCAGGCAACCCATACCCGACATTCAGAGGTTGTTTTCCTAATGGCTTGAATTGGAACTGCTTAACAGAATGAGTTTTGGGATGCCTCAGGATGTCTTTATATATGCTGTGCATCAGGCAGGTGTCAAATTGTAATTTCACATACAGTTCTGCATACAGATAGCATAACGTAAGAAAGAAGAACAGGACTAAGTAGAATTATCCTTCAAAGCCTTGTTGAGTTGATTTGTCCTGTTTTGTTACTTCTACATTTATTAAATCCACTTTTTTTAAAGCATTCTTTCACAGGATGAGGGCACTGCTGGCAAGGCTAACATTTGTTTCCCGTCCAGGAATGGCTTGGTGGGCCATTTTGGAAGTCAGTAGAGAGTCAGCCATATTCCTGTGAATTTGAAGTCATATACCAGAATTGCGAAGGAAAGCAGATTCCCTTCCCTAAAGAATACATTAGTGAATTCAGTTTTCTGTTACAAGAATCTATGATAGTTTCATCGTCACTGTTACTTTTAACTCGAGATCTTTATTAATTAAATGTCATTTCCAGCAGATGCTTTTGTATTTTCTATTTAATATTAGGATTTTAGTTTTAACTTAATTTCTTATTAACATTTCATCATTAATTTCAGGATGTTTCTCAGATTTTGTATACTTCCTCTCCATGAGGCTTTTAAAGAAGAAATTGCCCCAGTCAAACAAGAAGTCAAAATATTAAATGATCTGGCCAGTCAGTTATCTCCACTTATGTCTCTTTATCTCCAAAGATTTCTCACCAACTTGATGACCTAAATATGAGGTGGAAATTCATACAGGTAACAATGAAAACATTTTCAAAGCCAGCCAATCTCTTGTAGAATGTACAAATGAAAGCGTGTACAAATAATTTGGCTTCAAACATATGAGCAAGATAAAGAACCCTTTCAATTGAAGCAAGCAATTAATATTTTATTATCATGGTTTATGAAGTTATTCAATTTTATAATATTTCTTTTTCAAAAATACAATGTTCTGGTCTGTAGTCTGCACTTTAGAATGGAGTCGCAAAACAAAATCCAAATAGTGAGAGATGTGAGCATCCAAACCACAGTCTGAAATGGTTCAGGACTGGAACAATTTGAATATATTCATGATGAAGCTGCAGGTAGTAGATATTTTTCCCAATCCATCTAAAAGAATTTGGAATTGGACCATTGTGATAACTGCGGTACACTTCAGTATTATGTATTGTTTCATATATTTTAAGTCCCTGAGGAAGACAAACTTGAATGAATTACAACAAAGATATACTTGATGCATTGAAGGGAAGAATGACACAAAATTGTATGAACTGCATGTATTTCTTCCAATTGAGCAGATTTTCATTGATGTCAGCAAAGTAGTACATGAAAATTTCCTTTATCCCAAAAGTCTCATGAAATGTTTTACTGAGCAAATTATTTCAGTCTCGTTCTGTGGCAGTAACTCGCTTGGCCATGGAGCACAGTAAAACTCCTTATCGGTTCTAGAAAGCAGACAAAAACATAAGAAATAGCACCAGGATCTGGATGTTCTTCCTCTCGACCCTGCCTCACCGTCCGATAAGAACATGGCTGACCTGCCCAGGACTCAACTCCTCTTCCATCCCAACTTCTCAGAGCGCTCAACTTCTCTATTTCAAAAATCTTATCGACCACCTTCTTTAAATACTTTCAGTGATCTACCTTTCACAATTCTCTTGTATTCTAAACAATCACTACCTGCTGAGAGAAGAAATTCCTTTGCATCTCCGGTTTCAATAAATGTTCCCTTCTTCTGTAACTATGTTGCTGAGTTTGAGATTTCCACACTAATGGAAACATTGTCTTCACATCTAGCCTGTCAAGCCCCCTCAAAATTTTGTGTTTCAGTAAGATCACCCCTCATTCTTCTAAACTTGAATGAATAAAGACCTTCTGTGTAACCATTCTTGATAAATCATGATCCGATGAATCAGCCCAGTGAGTCTCTTTGGAACTGCTTCCCATGGCTGTGTATCCTTTCTTGTATTTCTCCAAGTGTGACCTCCTCAATAGCCTGATCAGTTGCAAAAAAGCTTCCCCATTTTTGAACTAAAACCTCCTTCCAATAAAGGCCAAAATTCCATTTGCCTTCTTAATTACTTGAATTACCATCGTCATGGCTCACCTCAACTCCAACCTACAAAAGTGCTTTGATCCTTTGCAATTCACCTACCACTGCAACAGGTCTCCAGTTGATACCGTCTCCCTGGCCTGACAGTCATCCCTGGAATGTCTGGATAACAAGGATACCTACATCAGGCTTATTGATCGGAGCTCCACCCTCCACACTAATTCCAAACAATCTCCTCTGAACTCGGAGACCTAGGCCTCAGCATCCCTCTCTGTAACAGGATTCTTGACTTCCTCACCCAGAGACTGCAAACAGTAAGGATAGGTGACAACACTTCCTCCACCGTAAGCCTCAACACCGGTGCCCAGCAAAGCTGCGTACTCAGGCCCCTACTCTAGACTCTTTATGCAGTCATGACTTGTTGCCCCCAACTGCATTCACAATTGTGCTGATGACGCTTCCATTGTAGGTCGGACCTCAAACAACATTAAGTCAGATTACAGGAAAAGAAATTGAGTGCTTGCTGGCATGATGGAAAAATAACAATCTGTCCATCAACATAAGCAAAATGAAGGAGCTGGTCATTGATTTCAGGAAGCTTCTGTCTGCAGCAATGGATATCAGGTTGAATAAGCGTACAAATAGATTTAAGAACAGCCTCTTACCTGTTGTGACTTTTGAACGGACCTCTCAAATGTTAATTCTGATCTTTCTGTCTCTCTCTCAGCATCTTCTCTGTGGCTGTAACACTATTCTGCACGTTGTACGGTGTGATTTGCCTATACAGCATGCAAATCAACACTTTTCACAGTATTTCAGTACATGTGACAGCAAAAAAGCAATCAGTCACCTGCATGCTAGTATGTGTTTCATGGACTAGAGCATCCAAGTCCCCTACCGTGCATTTTTTTAAGAGTCCTCCTCTATTTAAGTAAGAGTCTATCTTTTGATTCTTCCTACCAAAGTGTACTTTCCGACATTAAACTCGATCTGCCAACTTTTTTCTGACTTGCTCGACCTGTCTATCCCCTTGCAGATTCTTTATGTCCTCATGACAACATTCCCTTACTCTATTTTTGTAGCATCAGCAAATTTGGATGGATTTATGCCTTGTCCCTTCCTCTAAGTTATGAATGTAGATAGTAAATAATTGTAGTTCTAGGACTGATCCTGTGGCACTCCACCAGTTATGGCTTTCTGGCCTGATAAAGATGGTGGTTAGAAAATAATTGGCTGAACCACTGAAATGAAAAATGTGTAAAAATATGCACTTTCATTGTTTGTGAAATACTTAAATCAGATTGTAGATAATAAAATATAAATATTACAGTCGTTCTTGATGAATACAGTTTATCATTGAGCTTTATGAAAATTCTGAATATAGTTCATGATTTATGATAGCATCAGTTTTCATGCATCTTTATCTGAGAATTCAGATTTGTTTTGTCAAAAATTGTGCTGTACCACACATGATAATTGCTAAATCTGTCCTGTCCCAGCAGTTCAACTTGTTCAGTTTTGAGATAACTTTTGTAAGGACCCCACAGTTGAGCTACCTTGCGTTGATAGCTCACTACACACTTGTTGCATTGAAACAAATGCACCTCAGATCACCTGTCCGTCTGCATTCATCATCTGCTCTGTGTCTATTCTTCCTCTTAGTCACACTGACTTCATTATCTAGTTCCTTACAGGCTGTAGTTATTATCTTGTTACTGCCCACTAACCTGTGCATTTGGCTCCCATCCCCCTGACACACTAGTTTAAATCCTCCCCAACAGCATTAGCAAAAGCAGCCCCGAGGACATTGGCTCCAGGTGTAGACGGTCCAATTTGTAATAGTCCCACCTCCCCCAGAACCGGTCCCAATGTCCCAAAAATCTGAACCCCTCCCTCCTGCACCATCTCTCAAGCCACTCATTTATCCTGCCTATTTCTTCATTTCTACTCTGACAAGCATGTGGCACTGGTAGCAATCCTGAGATTACTACCTCTGAGGTCCTACTTTTTAACTTGGCTCCGAACTCCCTAAATTCTGCATGTAGCACCTCATTGTGTGTTTTTTTAACCCATATCATTGATGCCTATATGCACCATGACAGCTGGTTGTTCACCCTCCCCCTTCGGAATGTCCTACAGTCAATCTGACACATCTCTGACCGGTGGACCTGGGAGGCAACATAGCATGTTTTTGACCATAGAACCGCCTATCTCCTCCCCTTACAATAGAATCCCTGTGGCTATAGCCCTTCCACTCTTTTTCTTGCCCTTCCTGTTTTGGAGGGATATGACCACAGGGGACACCACTGCCTTCCTGCTTTTTTTTCTGCCTTTTGGTCACCCATTCCCTTTCTCCCTCAGCTATCCTCATTAGCGATATGACCAATTTGCTGAATGTACTATTGCGGATGCTCCAAAGTGAGTCTATCCACAGCTCCAGAGCCATCATGCGGTCTAACGAGAGCTGCAGCTGGACACGCTTCCTGCCCGTGAAGGAGTCACGGACATCAGACACGTCCCTGAGCTCCCACATTGAGCAAGAGCAGCATAACACGGGTCTGGGATCTCCTACCATTTTTAGTCTTAAGATCTACTTGGTGCTGCTATAACATCAAATATTAGATGAATGAAATGAAATAAAATTGTACCATGTACACAGATCCTTGCAAGTTGCCAACCAGGTTGAGAGGGCTGTTAAGAAGGCATACAGTGTTTTAGCTTTTATTAATAGAGGGATCGAGTTCTGGAACCAAGAGGTTATGGTGTAGCTGTAAAAGCTCTGCTGCAGCCGCATTTGGAGTATTGCGTCCAGTTCTGGTCACCGCATTATAAGAAGGATGTGGAAGCTTTGGAAAGGGTGCAGAGGAGATTTACTAGGATGTTGCCTGGTATGGAGCGAAGGTCTTACGAGGAAAGGCTGAGGGACTTGAGGCTGTTTTCATTAGAGAGAAGAAGGTTGAGAGGTGACTTAATTGAAACATCTAAAATAATCAGAGGATTAGATAGGGTGGATCGGGAAAGCCTTTTCCTGGGATAGTGACGGTGAGCACGAGGGGGCATAGCTTTAAATTGAGGGGTGAAAAATACAGGACAGATGTCAGAGGTAGTTTCTTTACTCAGAGAGCAGGAAGGGAATGGAACGCTTTGCCTGCAACGGTAGTAGATTCGACAACTTTAGGTACATTGAAGTTGTCATTGGATAAGCATTTGGACGTACATGGAATAGTGTTGGTTAGATGGGCTTGAGATCGGTATGGCAGGTCGGCACAACATCGAGGGCCGAAGGGCCTGTACTGTGCTGTTATGTTCTGTGTTCTATTTATTGTTGAACAGCAGCAGGAGGTGAGGAGGCAGAGACTGCAACCTTGAGGTCACGGAGGGAAGGAAAAAGAGGCTCTTACTTGGAGATTGAAAATCAGGAGAGGGCACAACCCAGAGGTTTGGGAGTGTAGTGAGGCTGCGAGTTTGAGGTCAAGGTGAGGAGAGGCACCAGTTGATGTAGTAGATTAAATGTAATACAGAAAATTGTGAAGTGGTTCAGTTTGGTTGGAAAAACAGTACATCAAATGGAAGGAACCATTCTGAATGGGTGCAGAAGCAGACAGGTTTTGCTGTTATGTGCATAAACCATTCAGTTAAACCACGGCTAGTCTCAACTTCAACTCTATTTGCCTGCTGAAAAGTCATGTCGACTCAAAACATTAGTTTGCTTTCTCTCCATGGCTGATGCCTGACCTACTGTGGTCTCCGGCATTTTTTGTCGTCAGTCTGTTTACCTCCCTTTCTTCTATATCCTTTCGTACCCTTAGCTATCAAAAATAATTTCAGTCACACACATTGTTATTGATCCAGCACCCACATTCTTTTACGAGAGAGTATTTGAGATCTTGACTGTTGTTTGTATTAAGATAAAAGTGCTTCCTGATTTCAGTTCTGAATGGCTTGCCATTGAATCTCATATATTAATAGATAATCTCTGGATGCAAAATGTATTGGGCAGAAAGGCTTATTTCCATGCAGTGTGCCACCAAGATTCTAACTCCAGACAAACATATCCATCTTCTTTGCGCTCATTCTGACTCCTACGAGCAGGGAGCTTTCCCCCAATTCCCGTTAAAACCAGTTTTGCTCGGTTCCCTGGATGCCACATTTGGTCAAATGTGGCCTTGATGTCAAGAACAATGACTGTCGCCCTCACTCCCTCACCTCTTTTGTCCATGTTTGAACCAGGGCATCAATGAGGCCAGGAGCTGGGTGGCCCTGGTAGAAACCCAACTGAGTGTTAGTGAGTAGGTGATGCCTTTATTTTCACCTACTGTAGTCCCAATCATGCAACTCTGTCAATTGCTGCCCCTGCCAAGCGCTGGAAGCCTCCCCAGCGTTATCCAGACAGCAGAAAATTTGTTTCAGGAAGACGAGGACCTGCCCTGTCAAATTTCATGTGGATGTGCTGTTGCACATGCACAGAGCGTGATTAAAGGGAGTCAGCATTGCTTTCTGAGGGACGAGTCATGCCCTACAAATCTGACTGAGTTCTTTGAGGAGGTCATGAGACAGGTTGATGAGGGGCGAGCAGTGGATGTGGTGTACATGGACATCAGCAAAGCATTTGATAAGGTTCCCCACGGCAGGCACTTTCATGAAGTCAGGAGGTATGGAAATCAGGGTGACTTGGCTGTCTGGATTCAGAATTGGTTGGCTGACAGGATGTAGAGAGTGGTTGTAGATGGTAAATATTCTGCTTGGAGGTCAGTGCTGAGTGGTGACCCGCAGGGTTCTGTTCTTGGGCCTCTGCTCTTTGTAGTTTTTAGAAATGACTTGGATGTGGAGGTTGAGGGGTGGGTTAGTATGTTTGCTGCTGACACAAAGGTTGGAGGTGCCATTGATTGTATCGGGTTATTGCAGGCTTCAGCGAGACATTGACAGTATGCAGAGGTGGGCTGAGAAATGGCAGATGGAGTTCAACCTGGATAAATGCGAGGTGATGCATTTTGGAAGGTCGAACTTAAATGCTGAATATAGGATGAAAGGCAGATTCTTTGCAGTGTTTAGGAATAGCGGGATCTTGGTGTTCAAGTGCAGAGCTCCCTCAAAGTTGCCACACAAGTGGATAAGGGTGCTAAGAAATCAGATGGTGTTTTGGCTTTCATTAACAGGGGGATTGAGTTTTAGAGCCGCGAGGTTATGCTGCAGCTCTACAAAACCCTGGTGAGACCACACTGGAATATTGTCTCCAGTTCCGGTTGCCCTATTATAGGAAAGATGTGGAGGCTTTGGAGAGGGTGCAAAGGAGGTTTACCAGGTTGAGGAGGTTGACTGAGCTCAGACTTTTCTCTCTGGAGAGAAGGAGGAAGAGAGGTGACCTGATCGAGGTGTACAAGGTAATGAGAGGCATGGATATAGTTGATAGGCAGAGACCTTTCCCCAGGGCAGGACTGACTGCCACGAGGCATAGTTTTAAGGTGTTAGGAGGAAGGTATAGAGGAGATGTCAGAGGGAGGTTCTTCACCCAGAGAGTTGTGAGTGCATGGAATACTTTGCCAGTGGTAGTGGTGGAAGCAGAGCCATTAGTGACATTTAAGCAACTGCTGGACATGCACATGGACGCAGTGAATTGAGGGGAATGTAAGTTAGGTTAGGTTATTTTTGGATTGGGATTATTCCACGGCACAACATCGTAGGCCGAAGGGCCTGCACTGTGCTATACTTTTCTATGTTCTATGTTGTGTGTAAGAGTCAGAAGCCCAGTTGTTAGTTGCTTGGCTCTTTAGCTCAGTAGCTACCCCTTAATTTTTTGATGGCCAAAAGTGGCTGGCAAAGCAGACTTGCAACTTGAAAGCATGATGACATTTGCCAGGATATGAAGCATTGACCTACATGGTTTTTTGCAGATGTCTATTGCTGCATCCATGTCTGTGAATGATTTGTGCAGCAGCCTTGAAGTTTTCACAGAGTCCTTCAGAACTTAGATGTGGACCTTGGCAACTTTAAAGAAGTCTAAAAAATATCAACACACATACATTTTGGCAATGACTGGTATGAATATCGATAGAGAGTGGATAGCCAGAGACTTTTTCCGAGGGTGAAGGTAGCTCTTATGAGGAGGCATAGTTTAAAAGTAAGTGGAGGTAGATATAGAGAAGATGTGAGAAGTAGGTTCTTTACTCAGAGAGTGGCAGGAGCGTGGAATGCATTGCCAGAGAGGGGAGTGGAGTCAGCTTCATTAGGAGCATTTAAGCAGCTATTAGACAGGCATATGGATGATAGTATAAGGTAAGGGTGGAGGTTAACTCGACGTTAGGTTGAGGGTAAAAGCTCAGCACAACACTGTGTGCTGAAGGGCCTGTCCTGTGCTGTACTGTTCTATGTTTGTATGCTCTATGAATCCGTAAGTAATTAATCTGCAAGTAGCTGACAGTGTCTTTAAATAACTCTGGCAGAGGGGTTATTCATGTTCCTGGTGATCATACTTTCAGCAATGTGTCATTGAAGGACTTTAAGCGTTGAGCTCTGATATCCCAGTATTGGCAATATCTTGCCTCCTCGACATCATTTCATCAGATATTTGCTGCATGCAACGTAGAATTGTCAGAATAGCATCCATGGCAACTTGCGTTTGATGTGTGCTCATGAGTCAAATATACAATTTCAGATCTCAAAACCCTTTGTGGCCCTGAAAAACCAGGCGGCAAGAATGCAGGCTTTACACCAAGCGTGATTATCTGAATCGTTTCCCTCCTACTATAAAGCTGACAGTGAGACTTCCGTGAGTTCCACCAGATGCTGTTTGCCAGTTATGACAAGAATTTCATGTAGCTTTTGACCACCTACATGAGGAATGGGTAACAAATGCTGGTCCTGTCAGTGATGTTCCCATCCCTGAAAATATGTGGAAATAAATTGAACCTAGTAGTTATCATTTCCTTTTACTGCGCCTTGTATTCTTCGGCAGATATTTATCCCCCTGTATTCATTGCAGAGTAGTTGAGCACGTGTTCCAATTGAAATCGTTTGTACTAACAGTTAGGAAAAATGTATCTAAAGATTTTTTTGAATGCAGGTGATTTAAACAAGCGTGCGTTTTTCTGCATATCGGCCAGCAATGCAGATCCGCCGACTCCAGAAAGCGCTCTGTTGTAAGTACATCCACACATTCCAGAATTTGTAATCTCGTGCTGTGTTTTGTTGTGAGCTTCCTTGCTTGCCTGTTGTCAGATGTCATTGATTACAATTAGCTTGGTTTTGCAGTTGTTGAGACATCAGTTCGGCATGACCTTACAACCTTCCACTCAAAGGACGTTTGTCTATAAAGTTGCTGAAAATGCAATCTGATAAGGGCAGACAGGCATCTTAGACTAGAGTGAGTGAGGAAAGCAACAGGATGTCTTCTTAATGATTGGGAAATAACTACATGAAGGACTGAGGAGGACAGTGAATTAAAAGAGGAATGGTTTGTTTCAAATCAGGTACAGCAAAAGAAATTAAGAGAACGTAAGGAAGGTTGAAATTGAAAAGGCAAGTAATGGTTTATGTTCATTGGAAACCATCAACAACAAAAGTACAATGAAGAAAGTATTTGAGAAAATACAGAAGATTTCTTCAAATGAAAGGGAGACACTGTCTTCATGATGCCAATAGCACGGAGTGCAACTTTGGCGTTTAACCACATCATCCCTTGGCCTGAAGTCACTGTACTATTTACCCATTTTATAACAGAAAAATACTTCAATGATGAGTGTCATGGAGAATTTCAGCCCAGAATATAACCATATTCTGAGCAATTGCCACAACAGCTTCTGTGACATGACTTTATAAAACATCCCAAGGCATGTCATAGGAGCTTTATAGAGTAAAAATTGATACTGAGTACTGAAAGAGATCCGAAGGTAGATGATTGTAGATTTTAAGGACTGTTTTGAAAGAGGAAACAATGATGCAGAAGTTCAGCAAGGTAATTCTAAAGTTTAGGCCCGAGGAAGTTGAATGTCAGGCTGTCGATGATGGAACAGCACAAATTGTGTTGAGAGGCTGGAATTAAAGGAGCTCATGTTCCTAGAGGGGCTACGAGTAGGACATTATCAGGGGATGTGCATGAGTGTTGCCAGGTCAGGGAGGGATTTGAAAGCCAGGACAGCAATGTGAAAACCAAGGCACTGCTTAACTGTGAGCCATTGTAGATCAGAGTGCGCAGAGAAAGATGGGTGAATGGAACTTGGTGCGTGTTAAGACAGAGTCAACGGACTTTTAAATGATGCCATGTTAAAGAAAAGGAGAACTTGGGAGGCCAACTTGATATTCATAAGAATGGTCATGTTCAGAGTTAATCAATGCGGTCGGGTTTCAAAACTAACGGACTTACCTGGGGCCAAATGTTGTGGATGTGAAAATAAGTAGACTTTGTGACATCAGGCCTATGTGGCCAGAATTTAAACTCTGGGTCAAAATAACAACTGGTACAATGAAAACTGGTAGCTAGCAAGCAGACCTCCTTTCAAGGACCAAAGATAATGGCTTCGTTCTGCACGAGATTTAATAGATGGAAACTATCCGGTTATGTAGAGACAGTGGAAGAAATGAATGAGGGGGTGGTGAGATAGACCTAGGCATTGCCACCATGTATGTGGAAAGTGCAGTGCTTTCACATGATATTGCTCTGGGGCAGTGTTCAGATGAGAAAAGGAGTGGGATTTTACTGATTTGGCCAGACCTAGGTGATTCACACCCACGGCCATGCTGTCAAAGATTTGTGGATGCCAGAAAAACTGAACTTGACTGTTTGCAGTAAATGTACAGCATTTCAGATGTCACTTGATCCTGCAGATTGACTCCCTAGAATCTGCTTGTCAAATGATTTATATGGCTAAAAGGTTCAAGTATGAGTTTGCGCTGTGGAACTCATCTCGCACCGAAACTGGCCAGTTGTTATATCAAGATTTGGAGAAAGTATTAGTTTTTTGAAGAATGTTCTGATACAGAGAGAGAGACTAATAGTTTCCTGAAAAATCGTGGGGCATTGGCCAGGAAGTTAAACAAACAGTGGGGAAAAAAACAAACTTGACCTGAATCCTATGTTAAGTATACAATGGATTTGTTCGACAGTGAGGATATCAGAAGATATTCTCATTTTTAAGATTAGACACGCGGGATAATTTGGGTCGGATGCACTTCTTGAAGCGACCAGAAAGGTACAGAATTATCCATTGGATGTGAAAAATTTGAAATGAAGACAAAACTTTTTGAGGCTGGGGTGGGGAAGAAATGAAGGTCCGATTTTGCTCATTCAACCTCTCCCATGACAAAATGCACTTGTAGTGTCTATAAGATTGGTGACGGCACTTAAATGAAGAAAAATCAACATGGACATTTCTTCTGCTGTACATAAACCATGAACATTGAATCTCTTGGCAAGGATAATGTGACAGGGCATTTGAAAAGCCAAGTTATTGTAATTTGAATTAAGAGATCAGGCTGTAGAACCTGAGATCAATCTCAGAATAAAATGTAACAACAGCGATAGATGAGGAACCTCTTCACTCACAGAGAGGTGAACTTTGTAATTCTGTACTCCAGAAAATGTGGCGCCTCAGCCAAGAAGTATGCTCAGAACGGGGATTGACATGCTGGGGTAGTCAGTGAAGCACTATTAATGTCACAGGATTAGTAATCCGGAGGCCTGGGACAATGCTGTAGAGTATAGGCGTAAATTCCACTGTAACAGCTGATGGAATTTGAATTCAGTTCAATATAATTTTGGGGGTAGGTAGGAATGTGGAGCCGACATTGCAGTCAAGTCAGCCACGACCTTATTGAATGGTGAAGCAGGCTTGAGGAGGCCAGTTATCCAACACATGCTCAAATTGATATAATCATAAACAAAGCTGGTCTCAGTGATGGTTACACCATCACTGTTACACTATTCACCGTTATAAAAACTTGACTCATTCACTTATGTTCTTTAAGAAAGGAGCTCTGCCATTCTTATTTGATCTCACCTCCATATGACTCCAGGTCCACAATAACGTGGTTGACACTTAACTGCACTCTGAAATAGTCAAACAATTTGGAGGAACTATGGATGGGCAGCAAATCCTGTCCTTGCTATTCCTGCTCCTTGTTGCTATGACTGTACATGCTTTAACATATTAACCAATTTCCTCTTTGAATCCATTTGAGGAGCAGTGTATATTTTGTATCGCTTGGTGATTCTCCAAATATCTGATGGATTTTGCATAGTTCCTTCTACCTTCTAAATGTGAGCTCCTTCCAGTGTTTAACCTTTAAGGTAGGCAATCGTTCTCGAACCTTTTTGATTGAATGCCTACATATTAATAGCAATCACTAACCTATCTATTATTAATTGCATATTCATAATACAAAGGGCTACATGTAAAGAAGTGTTCTGATCATCTTTTTAAAAAGCTACTTCCTGACAGTTATCATGGAGATGAGATTAGATTCCCTACAGTGTGGAAACAGGCACTTCAGCCCATCCCCCTATAACCCACACACACCCCTGAACACTATGGGCAATTTAGCATGGCCAATCCACTGAGTCAGCGCATCTTTGGACTGTGGGAGGAAACCGGAGCACCCGGAGGAAACCCACGCAGACACGGGGAGAATGTGCAAACTCCACACAGTTACCTGAGGCTGGAATCGAACCCGGGTACTTGGTGCTGTGAGGCTGCAGTGCTAACCCGCTGAGCCACTGTGCTGCCCCGGTGTGTGTATTTGCTTCTAACTGTGATATCTGTCAGTCCCTGGACTGGTGTTTGATACGGGCACTCACAATGTATATCCACTTGATCCAAATGCTCTTCTATTGTTAGCCTGATAAATCAAGAAAAGGTCTGGATCCTTTTGTATATTTTTCACATCACTATATAGTTGCGAGTTTCAAATTGCAATAAGTAAAAATTCATGACAAATAAAAGCATTCCAGAATTGTTTCGACTTGATGATAAATAGTGAATATCTGTTCTTGACTGCAGCTTTCCCGCCTATCAGTGCAGGGAGGCATTGCTTAGCAAGGTTGGAAGAGGAATATTACTGTTCCAATTAGTTACATTTAATTTATCACCATTGAAGCTCGCGTTAGTTAGTATGCTTTTTTCCAATATATTTAATCTGAAGTTATGACAGATGATTTGGTTTGTAGATCTCCAATTACCTCTCTACTGCAGAACCCAGTTTTGAAACAATTGATTTCAGGCACTTATTGTACTGTCACTGATGCTGTCATTATACTACCAGAGTAGGGCTGTAATGCTGAATTACTTTAGCCTGCCTTCATGAAGCAGTGCAATCTTTCCTAGATAAGGATGAGGGGAAGGTGCACATAAAAGACTGATTTATAAAATTGAGATTCATGGAATATATAGGCCACTATCAAATTTGGTTAAAAAAGATGGCTGAAGGACAGAAGCAGCAAGTTATGATAAATAGATGAGAAGATCGCTATTAGCAGTTTCCCAAGTATTAGGACACTGATTTTTGGAGATAGATACATGATTTGAATTTGGGAATATGGCATACAGAAGGCCCTTCAGCCAATCAAGTCTATGCAAACCTAACTGCACTAATCCCACTTTGCAGCACTTGGAGAATAACCTTTAATTTCATGTGCTCATCCCAGCACTTTGTTAAAAGTTGTGAGCTCTCTTGTCTCAATGACCCTTCTGGGTAGTGCATTCCAGATTACCACCACCCTCTGGGTAAAAATATTTTTCCTCAAATCCCCTCTACATCTCCTGCCCTTCACCTCATAATTGTGTCTCCTTGTTATTGACCCTTCAACTAAGGATACAGCTGCTTGCTAACCTTGCCCCTCCTAATCTTCTGCACCTCAGTCACGTCCCTCCTCAGCCTTCTCTGCTCTAAAGACGACAACCTGAGCTTATCCAGCCAGTCTTCATAGCTGAAGTGCTCCGCCCCAGGCAATATCCTAGTGAATAATCTCTGCACCCCCTCCAATTCAATCACATCCTTCCAACAGCATGGTGATGAGAACTGCATACAGTATTCCAACTTTGGCGAAACCACAGTTCTATACAATTCCAACGTAACCTTCCAGCTGAAACCATCTGTGCCATGACTGATAAAGGCAAGTTCTCAGCACGCATTCTTAATAATCCTGTTAACCTGTCCTGCCACCTTCAAGGTTCTGTGGACAAGCACCCCATGATCCGTCTGTGTCCCCTAAGCATCCTAGTGTCTTGCCATTCATTGAGTACCTCCTTGTCTTGTGACTTCTTCCGATGTGCATCACCTGATATGTTTCAGGATTAAATTCTGTCTGCCACTGATCTGCTCATCTGACCAACCCATCTATATCTCATTATGCTATATATATCACGAACAGTGAGGGACCCAATATGGAACATTGCAGTACGCCATTTGACACAAGCTTCCAGTCGCACAAACAGCCTTCTACCTCTGTGCTCTGTCTCTTACCACTATGCCATTTTAGAACTACCTTATCGCAACAGCCAGTGGTGCCAGATGTGTTTACCTTTATTATCAGTCTCACATGTGGGACCTTGTCAAAGGCGTTTTTGAAATCCATACAAACTACATCAGCTGCAATGTAAGCATAGAGCACAGAAGCAGAAATAGGCCATTCAGCCCTTTGAATCTGCCCTGCAATTCAAAGAGACCATGGCAGAACAGTTAATTCTCAAGTCTACTTTCCTGCCTTTTCCCAATATCCGCTGTCTATCTCAACCTTAAATTTACTGAATGACCAGCCTCAATAGTCTTTTGTGGCAAAGAATTCCACAGATTTTCAACCCTCAGAGGGAAGAAATTCCTCCCAATCTCTGTCTTAAATGTGTGACCCCTTATTCTGAGATTATGCCCTCTGGTCCTAGATTCTCCCACAAGGGAAAACAAACTCTCTGCATCTAACCTGTCAAGAATCTTGTAAGTTTCAATAAGGTGGCGTCTCATTCTTCTGTATTACAACGAGAACAGACTCAATCTTCTTAACCTCCTGGAACTTATTTGAACTTCCTCCACATCCTTAGATATGTGTCCCAAAACTGTTCCGGTGTTACAGCTGAGATCTGACAATTGCCTCGTACAATTTTAACAAAACCTCTATACTTTTATATTCCATTCCATTTGCCTTCCTCATTACCCAATGAACTTGGATACTTGCTTTTTGTGATTCGTAGACGAGAATATTTAAATCCCTCTGTTCTGTAGCTTTCTGCAGTCATTCTCCATTAAATAATAGCCAGCTTTTCTATTCTTCCTGCCAAAATACATTCGCTCAGATTTCCCTACATTATATTCCATCTGCTAAGTTTTTGCCCATTTGCTTAGCCTGTCAATATCTCTCTGCAGACTTTTTGATTAATCCTTACTAATTGCCTTCCCACATGGTTTTGTGTCATCAGCTACAGTATATTCTCTTTCGTCATTCAAGGCATTAATGTATTTCATAAATAATTGTGTCCCCAGCACTAATCTGTGCGGCGCTCTGCTAGCTGCAGGTTGCCAGTCTGCAAATGCTTCCCTTGTCCCAATTCTGTCTTCTATGAGTGAGCCAGTCCTCTGTTCATGATAATATACGACAGCAACATCATGGACTATTATCTTATTAAGTAGCCTAATGTGTTATAGCTTATCAAAACCCTTGTGAAAATCTGGGCACCTACATACCTTGCAAAATTGTATCAAAATTGTGAAGTGTGACCTCACTTTGATGAAGCCATGCTGATCAAACCTTGCATTTCCAAGTGGAGATGAATTCTCTCCTCCAGAATTTCCCCAGTTGTTTCCCTCCCACTGATGTGAGATTCATTGGTCTGTAATTCCTGATATATCTCTCTCTCGCTCCTTGAAAAATGGTACCACATTAGTTGTCCTCTACCAATTCCCCTGTAGCCAGAGAAGAATTGAAAGTTTGGGTCAGAGCCCCTGTAATTTCCTCTCATCTCTCATTGCAGCATACGATACAACCCCTTCAGACCGAGAGAATTATTTACTTTTAGGCCTGGCCAAGCCTCACTCCCTCCGTCAGTCTGCTCAAGTACCTCAGTCCCTGTCCCCAAGTTCTCTACCTCCATCTTCCTCCTCTTGAATGTAGACTAAAGTGAAACATTCTACCAGTGTCCTTCTGTACGGTATAAAGTTTGCCCCCGGACCCTAATGGGCCCCATTCTTTCTCTGGTTATCTTCTTCCCCTACATGTACTTGTGAAATATCTTGGGATCTGTCAAATTTTATCTTCATGTTTTTTCATGCGCCTGTTTCCTCCGAACTGCTTTAAGTTCCCTCTGAGCTTTCTATACTCCACTGGGGCCTCCATCATTTGCTCCCTTTGCACCTACTGAAAGCCTTTTTTTTGTTCTTAACCAATTCTGAATATTCCTACACATCCAGGGTTCTTTGTCTTGTTATTTCCAAATTTCATCCCAAAGGAAACATGTTGGGCCTGTGCTTTCCCCATTTTCTTCTCAATCACACCTTCACTTTCTACTGTAGAATTTGCCAGACGTAGCTGAACCTGGTCTACTTTGGTCAGATCCTGCTTTATTTTAATAGCATCTGCCTTCCTCCAATCCAAAATTATTTTTTTTGCAAACTACCATTTTCTTTTTCATAACAGTGGTTGTTATCAATAAATTCTGCCCACTACCACCTTAAACAACTTGGCAACTTTGTTCCCAAGAATTAGATCTGGGACTGGACTGTCCCTTGATGGACCTTCTATATGTTGACACAATAAACTCTGCTGAACGCGTAATTAGAAATCCAACTCCTCTTTACACTATGCACTTTACACTCGATAACAAGGTGGACATTATTTTAAAATGAAAGGCAGTAGGTTTAAAGGGGATTAGGGGAAGATCTTTTTCACCCAGAGGGGTCTAAAATGCACTCTCTGGGATTATAGTTGAGACGGGAAATCTCAGAATCTTTAAAAAGCACTTGACGTGTCATTACGTTCAAGGCTATGACCTAGTGTGTTGACAGTGGGTCTAGTGTATATAGTAGTATGTCCTTGATAGTGCAGACTCAGTGGGTTGAAGGGCCTCATATATTGTATGATTCACTGATTATGACTATCTCAAGCAATGTTGAGGAAGTTGAAATCCCCTGGTATAGTTACCATCTTATTATTGCACACCTCAACATGAGTAATAGAGCGTGAAGTTCCAAAATTTACCACGATTGCCAAGCTTGCAGGAGCCCAAACAATGAGGATGATTCTGATCAGCTGCAATAGGCCACCAGAATGGGAAATGACACGGCAGATAGAGTTCAATACAGCAAAACGTGAGGGGATCTGGGATACAGTGTGGTTTAGTCAGCAGTGGCCCTCCTCCTGAGTCAGAAATGTTGGTGTGATTCTCACTCCGAGACAGAAGGACCCAGTATTCAGTGCAGGAAAGCAAACTTGTGTGGTAATGAATCCTCAGCCTGGATCGACGGGTTAGGTTAGTGGCAGATATATCTACGAAATCAAAAGATGATAATTGCAAAGAGTGGTGATCTTTGCTCACTGTTCTGAGTTCGGTCACTAGACCCGAAACGTTAACTCTATTTTTCCCTTCACGGATGCTGCCAGACCTACTGGGATTTTTCCAGCAACTTTGCTCTTGTTCTTTTTGTTGTTGATCAACTTGCATTGTGTTACCCCATATAAAATGTGAAATGTCAAAAGCAAAACAAAACGATGCATGAGGTGAAGCAGTTTAACTAAAGGGATAGTGGCAAACAATAAATACTTGAAAGACATTGTTCCAAAGAGTGTGTGAGGACTGAAAAACCCAGGAATGTAGGGGTCATAAAGCCATAAAATGAAGGAATGGAAGTAGGCTTTTTGGCCCATTGAATTTGCTTCACCATTCGATCAGATCATGGCTATCTCTGTTTTGAATATTCTTAGTAACCCAGCTTCAACAGGCCTCTGGAGTAAACAATGCCACAAAATCAAGCCCTCAGAGGAAATAAATTCATTTTCATCCCTGTCTTAAATATGTCACACCTTATTCTGAGATGATGCCCTTTTGGTCGTAGATTCTCCTCCAAGAGGAACCAAACTTTCTGCATCGACACTAACAGGCCCCCTAAGAATCCTGTATGTTTTAATAAGGTAACCTTTTACTCTTCTAAATTCTAAAGAGTACAAGTCCAACCTATTTGACCTCCTTAGAAAGAAGATCCTTCTGTACCTAGAATCAACTTAGTTAACCTTCTCTGGACTGCCTCCAATGTTGAGATTTCTTTCCTTTGATGAAGGGCCAAAACTATTTGCTGTGTTTGATATGTGGTCTGTCTCGTACTTTGTATTGTTTTAGCAATACTTCCCTCTTCTTTTATTCCATTCCTTTTAAAGGCCAACAGGACACCTCCTTCTTAGTTGCTGAGCATGGTTGCTAACTTCTTATGATTCATGCACAAGGAGCTTCAAATTCCTCCTGCACTGCAGCTTTCTGCAATCTTTTTTCCATTTTAAAAACATATAGCTCTTTTATTCTTCTTGCCAAAGTGCACAACTGACATTTTCCACATTATATTCTATCCGCCAAGTTTGTGGCCATTCACTTTGCACGGAAACATAAGAAGTAGAATGAGAAATGGGCCATTTGGCCCTTCAGGCTTGCTTTATCATTCATTATGAATATATCCAATCATCCAACACAGTAGCCTGTTCCTCCTTTAACCTTATATCCTGTGATCCACTTAGTTCCAAGTGCTAAACCCAAACTCCTTTTTGAAACTGTGCAATGTTTTAGCATTGATTGATTTCTGTGGTAGTGAATTCTGTAGGCTCATCAGTCTCTGGGTGAAGAAATATCTCCTCATCTTAGTTTAAGGGTATGAAGAATGACTGTGACTCCTTTGTTCTGTACATCCCTGCCATCAAGAACATCTGCACTCCATTTGACTTGTTTAGTCCTGTAAGAATTTTAAGCTTCGATGAGAAGCCCCTTCATTCTTCTGAATGCCAGTGGTATAATCTTATCTGACGCAACCTCTCCTAATATGCCAGTCTGCCTTCCAGGAATCAGTCTGCTAAACCTTTGCTGCACTGTCCCTAGAACAAGAGTGTGCTTCCTCAGATAAAGAGGCCGAAACTGCACGTAATATTCTTGGTATGTAATTGCAGCAAGACATCCCCACTCCTGAATGCAAATTCTCTCACTATGAAGGCCCTTCTGCTATTTGCCATCTTTACTGCTTGCTGCACCTGCATGCTTACCTTCAATGACTTAAGTACAGGTTTGCCCAGATCTTATTCTACATTCCCATGTCTTAATTTATATCCATTCAGGTAATGATCTACCTTTCCGTTTTTGCTCCCAAAGTGAATAATCTCACATATATCCGTGTAATACTGTATCTGTCTCACATTTGCCCAGTCATTCAGCTTGTCCCAATGACACTGAAGCATCTCTGCATCCTCCTTACAGCTCACCCTCTCATCCAGCTTTGTGTCATCTGCAGATGTGGAGATAGTGCATTTGATTCCTTTGTTTGAATAGGTGGGTAGCCGGAGTCTGAGCACAGATCCTTGCGACACACCACCTGTCTCTGCCTTTGGAAAAAGACCATTTATTCCTATCCTTTGATACTTGCTGACCAGTTTTATTTCCATCTCAGTATATTGCGACAATCCCACGGGCTTTAATTTAAAGCACTAATCTCTTATGTGGGATTTTGTTAAAAGCCTTCTGAAAGCCCAAAGAAGCCACATCTAGTGGTTCCCCCCTCATCAACTGAATGAGTTACATCCACAAAGAATCCCAAAAGATTGTCAAGTATGATTTCCCTCTATCCCTTTCATAAATCCATGCTGTCCCTGTTTGATCTTGCCACAGTTCAGCTGTTAAATATTTTATAGTAAAGAGACCTGAAATTCCTCCACCCAGAGAATCCATTGTTCCTGGTATTATGGCAGGGTGTGGGAATGTCCTTCGTTGCCTGAGGAGCCTGGTACCGCTAGAGAAACCGGGTTTCAAAACTTATGAAGAAATAGTAGGAATAGTGGCAGCTGAGAGATGAGCACCAACACAGACTCACAACTGCCATTGGTGTGAAAGAGCACTTCACTCAACAGCAAATTGCTGGTATAAATTAGTCGTATGCAGAAACTGCGGCAATAAAGGGCCCATTGAATGGGTGTGTTTGAGAAAGAAATATGAACAGTGTACAGCAAAAGTACTGAAAGTGAAGAGTTGGAAAAAAATCTACATATAACAATGACAGCATGGATAATCTGCTAGTTTCACTGGGAGGACCATGGCTGGAAAAAAAATCAAACTCATTTGGGTTGAACTAAGTTGCTTGTCAGATTCTGAAACTGATTCATTGCAAAATTCTAAAGAAGCGTGCAATTATTTTCATCGGGATCTGGGAGACATGGAGAAGACATCTGTCGAATTGAAAATCAAGTGTGAGAGTCCAGCAAAATGTTGCAAGGCAAGATCAGTGCCTCGTGCAATCAGACTAAAGCTTGAGGCAGAATTAAACCTACTTGACAGGGCTCAGAAAGGATTTCCAATGATGTTGCCAGGGTGGAGGATTTGAGCTATGGGGAGGCTGAATAGACTACTTTCCCTGCAGTTTTGGAGGCTGAGGGGTGAACTTGGAGGTTTATGAAATCATGAGGGGCATGGAGAGGATGAATAGCCAAGGTCTTTTCCTTCGAGTAGGGGAGTCAAAAACTAGAGGGCATAGCTTTAAGGTGAGGGGGAAAGATTTAAAATGAACATAAGGGGCAACGTTTTCCAAGCCGAGGATGGTGTGTGTAAGGAATGAGCTGCTGGAGGAACTGGCGGAAGCAGGTACAATTAGAATATTTAAAAAGCACTTGGATGGGTACATGAATAGGAAGGGTTTAGAGGATATGGGCCAAATACTGGTAAATGGGATTAGAAAAATAAGGATATTCTGTTCACGTAGATGAGTTGGACCAAAGTGTTCTGTTTCCATGCTGTACGTCTCTATGACACTATGACCATAATTGAGTGACACTGGTCAAGATGGGAATCCTTGAATCCAAAAATGATTGGCCCACACCCATCATTCCACTGATAGATGGAGTATACATCTGCGCTGCTTACAAGTTTGCTACTAATCCAGCATTATGTGCTGAGCAGTATGCTTTGCCTGTAATCGATGACCTACTTGTTGGACCAGCTAGAGGTCTGCTTTTCAGTAAGATTGAACTTAGTCAAATCTATCTCCAGATTAATAGAGTTCCTGAGTCACGGAAATACTTGATTATTGTAACACGTAAAGTAGTATTCAATAACAAGAGATTTCCATTTGAAATCCATCCTTGCTTGGATTATTCTAACATGCCATGGATCAGATTTGAAGTGGATTGAAAGGAGTCTAGTGTTGCCAAGACAATATTTTACTCACAGGGAGAACCTAAAAAAGAGCATCCTCACAAGTTCGATTTGAAGAAGTGAGGAAAAATGACTATGATTTTTAAAAATAATTTCCATACAATACTAAGGCCATATCATTGATGCCGTGGGATTATACAAGCCCCCTTCAAAAGTAAAAACTGAAGTTCACTGTGGGATGCTGTAAATCAGAAACTTAGAGATTGCTGAAGGATTTTAGATTACCTTTGCCAAATGAGTTGACAACGAACAGTCCCTATGTCGACATTTTCTACTTCGAGCAAGTAGGGAACACTCTGGCAACGATAGGACAAATTAAGAGAGACAGTCAAAATGACCCACGACTACGTGAGTGGTGGGTGTGGTACTGCAAAGGGAGCAACCGGAACTGAAACCATTTGTCACGTGGAAGCTAGAACTATCTATACAAGGAGGAGGTCTCCTGTGGGGAATGAGGGTCATCACTCCATCACAGCTAAGGAAACGCATGTTTAAAGGTCAGGATTGGGATTCCCGGAAGGTATGTTGCCTGCCTGGTGCCAGGGTCCGGGACGTCTCCGATCAGGTGAAAAAGGTTCTAAAAGGGGAGGGCGAACAGCCAGAAATCGTGTTACGTATTGGCACTAATGATAAAGCCAGAAAAAGGATTGAGGATATAAAAAGTGATTTCAGGGAGTTAAGATGGAAGCTGCAAAGCAGGACGAACAGAGTAGTGTTCTCTCGTTTACTACCGGTGCCACGAGATAGCGAGGCGAGGAACAGGGAGCGGGCGCAGCTTAACACGTGGCAGCGCAGCTGGTGTAGGAGGGAGGGCTTCAGTTATGTAGACAATTGGGATGCCTTCTGGGGAAGGTGGGACGTGTACAAGACGGACGGGTTGCATCTGAACTGGAAGGGGACCAATGTCCTGGGTGGAAGGTTTGCTCGAGTAGTTCGAGACGGTTTAAACTGGTATGGCAGGGGGTTGGGAACCTGAGCTGTATACCAGAGGGGAGAGTTGATGCAGGTGAGGCAGTAGCAAGAGGTAGACCAGCTAGTGGGAAGGATTTTCCTGGGAAGGAACCAAGGGATCAGTTAAAGTGTTTTTGCTTTAATGCAAGGAGTATCAGGAATAAAAGTGATGAACTTAGAGCATGAATCAGTACCTGGTGCTATGTTGTTGTGGCCATAACAGAGACATGGGTTTCTCAGGGGCAGGAATGGTTGCTGGATGTTCCAGGGTTTAGAGCATTTAAAAAGAATAGGGAGGGGGGAGAAAGAGGAGGGAGTGTAGCACTACTAATCAGAGATATATCACAGCTACAGAAGCTTCCATTGTCGAAGAAGATCTGCCTACTGAGTCAGTGTGGGTGGAAATTGGGAACAGCAAGGGAGTAGTCACCTCGTTAGGGGTTTACTACAGGCCCCCCAATAGCAGCAGGGAGGTTGAAGAAAGCATAGGTCGGCAGATTTTGGAAAAGTGTGGACGTAATAGGGTTGTTGTAATGGCTGACTTTAACTTTCCCAATATTGATTGGAACTACCTTCGAGCAGAAGATTTGAATGGAGCTGTTTTTGTAAGGTGTGTTCAGGAGGGTTTCCTAACTCAGTACGTTGACAGGCCGACGAGGGGAGAGGCCATTCTAGACTTGGTGCTCGGAAACGAGCCGGGGCAGGTATCAGATCTTGTGGTGGAGAGCATTTTGGTGATAGTGACCATAACTGCCTCACATTCTACAGAGCTATGGAGAAGGAGAGGATTAGGCAAAATGGGAGGATATTTAATTGGGGAAGAGGAAACTATGATGCGATTAGACATGAGTTAGGAAGCATGGACTGGGAGCAGTTGTTGCATGGTAAAGGCCCTATAGACATGTGGAGACTGTTTAAGGAACAGTTGTTGCGAGTGAAGAATAAATATTTCCCTCTGAGACAGGCAAGAAGGGGTAAGATAAAGGAACCTTGGATGACGAGAGCGGTGGAGCTTGTCGCCAAAAGGAAGAAGGTAGCTTACATAAGGTGGAGGAAGCTAGGGGCAAGCTGAGCTCTAGAGGATTACAGGCAGGCGAGGAAAGAGCTCAAAAATGGTCTGAGGAGAGCCAGGAGGGGGCACGAGAAAGGCTTGGCAGAACGGATTAGGGAGGACACAAAGGCATTTTACACTTAGGTGAGGAATAAGAGAATGATGAAAGAAAGAGTCGGGCCGATCAGGGATAGCATAGGGAACTTGTGTGTGTGGAGTCTGAGGAGGTAGGGGAAGCCCTAAATGAGTTTTTTGCTTCTGTCTTTACGAAAGAAACGAACTTTGTAGTGAATGAAACCTTTGAAGAGCAGGTGTGCTTGCTGGAATGGAGAGAAATAGAGGAAGCTGATGTGCTGAAAATTTTGTCAAACATGAAGATTGACAAGCCGCCAGGCCTGGACCAGATTTGTCCCCGGCTGCTTTGGGAAACGAGAAATGCAATTGCTTCGCCACTCGCGAAGATCTTTGCATCCTCGCTCTCCACTGGAGTCGTACCTGAGGACTGGAGAGAGGCAAATGTAATTCCTCTCTTCAAGAAAGGAAATAGGGAAATCCCCGGCAATTACAGACCAGTAAGTCTCACGCCTGTCGTCTGCAAGGTGTTAGAAAGGATTCTGAGGGATAGGATTTAAGAGCATCTGGAAGAGCATGTCTTGATTAAATGCAGTCAACACGGCTTTGTGAGGGGCAGGTCATGCTTCACAAACCTTATCGAGTTCTTTGAGGATGTGACTAGAAACGTTGATGAGGGTTGAGCTGTGGATGTGGTGTATATGGACTTCAGCAAGGCATTTGATAAGGTTCCCCATGGTAGGCTCATTCAGAAGGTCAGGAGGAATGGGGTACAGGGGAACGTACCTGTCTGGATACAGGACTTGGATGAGGGGGTTGAAGGATGGGTCAGCAAGTTTGCAGACGACACGAAGGTCGGAGGTGTCGTTGACAGTATAGAGGGCTGTTGTAGGCTGCAGCGGGACATTGACAGGATGCAGAGATGGGCTGAGAGGTGGCAGATGGAGTTCAACCTGGATAAATGCGAGGTGATGCGTTTTGGAAGGTCGAATTTGAAAGCTGAGTACAGGATTAAGGATAGGATTCTTGGCAGCGTGGAGGAACAGAGGGATCTTGGTGTGCAGATACATAGATCCCTGAAAATGGCCACCCAAGTGGACAGGGTTGTTAAGAAAGCATATGGTGTTTTGGCTTTGATTAGCAGGGGGATTGAGTTTAAGAGTTGTGAGATCTTGTTGCAGCTCTATAAAACTTTGGTTAGACCGCACTTGGAATACTGCATCCAGTTCTGGTCACCCTATTGTAGGAAAGATGTGGATGCTTTGGAGTAGGTTCAGGGGAGGTTTACCAGGATGCTGCTTGGACTGGAGGGCTTATCTGATGAAGAGAGTTTGACTGAGCTCGGACTTTGTTCATTGGAGAAAAGGAGGAGGAGAGGGGACCTAATTGAGGTATACAAGATAATGAGAGGCATAGATAGAGTTGATAGCCAGGGACTATTTCCCAGGGCAGAAATGGCTAACACGAGGGGTCATAGTTTTAAGTTGGTTGGAGGAAAGTAAAGAGGGGATGTCAGAGGAGGGTTCTTTACACAGAGAGTTGTGAGAGCATGGAATGCGTTGCCAGCAGCAGTTGTGGAAGCAAGGTCATTGGGGACATGTAAGAGACTGCTGGACATGCATCTGGTCACAGAAATTTGAGGGTGCATACATGAGGATCAATGGCCGGCACAACATCGTGGGCTGAAGGGCCTGTTCTGTGCTGTACTGTTGTCTGTTCTATGTTCTAACTTTGGATTGTTGGACTCAAAGCATTGGCTTTGTTTTCTCTTCACTGATGCTGCCAGACCTGTTGAGTTTTTTTGTTTCATAATCAAGCTTCTGCTTTTGAACATTTCAGCCTCCTGGTCGTTCTTGGAACTGAATAGCCTTCCCACTTATTTTTATGTCATCTGCAAACCTGGCAATAGTATGTTTGCTTCAAGTATATAAGTCAGTAATATTTTATTGACAATAAGTATGGATCCAGCACTGATCCCTGTGGTACTCCATTAGTTACACCTCCCTTCAGCCTAACTAACACTTCCGCCATCTACGATCCAACCCCAGCACCCAAGACATTTTCCCATCCCCACCCTTGTCTGCCTTCCGGAGTGACTCCCTTGTCCACTCCACACTCCCCTCCAATCCCACCACACCCAGCACGTTCCCGTGCAAACGCAGGAAGTGCTACACTTGCTCCCACACCTCCTCCCTCACCCCCATCCAAAGCCCCAAGATGACTTTCCATATTAAGCAGATGCTCACCTGCACATCTGCCAATGTAGTATACTGTATCCACTGTACCCGGTGTAGCTTCCTCTCCATTGGGGAAACCAAGCGGAGGCTTGGGAAGCGCTTTGCAGAACACCTCCACTCGGTTCGCAATTTCGTTAGAGAGAAAAAGTTTGAGAGGTGACTTCATTGAAACATATAAAATAATCAGAGAGTTAGAGCCTTTATCCTAGGATGGTGACGGCGAGCACGAGGGGGCTTAGCTTTAAATTGAGGGGTGAAAGATACCGGACAGATGTCAGAGGTGGTTTCTTTACTCAGAGAGTAGTCAGGGAATGGAACGCTTTGCCTGCAACAGTCGTAGATTCACCAACTTTAGGTACATTTAAGTCGTCATTGGATAAGCATATGGACATACATGGAATAGTGTAGGTTAGATGGGCTTCAGATCAGTATGACAGGTCGGCACAGCATCAAGAGCCGAACGGCCTGTACTGTGCTGTAATGTTCTCTGTTCTATAAACACGTGCACCCCCCAGTTGCGAACCATTTTAACTCCCCCTCCCATTCCTTAGACGACATGTCCATCATGGGCATCCTGCAGTGCCATAATGATGCCACCCGAAGGTTGCAGGAACAGCCACTCATATTCCGCTTGGGAACCCTACAGCCCAATGGTATGAATGTGGGCTGCATGAGTTTTAAAATCTCCCCCTCCCCCACTGCACCCCAAAACCAGCCCAGCTCATCCCCTCCCCCCACTGCATCCCAAAACCAGCCCAGCTCATCCCCGCCTACCTAACCTGTTCTTCCTCTCACCTAAACCCTCCTCCCACCTCAAGCCACACCTCCATTTACCACTTAGTAACCTCATCCAGCCTCCTTGATCTGTCTGTCCTCCCTGGACTGACCTATCCCCTCTCCACCTCCCCACCTACACTCTCCTCTCCACCTATCTTCTCCTCTATCCATCTTCGGTCCGCCTCCCGCTCTCTCCCTATTTATTTCAGAACCCTCTCCGCATCCCTGATGAACAGTGTCGGCCCAAAACTTCAGCTTTTGTGCTCCTAAGATGCTACTTGGCCTAGACAATAAAATGTGAGGCTGGATGAACACAGCAGGCCCAGCAGCGTCTCAGGAGCACAAAAGCTGACGTTTCGGGCCTAGACCCTTCATCAGAGTTTATTATCTTGGATTCTCCAGCATCTGCAGTTCCCATTGTCACTGCTACTTGGCCTGTTGTGTTCATCCAGCTTCACACTTTGTTATCTTGGATTCTCCAGCATCTGCAGTTCCCATTATCTCTCCCTTCAGCCCAACTGCCTATTTTCTATTCTTTGACCAATTCTGAAAACATGCTAATATACTATCCCAAAATTATGTGTTTTTTTTCTTATATTAGGTAAACTTAGGGCGATATTTTTTCAAGTGCCATTTTAAAATCCAAACACAATACTTCTACTGGTTCTGTTTTATCCATCCTGTCTGTTACTTACTCAAAGAATTTTTAAAAAATTGTCAGGCACAATTTCCCCACCATGAAGCCATGCTGACTTTGCTTGATTATATTATCTACTTCCACAGTTATGGACTAGACCAAGTCCCCAACAAATATGTATCAAGGAGATAACCTAGACTCCAACTTTTATTTAAAGACAAGTCTAGGGTGCTGTGTTCTAGATGTAAATCGATTCGGCACACCACTCAGATTTAAGCAAAACCACTTTCCCCCTAGTTAAAATGCAGACAAAAGAAAGAAGAATTGAGATTAGTTTAACTCTACTGGAAAACTTAATTGAATAATATATTACTTAACTACCAAACAACAACTGTTCCAATATAATAATATCCCATAAACACACCTTGGCAAAGGCAAAGACAGTAAAACAGATTGTCTCACATGATTCTGGTCACAGAAAGAGAACCCCTGCTTTTAGCTGTAACACAGAGAGAGATGGGGAGATATGGAGAGAGATAACAGCTTCCACGGCCAACTTCAAACCTCAACAACTGTCGAAATCTAAACTAAAACCTTGGTTCTGTGGGAGCCTGACATGACCCATTCATACTGAGATAGTAAGAACTGCCGATGCTGGAGAATCTGAGATAACAAGGTGTCGAGCTGCATGAACACAACAGGCCAAGCAGCATCAGAGGAGCAGGAAAGCTGATGTTTTGGGTCGAGCCCCTTCTTCGGAAGTTACCCATTCATGCTGCTTTTGTTGTTACAACTTCAAAAAATAAAACCCCAAGGCCTCTCGGGCCTTTAGAGAAGAACACAAACCAGGACAAAATACACCTCTTAAAGCCATAGTATTGCCAGACCACATGACCTGCTGTTGCATCTTTTATAACAGACTGCAATATTTTCCTAATGAGAGGTTGCCTATTTTTTGTCATCCTTCCTTTTCATATGAAGTTGTTACATTGGCAGTATTCCAATCTACTGCTTGAAATGTTCCAGATTCCCGGGATATTTGGAAGATTACTGCTAGTGCATCCAGTATCTCTGTAGCTACATCTTTTAATATCCTAGTGCAGGGTACATCAGGTCCAGGATACCTATTGACCTTTAGCCCCATTAGTTTCCCGAGCACCTTTTCTCTGGTGATATTTCCTGTCTGCTTTTTGTACCTTGTTAAGTAAGTAATTTTGAGATTGTATTTGTTTCTTTTGCTATGGAGACTCATATGAAGTATTTATTTGTCTCATTTGCCATTTCCTGATTCCCCATTATTATTTTTGCAGCCTCCATCCTTGAAGGGATCTGCGTTCACTTTGACTTCTTTCTTTCTTTTCATTTCTTTAAATACGCTTTTGTTGTCTGTTTCTTTTCTATTTCTCGGCTTTGAAATCTTTCCTTATTTCTGGTTTTCCACTAACCTTGGGCACTGACTGTTGAATTGGCAGAACATTGGAGAGAATGCTTAGGATATGGAATTTTTGGTCCGATAAATAGTACTCAACATGGTGCTGTTGCCCCAGCTCCTGCTCAGGTCTCTCCCAGTTGAAATGCCAAATGGGACCCTGCCCATGCTCTTCACAGCTGCCCTGCAACATTAAATGGCTGGAGGCAGGACATCGGGGTGCCGTCTTGGATAGAAGTTCTACCTTGTAGATATCCTGGCCACTTAGAGCCCAGAAGAGTCTGAAGTTGCTGTTGGCTGGATGGCGGGTCCCCGACGAGGGGTACGGAGTGGTTGAGGGTTGTTAGGGGTTGTTAAAAGGGTGGATGAGCATTTAAGAGCGTGAAGTGCCTAGGATCAGGCCAAGGGACCTGTGAATGATGTTCCCCTACCAACTCACTTTTTCTAGGCTGGATTGTGCATCTCAACCTGACTGCCTTTCTGATTGACATCTATCTCCTTACGCAATAGAGGGGATCCCTTAAATTGCCATCAATTAGTCTCAGGAGGTCAAAGGATAGGCAGGCTGCTTGACAGTTCCCCAGAACTTCCACACATGTACACACAGTGCCCTCCAGATTTTATGTGTTTCTTCCCACCTTCGTATCTGTGGGATGGGGCTTTATAATGTAGCTCATGCAGTGCTAAAACAAAGAAGTTATCCTGAACCTTGAAATAGGACTGGAATGATACACCCAAATCTGGTGACTAAACTTAAAGAGTAATAATTTTGGTAGTGTTGAGTAATAATGATGAAATTTACCCAACTTGTTTTAAGAATGTGACATTTTATCAACAAATTTAACTAATGCTATTTTCATTGGAGTACAGGGGATTAATAAGTAGTGAATGGAGACATAAAGGATTATGATTGGTTGGGGTAAGATAAACGTGGAAAGTCTGTGTTCCTATGGCTGATAGATGATGTTACAAGGAGAATGGAATGCATTGATGTTTTGGGGAAAAGATGTAGGGGGATGTTAGGAGGAATTTTTTTAAAGCAGTGAAGGTTCATGGGCCAGGATCTTGCTGCCTGTGGAAGGGTTAGAAGCCGAGAAAATAAATGATTTCAGTCACATGAATGCATATCTCTGGGAGCTTCATTCCTCATATTGCCATTAGATTTTATTTATGGAGGTTCTGTTATATTTAGAGTGGTTTGACTGGCATTCGATGTTTTGACAAAGTTTGCCAGATTTTGTTGGCATCATGTGAACTAACGTTGAATTGATACTTGCTTAACTACTAATTATTTTTGGTAGACGCTGTAGAACATACCATATGTATGACAAAATAGCAAAATTACAAGAGAAATCTCGTTCAAAACCGAGGTAACAGAGCATCTTTTTAAAATTAACAAGAACATATAATTAACACACTTAATAGCTGTGGCATAGTGTGATTTAAAAGAATGCTGATGACCAGAAGTGAAATAAGGGTTGTAAGATCCACTATTTGAAACGGAGAAAGAGCCAATTAGATTGTACTTTGGATTTGGATGTAGTGAGAATGAACATCGCTTGAAAAAGATGGATGTTTCAGGTTAAATTGTTTTGAGTCCTGCTTCATAAATATAAAGGAGGGCTTCATGACTTACAAAGCTACTGTTCCTCCACCATTGTTCTGCAGGAATTACTGAACCAAACAACAGAATATGACCAGCATCACTGACGGTTCCCTCGTTGGATTTGACATGTTGCATTTGAGAAGGAAATGGCCTGTTTCCATCATTCCAGAGTACTTTTGTGAATCCTTGTATTTATTTCTGGGCCAAATACAGGAATTAATTTTATTTAATAGCTCCAATAAGTTAAAACTGTAATCGAAGTTAGTTTTCTTCCTCCTTTGTCGTGTATCTGTTGGAGTTGCACACAGCACAACGCGTCTTGGATCAACACAAATTGACACAAAATGAGCAACTTCTAAATGTGACTGAAGTAATCAACTGTTTAATGACCATTTATGATGGTTTGGAACAAAATCACAAGGATTTGGTCAACGTGCCACTCTGTGTCGAAATGTGTCTGAACTAGCTGCTGAACGTCTTTGATCCCTATGTATGATTTACACTTTAATGTAAGTTTAGATTGTCCTAAGGTGCACTAAACTGCATGCGACATATTGGATTTTGATATGTACAGGATCAGTTAAGTAAATGTGAAGATTGTGGACTGATTAAAATCAATCCGAGTATTGTTGACATAAGGTTTCAGTATGTTCTAGTTTCATTTCAGTTCAACAGATAAAGTAGTTGACAGTTTTAGCGACTTTTGTTTTAAATCATAAAATTGAAACTGATATACTTTTGATTCCATTTGGTCAGATCTGCCCAGGATCATGTAGACATCTTGACATTCTGATTGTAATGCTCTTCACGGTGACAAATGTTAGTGCTGGAGAATGACATGTATAAAATACACAATATGAACATCATCCAGTTAATGTCAAGGAATAAACGGCCAGACGTAGAATAAATTTTCATATGACCCTCAATCTCATAGAGTCATACAGCATAGAAACACCATATCTATGCCTACCAACAAACACCAAGCTGCACTAATCTCATTTGTCAACACTTGGTCCAGAGCCTACTTTGACCTAGCATTTTAAATGCTCATCCCAGATGCTTTTTAAATGTTGAGAATACCTGCATCAAAAACCCTCTCAAGCAGTGTGCTCCATATGTCTATCACTTTTTAGATGAAAAAGCTTTCAGACTTCCTCCAAAGCATTTAATCCTCACCTTAAACTTGTGCCATCTGGTCTTAGACACATGTGCCATGGGGAATGGATTCTCACCATGTATTCTGCCCGTGCCTGTCATAATTTTCTATGCCTCAATCAGATCCCCACCCACACCTCCGCCTCCTCTGCTCCAAGGAAAACAAACCCAGCATACCAGTCTATCTCATAACTGAGACTTTTTAACCTAGCCAGTATCTTGAAGAGCATTAACTGTGCCATTGTGGTATTTTCCAGGCTAATTGTCGTTCAGCTTATCTCAGTCAGATTGTTTAGTAAGCTCCATTTAGGAATAATGTTATGCACTTCACTTGGAAATGTATTAAGACTGTGACAGTATTTTGGGGAATCCTTGCAAGCGGAGAGAATTTTATTTTCCTTCAGTCCAAGCTGGATATAATTCTAGGACTTGGAGATGAAAGTCCGGGGTTAATCTTTCGGTGTCCTTCTCTGCACCCCACGTGACCTCCAATTTTTCATTTGTATAAAGTTGAGCTTTGTCTGCATGAGATGTGTTCCAATATTAAATCATTTTTGCGACTGTCAATTTTGACATTCTTCATTTGGTGCGTACCCGTCATATTGATTGCAGCTCAAGTTCCTTCTGAATGTCAAAACCAAAATGTTTCATTTTGCAGTAAAATTGCAGACATTGAGCTGAAATTCGCGCTAGGGAGCACTGAAAGGCATAGATTATTTCTCAGTACCACCCTCATTAATAATTATTCCCTTTTTCTACCTGCCAGACAGGAACTAGATGCTGAGAATTACCGAAATGAAATTCAGAGTGGGTGTGTGGTGCTTCCACATTGCTCAATGCTCCTCTGGACCCCCAACTTGGACACTAGTCACCAGCATCTCCAGCCACACCCATCAGTAGCACCCCATGTCCACAGTTTTGACATGTGGCATGTTCCAGCCTCAGCACATCATGGCACATCTCAGATCTGCTTTCAGTACTCTTCTGTACTTCATTGCTGCATTTTGGATTGCAGCAGCCCCCCTCATTGCAGTGCTGCTGCCAGGGCACTTTTATATGCAGGGACAGGCACCCATTCGTGTATTGGGCCACGTTACACATCAGGACACCTTGCTTGAGCTCTCCACTCTCATTTTGTCCCTGCATGAATGCTAACAGCTCCTCTGCCTTGTCTTCATTTGCCTTGTCTTTTTATGGGTTGCCCCCTCTGCCACATCTCTCAGACTCATAACACTAGTATGTTGATTAACCTTTTGGCATCGAGACCAAGCCAGACAGCTTGTCATGTTTGTCAACAGTCATCAATCAAAGGAGTGGGTGTGTTGCCGTTTAGCACCGTGATATGTTGATCTCACACCTGCAGCATGTGCCAGCTGCAGAAGCACAGAACGCGTTGCATTGTCTCCAACCTCATGGTCATGCTTCATGTTCTGAGGGGAATGGTCTGTAGTCAAGGGAGGCAGTTCCAGGCAGCAGATCTAGGTAACTCCAGGGCATTGTCTGATATCACTCGAGGGGCTTGGAGGCAATCAGTTGGCTGCTCAGAATGATCATGGTCAGGACACTATCCTCATAGGTTGTGAGAAGTCAAACGTTAGACACCTCACTACCTGTGATGCTGCTTGGCCTGCTGTGTTCATCCAGCCTCACATTTTATTATCTCTACCTGTGTTGGCTCTTTCTGCCCTGCTGTGGGCTGTTTTTCCTGGAATGAAACAAAGGGAGGGATTGAGTGAGATGAAATGAGCTGGTGCATTTGTTCGTGCTCATGTATGTTTGGGAAGGGAGGTGAGGTCTCCTGGGTGAGAGCAAGAGGCACAGAGAGCATACAGGAATAATAGCCTTGGGGCCTCAAGTAGACGAGAGCAAGCGAAGACAGACATTGAATGCTTTGGTGAGAATGGTATTACATGAGCTGTGCTGAAGGGTGGTGCAGAATTAGAGAGAGTGTGAATGTGAGGTAGCACAGAACAATGAGGCTCTTCTGTTGGAGCAGGGGTCACTGATCTTGCAGCACTGCTGGATGGTTCTTTTGGTGGTTGAGACTGCATTGACACTGGACAGCCTCAGATGAGTCTGGCCGAGTCTTGTGTCATGGCCTCCTGTGCTTGTCCTTGGGAAAGAGGACAGTTCTGCACTGCACCAATCCATCCACCAGGACTTCCAGGTCCCTAACTGTAAAATAAGGTGCTAATTTCCTTTTTCCTGCCCTGTCTGGGACAAATGCTATGAACTGTACAAGGCAGTTCTGGATTCTGAGCATTTTACTGGTTCACAATAGCCTTTAAACATGGCACTAGTGCCAGTAATACCAGGATGGTCCAGTTACGATGAGTAGGAGAACTAACTAGCATCGGCTGAGAGAGGCGCAATAGGAGCATTGTTGCCAGTTATTGAATAGGTTTGCCACAACAGCGTGAGAAAATCTGTTCGGTCTTTTGGAGAGCTACTGTCCTTGCAGTGCAATAAAAATGACACTGAACTGATTCATTCCAGTGTTTTAGACCTGAAGATTTAAGAACAGAATTAGACCATTCAGCCCATTGAGTGGGATCAATCATTCTCAATCCCATTCTCCTGTGTCCATACTAAGCAAGAACATATCTATCTATGCCTGAAATCAACTCTGACTTGGCCTCCACAGGTTTCTGCATCAACGAGTTCCACAGATTCACAACTTTCTGACTGAATAAATTCCTCCTCATCTCCATCCTGAAGGGTAGTCCCTTTGACTCTGAGGCTGTGCCCCCAGGTCCTGGTCTCTCCTACTCGTGGAAACATCATCTCCATGTCCACTCTATCCAGGCCTGAATTACCTTCAGTGTGCCCCCTTCATCCTTCTAAACTCCATCGAGTACAGACCCAGAGTTCTCAGCCATTCCTCACATGACAGTCCCTTCATCGCCAAGATTATGTTTGAGAACCTCCTCTAGACCCTGACAAAGGCCAGCACATCCTTCCTTAGACAGATGGCCAAAAACTGCTCTTAATATTCCAAATGCAATATGCCCAGAGCCTTACACAGCCTCAGCAATACATCTCTGCTCTTGTATTTTTGCCGTCTTGAAATGAATGCTGACATTGCATTTGCCTTCCCAACTGCCAACTGAACCTGCATGTTAAAAGAATCCTGAACTGGGGCATCTTTGTGCTTCAGATTTCTGAAGCCTTTCCCCATTTAGAAAATAGCCTATGCCTGTACTGCCACTTCTCTACAGACTCTCTGTGACCTCCCCACTTCCTCAACACTACTTGCCTCTCCACCTATCGAAATGTCATCTGCAAACTTAGCAACAACGCCCTGTGGACAACAATACCATTAGTTCCTTTGTCCAGATTGCTGATGTATAACGTGAATGGCTGTTGTCTGAACTCTGATGACTGTGGAACTCCTGTAGTTGCTGGCTGCCATCCTGCAAAAGACCCTTTATTGCCACTCTCTGCATTCTGCCAGTTAGCCGATCCTCTATCCATGCCAGTACCTACTCCCTAACACAATAAGCTCATTTTTTTTATTTTGAAGCGTCCTGTGTGGCACCTTGTCAAAGGCTTTCTGAAAATCCAAACAGATAAAGTTCAATGGCTCCCTTTTGTTTTTACCCACTGGTTACATTCTCAAAGAATCTAACAGAGACCTTCCCTTGACAAAGTTGTGTTTTCTCAGCCCAATTTAACATGTAGTTCCAAGTATTACCATGTCCTTCCAAGTACTCTCCGATCTCATCCTTAATAATGGATTCTAAAATCTGACCGAATGACCAGCGTCAGGCTAACAGGTTTTTCTCGTCTTTTAATTTCTTGTCTTTTGCCTCCCTCCATTTTAAACAGGGGTGTTATATTTGCCATTTTGTACTCCTTTGGGACCCACCCTGACTCCAGTAATTCCTGAAAGATCATCAACACCTGCATGGTCTTCTTACTTATCTCCTTCAGAACTCTGGGGGGCAGTCCATCTGGTCCATGTAATTTACCATCTTCTCGGAATTATAGAATTCCGACAGAGCGGAAAGAGGCCATTGGGTCTGCACCATCTCCGTCAAGAACATCCCACCAAGACCCAGCCCTGTACTGTGTCCCGGCAAGCTCACATTTGCCATGGCTGATCCACCTTGCCTGCACATCTTTGGACTGTGGATGGAAATCAGAGCACCTGGCGGAGACCCGTGCGGACATGGGGAGAATGTACAAATTCCACACAGACCCTTCAGCTTCCCCTGTACCTTCTCCTTAGTGATGGCCACCGCACTCACTTCTGCTTCAGACTCCCTTAAAGTTCTACTACTGGTGCCTTCCAACCTGAAGACTGATGCAAAATACTTGTTCAGTTCCTCTGCCATTTCTTTGTTCCCCAACACTACTTATTTGGCCCCTCTTGAAATTTTCTTTGGATTTACAGGGGTGTTTTACAATAACAATATCTACTTTATTGTGTTGACAAATGGATTGTTGAGATGATCACAGAAACAATAAGCAAAATTCATCAGTACTCTCAATTAACAATCATATAGCGCAGCTGAACACGTGGCTACGCAGCTGGTGTAGGAGGGAGGGCTTCAGATCTGTAGATAATTGGGATGCCTTCTGGGGAAGGTGGGACCTGTACAAGATGGACGGGTTGCATCTGAACTGGAAGGGGACCAATGTCCTGGGTGGAAGGTTTGCTCGAGTAGTTCGAGAGGGTTTAAACTAGTATGGCAGGGGGGTGGGAACCTGAGCTGTATACCAGAGGTGAGCGTTGATGCAGGTGAGGCAGTAGCAAGAGGTAGACCAGCTAGTGGGAAGGATTTTCCTGGGAAGGAACCAAGGGATCGGTTAAAGTGTGTTTGCTTTAATGCAAGGAGTATCAGGAATAAAAGTGATGAACTTAGAGCATGGATCAGTACCTGGTGCTATGATGTTGTGGCCATAACAGAGACATAGGTTTCTCATGGGCAGGAATGGTTGCTGGGTCTTCCAGGGTTTAGAACATTTAAAAAGAATAGGGAGGGGGGAAAAAGAGGAGGGAGTGTAGCACTACTAATCAGAGAGGGTATCACAGCTACAGAAGCTTCCATTGTCGAGGAAGATCTGCCTACTGAGTCAGTATGGGTGGAAATTAGGAACAGCAAGGGAGTAGTCACCTCGTTAGGGGTTTACTACAGGCCCCCCAATAGCAGCAGGGAGATTGAAGAAAGCATAGGTCGACAAATTTTGGAAAAGTGTGGACGCAGTAGGGTTGTTGTAATGGGTGACTTTAACTTTCCCAATATTGATGGGAACCTCCTTCGAGCAGAAGATTTGAATGGAGCTGTTTTTGTCAGGTGTGCTCAGGAGGGTTTCCTAACGCAGTACGTGGAGAGGCCATTCTGGACTTGGTGCTCGGAAACGAGCCGGGGCAGGCATCAGATCTTGTGGTGGGAGAGCATTTTGGTGATAGTGACCATAACTGCCTCACATTCTACATAGCTATGGAGAAGGAGAGGATGAGGCAAAATGGGAGGATATTTAATTGGGGAAGAGGAAACTATGATGCGATTAGACATGAGTTAGGAAGCATGGACTGGGAGCAGTTGTTCCATGGTAAGGGAACTATAGACATGTGGAGACTGTTTAAGGAACAGTTGTTGGGAGTGATGAGTTAATATGTCCCTCTGAGACAGGCAAGAAGGGGTAAGATAAAGGAACCTTGGATGACGAGAGCGGTGGAGCTTCTTGTGAAAAGGAAGAAGGTAGCTTACATGAGGTGGAGGAAGCTAGGGTCAAGTTCAGCTAGAGAGGATTACATGCAGGCAAGGAAGGAGCTCAAAAATGGTCTGAGGAGAGCCAGGAGGGGGCACGAGAAAGGCTTGGCAGAAGGAATCCGGGAAAACACAAAGGCATTTTACACTTAGGTGAGGAATAAGAGAATGATGAAAGAAAGAGTAGGGCCGATCAGGGATAGCATAGGGAACTTGTGTGTGGAGCCTGAGGAGGTAGGCGAAGACCTAAATGAGTTTTTTTGCTTCTGTCTTTACGAAAGAAACGAACTTTGTAGTGAATGAAACCTTTGAAGAGCAGGTGTGCATGCTGGAATGGATAGAGATAGAGGAAGCTGATGTGCTGAAAATTTTGTCAAACATTAAGATTGACAAGTCGCCAGGCCCGGACCAGATTTGTCCTCGGCTGCTTTGGGAAGCGAGAAATGCAATTGCTTCGCCACTTGCGAAGATCTTTGCATCCTCGCTCTCCACTGGAGTCGTACCTGAGGACTGGAGAGAGGCAAATGTAATTCCTCTCTTCAAGAAAGGAAATAGGGAAATCCCCGGCAATTATAGACCGGTAAGTCTCACGTCTGTCGTCTGCAAGGTGTTAGAAAGGATTCTGAGGGATAAGATTTATGACCATCTGGAAGAGCATGGCTTGATCAAATACAGTCAACACGGCTTTGTGAGGGGTAGGTCATGCCTTACAAACCTTATCGAGTTTTTTGAGGATGTGACTAGAAAAGTTGATGAGGGTCGAGCTGTGGATGTGGTGTATATGGACTTCAGTAAGGCATTTGATAAGGTTCCCCATGGTAGGCTCATTCAGAAGGTCAGGAAGAATGGGATACAGGGGAACTTAGCTGCTTGGATACAGAATTGGCTGGCCAACAGAAGACAGCGAGTGGTAGTAGAAGGAAAATATTCTGCCTGGAAGTCAGTGGTGAGTGGGGTTCCACAGGGCTCTGTCCTTGGGCCTCTACTGTTTGTAATTTTTATTAATGACTTGGATGAGGGGATTGAAGGATGGGTCAGCAAGTTTGCAGACGACACAAAGGTCGGAGGTGTCGTTGACAGTGTAGAGGGCTGTTGTAGGCTGCAGCGGGACATTGACAGGATGCAGAGATGGGCTGAGAGGTGGCAGATGGAGTTCAACCTGGATAAATGCGAGGTGATGCATTTTGGAAGGTCGAATTTGAAAGCTGAGTGCAGGATGAAGGATAGGATTCTTGGCAGCGTGGAGGAACAGAGGGATCTTGGTGTGCAGATACATAGATCCCTTAAAATGGCCACCCAAGTGGACAGGGTTGTTAAGAAAGCATATGGTGTTTTGGCTTTCATGAACAGGGGGATTGAGTTTAAGAGTCAGGAGATCTTGTTGCAGCTCTATAAAACTTTGGTTAGACCGCACTTGGAATACTGCGTCCAGTTCTGGTCGCCGTATTATAGGAAAGATGTGGATGCTTTGGAGAGGGTTCAGAGGAGGTTTACCAGGATGCTGCCTGGACTGGAGGGCTTATCTTATGAAGAGAGGTTGACTGAGCTCGGTCTCTTTTCATTGGAGAAAAGGAGGAGGAGAGGGGACCTAATTGAGGTATACAAGATAATGAGAGGCATAGATAGAGTTGATAGCCAGAGACTATTTCCCAGGGCAGAAATGGCTAGCACGAGGGGTCATAGTTTTAAGCTGGTTGGTGGAAAGTAGAGAGAGGATGTCAGAGGCAGGTTCTTTACGCAGAGAGTTGTGAGAGCATGGAATGCGTTGCCAGCAGCAGTTGTGGAAGCAAGGTCATTGGGGTCATTTAAGAGACTGCTGGACATGCATATGGTCACAGAAATTTGAGGGTGCATACATGAGGATCAATGGTCGGCACAACATTGTGGGCTGAAGGGCCTGTTCTGTGCTGTCTCTGCGCCGCCCCTCCCCCCGCCTTTTCCTCCATCTCTCTTACTCTCTATCCGAGCCTCTCCACCCGCTCAGCAGGGAGCGTTGTGAGTTTCTTTCGAACAAAGTTTAAAGATCTCTGTTTGAACCCAAGCCATCCGCAATCAGACTGCATTTCTAATCCTCCCTCCCTCTCTCCCTCCCTCACACATACACACACAGTCTGTCTCTTTCTCCCTTTCAGTCAATCCCCTTCCTCTCTTGGTCCTACTCAAGCCTTTTCCCACCCCCGACTCTGCCTCGGCGATGAGTCCGCTGTCTGGATCCCTTTTCCCAGGCGTGGGCTGAGGACCCAGCGGTTCGGCAGCGGGGATCATCGCACGACGCTCCCGGACCCCTACAACCTCCTGTTCTCCAGCGGCCTCCAGCATGACCACCGGGCTGGGAGCAGGCATCCGGGCTGCCGGAGCGCTCGCTGCTCAGTGGCTCAGTCCTGCGCCGCCTTTGCCGGGAGCGGGGATCCGAGGTGGGAGAAGGCCTCTTCGCCCGGCTCCTGGGCACAGCTACCTGCCTGAACAGCTGCCTGGCACCGAGCCTGCGCTCCCCGAGCACCCGGCCGCGGGTCCGCGACGCCTTCCGGGGCTGAGTAGCCGAAAACTATCTCCTACTGCAAGGTGAGAGCGGGGTTTGGGGTGAAGGGAGGACTGGGGACATGAGCACGGTCCCTGTTTCACATCCTGCGCCGCTCCTATCACAAAGCGAGGGGTTGGGAATGTATGTTTTGGGGGTGAGAATAGCCCTCCCCGGGTGAGAGAAGGCTGGGGACATTGGGAGGGTGTCCATTATACAGCCCTGCGCGGGTTTCCGTAGCCGAACAGCCTACTGCTCTCGTCCTACAAGGTAAAGGGAAGGCGGGGGATGGAATGGGGTGGGGTTTCGAGGATAGCCGTCTTGGAAGTGAGAGGACATGGGGAGAGTCACTATCGTACAGCCCAGTGACTGAATGGCTTACAGCTACTGCAAAAGGGTCGTGGTGGGGGTTGGTTTAGGAGAGGGGTGTTGTAGGGAGGTTTGGGGTCACGGGCAGAGCTGCTTTCTTCAGCCGAACAGCCACTGCCACAAGATGAGATGGGAGGAGGTGTTTTCGGAGCGAGGGGATGCCCCCTCGCCCCGCCGCTGTGGGAAGTAGGATCTTTATCGCACAACCCTCCGTAGCCGAATAGCACTCCGACGACAAGGTGGGAAGGCAGGAGGGGCTCCCAGGGATGAGGAAAGGACAGAACCAGGGTCAGTATAAGGTTAGGGGCTGAACAGACCCCTTCCAGGGGCTGAGGGGAGCTCTTGATGCCCTGCGCCAAGCGACCAGCCGAGATCGACCCGCAGCTCTCCGACTACAAGGGGACCCTGTCTCAGAGCATTTCTGGCCGGAGCTCTGAGGGAAAGGGTCATCGCACCCAAAACGCTACCTCGGGACTTTTTCTTGACAGATGCTGAGCATTTTCAGCAACTTGTGTTTGCATTTCTACCCGGAGGTGGGTTTGTGGAGAGACACCATGGTAAGGGAATGGGTGTGGGGTTTGATGGGGCAGTCACAGAGACTGTCGAGAGAGAGAGAGAGAGAGGCAACCCCCGTGTCAGGGTTTGGAAAATCTCCGGCAGTGCTTCATTTCTCTCTCAGCCGAAGGCGCTGCGTGCTTTGGTTTCCTTTGCTCTTGTACTCTCTCCCCCTGTGAATAAAGCCAGAGTGAGAAAGAGAGAGAGTTTGTGGTGGGAGAGAGAAAAGGGACAGAAAGATGGAAATAAAGGAGCATGACAAGGGAGTGAAATTAGGGCCAGCAGAGGTGAGAGAGGGGGAGAGAATCAGAGTGAGGGAGGAAGAGTGATAAAACACAAACAAAAGAGAATGGGAGGTAACGAGGTGTTCATGAGCATGAAACAGCAGGACATGCAGCATCAGAGGCCAGGGAAGCTGATGTCAGCCTGTCTGCTGTGTTCATCTCCCTTCCTCCGTTCCCCCCCTCCTCCTGCCCCTTTGCCCCCCCTCCTCCTGCCCCTTTGCCCCCCCTCCTCCTGCCCCTTTGCCCCCCCTCCTCCTGCCCCTTTGCCCCCCTCCCCCTCCTCCTCCTGCCCCTTTGCCCCCCCTCCCCCTCCTCCTCCTGCCCCTTTTCCCCCTCCTCCTCCTGCCCCTTTTCCCCCTCCTCCTCCTGCCCCTTTTCCCCCTCCTCCTCCTGCCCCTTTTCCCCCTCCTCCTCCTGCCCCTTTGCCCCCCTCCTCCTCCTGCCCCTTTGCCCCCATCCTCCTCCTGCCCCTTTGCCCCCCTCCTCCTCCTGCCCCTTTGCCCCCCCTTCCTCTTGCTCCCTCCAGTCATCCATTCCTTCTTCCAGTCAGTCCTCGCTCCCTCGCTCCCTCCCACCAGCCATCCATTCCTCCCTCCCTCGCTCCCTCTAGTCAGTCAAAACAACTAAGAAAATTACAGCACAGGAACAGGTCCTTCAGCCCTCCAAGCCTGCGCCGATCAAGATCCTCTGTCTCACCTGTCACCTATTTTCTCACGGTCTGTGTCCATTTGCTCTCTGCCCATTCACGTACCTGTCCAAATATATCTTAAAAGACGCTAACGTGTCTGCGTCTCCCACCTCCGCTGGCAACACGTTCCAGGTGCCCACCAACCTCTGTGTAAAGAACTTTCCATGCATATGTCCCTTAAACTTTGCTCCTCTCACTTTGAACTCATGACCCCTCGTAATTGAGTCCTCCACTCTGGGGGTAAAAAGCTTTTTGCTGTTCACCCTGTCTATACCCTCATGATTTTGTTGACCTCAATCAGGTCCCCCCCAATCTCCATCTTTCTCATGAAAATAATCCTAACCTACTCAACCTCTCTTCATGGCTAGCACCCTCCATACAAGGCAGCATCCTGGTGAACTTCCTCTGCACCCTCTCCAAAGCATCCACAACCTTTTGGGAATGTGGCGACTGGAACTGTGCACAGTAGTCCAAATGTGGCCAAACCAAAGTCCGATACAACTGCAACATGACCTTGGCAAGTCTTGTACTCAATACCCCATCCAATGAAGGAAAGCATGCCATATGCCTTCGAGACCACCCTATTGACCTGCGTTGTCACCTTCAGGGAACAATGGACCTGAACACCCAGATCTCTCTGTTCATCAATTTTCCCCAAGACTTTTCCATTTACTGTATAGTTCGTCCTTGAATTTGATCTTCCAAAATGCATCACCTCGCATTTTCCCGGATTGAACTCCATCTGCCATTTATCTGCCCAACTCTCCAGTCTATCTATGTTCTGCTGTAACCTCTGATAGTCCCCTTCACTATCGGCTTCTCCATTCCTCCCTTGTAGTGCGATTCGGCAAGACTAAGGAGGCATAGAATGGGTGTGCAAAATGCAGGGCAATGGGGACAATTGAATTGTGGAGCTGGTTTAAGGAACAGATATTGCGTGTCCTTGATAGGTACGTCCCTGTCAGGCAGGGAGGAAGCGATCAGCTAAGGGAACCGTGGTTTACTAAAAAACCTGTATCTCTTGTTAAGCAGAAGAGGGAGGATGATGTGACGATGAGACCAGATGGTTCACATGAGGTGATGGAGAGCTACAGATTAGCTAGGAAGGATTTAAAGAGAGAGTTAAGAAGAGCAAGGAGGGTACACGAGCAGACACTGGCAGGTAAATAAAGGAGAACCCGAAAGCTTTCGATAGGTATGTGAGGAATAAGAGGATGACTTGGGTAGGCATAGGGCCAGTCAAAGACAGAAGTGGGAAGTTGTGTGTGGACGCTGTGGAGATTGGAGAGGTGCTAAATGAATGTTTCTCATCTGTTTTCACTGAGGGACAGGAGAATATTGTAGAGGAGGTGACTGAGTTAGAGGCTACTAGAATTGAAAGGGTTAAGGTTAGTAAGGAGGAAGTGTCATCAATTCGACAACGTGTGAAGGTAGGTAAAGCCCCTGGGCCTGATAGGATTTTTCCGAGGATTGTCTGGGATGCTAGGGAGGAGGTGGTGGAGCCTTAGGCCTTGATCTTGGAGTCCTCATTGTCTGCAGGTTTAGTACCAGAGGAGTGGAGAATTGCAAATGTTGTGCCCTTGTTCAAGAGGGGCAGTAGGAATGACCCAGGCAATTATAGACCTGTGAGCCTTAGGTGTGTTGCAGGAAAAATTTTGGAAAGGATTATAAGAGATAGGATTTATAATCATCCAACAATCAACAACTTGATTGGAGATAGTCAGCATGGATTCGTCAAGGGCAGGTCGTGTCTCACAAACGTCATTGAGTTTTTTGAGAAGGTGACCAAGCATGTGGATGAGGGTCGGGCAGTTGGCGTGGTGTACATGGACTTGAGTAAAGCCTTTGATAAGTTTCCCCATGGTAGGCTCTCGAAGAAAATACAGAGGCACGGGATTGAGGGAGATTTAGCCAGTTGGATTAGAAACTGGCTTTCGGTAAGAAGGCAACAAGTGGTGGTTGATGGAGAATATACAGCCTGGAGTCCGGTAACGCGTGGTGTGCCTCAAGGATCTGTTTTGTGACCACTGCTGTTTGTCATTTGTATAAATGACTTGGACGCAGGAATTGGTTGATGGGTTCGTGAGTTTGCAGATGACACTAAAGTCGGTGGAGTGGTGGACAGTGTGGAAGAATGTTGCAGGTTGCAGGGAGACTTGGATAAACTGCAGAATTGTCCCGAAATTTGGCAAATGGAGATTAATATGGATAAATGTGAGGTGTTTCACTTTGGGAGGAATAATAGGAAGGCAGAACACCGGGTCAACGGAAAGATTCTTGGCAGTGGAGATGAGCAGAGGGATCGTGGTGTCCATGTACATAGATTCCTGAAAATTGCCACCCAGGTTGATAGTGCTGTTCAGAAGTCTGATGGTGTTTTAGGTTTCATTGGTAGAGGGATTGAGTTGCGGAGACGTGATGTCATGCTGCAACTCTACAAAACGCTAGTGCGGCCTCAGTTTGAATATTGCGTGGTCGCTCCATTACAGGAAGGATGTGGAATCATTGGAACAGGTGCAGAGGAGATTTACCAGAATGTTGCCTGGTCTGGAGCGAAGGTCTTATGAAGAAAGGCTGAGGAACTTGGGTCTGTTCTCATTGGAGAGAAGGAGGCTCAAGAGGGGATTTAATAGAGACATACAAGATGGTCAGTGGATTAGATAGGGTGCACAGTGAGAGTTTTTTTCCGAGGATGATGACTTCAGCTTGTACAAGTGGGTGCAGCTACACTTTGAGGGGTGATGGATTTAAGACAGATGTCAGAGGCAGGTTCTTTACTCAGAGAGTGGTAAGGGTGTGGAATGCCCTGTCTGCCAATGAAGTTAACTCAGCCACATGAGGGGCATTTAAACAGCCCTTGGATCAGCATATGGTTGACAATAGGATAGTGCAGGGGAATGGGCTTCGATTAGTTCACAGGTCGGCGCAACATGGAGGGCCGAAGGGCCTGTTCTGCGTTGTGGTCTTCTATGTTCAGTTACAGTTCACAGATTACTCTACCACTCATTTTAGTGTTGTGTGAAGAGGATAATGAACATCTGCAGAAGGACGCAGAAAGTGTAAGTGAATGGACAATGGCAGATGGAGTGCAACGATGGTAAAAGTGAGACTATCCATTTTGGTAGCAATTAGGACAAAATGGAGTTTTAGTTAAATGGTGAAAAATTGTAGCATGCTGCTATTCCCCGGCTGAATGTTTTAAAGGCCAAGACAGACAGATCTTTGAACAGCAAAGGAATTGAGTTTAAAAATCGGGAGGGGATGCTCCAGTTGTATAGGGTGCTGGTGAGGCTTGATGTCGAATAGTTTGTACAGTTTTAGTCTCCTCACTTGAGAAAGGATGTGCTGGCAGTGGAGGGGGTGCAAAGGAGCTTCCCAAGATTGATTCCACAATTGAAAATGTTGCTGTATGGGGAGAGATTGAGGAGACTTGGATTGCACTCTCTGAGACTTCGAAGAATGAGGGGTGTTCTAATAGCACCTTTTAAAATGATGAAAGAAATAGATAGGAAAGAAACACGGAAGTTGTTTCCACTGATGGGTGAAATTACAACTAGGCGGCACAGCCTCAAAATAAGGGTGAACAGATTTCAGACTGAGTTGAGGATGAGCTTCTTCATCCAAAGGGTTGTGAATCTGTGGAATTCTCTGCTCAGTGAAACAGTCAAGGTTCCCTGGTTGAATGTTTTAAAGGCCAAGACAGATAGATCTTTGAACAGGAAAGGAATTGAGTGTTATGGTGAATGGGAGGGTAAGTGGAACTGAGTCCGCAAAAAGATCAGCGATGACCTTATTGAATGGCGGAGCGAGCTGGAAGAGACAGATGACCTACTCCTTTATTTCTTCTGTCCATATGTCCTTAGATTGCCATCCTTGTCATTCCTCCTTCCCTGGAATAGGCCAGTTCTGAACGCTGATCAGTAGGTCTTTAAATATCTCCCGCGTATCAAATGCCGACTTGTTCAATCAAAGCTCCTCCCAATTAATACTGCTCAGCTCCTACCTAATACTGATGTAATTTTCCTTCCCCCAATTTCGTAGCTTCCCCCAAGGTCCTGATTATTCATAGCTATCTTAAAATGTAAGGAGAGGCGATCACCCCGTTGAAGAAGCTCCTGGTTCAGTGTTTTCCCCCATGTGGGAGTCAACTACAGGTTTTCTTGTTCCAAGGTTGGGGAGGAAATAGCCGAGTGGTATTATTGCTGGATTGTTAATTCAGAGACTTAGATAACATTCTGGGGACCGGTGTTCAAATCCCAGCACAGCAGGTGGTGGAATTTGAATTGAATACAAAAGAAAATCATGAATGAAGAATCTAATGATGACCATGAATCCATTGTCAAATGTCAGAAAAACCCACCTGCTTCACTGATGTCCTTTCGGAAAGGAAACTGCCATCCTTACATGGTCTGGCCTACATGTGACTGCAGACCCACAGCTAGATGATTGACTCTGAACTGTCCCCTGGGCAATTCGGGATGGACAATAAACACTGCCGAGCTAGTGATGTCCTCCTCCCATTAGCAAATAAATAAAATTGGATTCTATGTCTTCCGATTGAAGATCGTTTCTTGTTCTCACAGTAATTTCATCGCTTACAGTCAGTTTCCCTCTTGCCTGTCTTTTTGGAATGTCACGTAGCCCTGCACATTTACCTCCAGTGTTGATCGCCTTATAACCATGTCTTTGTAATAGCTCTCAAATCATGCCCGTCAACCTGTATGTGTGCTATGAATTTGTTGATTTTGTTCTGAATACAATGAGCACGCAAGCACAGAGTCATTAATTTTGATTTATAACTTTATTTCACCTCTTGACACTATTTACAGCTGTTTTCTGTTTCTACATGCTGTCTTTTCCAGTCCCATGCTGAGTATTGTTATCCCAATAGTTCTTTAATGTCAGTGTGTGTGTATTCCTGGGCGACTATGCTCGTGTGGTCTACGGAGTTGTGGAGGTCGCAGTTCTAGGACAGCCATTTCATAGGCCTCTGCTGCAGCTAAGAAGAAAAGACAATCTCTTGCTCTGAGCTCTGCAAACCAGGGCAATGTCAAAAAGGAAACAAGGTCAAAAGAATTTCAACAAGGATCTCAAAATTAACTGCTGAATTCACATAAGCATTCCGGGGATCGCCCAATGTAGTGGCCACAACATCCCACTTTCTATTCCTCACAAACAATCCAAAGGCTGAACTATCCGTATCCCTCTTAACTTTTACGTTTTTTGAGCTAATTTCTTGTTTCTAACTTGTGTGTATTTGTGGTGCCTTCTGACTTCTTGCATTTAGCAATTGATAAACTCACTTTCTCACTAATTCAGTAAAACCTAGTTTTATAGAATCCCCAGTGTGGAAACAGGCCATTCAGTTCAAGAAGTCCACAGCAACCCTACAAAGAGCATCCCACCCAGACCCATCCCCATTCCCTACTCTATCCCTGTCAGCCTGCATTTCCCATGGCTGATATACCTAACCTACACGTGTGTGGGCACTGTGGGTAATTCAGCATTCCCAATCCACCGAACCTGCACATCTCTGGACTGGTCAAAACAATGATTCGATTTGAATTAGTTATAATGCAGCTGTTAACAGTAATCCTCCGTCCCTGTGTTGGAGCGAGATTTAACATTCAAGATCAAAAATGAAACACTTGAACAAGGTAGCTCAAATTGAGGTTGTTGACTTGCTCGCCGAGCTGGCTTGTTTTCATTGAGACGTTTCGTCACCATGATTGGTGACATCACCAGCAGAGCCTCCAACGAAACAATGTTACTTTACTCTGTCTGGAATTTATACTGTCCGGTCAGTTACCATGAGTACTGTCATTTCGGGTTTTGATCTGTATGGGTTTGTATGTGCGGTCCAATTGTATCTGTTTGTTGGTTGCATTATGGGTGGAGGATCACGCCACTCATACGAAACTGGGACAAGGTAACCATAGTAGCCCAAGCCAAGTGTAGACACGCAGAGGAATTCCTAGAGGCATGGTTCACCACCCATTCTGCAGGCTCACATTCTTGGTCTCTTCAGTTTGAATATGATCACTCAACCATATCCTTTATGACAAACAACAGAGTCTTACTTCCTAAAATCTTCAAACAGGACTGTCCAGACAGATTCACTTGTTCTCATGATATCGCCTTCTGCTGGAGGGATTCCGAAATGTCTGCATTCTTCCTCAACTGAGCATTCCTTGCGTTCGTGGTTGACAGAGCTCTCGGCCATGTCCAACCCATCTCGTACACTTTGGCCTCACCCCTGATGAGGTACCCTGGTCCTCAATGACCAACCCATCAATATCCACATCTAGAAGAACATCAGCCACGATTTCCAACAAGATCCCACCACCAGGCATATATTCCCCTCCCCTCCCTTGTCAGCCTTCCGCAGGGACCATTCCATCAGGACACCTCGGTCCACTCCTTATCCATTCGCAACACCTCCCCATAACCCGACAGCACTTTCCATGCCACCACAGAAGGCATAACATCTGTCCATTTACTTCCTCCGGCTTCACTATCCAAGGCTTCCAGGGGAAGCAGCGATTTACCCACACTTCACTCAATCTAGTCTACTGTATTCACTGCTCACAATATTGTCTCGCTCTGCACCGGGGAGACGAAACACAGACTGACCAACCACTTGGCTGAACACCTATATTCTGTACATAAAAATGGCCCCAGGTTTCCAATTGCCTATCACTTGAGCACCCCATCATGATCCCTGGCCAAAATCTCTGTCTCAGGCTTGCTGCAGTGCTCCAGTGAGTGCAAGGTAGAAGACAAAAATCTCATGTTTGCTTTGCAGAACACCTCCGCTCGGTTCGCAATCAACAACAGCACCTTCCAGTCACCCACCATTTTAACTCCTTTAACTCCCCCTCCCATTCCTTAGACGGCATGTGCATCATGGGCCTCCTGCAGTGCCACAATGATGCCACCCGAAGGGGGCAGGAACAGCAACTCATATTCCGCTTGGGAACCCTGCAGCCCAATGGTATCAATGTGAACTTCACAAGCTTCAAAGTCTCCCCTTCCCCCACTGCATCCCAAAACGAGCCCAACTGCATCCCAAAACCAGCCCAGCTTGTCCCACCTCCCTAACCTGTTCTTCCTCTCACCTATCCCCTCCTCCCACCTCAAGCCGCACCTCCATTTCGTACCGACTAACCTCGTCCCATCTCCTTGACTTGTTCGTCCTCCCCGGACTGACCTATCCCCTCCCTACCTCCTCACCTACACTCACCTCTACTGGCTCCATCCCCACCTCTTTAACTTGTCTGTCTCCTTTCCACCTATCTTCTCCTCTATCCATCTTCGATCCGCCTCCCCCCCTCTCCCTATTTATTTCAGAACCCTCTCCCCCTCCCCCTTTTCTGATGAAAGGTCTCAGCCCAACATCTAAGCTTTTGTGCTCCTGAGATGCTGCTTGGCCTGCTGTGTTCGTCCAGCTGCACACTTTGTTATCTCTATGTGTCTTAACAACCTCATTAAGTGAGTTCTGGAGAGAACTATGCAGGGGAGACTTAGGGTTTGTCATTCTAACTTGCCTGTCCTGAAAGATGAAAGTTGGTTTATTTTGGATGTTTGTTTCATAGCTATGAAAGATATCCTGAAAGGATTTTTCATATCTTTTGTTGAGAATTTTACCCGTTTAGTTACTCTAATCCTTTTCCTTTTTTAAAGTTTGCTTGGTAGTCATAAATTTCAAATATCGGCCGAATTTTATTCGGCTTTGTATTGGTTCTCCGTGATTCCCCGTTAATGGCTCCGCGACCTGCTAGCTAATTACAGAATTTATCATTGATGTGCCTGTCATAAAATCTTTAGTCTTATACTATGTATTCCCAATTTCAGGAGAAAGTCCAGAGACCTTTTAAAGGAAAGGGGTTTAGAAAGAACACTTAAGTTCTATAGATCCAAGTCATGAATAGTTGATAAATTATTTGCACTTCATATTTCCAGAATCTACCCCGGAAGAGAGAGCCCAGAGAATTGCCCAAGCTGTCTGCAAACAGTCAATTGACGTGAAGGAAAATTGGGACCAATTGAAAACCCATGCGAGCAACTGGCAGAAACAGGTGGAAAAGGCGTTAGAGAAACTTCAAGAACCGCAGAAAGCTCTGGATGATCTTGAGTCTCATGTGATAACAGCTGAGGGGGTCCACACTGATTGGCAACCTGTGAATGACCTGTTTATTGACGCATTGCAGGATCACATTGATAAAACCACAGTAAGTGCAATTACTTTACACTTCACTTATGAACAGATGTAACCGCAATGTTGTATCGAGACAATCAGTAATATGAGTAGTGAAGTAATATTGATTGAATGGTTGTTAACTTAATTTGTAAATTAAAACTTAGTTGAGCATGCCTTCTGATGATATCACATTGGTAATATTAGTATAATTGAGGATTTTATTGGTCAGTGACATCAGGTGAGTTATCTGCTTGTTGCCATGTTATCAGGACTAAAGGTGAAGTCTTACCACACCATTTGGCCACTCCTTAGAGAGAGACAACTGGTTATGATTTAATCTGAAGATCACCATGCCTTGGGCAAGTAGAGGGGTTGAGGCGAAGATCCTTTGTGGTAAGCTCACTGGTGTGGCAATTGAGCCCTCTCTGCAGGGCATCACTCTGCATCACAAACCAACCGTTCAGCCCACGGAATTTGAATAGAGTTTAGGATTGGAGAGCAATCCATGCAATTATATTTTTTTTGAATGAATGTTTCTCAATGGGACTCTCTCACTGGCAAACTTTTTAAAAGCCAGCTCAGCCATACAGGCTCGATCAGTTCCTGATCTCAGCTGAATTTTTTGATCTGGGGTGGGTCAGCGTGAGGAGTTCAGTGATTGGAATGAATTCTCATGAAGTTAGCGAGAGGGATAGTACACGTGAATAGATCAATGTTTTGAAAAGCGGATGAGAACGAGGGGGATCCTCTTCGGGCGGTTGTGGCGGGGGCGGGGTGTGAGGGATGCATCTGCTCCCACGATAAGACATTCCACTCCCGCACATCCCAGATGTCCAAGTTCTTTAAGGACCGCAACTTTCCCCCCACAGTGATCGAGAACGCCCTTGACCGCGTCTCCCGATTTCCCGCAACACATCCCTCACACCCCGCCCCCGCCACAACCGCCCTAAGAGGATCCCCCTCGTTCTCACACACCACCCTACCAACCTCCGGATACAACGCATCATCCTCCGACACTTCGGCCATTTACAATCCGACCCCACCACCCAAGACATTTTTCCATCCCCACCCCTGTCTGCTTTCCGGAGAGACCACTCTCTCCGTGACTCCCTTGTTCGCTCCACACTGCCCTCGAACCCCACCACACCCGGCACCTTCCCCTGCAACCGCAGGAAATGCTACACTTGCCCCCACACCTCCTCCCTCACCCCTATCCCAGGCCCCAAGATGACATTCCACATTAAGCAGAGGTTCACCTGCACATCTGCCAATGTGGTATACTGCATCCACTGTACCCGGTGCGGCTTCCTCTACATTGGGAAAACCAAGCGGAGGCTTGGGGACCGCTTTGCAGAACACCTCCGCTCAGTTCGCAACAAACAACTGCACCTCCCAGTCGCAAACCATTTCCACTCCCCCTCCCATTCTCTAGATGACATGTCCATCATGGGCCTCCTGCACTGTCACAATGATGCCACCCGAAGGTTGCAGGAACAGCAACTCATATTCCGCCTGGGAACCCTGCAGCCATATGGTATCAATGTGGACTTCACCAGTTTCAAAATCTCCCCTTCCCCTACTGCATCCCTAAACCAGCCCAGTTCGTCCCCTCCCCCCACTGCACCACACAACCAGCCCAGCTCTTCCCCCCCACCCCACCCACTGCATCCCAAAACCAGTCCAACCTGTCTCTGCCTCCCTAACCAGTTCTTCCTCGCACCCATCCCTTCCTCCCACCCCAAGCCGCACCCCCATCTACCTACTAACCTCATCCCACCTCCTTGACCTGTCCGTCTTCCCTGGACTGACCTATCCCCTCCCTACCTCCCCACCTATACTCTCTCCACCTATCTTCTTTACTCTCCATCTTCGGTCCGCCTCCCCCTCTCTCCCTATTTATTCCAGTTCCCTCTCCCCATCCCCCTCTCTGATGAAGGGTCTAGGCCTGAAACGTCAGCTTTTGTGCTCCTGAGATGCTGCTTGGCCTGCTGTGTTCATCCAGCCTCACATTTTATTATCTTGGACTTCTCCAGCATCTGCAGTTCCCATTATCTCTGATACTATTTATAACACACCACACTGACTGTAACTCCAAGCTGTGTGTTTCTTCAACAAAATATCTGCAAATAAACAAACATCCTGGATGAAGACTTATTATCTGACACTCCACTCACACCAGTTGTATGATCTTTTGATCTGTCTGCTTATAAATTGTGTGCCTGTGTGTTTTCCTCTCTGACCACACGTGATGAAGGGACTGCACTTCAAAAGCTTGTATGATTTCAAATAAACCTGTCAGATTATAACCTGATGCCATGTGGCTTCTGACTTTGTCCATCCTAGTCCAACACCAGCACCTCCACATTATAAGTGTTTGAAACCAAGTCAGTGCAACAGGTATATGTCGAACATTTGACTTCAGAAGGATGCCTCGTGCTGAAAAGTTTATTAATAACAAAGGATTTCTCCATTATGCCATCTATCATAACATGCTGCGCCTCACAGTCATAATGAAAGGATGCCCACTTTAATTTAGCAGCGCCAAGAACAGTTATGGACATTTTTAGCATGGGAGAAGGCCATTCAACCTATTTTATCTGTACCAGCTCTCTCCCAGAGCAACAAAATTAATCCTTTTCTCGAATTCATTCCACATATTTCACAGGATTGAAATATATAGGTACATAGTTAAGAGATTTTAACATCGAGTGAGCAGTTCTCGCACTTCACCTTGTCACTAACAATTGAAAACGTGACTTAGAAAGAGTGGGTCTTTATTTTGTTCTGTTGTGATGATGAAGAAGATGCAAGTCCAAGTGCTGGAACTGGCCTCTTGAACTTAGAAACATTTAAATGTGTATAAAATGAATTCTGTGCGCATCTATTAAAAGCAGTTTTATGGAAGGAAAAGGTACCAAAAAAGATTTGGTGTATTGTACTTGATGCTATTATACTCCAACATCTGAAAACAGAACTCTACGACTGTGAGTGTTGAGATCTGAGAGGGTGCTATCTTGTTTGAATTTACATTGCTAAGTCTAGGCCTCTTTTCCCAACAGCAAAATTGGTAATGCAGAAAGAAATGGATGTTTCTCGCATTTGTTGGCTGTAAGTGTCTGTTTAAAGTTTGAGTACAGTTTCCTCATATACAGGTGCTTAACCTGCTTTTACAGTTTGAACATTTGTTGTGCCAATGCAAATTGTTTGAATGGTTTCACCTCCAGTTTTCTTCTTTATACATATTTTGTATTTTTTCAGGGTAAGGACTGCCTGCAAAATCTGACATTGGGTTTTGAAAGACATCAACCTTTGCTTGCGAGAGATAATGGTAACTGCAGATGCTAGAGAATGCGAGATAACAATGTGTGGAGCTGGATGAACACAGCAGGCCAAGCAGCATCTCAGGAGCACAAAAGCTGACATTTCGGGCCTCGACCCTTCATGCGAGAGAACGTAACGTAAGAAAGAAGAACAGGACTAAGTAGTATTATCCTTCAAAGCCTTGTTGAGTTGATTTGTCCTGTTTTGGTCCTTACTTTTACATTTATTAAATCCACTTTTTTAAAAGCATTCTTTCACAGGATGAGGGCACTGCTGGCAAGGCTAACATTCATTTCCCATCCAGGAATGGCTTGGTAGGCCATTTTGGAAGTCAGTAGAGAGTCAGCCATATTCCTGTGAATTTGAAGTCAGATACCAGAATTGTGAAGGGATGCAGATTCCTTTCCCTAAAGAATAGATTAGTGAATTCAGTTTTCTGTTACAATAATTTATGATAGTTTCATCGTCACTGTTACTTTTAACTCGAGATCTTTGTGAATTACATGTCATTTCCAGCAGATGCTTTTGTATATTATATTTAATATTAGGATTTTAGTTTTAACTTAATTTCTTATTAACATTTAATCATTAATTTCAGGATGTTTCTCAGATTTTATACGCTTCCTCTCCATTAGGTTTTTAAAGAAGAAATTGCCCCAGTCAAACAAGAAGTCAAAATATTAAATGATCTGGCCAGTCAGTTATCTCCGCTTGATGTCTCTTTCTCTCCAAAGATTTCTCACCAGCTTGATGACCTAAATATGAGGTTGAAATTTATACAGGTAACAGTGAAAACATTTTCTAAACTAGCCAATCTGTTGAAGAAAGCATGTCCAGATAATTTGGCTTCAAATATATGAGCAAGATAAAGAACCGTTTCAATTGAAGCAAGCAATTAATATTTTATTATCATAGTTTATGAAGTTATCCAATTTTATAATATTACGTTTTCAAAAATACAATGTTCTTGTCTGTAGTCTGCACTTTAGAATGTAATCGCAAAACAAAATCCAAATAGTGAGACATGTGAGCATCCGAACTACAGTCTGAAATGGTTCAGGACTGGAACAATTTGAATATATTCAGGATGAAGCTGCAGGTGGCAGATATTTTTCCCGATCCATCCAAAAGAATTTGGAATTGGACCATTGTGCTCACTGCTGTACACTTCAGTATTATGTATTGTTTCATATTTTAAGTCCCTGAGAAAGACATACTTTAATGAATTGCAACAAAGATATACTTGATGCATTGAAGGGAAGAATGACATAAAGTTGTATGAACTGCATGTATTTCTTTCAATTGAGCAGATTTTGATTGATGTCAGCAAAGTAGTAGATGAAAGTTTTCTTTATCCCATAAAGCCGCATGAAATGTTTTATTGAGCAAATTATTTCAGTCTTGTTCTGTGTCAGCAGCTCGCTTGGCCATGTAGCGCAATAAAACTCCTTATCGGTTCTAGCAAGCAGACAAAAACATAAATAGCACCAGGATCTGGATGTTCTACCTCTTGACCCTACCTCACCATCCGATAAGACATGGCTGACCTGCCCGGGACTCAACTCCTCTTCCATACCGGCTTCTCAGAGCGCTCAACTTCTCTATTTCAAAAATCTTATCTACCACCTTCTTTAAATACTTCCAGTGATCTACCTTTCACAATTCTCTTGTATTCTAAACAATCGCTACCTGCTGAAAGAAGAAATTCCTTTGCATCTCAGGTTTCAATAAATGTTCCCTTCTTCTGTAACTATGTTGCTGAGTTTGAGATTTCCACAATAATGGAAACATTGTCTTCACATCTAGCCTGTCAAAAAATTTTGTGTTTCAGTAAGATCACCCCTCATTCTTCTAAACTTGAATGAATAAAGACCTTCTGTGCAACCATTCTTGATAAATCATGATCCGATGAATCGGCCCAGTGAGTCTCTTTTGAACTGCTTCCTATGGCTGTGTATCCTTTCTTGTATTTCTCCAAGTGTGACCTCCTCAATAGCCTGATCAGTTGCAAAAAAACTTGCCCATTTTTAAACTGAAACCTCCTTACAATAAAGGCCAAAATTCCATTTGCCTTCTAAATTACTTGCATCACCATCGTCATGGCTCACATCAACTCCAACCTACCAAAGTGCTTTGATCCTTTGCAATTCACCTACCACTGCAACAGGTCTCCAGCTGATACCGTCTCCCTGGCCTGACAGTCATCCCTGGAATGTCTGGATAACAAGGATACCTACATCAGGCTGTTACTTATTGATCAGACCACCACCTTCCACACTGTAATTCCAAACAAACTCCTCTCTGAACTCTGAGACCTCGGCCTCAGCATCCCTCTCTGTAACAGGATTCTCGACTTCCTGACCCAGAGACCACAATCAAGGATAGGTGACAACACTTGCTCCACCGTAAACCTCAACACCGGTGCCCAGCAAAGCTGCCCCTACTCTATACTCCTTATGCAATCATGACTGTGTGGCCCCAACTCCATTTACAAGTTTGCTGATGACGCTTCCATTGTAGGTCGGACCTCAAACAACAATAAGTCAGATTACAGGAAAAGCAATTGAGTGCTTGCTGGCATGATGGAAAGATAACAATCTGTCCATCAGCATAAGCAAAATGGAGGAGCTGGTCATTGATTTCAGGAAGCTTCTGTCTGCAGCAATGGTGCTGAGGTGGAGATGGTTGATAGTGTGAAGTTCCTGGGAATGTTGCTCACCAACAATCTGTCCTGGTCAACCCATGTCGACATGATGGTCAAGGAGGCTAAGAAAATTCAGCATGTCCATGAGGACCCTACCTGTTTTTGGAGATGCATCCTATCTGGATGCATCACTGTGTGGTATGGCAGTTGCTGTTCCCAAGACTGCAAGAAGCGAAAGAGAATCATGAGCACAGCCCAATCCGTCACGCAAACTAGCCTTCCATCCATTGACTCCATCTACACTTCCCACTGCCTTGAGAAAGCAACCAACATAATCAAAATACCCCCTCACTCTGATTATACTCTCTTCCGTCCTCTTCTGTCGGGCAGAGGATATCAGATTGAAAAAGCGTACAAATAGATTTAAGAACAGCCTCTTTCCTGTTGTGACTTTTGAACGGACCTCTCAAGTGTTAATTCTGATCTCTCTCTCTCAGCCTCTTCTCTGTGGCTGTAACACTATTCTGCACTTTGTACGGTGTGATTTGCCTACACAGCATGCAAATCAACACTTTTCACAGTATCTCAGTACATGTGACAGCAACAAAGCAATCATTCACCTGCGTGCTAGTATGTGTTTCATGGACGAGAGCATCCAAGTCCCCTACCCTGCATTTTTTTTTTAGTGTCTCCCTCTATTTAAGTAAGAGTCTATCTTTTGATTCTTCCTACCTAAGTGTACTTTCCTACATTAAACTCTCTCTACCAACTTTTTTCCGACTTGCTCGACCTGTCTATCCCCTTGCAGATTCTTTCTGTCCTCATGACAACATTCCCTTACTCTATTTTTGTAGCATCAGCAAATTTGGATGAATTTATGCCTTGTCCCCTCCTCTAAGTTATGAATATAGAGAGTAAATAATTCTCGTCCTTGGACTGATCCCTGTGGCACTCCACTAGTTATGGCTTTCCGGCCTGATAAAGATGGTGGTTAGAAAATAACTGGCTGAACCACTGAAATGAAAAATGTGAAAAAATATGCGTTTTCATTGTTTGTGAAATAGTTAAATCAGATTGTAGATAATAAAATATAAATATTACAGTAGTTCTTCATAGTTTATCATTGAGCTTTATGAGAATTCTGAATATAGTTCCTGATTTATGATAGCATCAGTTTTCATGCATCTTTGTCTGAGAATTCAGATTTGTTTTGTCAAAAATTGTGCTGTGGCCACACATGATATTTGCTAAATCTGTCCTGTCCCAGCAGTTCAACTCGTTCAGTTTTGAGATAACTTTTGTAAGGACCCCACAGTTGAGCTACCTTGCGTTGATAGCTCACTACACACTTCTTGCATTGAAACAAATGCACCTCAGACCACCTGTCCGTCAGCATTCATCATCTGCTCTGTGTCTACTCTTCCTCTTGGTCACACTGACTTCATTATCTAGTTCCTTACAGGCTGTAGTTATTATCTTGTTACTGCCCACTAACCTGTGCATTTGGCTCCCATCCCCCTGCCACATTACGAGGTCTTACGAGGAAAGGCTGAGGGACTTGAGGCTGTTTTCATTCGAGAGAAGAAGGCTGAGAGGTGACTTAATTGAAACATATAAAATAATCAGAGGGTTAGATAGGGTGGATAGGGAGAGCCTTTTTTCTGGATGGTGACGGCGAGCGCGACGGGGCATAGCTTTAAATTGAGGGGTGAAAGATACAGGACAGATGTCAGAGGTAGTTTCTCGACTCGGAGAGTAGTAAGGGAATGGAACGCTTTGCCTGCAATGGTAGTAGATTTGCCAACTTTAGGTACATTCAAGTCGTCGTTGGATAAGCATATGGACGTACATGGAATAGTGTTGGTTAGATGGGCTTGAGATCGGTACGACAGGTCGACACAACATCGAGGGCCCAAGGGCCTGTACTGTGCTGTAATGTTCTGTGTTCTGTGTTTTATTTATTGTTGAATAGCAGCAGGAGGTGAGGAGGCAGAGACTGCAACCCTGAGGTCACGGAGGGAAGGAAAAGAGGCTCTTACTTGGAGATTGAGAAGCAGGAGAGGGCACAACCCAGAGGTTTGGGAGTGGAGAGAGGCTGCAAGTTGGAGGTCAAGGTGAGGAGAGGCACCAGTTGATGATGTAGATTAAATGTAATACAGAAAATTGTGAAGTTTGGTTCGAAAAACAGTACATAAAACAGAAGGAACCATTCTAAATGGGTGCAGAAGCAGATCGGTTTTGCTGTTCTGTGCATAAACCATTCAGTTAAACCACAGCTAGTCTGAGCTTCAACTCTGTTTACCTGCTGAAAAGGCATGTCGACTGAAAACATCAGCTTGCTTTCTCTCCATGGCTGCTGCCTGACCTACTGTGGTCTCCGGCATTTTTTGTCGTCAGTCTGTTTACCTCCCTTTCTTCTATATCCTTTCATAGCCTTAGCTATCAAAAATAATTTCAGTCACACTCATTCTTATTGATCCAGCACCCACATTCTTTTATGAGAGAGTATTTGAGATCTTGACTGTTGTTTGTATTAAGATAAAAGTGCTTCCTGATTTCAGTTCTGAATGGCTTGCCATTGAATCTCATATATTAATAGATAATACTTCTGATAAGAAATGTTTTCAGAGTGTTATAGTGGAAGCTTCTATGTTCTGTGCATCCTCTATCTAGCCACCAGACTCAGAGTACCTGTTGGGACCATCCAAAAATGACTGAACATTTTCACTCATTAGGTAAGTAGATTGATAATAGGACTCTGGTTCTGTGCCACTGTCAGATCATTGCGACTCCAAAAGGTACCAAAGTAAATTCTGGATTCTAGGCAAATATACCTATGTGTTTAGATCTATTTAGATGCATTCATGTAGGCTAAAAATACTTGAAATAATGTATAATTAGGAGTGACAGACAACATCTGTGACATTAAATGAAAAACAAGAACAAAGAACTTTGGTTCATATTTCAGCTTCGACAGGCACTAAACAACTAAAAGCACTGTATAACCAATGAAGTAAGTTTTTGAAGTATGTTTGTAATGTCGGAAACACAGCAACAAATATATGCGCAGAAGGCTTTCACAAACAGAACTGTAAAAATGACCACTTACTTTGTGATATTGATTGAATGCTAAGTGTTGGCCAGAATGTAGATCCACTGAACTGAATACAGGTGGTTTGTGGGTAAGAAAGTCTTAACCCTTTGGACAAACCTAATTTTATTTGTAATTTATTAGCAATAACTGAATTGTGCAGTTTAAGTTCAGAAGTTCCCAATTTTAAGTGGAGTTTTAACAAATTCACCTTTGAAGAGCGTTTGGGCTTGATGAACCCAAGTCTCAACTGAGTTAACTCAGCCTTTTGTGTTAGGGATGTATAAATTATCCATCTTAGGGGAGGCGATGGCCTCACGGTATTGTCACTGGACTGTTCATCCAGAGAGACAAATCATGTTCTGGGGACCTGGATTCAAATCCCGCTGTGGCAGATGGTGGAATTTGAATTCAATAAATATCCGGAATTCACAATCTGATGATGACCATGAATCTGTTGTTGCTTGTTGGAAAAGCTCATCAGGTTCCCGAATGCCTTTTAGGGAAGGAAACTGTCATCCTTACCTGGCCTGGTCTGCATGTGACTCCAGACCCACAGCAATGTGGTTGACTTTTAACTGCCCTCTGGGTAATCAGGGCTGGGCAATAAATGCTGCCTCGCCAGTGACGCCCTCGACGAGATTGAATCAAGAAAAAAAATTACGATTGCCTTTTCTAACTTCTCAGCCTTCAGTAATTGATTCTCCCAGTGCTAGAGAAGAAGTGGTGACTGTGGCTTATTCTATTCCCAAGGTTTAACATGATGCAACTGATGGTAAAGTTAATAAGCTTTATGAAAACATAAGTAAATATATATAATTAAATAAAAATAGCAAAGTCATTAATTAGAACTCGGCTACAACATGTAAGAGCTCCTGTGTTCCAGTATGGTCTGGTGCAAGCATGTTTGCTGTAAGCACTTAATGTTTGAGTAGCTTGTGTTTATGAGCTGGAGGCTGATCTAGGGATGCTGGGACACATCAGGAGGGGAGCAAGTGACCTGGATTCTTTGCACCAAGAGGCAGTCACAGCCCTTAAGTTTGTGTTTGTCTGATTTGGTCAGTCTTCAGGCACAGGAGAGGTCGATGGTGGAGGTTCATTACGCTAATACTGGGGAAAGTTGGACTGTCCTGTGGTGAGTTATGGATTCAACTGGGCCTGTGTTCATGAGAGTTTAAAAAGATGAGGGGGGGATCTGATTGAAATATAGAAAGTTGGAACTGAGCCAGATGAACTCAATGCAGGGAAGCTATTTTCCCTGTTTGTGGTGCTGGGACCAGGGGTCACAGTCTCAGAATTTGGGGTAGATCAGTTAGGACTAGGATGAGGACAACATCTCGTCATTCAAGCAGAGTGAATCTGTGAAATTTTCAACCACAGAAGACCATGGGAGCCATCACTGAATGTATTCAAGAACAAGACAAGGTGGCTCGGTGGCTCACCACCGCTGCCTCACAGTGCCAGTGACCTGTTTTGATTCCACCCTTGGGTAACTATCCATGTGGAGTTTGTACATTCTCCCTGTGTCAGTGTGGGCTTCCACCAGGTGCTCCGGTTTCTTCCCACAGTCCAAAAATATGCAGGCCAAGTGGATAAGGCATGGTAAATGCATAGTTATGGAGCAAGGATGGAGGGGCCAGTCTTGGACACGATGCACTTCGAAGGGTCAGTGTCGACTTAATCAGCTGAAAACATTTTGCATTGTAGGGATTCTTTGATTTTGTGATAGATTTTTAGATGTTAAAAGATTCAATAAGTATACAGGAAAGTGGGAATATGATATCGAGATGTAAGATCGGCCATGATCTTATTGAATGGTGGACTTGGCTTGAAGGGCTGATTGGCTTATTCCTGCTTCTAGTTTCCATGTTCTTCTGTGACTGAATGAGGCTGATAGCGGAACTAGAATGCATGAGCTTTAGGGTGGATGTGCAAATTGACTATCGCACTGTGGTAAAAAACACACTTTCAAAGGGGCTTGATAAACGCAACGTAGTATAATCAGTGGGATTGACACTATTCTGTGCAGCAAAGAGTGAGAGTCTGTAACTGTGGAAGCCATTGCCACAGAAGACTGCGAAGGCTAAGTCATTGAGTGTATTTAAGACAGAGATAAATAGGTTTGTGGACTAGTAAGTGCATCAAGGGTTACGGGGAGAAGGCAGGAGAATGGGGTTCAGAAGTATGTCAGCCGTGCTTGAATGACAGAGCAGACTCAGTGTGCAGACTGGCCTAATTCTGCTCATATATCTTAGGGTCTTATTTGCTCAGACGGGAAAAGACCTTGCGGTGGGAGGTGGAGAATCCAGACATTGTAGGCAGGACAAAAAAGGAGTTTGTGAATAGTTGTAATGAGGAATTTGGCACCATGAAGCAGAGCCTTCAATGTCACAATCTCTGGATGCATAATGTGTTGGGCAGAAAGGCTTATTTCCATGCAGTGTGCCACCAAGATTCTAACTCCAGACAAACATATCCATCTTCTTTGCGCTCAATCTGACTCCTACGAGCAGGGAGCTTTCCCCCCATTCCCGTTAAAACCAGTTTTGCTCAGTTCCCTGGATGCCACATTTGGTCAAATGTGGCCTTGATGTCAAGAACAATCACTGTCGCCCTCACTCCCTCACCTCTTTTTTGTCCATTTTTGAACCAGGGCATCAATGAGGCCAGGAGCTGGGTGGCCCTGGTAGAAACCCAACTGAGTGTTAGTGAGTAGGTGATGCCTTTATTTTCACCTACTGTAGTCCCAATCATGCAACTCTGTCAATTGCTGCCCCTGCCAAGCGCTGGAAGCCTCCCCAGCGTTATCCAGACAGCAGAAAATTTGTTTCAGGAAGACGAGGACATGCCCTGTCAAATTTCATGTGGATGTGCTGTTGCACATGCACAGAGCGTGATTAAAGGGAGTCAGCATGGCTTTGTGATGGGCGGGACATGCCTTACAAATCTGATTGAGTTCTTTGAGGAGGTCATGAGACAGGTTGACGAGGGGCGAGCAGTGGATGTGGTGTACATGGACATCAGCAAAGCATTTGATAAGGTTCCCCACGGCAGGCATTTTCATAAAGTCAGGAGGTATGGAAATCAGGGTGACTTGGCTGTCTGGATTCAGAATTGGTTGGCTGACAGGAGGCAGAGAGTGGTTGTAGATGGTAAATATTCTGCCTGGAGGTCAGTGCTCAGTGGTGACCCGCTGGGCTCTGTTCTTGGGCCTCTGCTGTTTGTAGTTTTTAGAAATGACTTGGATGTGGAGGTTGAGGGGTGGGTTAGTATGTTTGCTGCTGACACAAAGGTTGGAGGTGCCGTTGATAGTATTGAGGGCTATTGCAGGCTTCAGCGAGACATTGACAGTATGCAGAGGTGGGCTGAGAAATGGCAGATGGAGTTCAACCTGGATAAATGCGAGGTGATGCATTTTGGAAGGTCGAATTTAGATGCTGAATCTAGGATTAAAGGCAGATGCTCGGCAGTGTATAGGAACAGCGGAATCTTGGTGTTCAAGTGCATAGCTCCCTCAAAGTTGCCACACAAGTGGATAAGGTTGTTAAGAAAGCATATGGTGTTTTGGCTTTCATTAACAGGGGGATCGAGTTTAAGTGCCGCGAGGTTATGCTGCAGCTCTACAAAACCCTGGTGAGACCACACTGGAATATTGTGTCCAGTTCCGGTTGCCCTATTATAGGAAAGATGTGGAGGCTTTGGAGAGAGTGCAAAGGAGGTTTACCAGGTTGAGAAGGTTGACTGAGCTTGGACTTTGCTCTCTGGAGAGAAGGAGGAAGAGAGGTGACCTGCTCAAGGTATACAAGGTAATGAGAGGAATGGATAGAGTCGATAGCCAGAGACTTTTCCCCAGGGCAGGATTGACTGCCGCGAGGCATAGTTTTAAGGTGTTAGGAGGAAGGTATAGAGGAGATGTCAGAGGGAGGTTCTTCACCCAGAGAGTTGTGAGTGCATGGAATACTTTGCCAGTGGTAATGGTGGAAGCAGAGCCATTAGTGACATTTAAGCAACTGCTGGACATGCACATGAACAGCAGTGAATTGAGGTGAATGTAAATTAGGTTAGGTTATTTTTGGATTGGGATTATTCCACGGCACAACATGGTGGGCCGAAGGGCCTGTACTGTGCTATACTTTTCTATGTTCTATGTTGTGTGTAAGAGTCAGAAGCCCAGTTGTTAGTGGCTTGGCTCTTTAGCTCAGTAGCTACCCCTTAATTTTTTGATGGCCAAAAGTGGCTGGCAAAGCAGACTTGCAACTTGAAAGCATTATGACACTGGCCAGGATGTGAAGCATTGACCTACATGGTTTTTTGCAGATGTCTATTACTGCATCCATGTCTGTGAATGATTTGCGTAGCAGCCTTGAAGTTTTCACAGAGTCCTTCAGAACTTAGATGTGGACCTTGGCAACTTTAAAGAAGTCTAAAAAATATCAACACACATACATTTTGGCAATGACTGGTATGAACATCGATAGAGAGTGGATAGCCAGAGACTTTTTCCGAGGGTGAAGGTAGCTCTTATGAGGAGGCATAGTTTAAAAGTAAGTGGAGGTAGATATCGGGTAAACGTGAGAAGTAGGTTCTTTACTCAGAGAGTGGCAGAAGCGTGGAATGCATTGCCAGAGAGGGGAGTGGAGTCAGCTTCATTAGGAGCATTTAAGCAGCTATTAGACAGGCATATGGATGATAGTATAAGGTAAGGGTGGAGGTTAGCTCGACGTTAGGTTGAGGGTAAAAGCTCAGCACAACACAGTGTGCTGAAGGGCCAGTCCTGTGCTGTACTGTTGTATGTTTGTATGCTCTATGAATCCATCAGTAATTGATCTGCAAGTAGCTGACAGTGTCTTTAAATAACTCTGGCAGAGGGGTTATTCATGTTCCTGGTGATCATACGTTCAGCAATGTGTCATTGAGGGACTTGAAGCATTGAGCTCTGATATCACAGTATTGGCAATATCTTGCCTCCTCGACATCCTTTCATCAGGTATTTGCTGCATGCAACATAGAATTGTCAGAATAGCATCCATGGCAACTTGCATTTGATGTGTGCTCATGAGTCATATATACCATTTCAGATCTCAAAACCCTTTGTGGCCCTGAAAAACCAGGCGGCGAGATTGCAGACTTTACACCAAGCATGATTATCCGAATCTTTTCTCTCCTACTATAAAGCTGACAGTGAGACTTCCGTGAGTTCCACTGTATTCACCAGATGCTGTTTGCCAGTTATGACATGAATTTCATGTAGCTTTTGACCACCTACATGAGGAATGGGTAACAAATGCTGGTCCTGTCAGTGATGTTCCCATCCTTGAAAATATGTGGAAATAAATTGAACCTAGTAGTTATCATTTCCTTTTACTGTGCCTTGTATTCTTCAGCAGATATTTATCCCCCTGTATTCATTGCAGAGTAGTTGAGAATGTGTTCCAATTGAAATGGTTTGTACTAACAGTTAGGAAAAATGTATCTAAAGATTTTTTTGAATGCAGGTGATTTAAACACCGTGCGTTTTTCTGCCTCTCGGCCAGCAATGAAGATCCGCCGACTCCAGAAAGCGCTCTGTTGTGAGTACATTCACACATTGCAGAATTTGTAATCTCGTGCTGTGTTTTGTTGTGAGCTTCCTTGCTTGCCTGTTGTCAGATGTCATTGGTTACAATTAGCTTGGTTTTGCAGTTGTTGAGACATCAGTTCGGCATGACCTTACAACCTTCCACTCAAAGGACGTTTGTCTATAAAGTTGCTGAAAATGCAATCTGATAAGGGCAGCCAGGCATCTTAGACTAGAGTGAATGAGGAAAGCAACAGGATGTCTTCTTAACGATTGGGAAACAACCACATGAAGGACTGAGGAGGACAGTGAATTAAAAGAGGAATGGTTTGTTTCAAATCAGGTATAGCAAAAGAAATTAAGAGAACGTGAGGAAGGTTGAAATTGAAAAGGCAAGTAATGGTTTATGTTCATTGGAAACCATCAACAACAAAAGTACAATGAAGAAAGTATTTGAGAAAATACAGAAGATTTCTTCAAATGAAAGGGAGACACTGTCTTCATGATGCCAATAGCACGGAGTGCAACTTTGGCGTTTAACCACATCATCCCTTGGCCTGAAGTCACTGTACTATTTACCCATTTTATAACAGAAAAATACTTTAATGATGAGTGTCATGGAGAATTTCAGCCCAGAATATAACCATATTCTGAGCAATTGCCACAACAGCTTCTATGACATGACTTTATAAAACATCCCAAAGCATGTCATAGGAGCTTTATAGAGTAAAATTTGATACTGAGTACTGAAAGAGATCCGAAGGTAGATGATTAAAACCACATCAGAGGTAGATTTTAAGGACTGTTTTGAAGGAGGAAAGAACGATGCAGAGGTTCAGCAAGGTAATTCTATAAAGCTTAGGCTCCAAGAAGTTGAATGTAAAGCTGTCGATGATGGAACAGCACAAATTGTGTTGAGAGGCTGGAATTAAAGGCGTAAATGTGCCTAGAGGGGCTATGAGTTGGACATTGTCAGGGGATGTGCATGGGTGTTGCCAGGTCAGGGAGGGATTTGAAAGCCAGGACAGCAATGTGAAAACCAAGGCACTGCTTAACTGTGAGCCATTGTAGATCAGAGTGCGCAGAGAAAGATGGGTGAATGGAACTTGGTGCGTGTTAAGACAGAGTCAATGGACTTTGAAATGATGCCATGTTAAAGAAAAGGAGAACTTGGGAGGCCAACTTGATATTCATCAGAATGGTCATGTTCAGAGTTAATCAATGCGGTCGGGTTTCAAAACTAACGGACTTAACCTGGGGCCAAATGTTGTGGATGTGAAAATAAGTAGACTTTGTGACATCAGGCCTATGTGGCCGGAATTTAAACTCTGGGTCAAAATAACAAAGGGTACAACGAAAACCAGTAGCTAGCAAGCAGACGTCCTTTCAAGGACCAAAGATAATGGCTTTGTTCTGTACCAGATTTAATAGATGGAAACTGTCCGGTTCTGTAGAGACAGTGGAAGAAATGAATGAGGGGGTGGTGAGATAGACCTGGGCATTGCCACCATGTCTGTGGAAAGTGCAGTGCATTCACATGATATTGCTCTGGGGCAGTGTTCAGATGAGAAAAGGAGAGGGATTTTACTGATTTTGGCCAGACCTCGGTGATTCACACCCACGGCCATGCTGTCAAAGATTTGTGGAAGCCAGAAAAACTGAACTTGACTGTTTGCAGTAAATGTACAGCATTTCAGATGTCACTTGATCCTGCAGATTGACTCCCTAGAATCTGCTTGTCAAATGATTTATATGGCTAAAAGGTTCAAGTATGAGTTTGCGCTGTGGAACTCATCTCGCACCGAAACTGGCCAGTTGTTATATCAAGATTTGGAGAAAGTATTAGTTTTTTGAAGAATGTTCTGATACAGAGAGAGACTAATAGTTTCTTGAGAAATCGTGGGACATTGGCCAGGAAGTTAAACAGCAGTGGGGGGGAAAACAAACTTGACCTGAATCCTATGTTAAGTATATAATGGATTGGTTCGAGAGTGAGGATATCAAAAAATATTCCGATTTTTAAGATGAGACACTCGGGACAATTTGGGTAGGATGCACTTCTTGAAGGGACCAGAAAGGTACAGAATTATCCATTGGATGTGAAAAATTTGAAATGAAGACAAAACTTTTTGAGGCTGGGGTGGGGAAGAAATGAAGGTCCGATTTTGTTCATTCAACCTCTCCCATGACAAAATGCACTTGTATAAGATTGGTGACTATAAGATTGTTGACGGCACTTTAATGAAGAAAAATCAACATGGACATTTGTTCTGCTGTATATATAACATTAACATTCAATCTCTTGGCAAGGATAATGTGACAGGGCATTTGAAAAGCCAAGTTATTGTAATTTGAATTAAGAGATCAGGCTGTAGAACCTGAGATCAATCTCAGAATAAAATGTAACAACAGCGATAGATGAGGAACCTCTTCACTCACAGAGAGGTGAACTTTGTAATTCTGTACTCCAGAAAATGTGGCGCCTCAGCCAAGAAGTATGCTCAGAACGGGGATTGACATGCTGGGGTAGTCAGTGAAGCACTGTTAATGTCACAGGATTAGTAATCCGGAGGCCTGGGACAATGCTGTAGAGTATAGGCTTAAATTCCACTGTAACAGCTGATGGAATTTGAATTCAGTTCAATATAATTTTGGGGGTAGGTGGGAATGTGGAGCTGACATTGCAGTCAAGTCAGCCACGACCTTCTTGAATGGTGAAGCAGGCTTGAGGGGGCCAGTTATCCAACACATGCTGAAATTGATATAATCATAAACAAAGCTGGTCTCAGTGATGGTTACACTGTCACTGTTAAACTATTCACCGTTATAAAAACTTGACTCATTCACTGATGTTCTTTAAGAAAGCAGCTCTGCCATTCTTATTTGATCTCACCTCCATATAACTCCAGATCCACAATAATGTGGTTGACACTTAACTGCACTCTGAAATATCAAACAATTTGGAGGAACTATGGATGGGCAGCAAATACTGTCCTTGCTATTCCTGCTCCTTGTTGCTATGACCGTACATGCTCTAACATATTAACCAATTTCCTCTTTGAATCCGTTTGAGGAGCAGTGTATATTTTGTATTGCTTGGTGATTCTCCAAGTATCTGATGGGTTTTGCAGAGTTCCTTCTACCTTCTAAATGTGAGCTCCTTCCAGTGTTTAACCTTTTAAGGTAGGCAATCGTTCCCAAACCTTTTTGATTGAATGCCTACCTATTAATAGCAATCACTAACCTATCTATTATTAATTGCATATTCATAATACAAAGGGCTACGTGTAAAGAAGTGTTCCAATCATCTTTTTAAAAAGCTCCTTCCTGACGCTTATCATGGAGATGAGATTAGATTCCCTACAGTGTGGAAACAGGCGCTTCAGCCTAAGAAGTCCACACCGGCCCTTGCAGCATCCCACCCAGACCCATCCCCCTATCACCGACACACCACCCTGAACACCATGGGAAATTTAGCATGCCCAATCCACCGAGTCAGCGCATCTTTGGACTGTGGAAGGAAACCGGAGCACCCGGAGGAAACCCACGCAGACACGGGGAGAATGTGCAAACTCCACACAGACAGTTACTTGAGGCTGGAATCGAACCCGGGTACTTGGTGCTGTGAGGCTGCAGTGCTAACCCGCTGAGCCACTGTGCTGCCCCGATGTGTGTATTTGCTTCTAACTGTGATATCTGTCAGTCGCTGGACTGGTGTTTGATACGGGCACTCATAATGTATATCCACTTGATCCAAATGCTCTTCTATTGTTAGCCTGATAAATCAAGAAAAGGGCTGGATCCTTTTGTATATTTTTCACATCACATATTCATGATTTACATATAGTTGAGAGTTTCAAACTGCAGTAATTAAACATTCATGACAGATAAAAGCATTCCAGAATTGTTTCGACTTGATGATAAATAGTGAATATCTGTTCTTGACTGCAGCTTTCCAGCCTATCAGCGCAGAAAGGCATTGCTTAGCAAGGTTGGATGAGGAATATTACTGTTCCAATTAGTTACATTTAATTTATCACCATTGAAGCTCGCGTTAGTTAGTATGCTTTTTTCCAATATATTTAATCTAAAGTTATGACAGATGATTTGGTTTGTAGATCTCCAATTACCTGTCTACTGTAGAACCCAGTTTTGAAACAATTGATATAAGGCACTTATTGTACTGTCACTGATGCTGTCATTATACTACCAGAGTATGGCTGTAATGCTGAATTACTTTAGCCTGCCTTCATGAAGCAGTGCAATCTTTCCTAGATAAGGATGAGGGGAAGGTGCACATAAAAGACTGATTGATTTATAAAATTGAGATTCATGGAATATATAGGTCACTATCAAATTTGGTTAAAAAAGATGGCTGAAGGACAGAAGCAGCAAGTTATGATAAATAGATTAGAAGATCGCTATTAGCAGTTTCCCAAGTATTAGGACACTGATTTTTGGAGATAGATACATGATTTGAATTTGGGAATATGGCATACAGAAGGCCCTTCAGCCAATCAAGTCTATGCAAACTTAACTGCACGAATCCCACTTTGCAGCACTTGGAGAATAACCTTTAATTTCATGTGCTCATCCCAGTACTTTTTTACAAGTTGTGAGCTCTCTTGTCTCAATGACCCTTCTGGGTAGTGCATTCCAGATTACCACCACCCTCTGGGTAAAAATATTTTTCCTCAAATCCCCTCTACATCTCCTGCCCTTCACCTCATAATTGTGTCTCCTTGTTATTGACCCTTCAACTAAGGATACAGCTGCTTGCTAACCTTGCCCCTCCTAATCTTCTGCACCTCAGTCACGTCCCTCCTCAGCCTTCTCTGCTCTAAAGACAACAAACTGAGCTTATCCAGCCAGTCTTCATAGCTGAAGTGCTCCGCCCCAGGCAATATCGGAGTGAATAATCTCTGCACCGTCTCCAATTCAATCACATCCTTCCAACAGTGTGGTGATGAGAACTGCATACAGTATTCCAACTTTGGCTTAACCAAAGTTCTATACAATTCCAACGTAACCTTCCAGCTGAAACCATCTGTGCCATGACTGATAAAGGCAAGTTCTGAGTCTGCATTCTTAATCATCGTGTTAACCTGTCCTGCCATCTTCAAGGATAATGGGAACTGCAGATGCTGGAGAATCCAAGATAATAAAATGTCAGGCTGGATGAGCACAGCAGGCCAAGCAGCATCTCAGGAGCACAAAAGCTGACGTTTCGGGCCTTGACCCTTCATCAGAGAGGGGGATGGGGTGAGGATTCTGGAATAAACAGGGAGAGAGGGGGAGGCGGACCGAAGATGGAGAGAAAAGAAGATAGGTGGAGAGGTAGTGAGGGGATAGGTCAGTCCAGGGAAGACGGACAGGCAAAGGAGGTGGGATGAGGTTAGTAGGTAGATGGGGGTGCGGCTTGGGGTGGGAGGAAGGGATGGGTGAGAGGAAGAACAGGTTAGGGAGGCAGAGATAGGTTGGACTGGTTTTGGGATGCAGTGGGTGGAGGGGAAGAGCTGGGCTGGTTGTGTGGTGCTGTGGGGGGAGGGGACGAACTGGGCTGGTTTAGGAATGCGGTGGGGGAAGGGGAGATTTTGAAACTGGTGAAGTCCACATTGATACCATTAGGCTGCAGGGTTCCCAGGTTCCCTCCTGCAGTGCCACAATGCACCTCCCAGTCGCAAACCATTTCCACTCCCCCTCCCATTCTTTAGATGACATGTCCATCATGGGCCTCCTGCAGTCGACAATGATGCCACCCGTAGGTTGCAGGAACAGCAACTCATATTCCGCCTGGACTCTTTAATTTTACATCCTCAAAGACATTTAGCAGGGATAGCGTGGATTATAGAGTGAGTTGAGCAGATTGTTTCATTATTAATTCTTTACTAAATTTGATTTATATTACATTTTTAGACCACATCAGGTGACGATGTGTGTGATTTCACCAAGGTGCTGAAAAATAACTTCAGATCAAAGAAGTACTTTGCCAAACATCCTCGCTTGGGTTATTTACCACTACAAACAGTCCTAGAAGGTGAGAACCTTGAGATGTAAGTTTATTGATGTGAGATTTACGAATGTATCAATGCCCATTTGGGGGTTGACAAATATTGCAGCATTATTCATTCTGCAGCTTAGCAGGAGAGTGAGGTTGTCCATTTGCGCATACATCAGAAGTACACAATACAAAAACAAGGGGGGCTTAACTGATATCATTGATCCTCTCGCCTTGAAAGCAGTGTAGTTACTCAGAGTGCATCTGCTGTGGACTTGTTGATACTGTCACTAACGTGCAACCTTCCTTGATATCTTTCTCTGTCCTCCAGTTCTGTCTTTAAAAACTACAATCAATTGCCCTCTCCTCAAAAGAAAAGAACCTTTGGCTGAACGTAGAACAAAGAACAGTACAGGCCCTTCAGCCCGCAATGTTGTGCCGACCTATTATCCCACTCAGATCAAACTACCCTGCATACCCTTCATTTTACTATCCTTCATGTGCCTATCCAAGAGTCGCTTAAGAGTCTCTAAATGTATCTGACCCCACTCCCACTGCCAGCAGTGCATTCCACACACCCACCACTCTCTGTGTAAAGAACTTAGGTCTGACATCTCCCTTATTCCTTCCTCCAGTCACCTTAAAATTTCTCCCCCTCGTAATAGTCATTTCTGCTCTGGGAAAAAATCTCTGACTATCCACTCCAGCTATGCCTCTCATCATCTTGCATACCTCTACCAAGTCACCTATCATTCTTCTTTGCTCCAATGGAAAAAGTCCTCGCCCCCTCAATGTTTCATCATAAGACGTGCCGTCCATTCCATGCAGCATCCTGCTAAATCTCCGCTACACCCCCTCTAAAGCTTCCACATCCTCCCTATAATGAAGCGACCAAAACTGAAGGCAATATTCCAAGCGCTGCTCCATCCCCACGAACTAATGCTCTATTCCAAATCCCTTTCCTCTTGATGCTTTAAATTCCTTGCAGTCTTTCGTATAATTTCATATTTGAATTCACCTGAACAAATTTCACCTGCAGCCCTGACCCACTAACAGCGACTTGCCCTGCAGCCATGACCCGCTCACAGCGACTTGCCCCCTCTGTCCTGACCCGCTTGCAGCGACTTGCCCCCTCTGTCCTGACCCGCTTACAGCGACATGCCCCTGCAGTCCTGACCCGCTCCCAGCAACATGCCCCTGCAGTCCTGACCCGCTCCCAGCGACATGCCCTTGCAGTCCTGACCCGCTCCCAGCGACATGCCCCTGCAGTCCTGACCCGCTCACAGCGACCTGCCCCTCCAGCCCTGACCCGCTCACAGCAGCATGACTCTGCAGTCCTGACCTGCTCCCAAGTCAGCGACTTCGATGTTGTGGCCATTTCAGAGACATGGATGTTGCAGGTTCCAGGGTTTAGATCTTTCATTAAGGTAAGGGAAGGTGGTAAAAGAGGGGGAGGTGTGGCTTTGTTGGTGAAAAACAGATCAGAGTAAACCGGTTGATGTCGTGTATATGGATTTCAGCAAGGCGTTTGATAAGGTTCCCCACAGTAGGCTATTTTACAAAATGCAGAGGAATGGGATTTTGGGAGATATAGCAGTTTGGACCGGAAATTGGCTCGCTGAAAGAAGACAGAGGGCTGCAGTTGGTGGGAAATGTTCATCCTGGAGACCAGTTACTCGTGGTGTACCGCAAGGGGCGGTGTTGGGTCCACCGCTGTTTGTCATTTTTTTAAATGACCTGGATGAGGGCACAGAAGGATGGGTTAGTAAATTTGCAGACGACACTAAGGTCGGTGGAGTTGTGGATAGTGACGAAGGATGCTGTAGGTTGCAGAGAGACATAGATAAGCTGCAGAGCTGGGCTGAGAGGTGGCAAATGGTGTTTGATGCAGACAAGTGTGAGGTGATGCACTTTGGTAGGAGTAACCGAAAGGCAAAGTTCTGGGCTAATGGTAAGATTCTTTGTATTGTAGATGAGCAGAGAGATCTTGGTGTCCATGTACACAGATCCTTGAAAGTTGCCACCCAGGTTGACAGGGCTGTTAAGAAGGAATACAGTGTTTTACCTTTTATTGACAGAGGGATCGAGTTCCGGAACCAAGAGCTTATGGTGAAGCTGTACAAAACTCTGGTGCGGCCGCACTTGGAGTATTGTGTACAGTTCTGGTCGCTGCATTATAAGAAGGATGTGGAAGCTTTGGAAAGGGTGCAGATGAGATTTACTAGGATGTTGCCTGGTATGGAGGAAAGGCTGAGGGACCTGAGGATGTTTTCGTTAGAGAGAAGAAGGTTGAGAGGTGACAATTGAAACATATAAAATAATCAGAGGGTTAGATAGGGTGGATATGAGAGTGTTTTTCCTAGGATGGTGACGGCGAGCACGAGGCGGCACAGCTTTAAATTGAGGTGTGAAAGATATAGGACAGATGTCAGAGGTAGTTTCTTTACTCAGAGAGTAGAACATAGAACATAGAACAGTACAGCACAGAACGGGCCCTTCAGCCCACAATGTTGTGCCGACCATTGATCCTCATGTATGCACCCTCAAATTTCTGTGACCATATGCATGTCCAGCAGTCTCTTAAATGACCCCAATGACCTTGCTTCCACAACTGCTGCTGGCAACGCATTCCATGCTCTCACAACTCTCTGCGTAAAGAACCTGCCTCTGACATCCCCTCTATACTTTCCACCAACCAGCTTAAAACTATGACCCCTCGTGCTAGCCATTTCTGCTCTGGGAAATAGTCTCTGGCTATCAACTCTATCTATGCCTCTCATTATCTTGTATACCTCAATTAGGTCCCCTCTCCTCCTCCTTTTCTCCAATGAAAAGAGACCGAGCTCAGTCAACCTCTCTTCATAAGATAAGCCCTCCAGTCCAGGCAGCATCCTGGTAAACCTCCTCTGAACCCTCTCCAAAGCATCCACATCTTTCCTATAATAGGGCGCCTAATAGTATATACTATAATAGTAGTAAGGGAATGGAATGCTTTGCATGCAACAGTAATAGATTTGCCAACTTCAGGTACATTTAAGTCATCATTGGATAAGCATATGGACGTACATGGAATAGTGTAGGTTAGATGGGTTTCAGATCGGTATGACAGGTCGTCACAACATCGAGGGCCAAAGGACCTGTGCTGTGCTGTAATGATCTATGTTCTATGACAGTATAACGGTGGCTGAAAGAACTTTTGAGGAGGACTCGTCTATTGAGGTGGTATGGACTGAGGTTGCCGAGGAAGGGTTATCGACTGAGTCAGTATGGGTGGAAGTTAGGAACAGCAAGGGAGCAGCCACCTCACTGGGGGTGTTCTACAGACCCCCAAATCACAGTAGGGAGATCGAAGACCTCACTGGCCGGCCTATTGTTGAAAAGTGCAAACGTAGCAGGGTTGTTGTTATGAGTGACTTCACCTTTCCCGATGTAGATTGGAACCTCCTTCGTGCAGATGGTTTGGATGGAGCCGTTTTTGTCAGGTGTGTTCAGGAGGGTTTCCTTACTCAGTATGTGGACAGGCCGACGATGGGGGAGGCCATTTTGGATTTGGTGCTCGGCAATGAGCCAGGACAGGTGTCAGATCTCGTGGTGGGAGAACACTTTGGCGACAGTGACCACAACAGCCTGACATTTACCATAGCCATGGGAAGGGAAAGGAGCAGTTACCAGGGGAAGATATTTAACGGGGGAAAAGGAAACTATGACGCTATCAGACAGGAGTTGGGAAGTAGAGATTGGGACCAATTGTTACACAGAAAGGGCACAGCAGACATGTGGAGGCGGTTTAAGGAGCAGTGGTTGCGAGTGATGTATAAATTTGTTCCTCTGAGACAGGTAAGAAGGGGTAAGATTAAAGAACCTTGGATGACGGGTACAGAGGTGCTTCTTGTCAAAAAGCAAAAGGCAGCGTTCGTAAGGTGGAGGAAGCAAGGGTCCAGCACAGCTTTAGAGGATTACAGGCTTGCTCGGAAGGAGCTCCAAAGTGGCTGAGGAGGGCCAGAAGGGGGCAGGAAAAAGGCTTGGCAGGAAGGATTAGGGAGAACCCGAAGGCATTTTACTCATAGGTGAGGAATAAGAGAATGATCAGGGAGAAGGTAGGGCCGATCAGGGATAGCGTAGGGAACTTGTGCGTGGAGTCTGAGCAGATAGTGGAAGCCCTAAATGAGTTTTTTGCCTTGGTTTTCACTAAGGAAAGGGACGTTGTTGTGAATGAGAACTTTGAGGAGCAGGAAAACAGGCTTGAACAGATCAAGATTGAGGAAGTTGATGTGCTGGAATTTTGGCCAACATTAAGATTGATAAGTCCCCAGGACCAGATCAGATTTATCCTAGGTTGCTCCGGGAAGCGAGAAAGGAGGTTGCTAAGCCGCTGGCGAAGATCTTTGCTTGCTCATTCTCCATGGGAGTCGTATCGGAAGATTGGAAGGAGGCAAATGTTGTTCCTTTTTGCAAGAAAGGGAATAGGGAAATCCCTGAAAATTACAGACCAGTCAGTCGTCAGTCTTAGGTCTGTTTTCAACAAGATTTTGGAGAGATTTCTGAGGGATAGGATTGATGACTATTTGGAAAAGCCTAGCATGATTAAAGGGAGTCAGCATGGCTTTGTGAGGGGCAGGTCATGCCTTACAAATCTTATTGCATTCTTTGAGGAAGTCACGAGACAGGTTGACGAGGGTCGAGCAGTGGATGTGGTGTACATGGACTTCAGCGAGGTATTTGATCAGGTTCCCCATGGCAGGCTCATTAATAAAGCCAGGAGGTATGGGATACAGGGTGATTTGGCTGTCTGGATTCAGAATTGGTTGGCTGACAGGAGGCAGAGAGTGGTTGTAGATGGTAAGTATTCTGCCTGGAGGTCAGTGCTGAGTGGTGTCCCGCAAGGCTCTGTTCTTGGGCCTCTGCTGATTGTAGTTTGTATGAATGACTTGGACGAGGAGGTTGAGGGGTGGGTTAGTATGTTTGCTGATGACACAAAGGTTGGAGGTGCCGTTGATAGTATTGAGGGCTATTGCAGGCTTCAGCGAGACATTGACAGTATGCAGAGGTGGGCTGACAAATGGCAGATGGAGTTCAACCTGGATAAATGCGAAGTGATGCATTTTGGAAGGTTGAACTTAAATGCTGAATATAGGATTAAAGGCAGGATTCTCGGCGCTGTGGAGAAACAGTGGGATCTTGGTGTTCAAGTGCATAGCTCCCTCAAAGTTGCCACACAAGTGGATCAGGTTGTTAAGAAGGCATATGGTGTTTTGGCTTTCATTAACAGGGGGATCGAGTTTAAGAGCCGCGAGGTTATGCTGCAGCTGTACAAAACCCTGGTGAGACCACACTTGGATTATTGTGTCCAGTTCTGGTCGTCCTGTTATAGGAAAGATGTGGAGGCTTTGGAGAGGATGCAAAGGAGGCTTTCCAGGAGCTGCCTGGACTGGAGGGCTTGTCTTACGAGGAGAGGTTGACTGAGCTTGGACTTTGCTCTCTGGAGAGAAGGAGGAAGAGAGGTGACCTGATCACAAGATAATGAGAGGCATGGATAGAGTCGATAGGCAGAGACTTTTCCCCAGGCCAGGTTTGCCTGCCTCGAGGGGTCATAGTTTGAAGGTGGTCGGAGGAAGGTATAGAGGAGACGTCAGAGGGAGGTTCTTCACCCAGAGAGTTGTGAGCGCATGGAATAGTTTACCAGTGGTAGTCGTGGAAGCGGAGTCGGTAGTGACATTTAAGCAACTCCTGGACATGCACGTGGACAGCAGTGAATTGAGGGGAATGTAGGTTAGGTTATTTTATTTTTGGATTAGGAATATTCCACGGCACAACATCGTGGGCTGAAGGGCCTGCACTATGCTGTGCTTTTCTATGTTCTATGTAGTTATAATCAGAGGCAGTATAGTTAGGGGAATGAACACTGTTCGTTGTGACTAGGATCGAGAGTCTCGAAAGTAGTGTTGCCTGCCTGGTGCCCAGGTTCAGGGTATTCCATCTCAGCAACAAAGGAACTTGAAGTGGGAGGAGTAGAAATCCAGCTATCGTGGTACACACATGTACCATTGATATGGAAGAAAGAGGAAAGAGGTTCTGCTGAGGGATTATGAGCACTGAGGTGAGAAAGCAGAACCCGAAAGGTTATAATCTCTGGATTCTTATCTGAGCAATTTGGCACGGTGTGAACAAAATTAAAGATGTAAATGCATTGTTCAAATGGTGGCATGGCAGAAATGTGTTTGAATTCATGGGACATTGGCATCGCTTTGGGCAAGGAGGAAGTTGTTCCGGTGGTACAGACTCGACCAGAATCATTTTGGGACAAGTGTCCTGGCAAAAGACATAGCTAGGTCTCGGGGTAGGGCATTAAAGTAAAAAGTGTGGAGTGGGTGAGTTCAGTTGCATGGAAAATTATGGAAAAAGTTAGAAGCTGGTAAGTGCTCAGCAAAGTTTCCAGAGCAAGTAATAGGACAAAAAGTATGGAAATGGTCAGGAGTCTCCTTTCAGGTGCAGCAAACAAGAAGAGTGTCCACCCTGGAAATGCCAGACTGAAGGTCTTGTATTTAATTGCAGGGAGTGTATGAAACAAAGTGAATGAGTTTGTGGTGCCGATTGAAATTGACAGATACATTGTTCTGGGTGTCACAGAGAGGTGGTTGTTAGGGGATACGTTTTGGCAACTAAATATCCAATGATACATGCCCTCTAGAAAGAACAGGCGAATGGACAGAAATGTCAGGGTTGGCTTGTCAGTAAGAAATGAGGTAGCGCTGAAGGAACCACAGCTCTTGAGCTTGTTTATTAATGACTTGGAGGAAAGAGGTGAATGTGCTGTGGCTAAATTAGTAGATGACTCAAAAATATTAGAAAGACAAGGCATGACACAGAAACAGAGATTTACCAGGATGTTACTTGGATTGGAATGTATGAGGTATAAGGAGGCTTTGGTGGAAATGTTGTATAATAATAAATGCAATGAGACCAACCATGATTTCACCGAATGGTGGAGGAAATTCAATGTGCCAAATGACATTTTTAGTGAGTCTTGTTGTTTGACAATGCATTGGTAAAGGTGTTTTTTTTTCTCTCTTGGATGAGATGTAAAAATGAAATGTGCACCCTTCCTTTTGATCTGGAAATAAATAATTGTTCTGAACGATTTCCATTGACTGGTAGCAATCTGACAAGCATGACGATGTAAAGAGATTCTTCGCTTCTTTTTAATTGTAAAGTTATACTTTGGAATTAATTAAGCATATATTAAATTCATCACTGCATCTCCAAAAGTGCTCTTGTATGATAACAACATTTGAAAGAACACTCTTCAATGGTGGTGATTTTCAGTTGCCATAACACACATGAAATTACATTGTTGGCCAATCTGTCCATGATTATTTCATTATCTTAGGTTTCAAACAGACAAGGAAATATTGGTGATGCAATGAAGAACTTGATGATAAAATATAATTGCTGTTATAGTTTCCTCTTGCAAGAAATATTCGCAACAAATTGACTGGTCAAGGAAATGGGACACTGACTGAGTACTTTGAATGTTGAAGTGATTCCTAAAATGAAAATTATGACCTTGATGATTTCTCTTGCATGCAGATTTGAAGAGAATATTTTGAAATATCCTCTAGGTTAGTGGTTCAGGCATAAAAGTGTCACATGTATATTTATGTATATACATGTACATGTGTAATCTGAAAAGAAAATGAATATAAATCACTTGTTACAAGGTGAGAATGAGCTATTCAGATAGTCAGAACTGCCAATGTTTGTGTCTGAGATAACACATTGTAGAGCTGGAGGAACACAACAGGGCAGGCAGCATCAGAAGCTCAAGAAAGTTGAGGGTTTGGGTTAGGACCCTTCCTCCAAAATGGAGGGTGGAAGGGAGCTCAGAAACAAATAGTGTGGAGAGGGAGGAGGTGCTGGGGAAGGTAGGTGGGATGGCGATAAGTGAGTACGATCCAGATTGGAACAGATTTCCCCCAGCAGGTATTGAATACAAATTCCAACTCACTGTCAAAATCTTGGTGACTGTGAACATTCATGTTTTTTGTCTGTGCGTTTCAGTAATTGCATGACAGTTTGAATGGTTCGGTGAGCGTGAGGAACCTATGGACTCTCACACACCAAGATGGAATTTAGTTCGAAGAGTGACTCCTCTTCAAAGTACTCAGTTGCTTTTAAAATATTGACCATTTCTGCTGTCTAGTTGAACAAATTTAGCTTAATACTGCTTCAATAGGAATGAGTGTTTAATAGGAACATATTTGTGAAACTTACAGTTCCTCAAGTTTTAGCATAAACTGGTGGAGACTTTCCGTGCTTGCAAAAAGGCTCACCTCTCCAATAATACCGAAGGAAAATTGGAGTTTAAAAGTACACCCCCCCCACCCTCCTCCTCCTCCTCCCACCTCCCTCCTCCTCCTTTTCCCTCCACCCTCCTCCTCCTCCTCCTTCCCCCTCCTTCCCCCCTCCTTCCCCCCTCCTTCCCCCCTCCTTCCCCCCTCCTTCCCCCCTCCTGCTCCCCCCCCTGCTCCCCCCCTGCTCCCCCCCTGCTCCCCCCCTGCTCCCCCCCCTGCTCCCCCCCCTGCTCCCCCCCCGCTCCCCCCCCCGCTCCCCCCCCTGCTCCCCCCCCGCTCCCCCCCCTTCTCCCCCCCCTTCTCCCCCCCCATCTCCCCCCCCATCTCCCCCCCCATCTCCCCCCCCCATCTCCCCCCCCATCTCCCCCCTCCTTCTCCCCCCTCCTTCTCCCCCCTCCTTCTCCCCCCTCCTTCTGCCCCCTCCTTCTGCCCCCTCCTTCTGCCCCCTCCTTCTGCCCCCTCCTTCTGCCCCCTCCTTCTCCCCCCCTTCCCCCCCCTTCCCCCCCCTTCCCCCCCCTTCCCCCCCCCTTCCCCCCCCCTTTCCCCCCCCTTTCCCCCCCCTTTCCCCCCCCTTTCCCCCCCCTTTCTCCCCCCCCTTCCCCCCCCTTCCCCCCCTTCCCCCCTTCCCCCCCTTCCCCCCCCTTTCCCCCCACTTTCCCCCCCCCTCCTTGCCCCCCCTTCCCCCCCCCTCCCCCCCCTCCCCCCCCTCCCCCCCCCCCTCCCCCCCCTCCTCCCCCCCCTCCTCCTTCCCCCCTCCTCCTTCCCCCCTCCTCCTTCCCCCCTCCTCCTTCCCCCCCTCCTCCTTCCCCCCCTCCTCCTTCCCCCCTCCTCCTTCCCCCCCTCCTCCTTCCCCCCTCCTCCTTCCCCCCTCCTCCTTCCCCCCTCCCTCCTTCCCCCCTCCCTCCTTCCCCCCCTCCTCCTTCCCCCCTCCTCCTTCCCCCCTCCTCCTTCCCCCCCTCCTCCTTCCCCCCTCCTCCTTCCCCCCCTCCTCCTTCCCCCCCTCCTCCTTCCCCCCCTCCTCCTCCTTCCCCCCCTCCTCCTTCCCCCCTCCTCCTTCCCCCCTCCTCCTTCCCCCCTCCTCCTTCCCCCCCTCCTCCTTCCCCTGTCCTCCTTTCCCCCCTGAGCCCAGTCCTCCTTGCCCCCCACCGCCGCCTCCTCCTTTCCCCCCCACCCTCCTCCTCCTCTTCCCCCACCTCCCCTCCTCCTCTTCCCCCCCACCCCCTCCTTTACCCCCCCACCCCCCCACCCCCCCTCCTTTACCCCCCACCCCCCCTCCTTTACCCCCCACCCCCCCTCCTTTACCCCCCACCCCCCCTCCTTTCCCCCCCCCACCCCCCCTCCTTTCCCCCCCCCCACCCCCCCTCCTTTCCCCCCCCACCCCCCCTCCTTTCCCCCCACCCCCGTCCTCCTTTCCCCCCACCCCCGTCCTCCTTCCCCCCCCCCACCGCCCTCCTCCTGCCCCCCCACCCCCGTCCTCCTTCCTCCCCCCACCCCCGTCCTCCTCCCCCCCCACCCCCGTCCTCCTCCCCCCCCCACCCCCGTCCTCCTCCCCCCCCCCCAGCTTCCTCCTCCTTTCTCCCCCCCCAGCTTCCTCCTCCTTTTCCCCCCCCACCCCCGTCCTCCTTTTCACCCCCCACGCCCTCCACCTCCTTTGCCCCCACGCCCTCCACCTCCTTTGCCCCCACGCCCTCCACCTCCTTTGCCCCCACACCCTCCTTTACCCCCACCCTCCTCCTCCACCTCCTTTCCCCTGACACTCCTCCTCCTCACCCCCCTCCCTCACCCCCCTCCCTCACCCCCTCCCTCACCCCCCCTCCCTCACCCCCCCCTCCCTCACCCTCCCTCACCCCCCCTCCCTCACCCCCCCTCCCTCACCCCCCCTCCCTCACCCCCCCTCCCTCACCCCCCCTCCCTCACACCCCTCCCTCACCCCCCCTCCCTCACACCCCTCCCTCTCCCCCCTCCCTCTCCCCCCTCCCTCTCCCCCCTCCCTCTCCCCCCTCCCTCTCCCCCCCTCCCTCCCCCCCCCTCCCTCTCCCCCCCTCCCTCTCACCCCCTCCCTCTCCCCCCCTCCCTCTCCCCCCTCCCTCTCCCCCCCCTCCCTCTCCCCCCCCCCTCCCTCTCCCCCCCCCTCTCCCTCCCCCCCCCTCTCCCTCTCCCCCCCTCTCCCTCTCCCCCCCTCTCCCTCTCCCCCCCTCTCCCTCTCCCCCCCTCTCCCTCTCCCCCCCTCTCCCTCTCCCCCCCCTCCCTCTCCCCCCCTCCCTCTCCCCCCCTCCCTCTCCCCCCCTCCCTCTCCCCCCCTCCCTCTCCCCCCCTCCCTCTCCCCCCCCTCCCTCACCCCCCCTCCCTCACACCCCTCCCTCACACCCCTCCCTCCCCCCCTCCCTCACCCCCCCTCCCTCACCCCCCCTCCCTCACCCCCCCTCCCTCACCCCCCCCCTCCCTCACCCCCCCTCCCTCACCCCCCCTCCCTCACCCCCCCTCCCTCACACCCCTCCCTCTCCCCCCCTCCCTCTCCCCCCCTCCCTCTCCCCCCCTCCCTCTCCCCCCCTCCCTCTCCCCCCCTCCCTCTCCCCCCCCTCCCTCTCCCCCCCTCCCTCTCCCCCCCTCCCTCTCCCCCCCTCCCTCTCCCCCCTCCCTCTCCCCCCCCTCCCTCTCCCTCTCCCCCCCCTCCCTCCCCCCCTCCCTCTCCCCCCCTCCCTCTCCCCCCCTCCCTCTCCCTCTCCCCCCCTCTCCCCCCCTCCCTCTCCCTCTCCCCCCCTCCCTCTCCCTCTCCCCCCCTCTCCCTCTCCCCCCCTCCCTCTCCCCCCCCTCCCTCTCCCCCCCCTCCCTCTCCCCCCCCTCCCTCTCCCCCCCCTCCCTCTCCCCCCCCTCCCTCTCCCCCCCTCCCTCTCCCCCCCCTCCCTCTCCCCCCCCTCCCTCTCCCCCCCCTCCCTCTCCCCCCCCTCCCTCTCCCCCCCCTCCCTCTCCCCCCCCTCCCTCTCACTCTCCCCCCCTCTCCCTCTCCCCCCCTCTCCCTCTCCCCCCCTCTCCCTCTCCCCCCCTCTCCCTCTCCCCCCCTCTCCCTCTCCCCCCCTCTCCCTCTCCCCCCTCTCCCTCTCCCCCCCTCTCCCTCTCCCCCCCTCCCTCTTCCCCCCCTCCCTCTTCCCCCCCTCCCTCTTCCCCCCCTCCCTCTTCCCCCCCCTCCCTCTTCCCCCCCTCCCTCTTCCCCCCCCTCCCTCTTCCCCCCCTCCCTCTTCCCCCCTCCCTCTTCCCCCCCTCCCTCTTCCCCCCCTCCCTCTTCCCCCCCTCCCTCTTCCCCCCCTCCCTCTTCCCCCGCCTCCCTCTTCCCCCGCCTCCCTCTTCCCCCGCCTCCCTCTTCCCCCGCCTCCCTCTTCCCCCGCCTCCCTCTTCCCCCGCCTCCCTCTTCCCCCGCCTCCCTCTTCCCCCGCCTCCCTCTTCCCCCCCTCCCTCTTCCCCCCTCCCTCTTCCCCCCTCCCTCTTCCACCCCCTCCCTCTCTTCCACCCCCTCCCTCTTCCACCCCCTCCCTCTTCCACCCCCCGTCCCTCTTCCCCTGCCACAGGCAGACAGAGACACAGAAGGAGGCAGGCAGGCAGACGGAGACAGTCAGTCAGGCGGACAGAGAGACAGACAGACAGGCAGAGACAGTCAGGCGCAGGCAGGCAGTCAGACGGAATACAGGCAGACACAGACAGGCAAGCAGGGAGACAGGCAGACGCAGTCAGGCACAGTCTGTCAGACAGATACAGGCAGACAGAGACAGACAGGCAGGCAGGCAGACCGACAGAGGCAGGCAGACACAGTCAGGCAGACGGAGGCAGGCAGGCGGGCAGAGACAGGCAGGCAGGCGGGCAGAGACAGGCAGGCAGAGACAGTCAGGCACAGTCAGGCAGAGACAGAGAGACAGGCAGACAGGCAGAGGCAAGCAGACAGAGACAGACAGAGGCTGGCAGAGACAGTCAGACACAAGCAGGCGGACAGACAGACAGAGACACTCAGGCAGACGGGCAGAGACAGTCAGGCACAGGCAGGCAGGCAGAGACAGACAGTCAGACAGGGACAGGCCGGCAGACAGAGTCAGTCAGACACAAGTAGGCAGACAGACAGACAGAGACAGTCAGGCAGGCAGAGACAGACAGACCGGCAGAGGTAGGCAGAGACAGTCAGACCGGCAGAGGTAGGCAGAGACAGTCAGACAGAGACAGGCAGGCAGACAGAAACAGACAGAGGCAGGCAGACAGACACAGGCAGACAGAGGCAAGCAGGTGGAGACAGACAGAGGCCGGCAGAGACAGTCAGACACAAGCAGGCAGACAAACAGACAGAGACAGTCAGGCAGGCAGAGACAGACAAACCGGCAGAGGCAGGCAGAGACAGGCAGGCAGACAGAAGCAGACGGAGGCAGGCAGACATACAGACAGAGACAGGCAGATAGACAGAGACAGGCAGTCAGACAGATACAGGCAGACAGAGACAGGCAGGCGGAGAGACAGTCAGGCAGACAGACACAGACAGGCAGTCAGACACAGACTGTCAGATAGATACAGGCAGACAGAGATAGGCAGAGACAGGCAGGCAGGCAGGCAGAGACAGTCAGACACAGAGAGACAGAGTCAGAGTCAGACAGACACAGGCAGACAGACAGACACAGGCAGGCAAACGGAGACAGGCAGGCACACAGGCGGAGACAGTCAGGCAGGCAGTCAGAGACAGTCAGGCTGACGGGCAGACAGGCAGTCAGGCAGACACAGTCAAGCAGAGACAGGCAGATAGGCAGGCAGAGACAGACAGTCAGACACAGGCAGGCAGAGAGCGACAGGCAGACAGAGGCAGAGACAGGCAGGCAGGCAGACAGAGACAGTCAGACAGAGACAGGCAGGCAGACAGACAGGCAGGCAGGCAGGCAGACTGAGACCGGCAGACGGAGACAGCAACAGGCAGGCAGGCAGAGGCAGTCAGACACAGACAGACAGTCAAACTGATACAGGCAGACGGATGCAGGCAGATGCAGGCGGAGACAGAGACAGTCAGTCAGAGAGAGACAGTCAGGCACACAGGCGGAGACGGTCAGGCAGGCAGACGGGCAGAGGCAGGCAGACAGACAGAGACAGGCAGGCAGACAGACAGAGACAGGCAGGCAGACAGACAGAGACAGGCAGGCAGGCAGTCAGAGACTGGCAGGCAGACAGGCAGAGACAGACAGGCAGAGTCAGACAGAGGCAGGCAGGCAGGCAGACAGACAGAGACAGGCAGTCAAACACAGGCAGACTGTCAGACAGATACAGGCAGACAGTGACAAGCACGCGGAGGCAGGCGAAGAGACAGACACAGACAGGCAGGCAGTCAGACAGAAGCAGGCAGGCAGACAGAGGCAGTCAGACACAGACTGTCAGATAGATACAGGCAGACGGAGACAGGCAGAGACAGGCAGACAGAGGCAGTCAGACACAGACTGTCAGATAGATACAGGCAGACGGAGGCAGGCAGAGACAGTCAGACACAGAGAGACAGAGACAGAGTCAGAGTCAGGCAGAGACCAACGGCAGGCAGGCAAGCAAACCGACAGGCAGTCAGACACAGACTGTCAGACAGATACAGTCAGACGGAGACAGGCAGGCAGACAGGCAGAGACACTCAGGCAGTCAGGCAGACACAGTCAAGCAGAGACCGTCAGACAGACAGACAGAGACAGTCAGACACAGAGACAGAGTCAGACAGAGACAGACAGGCAGGCAGACAGACAGACACAGGCAGTCAGACACAGACTGTCAGACAGATATAGGCAGACAGAGACAGTCAGGCTGACAGGCAGAGACAGGCAAGCAGAGACAGGCAGGCAGGCGGAGACAGTCAGGCGGAGGCAGGCATACAGACAGGCAGACACAGTCAGGCAGAGACAGGCAGGCAGGTGGAGACATGCAGACAGGGACAGACAGAGGCACAGGCGGAGACAGTCAGGCGGACAGGCAGAGGCAGGCAGACAGTCAGGCAGGCACAGGCAGGCAGGCACACAGGCGGAGGCAGTCAGGCAGACACAGTCAAGCAGAAACAGGCAGGCAGACAGTCAGGCGGAGACAGTCAGGCGGAGACAGTCAGGCGGAGACAGTCAGGCGGAGACAGTCAGGCGGGCAGGCAGAGACAGGCATACAGACAGACAGAGACGGTCAGACACAGAGAGACAGAATCAGTGTCAGACAGAGACCGCAGGCAGGCAGGCGGAGACTGTCAGGCACACAGGTGGTCAAGCAGAGACAGGCAGGTAGGGACAGACATAGAGACAGGCAGGCAGGTAGGGACAGACATAGAGACAGGCAGGCAGGTAGGGACAGACAGGCAGACAGAGACAGGCCGAGACAGTCAGGCAGACAGGGACAGGCAGGCAGGTAGAGACGGGCAGACAGGGACAGACAGACACAGGCAGAGGCAGGCAGGCAGGTAGAGACGGGCAGACAGGGACAGGCAGAGACAGGCAAGCAGGTAGAGACGGGCAGACAGGGACAGGCAGGCAGGCAGAGGCAGAGACAGGCAGGCGGACAGGCAGAGGCAGTCAGGCAGCGACAGACAGGCAGGCAGGCAGGCACAGGCAGGCAGGCACAGGCAGACAGTCAGGCAGATAGAGGCAGACAGGCGGAGACAGTCAGGCAGACAGGCGGAGACAGTCAGGCAGAGACTGTCAGACAGATACAGGCAGGCGGAGACAGTCAGGCAGAGAGACAGACAGGCTGAGACAGTCAGGCACAGGCAGGCAGGCACAGGCAGACAGGCAGGTAGAGACGGGCAGACAGGGACAGACAGACACAGGCAGAGGCAGGCAGGCAGGTAGAGACGGGCAGACAGGGACAGGCAGAGACAGGCAGGCAGGTAGAGACGGGCAGACAGGGACAGAGACAGGCAGAGGCAGAGACAGGCAGGCGGACAGGCAGAGGCAGTCAGGCAGCGACAGGCAGGCAGGCACAGGCAGACAGTCAAACAGAGTCAGGCAGACAGGCGGAGACAGTCAGGCAGAGACAGGCAGTCAGACATAGACTGTCAGACAGATACAGCAGACGGAGACAGTCAAACAGACAGGCGGAGACAGTCAGGCAGAGAGACAGACAGGCTCAGGCAGGCAGGCAGTCAAACAGACAGGCGGAGACAGTCAGGCAGAGAGACAGAGACAGTCAGGCAGACGGACAGGTGGAGACAGTCAGGCAGAGACAGGCAGGCAAACCGACAGGCAGTCAGACATAGACTGTCAGACAGATACAGGCAGACGGAGACAGGCAGGCACACAGGCGGAGACAGTCAGGCAGGCAGACAGGCAGAGACAGTCAGGCAGTCAGGCAGACACAGTCAAGCAGAGACAGGTAGGCAGGCAGGCACAGGCAGACAGGCAGAGACAGTCAGGCAGAGACAGTCAGACGGAGTCAGACAGAGACAGGCAGGCAGAGACAGGCATACAGACAGACAGACAGTCAGACACAGAGAGACAGAGTCAGAGTCAGACAGAGACAGGCAGGCAGAGACCGACGGCAGGCAGGCAGACACAGACTGTCAAACAAACATAGGAAGACGGAGACAGGCAGTCAGACACAGACTGTCAGACAGATATAGGCAGACGGAGACAGGCAGTCAGACACAGACTGTCAGACAGATATAGGCAGGCAGAGACAGTCAGGCAGGCAGAGACAGTCAGGCAGGCAGAGACGGTCAGACAGAGACAGGCAGGCAGGCGGAGACAGACAGAGACAGGCAGGCAGACAGAGACAGGCATACAGACAGACAGACAGGTAGAGACAGGCAGACAGGCAGAGACAGTCAGGCGGATAGGCAGAGGCAGGCAGGCAGACAGAGACAGGCCGAGACAGTCAGGCACAGGCAGGCAGGCAGACAGAGACAGGCAGACACAGTCAGGTAGAGACAGGCAGCGACAGGCAGGCAGGCAGGCAGACAGAGACAGGGCGAGGCAGGCAGGCAGACAGGCGGAGAGACAGACAGTCAGGCAGAGACAGGCGGAGAGACAGACAGTCAGGCAGACAGGCGGAGATGGACAGTCAGGCAGAGACAGTCAGACGGAGCAGTCAGGCAGGCAGGCACAGACTGGCAGGCAGGCACAGACTGGCAGGTAGAGACAGTCAGGCAGACAGGCGGAGGCAGACAGACAGACACAAGCAGACAGACAGACACAAGCAGACAGAGACAGGCTGTCAGACAGATACAGGCAGGCGGAGACAGGCTGTCAGACAGATACAGGCAGGCGGAGACAGACAGAGTCAGGCAGGCAGACAGAGGCAGTCAGACACAGACAGACAATCAAACCAACACGGGCAGACAGAGACAGGCAGATGCAGACGGAGACAGGCAGATGCAGGCGGAGGCAGGCAGACAGACAGAGACAGGCAGTCAGACACAGGCAGACTGTCAGACGGAGACAGGCACGCGGAGGCAGGAAGGCGGAGACAGACAGAGAGAGACAGTCAGAGACAGGCATGCAGAGACAGGCAGGCAGACAGAGGCAGTCAGATACAGACAGACAGTCAAACCGATACAGGCAGAGACAGACAGGCAGACGGATGCAGGCAGATAGAGACAGTCAGACACAGGCAGAGGCGCAGATGGAGACAGGCAGAGACAAACAGACAGAGGCAGGCAGGCAGAGGCAGGCAGAGACGGTCAGACAGACAAAGACAGGCAGGCAGTGAGACAGTCTGACAGGCAGGCAGGCCGCGGCAGACAGAGGCAGGCAGAGACAGTCAGGCAGGCGGAGGCAGATAGGCAGATGGAGGCAGGCAGACAGACAGTCAGACACAGATAGGCAGAGAGGCAGGCAGAGACAGGCAGGCAGGCAGGCACGCAGAGGCAGACAGAGACCGGCAGGCAGGCAGAGACAGTCAGACAGAGAGGCAGAGAGTCAGGCAGAGACGCAGGCAGTCAGATAAACAGAGGCAGAGAGTCAGGCAGGCAGGCAGACAGAGACAGTCAGGCCGAGGCAGACAGAGGCAGGCGGGCAGACAGAGACAGTCAGAAGGCAGTCAGTCAGACAGAGGCAGGCAGAGACAGACAGACAGTCAGACAGAGACCGCCAGTCAGGCAGGCAGAGACAGTCAGACAGAGACAGACAGTTAGACAGGCAGAGGCAGACAGAGATAGAGAGGCAGGCAGAGAGTCAGGCACACACGCAGAGAGTCAGACAGACGCGCAGGCAGGCAGACACGCAGTCAGTCAGGCAGGCAGAGAGAGACAGTCAGACAGAGACAGGCCGCCAGGCAGAGACAGGCCGCCAGGCAGATAGACAGACAGTCAGGCAGAGACAGTCAGAAGACAGACAGAGGCAGGCAGACACGGACAGTCAGATAGACAGACAGACAGAGACAGGCAGTCAGGCAGGCAGAGACAGTCACACAGAGACAGGCAGGCAGACAGAGGCAGTCAGACCGAGATAGGTAGGCAGAGACAGTCAGATAGAAAGACAGTCAGATAGAAAGACAGTCAGATAGAAAGACAGTCAGATAGAAAGAGGCAGGCAGGCAGGCAGACAGGCCAAGGCAGAGAGAGACAGGCAGACAGAGACAGTCAGAAGGCAGGCAGAGACAGTCAGACAGAGACAGGCTGACAGTCAGACAGAAACAGGCAGGCAGGCAGAGGCAGTCAGACACAGACACCCAGTCAGACAGAGACAGAGAGACAGACAGGCAGGCGGCACCAGGCAGGCAGGCAGAGACAGTCAGACACAGACAGACAGAGGGAGGCTGACACAGACAGACAGACAGTCAGACAGAGACAGACAGTCAGACAGAGACAGGCAGGCAGACAGAGACAGGCAGGCAGGCAGAGACAGTCAGACAGAGACAGGCAGGCAAACAGTCAGACAGCGACAGGCCGACAGTCAGACAGAGACAGGCAGGCAGGCGGCGCCAGGCAGGCAGGCAGGCAGACAGACAGACAGAGGCAGACAGGCGGAGGCAGGCAGTCGGAGACAGACAGACAGTCAGAGGCAGGCAGGCAGAGACAGACAGGCAGACAGAGACCTTTTTAAAATTAACAAGAACATGTGATTAACACACTTAATAGCTGCGACCGAGTGTGATTTAAAAGAATGCTGATTACCAGAAGTTAAATAGGGGTTGTAAGATCCACTATTTGAAACGAGTCAAGAGCCAATTCGATTGTACTTTGGATTTGGGTGGAATGAGAATGCACGTCGGTTGAAAGAGATTGATGTTTTAGTTTAAACTGTTCTGAGTCCTGCTTCATAAATATAAAGGAGGGCTTCATAACTTATAAAGCTGCTGTTCCTCCACCATTGTTCTGCAGAAATTACTGAATCAAACGACAGAATATGACCAGCATCATAAGATAGGAGTAGAAGTAAGGCCATTCGGCCAATCAAGTCCACTTTGCCATTTAAATCATGGCTGATGGGCATTTCAACGACACTTCCCTCAACTCTCCCTGTAGCCCTTGACTCCTTTTGAGATCAAGAATTTGTTGATCTCTGCCTGAATTCACAAGCCCACCACTCTCTGGCTGAAGACGTGTCGTCTCGTTTCAGTTTTAAATTTGCCCCCTCTAATTTTAAGGCTGTGCCCACGGGTCCTACTCTCCCCGCCTAACGGAAACAACTTCCTAGCGTCCACCCCTTCTAAACCATACATTATCACTGACAGTTCCCTCGTTAGATTTGACATATTGCATTTGAGAAGGAAATGGCCTGTTTCCATCATTCCAGAGTACTTTTCTTAATCATTGTATTTATTTGTCGGCCCAATAAAGGAATTAATTTTATTTGATAGCTCAATAAGTTAAAACTGTAATTGAAGTTAGTTTTCTTCCTCCTTTGTAGTGGATCTGTTGGAGTTGCACACAGCACAACACGTCTTTGATCGACACAAATTGACACAAAACGAGCAACTTCTAAATGTAACTGAAGTAATCAACTGTTTAACGTCCATTTATGATGGTTTGGAACAAAATCACAAAGACTAGGTCAATGTGTCACTCTGTGTCAACATGTGTCTGAACTGGCTGCTGAACGTCTTTGATACGTATGTATGATTTACACTTGAATGTAGTATGTTTAGATTGTCCTAAGGTGCATTAAACTGCATCCTACATTTTGGATTTTGATCAGTTAAGTAAATGTGAAGATTGTCAACTGATTAAAATCAATCCTAGTATTGTTGACATAAGGTTTCAGTATGTTCTAATTTCATTTCAGTGCAAGTGATAAAGTAGTTGAAAGTTTTAGCGACTTTTGTTTTAAATCACAAAATTGAAACTGATATAGAACATAGAACGTAGAACAGTACAGCACAGAACAGGCCCTTCAGCCCACGATGTTGTGCCGACCATATACTTTTGATTCCATTTGGTCAAATCTGTACAGGATCATGGAGACATCTTGACACTGATTGTAATGCTCTTCACGGTGACAAATGTGAGTGCTGGAGAAAGACGTGTATAAAGTACACAATATGAACATCATCCAGTTAATGTCAAGGAATAAACAGCCAGATGCAGAATAAGTTTTTATGTGACCCTCAATCTCGTAGAGTCATACAGCATAGAAACACCATGTCTATGCCTCCCAACAAACACCAAACTACACTAATCTCATTTATCTACACTTGGTCCCTAGCCTACTTTGACCTAGCATTTTAAATGCTCATCCCAGATGCTTTTTAAATGTTGAGAATACCTGCCTCAACTACCCTCTCAGGCAGCGTGCTCCATATGTCCACTTTGTTGATGAAAAAGCTTTTCCTCAGACTTCCTCCAAAGCATTTAATCCTCACCTTAAACTTGTGCCATCTGGTCTTAGACACATGTGCCATGGGGAAAGGATTCTCACAATGTATTCTGCCAGGGCCTGTCATAATTTTTTCTGCCTCAATCATATCCCGACCCCCACCTCAGCTTCCTCTGCTACAAGAAACACAAATCCAGCATACCAGTCTATCTCGCAACTGAGACTTTTTAACCTAGCCAGTATCTTGAAGAGCATTAACTGTGCCATTGTGGTATTTTCCAGACTAATTGTCGTTCAGCTTATCTCAGTCAGATTGTTTAGTAAGCTCCATTTAGGAATAATGTTATGCACTTCACTTGGAAATGTATTAAGACTGTGACAGTATATTGGGGAATCCTTGCAAGTGGAGAGATTTTTATTTTCTTTCAGTCCAAGCTGGATATAATTCTAGGATTTGGAGATGAACGTCCAGGGTTAAACCTCCGGTGTCCTTCTATCCACCCCAAATCACCTCCAATTTTCCATTTATATAAAATTGAGCTTTGTTTGCATGAGGTGTGTTCCAATATTAAATCGTTGTTGCGACTGTAAATTTTGACATTCTTCATTAGGTACGTACCCTTCATATTGATAGCGGCTCAAGGTGCTTCAGGGTGTCAAAACCAAAATGTTGCATTTTCCAGTGAAATTGTAGACATTGAGCTGAAATTCTCGCGAGGGAGCACTGAACGGCGTGCATTATTTCTGAGTACCGCCCTCATTAATACTTATTCCATTTTTGTACCTGCCAGACAGAAACTAGACGCTCAGAATTAGCGAAATGAAATTCTGAGTGGGTGTGTGATGCTTGCACATTGCTCAATGCTCTTCAGGACCTCCAACTTGGGCAGTAGTCACCAGCATCTGCAGCCACACCCATCAGTAGCACCCCATGTCCACAGTTTTGACATGTGGCATGTTCCAGCCTCAGCACATCATGGCACATCTCAGATCTGCTTTCAGTACTCTTCTGTACTTCATTGCTGCATTTTGGATTGCTACTGCCAGGGCACTTTTATATGCAGGGACAGGCACCCATTCGTGTATTGGGCCACGTTACACATCAGGACACCTTGCTTGAGCTCTCCACTCTCATTTTGTCCCTGCATGAATGCTAACAGCTCCTCTGCCTTGTCTTCATTTGCTTTGTCTTTTTATGGGTTGCCCCCTCCGCCACATCTCTCAGACTCATAACACTAGTATGTTGATTAACCTTTTGGCATCGAGACAAAGCCAGACAGCTTGTCATGTTTGTCAGCAGTCATCAATCAAAGGAGTGGGTGTGTTGCCGTTTAGCACCGTGATATGTTGATCTCACACCTGCAGCATGTGCCAGCTGCAGAAGCACAGAACGCGTTGCATTGTCTCCAACCACATGGTCGTTCTTCAGGTTCTGAGGGGAATGGTCTGTAGTCAAGGGAGGCAGTTCCAGGCAGCAGATCGAGGTAACTCCAGGGCATTGTCTGATATCACTCGAGGGGCTTGGATGCAATCAGTTGGCTGCTCAGGATGATCATGGTCAGGACACTGTCCTCATAGGTTGTGAGAAGTCAAACGTTAGACACCTCACTACCTGTGTTGGCTCTTTCTGCCCTACGGTGGGCTGTTTTTCCTGGAATGAAACAAAGGGAGTGATTGAGTGAGATGAAATGAGCTGGTGCATTTGTTAGTGCTCATGTATGTTTGGGAAGGGAGGTGAGGTCTCCTAAGTGAGAGCAAGAGGCACAGAGAACATAGAGGATTAATAGCCTTGGGCCCTCAAGTAGGCGAGAGCAAGTGAAGACAGACATTGAATGCTTTGGTGAGAATGGTATTACATGAGCTGTGCTGAAGGGTGGTGCAGAATTAGAGAGAGTGTGAATGTGAGGTAGCACAGACCAATGATACCAGTCACGGTTGGACATAGAGCAGTTTTTCCGCCATCTTCGTCTCCGTGCCTACTTCTTCAACCAGGAACCTAACCCTCCTTCCACTGACCCCTTCACCCGCTTCCAACACAAGTCCTCCTCCTGGACACCACCCCTAGGCCTCCTACCCTCCCTCGACCTCTTCATCTCCAACTGCCGTCGAGACGTTAACCACCTCAACCTCTCCACCCCTCTCACCCACTCCAACCTCTCCCCCGCAGAACGGGCAGCCCTCCGCTCCCTCCGCTCCAACCCCAACCTCACCATCAAACCCGCAGACAAGGGTGGCGCAGTGGTAGTATGGCGCACTGACCTCTACATCGCTGAGGCCAGACGCCAACTCTCCGACACCACCTCCTACTGCCCCCTCGATCATGACCCCACACCCACGTGACCAAACCATCATCTCCAACACCATTCACGACCTCATCACCTCAGGGGACCTCCCACCCACATCCTCCAACCTCATTGTTCCCCAACCCCGCACGGCCGTTTCTATCTCCTTCGCAAAATCCACAAACCTGCCTGCCCTGGTCGACCCATCGTCTCAGCCTGCTCCTGCCCCACCGAACTCATCTCCACCTATCTGGACTCCATTTTCTCCCCTTTGGTCCAGGAACTCCCCACCTACGTCCGTGACACCACCCACGCCCTCCACCTCCTCCAGGACTTCCAATTCCCTGGCCCACAACACCTCATATTCACCATGGACGTCCAGTCCCTGTACACCTGCATTCCGCATGCAGATGGCCTCAAAGCCCTCTGCTTCTTCCTGTCCCGCAGGCCCGACCAGTCCCCCTCCACCGACGCTCTCATCCGCCGAGCTGAACTCGTCCTCACCCTCAACAACTTCTCTTTTGACTCCTCCCACTTCCTACAGACTAAGGGGGTGGCCATGGGCACCCGCATGGGCCCCAGCTATGCCTGCCTCTTCGTAGGTTACGTGGAACAGTCCCTCTTCCGTACCTACACAGGCCCCAAACCACACCTCTTCCTCCGGTACATTGATGACTGTATCGGCGCCGCCTCTTGCTCCCCAGAGGAGCTCGAACAGTTCATCCACTTCACCAACACCTTCCACCGCAACCTTCAGTTCACCTGGGCCATCTCCAGCACATCCCTCACCTTCCTGGACCTCTCAGTCTCCATCTCAGGCAACCAGCTTGTAACTGATGTCCATTTCAAGCCCACCGACTCCCACAGCTACCTAGAATACACCTCCTCCCACCCACCCTCCTGCAAAAATTCCATTCCCTATTCTCAATTCCTCCGCCTCCGCCGCATCTGCTCCCACGATAAGACATTCCCCTCCCACACATCCCAGATGTCCAAGTTCTTTTAGGACAACAACTTTGCCACCACAGTGATCGAGAACGCCCTTGACCGCGTCTCCCGTATTTCCCGCAACACATCCCTCACACCCCGCGCCCGCCACAACCGCCCGAAGAGGATCCCCCTCGTTCTCACACTCCACCCTAGCAACCTCCGGATACAACGCATCATCCTCCGACACTTTCACCATTTACAATCCGACCCCACCACCCAAGACATTTTTCCATCCCCACCCCTGTCTGCTTTCCGGAGAGACCACTCTCTCCGTGACTCCCTTGTTCGCTCCACACTGCCCTGCAACCCCACCACACCCGGCACCTTCCCCTGCAACCGCAGGAAATGCTACACTTGCCCCCACACCTCCTCCCTCACCCCTATCCCAGGCCCCAAGATGACATTCCACATCAAGCAGAGATTCACCTGCACATCTGCCAATGTGGTATACTGCATCCACTGTACCCGGTGTGGCTACCTCTACATTGGGGAAACCAAGCGGAGGCTTGGAGACCGCTTTACAGAACACCTCCGCTCAGTTCGGAACAAACAACTGCACCTCCCAGTCGCAAACCATTTCCACTCCCCCTCCCATTCTCTAGATGACATGTCCATCATGGGCCTCCTGCACTGCCACAATGATGCCACCCGAAGGTTGCAGGAACAGCAACTCATATTCCGCCTGGGAACCCTGCAGCCATATGGTATCAATGTGGACTTCACCAGTTTCAAAATCTCCCCTTCCCCTATTGCATCCCTAAACCAGCCCAGTTCGTCCCCTCCCCCCACTGCACCACACAACCAGCCCAGCTCTTTTCCCCCCCCCCCACCCACTGCATCCCAAAACCAGTCCAACCTGTCTCTGCCTCCCTAACCTGTTCTTCCTCTCACCCATCCCTTCCTCCCTCCGCCAGCCGCACCCCCATCTACCTACTAACCTCATCCCACCTCCTTGACCTGTCCGTCTTCCCTGGACTGACCTATCCCCTCCCTACCTCCCCACCTATACTCTCTCCACCTATCTTCTTTACTCTCCATCTTCGGTCCGCCTCCCCCTCTCTCCCTATTTATTCCAGTTCCCTCTCCCCATCCCCCTCTCCGATGAAGGGTCTAGGCCCAAAACGTCAGCTTTTGTGCTCCTGAGATGCTGCTTGGCCTGCTGTGTTCATCCAGCCTCACATTTTATTATCTTGGAATTCTCCAGCATCTGCAGTTCCCATTATCTCCAATGAGGCTCCTCTTCTGTTGGAGCAGAGGTCACTGATCTTGCAGCACTGCTGTATGGCTCTTTTGGTGGTTGAGACTGCCTTGACACTGGACAGACTCAGATGAGTCTGGCCGAGTCTTGTGTCGTGGCCTCCTGTGCTTGTCTTTGGGAAAGAGGACAGTCCTCCACTGCACCAATCCATCCACCAGGATTTCCAGGTCTCCAACTGTAAAGTAAGGTGCTAATTTCCCCTTTCCTGCCCTGTCTGGGACAAATGCTATGAACTGTATAAGGCAGTTCTGGATTCTGGGCATTTTACTGGTTCACAATAGCCTTTAAACATGGCACTAGTGCCAGTAATACCGGGATGTTTCAGTGGTGGCAAACACTTGCAGTTACGATGAGTGGAAAACTAACGAGCGTCGGCTGAGAGAGGCGCAACAGGAGCATTGTTGCTAGTTATTGAAAAGGTTTGCAACAACAGAGTGAGAAAATTTGTCAGGTGTTTTGGAGAGATACTGTCCTTGCAGTGCAATAAAAATAACACTGAACTGATTCACTCCAGTGTTTTGGACCTTCAGATTTCAGAACAGAATTAGACCATTCAGCCCATTGAGTGGGATCTATCATTCTCAACCTCCTGTGTCCTTACTAAGCAAGAACATGTCTATCTATGCCTGAAATCAACTCTGACTTGGCTTCCACAGCTTTCTGCATCAATGAGTTCCACAGATTCACAACTTTCTGACTGAAGAAATTCTTCCTCAACTCCATCCTGAAGGGTGGTCCCTTTGACTCTGAGGCTGTACCCTCAGGTCCTGGTCTCTCCTACTTGTGGAAACATCATCTCCATGTCCACTCTATCCAGGCCTGAATTACCTTCAGTGTGACCCCCTTCATCCTTCTAAACTCCATCAAGTACAGGCCCAGAGTTCTCAGCCACTCCTCACTTCATCCCCAGGATTATGTTTGAGAACCTCATCTAGACCCTGACAAAGGCCAGCACATCCTTCCTTAGATAGATGGCCAAAAACTGCTCTTAATATTCCAAATGCAATATGACCAGAGCCTTACACAGCCTCAGCCACACATCTCTGCTCTTGTATTTTTGCCGTCTTGAAATGAATGCTGACATTGCATTTGCCTTCCCAACTGCCAACTGAAACTGCATGTTAAAAGAATCCTGAATTGGGTCATCTTTGTGCTTCAGATTTCTGAAGCCTTTCCCAATTTAGAAAATAGTCTATGCCTGTACTTCCACTTCTCCACAGACTCTCTGTGACCTCCCCACTTCCTCAACACTACTTGCCTCTCCACCTATCATAGAACATAGAACACAGAAAATAGAACAGTACAGCACAGAACAGGCTCTTCAGCCCACGATGTTGTGCCGACCATTGATCCTCATGTATGCACCCGCAAATTTCTGTGACCATATGCATGTCCAGCAGTCTCTTAAATGACCCCAATGACCTTGCTTCCACAACTGCTGCTGGCAACGCATTCCATGTCCTCACAACTCTGCGTAAAGAACCCGCCTCTGACATCCCCTCTCTACTTTCCTCCAACCAGCTTAAAACTATGACCCCTCGTGTTAACCTTTTCTGCCCTGGAAAATAGTCTCTGGCTATCAACGCTATCTATGCCTCTCATTATCTTGTATACCTCAATTAGGTCCCCTCTCCTCCTCCTTTTCTCCAATGAGAAGAGTCCGAGCTCAGTCAACCTCTCTTCATAAGATAAGCCCTCCAGTCCAGGCAGCATCCTGGTAAACCTCCTCCTGAACCCTCTCCAAAGCATCCATATCTTTCCTATAATAGGGCGACCATAACTGGACGCAGTATTCCAAGTGCGGTCTAACCAAAGTTTTATAGAGCTGCAACAAGATCTCATGACTCTTAAACTCAATCCCCCTGTTAATGAAAGCCAAAACACCATATGCTTTCTTAACAACCCTGTCCACTTGGGTGGCCATTTTAAGGGATCTCCGTATCTGCACATCAAGATCCCTCTGTTCCTCCACACTGCCAAGAATCCTATCCTTAATCCTGTACTCAGCTTTCAAATTCGATCTTCCAAAATGCATCACCTCGCATTTATCCAGGTTGAACTCCATCTGCCACCTCTCAGCCCATCTCTGCATCCTGTCAATGTCCCGCTGCAGCCTGCAACAGCCCTCTATACTGTCAACGACACCTCCGACCTTTGTGTCGTCTGCAAACTTGCTGACCCATCCTTCAATCCCCTCATCCAAGTCATGAATAAAAATTACAAACAGTAGAGGCCCAAGGACAGAGCCCTGTGGAACCCCACTCACCACTGACTTCCAGGCAGAATATTTTCCTTCTACTTGTCTCTCTGTTATGCCCCGAGCGAAAAAGCAATGAAAGTGCCGCTAATTTTTTGCACGGCGAGCTGCTGAATATTAACCAGTCTCTCACCATTGCCATCACCTTGCTCTTGTGAAGACAGACATGGATAAAGTTCTCAAAGCTGATAGAAAATTGAAAGCCCTCACATCCTGTGACGATGGTAAGTTTCCTTTCTTTAAAAAAAAATGCTTGCAGTTTAGTTGGCATAATAAAGACCACAGTGGCTCTGGGTAACACTGCTGTCTCACGGCACCAGCAACTTGGGTTTACTTCCACCCTTTGGTGTGTGTGGAGTTTGCACGTTCTCCATGTGTCTGCATGGGTTTTCTCCGGGTGCTCCAGTTTCCTCCCACAGTCAAAAGATGTGCAACGTAGGTGGATTGGTCATGCTAAATTTCCCAAGGTGCTCAGTGATGTGTATGTTAGATGAGTTATAGGTGGATGGGTCTGGGTGGGATGCTGTGAGGGGCAGTGTGGACATGTTGGGCTGACGGACGTGTTTCCACGCTGTAAGGATTCTCTGATTCATGATTCTATGATCTTACTGAGCGCAAAGGTACAATATCGGCTGGTCATATTTGTCTCACCTCTTTACACATGGACAGTAAAGCTTTAATTTCAGTTTCTATGCTTTTGCAACGTGTCTGCTGTCTATAACAAGGCTGACTAGATCTCCTTCTCTAATGCGCATCTCCTGTCCCCTAACACCAGGAGGTGACACTTGCTTGTCACTTAGTACAATCAGTAAAACAATAGCCTCCATATTACATCCAGCGGCTTCTCAACGCTCACATACTGTTCTTTTTTGGCTCCACGTATTGACTGCTCGTCATTTCTTATTCCTCATCTCATCTCTCTCTCACACACTGTCTCTCTCGCTCTCTGTCTGTATCTCTCCTCTCCCTATTCTCCCCCAACACTTGACTCAGGCACAAACAGAAGTTCACGGTCACACTATGTTGCACATGCATATCCTATCCCTCATGCACAAACGTACTATCCACACACAGACACAGACACACACACAGAGGCACACACGCACACACAGGCACACAGTCACATTCTCACTCATTCATAGTCCATACTGTCACACAATCATGCATGGCCTTGCACACATTCCGTGGCACACTTGCATGCCCTGTCGTAGGATCTTTTGCCAATGTTCATACTCTCACCACACAGACACACGCACACTCCCACAAAACTCTCCCTCACACACTTAGGCTGACAAATTCACTTCCTCTCAAGCTCACTCGCTCTCACAGACACACTCACTCCCTCATGCATGCTGTAACACTCCCTTTTGTGCTGACTCTCGTTTACACACTCTCGAGCACAGTCACTGGCGCACACATTCTGTCGTGCGCACGCTCACACTTTCATGCACTGTCTTTGCACTCTTGAACACAATCATATGCTCACCTCTCTCTTGCACGCAGTCAATTTGATTTGAGTCATCATTATCACATGTGCCTAGGTACAGAGATCTGTCTATAGATCACGCAGTATAGACAGATCATACCATACAAGGTGCATTAGTGAAATGGAACATAGTGACAGCTACAGAGAGCGAGATCAAAATTAGTTTTAAAATTTTAAGTGTTCTATTCCGATGTGCAGGAACAGCGGTGAAGAAGCTGTTCTGGGATCTGTTCACACGTGAATACTAACTTTTTGACATCTTCCCTTCAGAAAAGGGTAGAAGAGAGTGTAATTGGGGGGTGAGAAAGGCCTTTGATTATGTCAGTTGCTTTCCTGAGGCAGCGGTAAGTATAGGTGGATTCAATGAATGGAAGGCTGATTTGCATGGTGGACTATGTTATTTTCATGACTCTGGAGTTTGTTGTTTTCTTCGGAAGAGCAGCTGCCATACCATGCTGTGATATGCATCCAGATAGGATGCTTTCTCTGGTACATCAATGAAAGTTGCCCTTTATATTTGAATTGCCTTAGCCTCCTTGGAAGTAGACACATTGGTGTGCTTTTTTGCCCATTGCGACAATCTGGGTGGACCAGATTTTTCACAGTCATTGATGTGACTCCATTATGGCGTGTTAACCAGGTCAACCATGTCATTCAGGGTATCCTGAAGGAGGAGGACCGTAAGACACAGCTCAATGTACACATTGGTAAGATGAGTGATGAGGTCTTGCATCAAGCGTTCCGAGAGCTAGGCAGTGGGTTAAATAGCAGGACCTGTAAAGTTGTAATCTCTGGATTATTCGTGGTGCCACATGCTGAGAAGGCAAGAAAAAGGGGAAGAAAACAGATGAATGCTTGGCTCAAGTGTTTGTGTTGGGGGTGGATTTAGACACTTGGATCTGAAGGACAATTTGTGGGGATGGTATATCCTCTACAAGTGGGCTAGTCTGCAGCTGAACCAGAAAGGAACCAAAATCCTTGCACGAGGGTTTGCTAATGTGGTGAGGAATTTAAGCGAGAGGCCTGCAAGCAGTGGGCAATGGAAGAGCAGGTAATTCACTGAGGGGTGAGAAACTAATAAAATAAAGATTATATTAGGGGATTTGAACTTTACAACATTAATTGAGATAACATAAAAGTTTGACTTGGGAAATAATTCTTTAAATACATTTGAGAGATGATTTAACATCAACATGTCGACGAGCTTGTCAGGGACAGTGCAATGCTGGACCTATTTCTGGGACACAAAGCCAGTGTTCAGGGTGACAGTGGCTAAGTGCATAAGTCCCTGTGACCATGACAACAGACTTTTCAACATGGGAGAGGAGATCTGTTTAAAACAAATGTTTTTGGCTTAGGGTAAGGCATATTTTATTGAAACAAGGCAGGATCTGGGTAAAATATTTTGGGAAGTGACTTGCGGGCGAATCTACAGCTGTATAGTTGGATACGTCCAGAAAAGGAACTGGGAGAGTAAAGGCCAGTTATATTCCGTTTTGGGTGAAATTTATGATCAACAAGCCTGGAGAACCCTGGATCTTGAGGAATGTTCAGGACATGTTTATGACAAGTGCAAAGGGAGCAAATGAATGGATGACTAGTGACGTATAAAAATGAAGCGTGAAGAAACGGTGGTGGCCAAGATTGGAAAGAATATCAAGATATTCTACAGGCATATCAAGCAGGAGAATAACCAGGGAAAGAGTAGGGCCAATTAGAAACCGTGGTGTACGAGGGGTGATGGGGCAATCTGTGTTTGGAAGTGAAGGGCATTGATACAGTAGACAAGTGCCTCCCATCTGTCCTCCCTTCAAGGAGGAGCATTGAATTGTATAAAGCAGGAAGATGCAGTGTGAAATTGAAATTATTGGCTGGTTTAAAAGTGAACAAATCCCCAGTTGTTTCCAAGACTGCTGTGGGAGAAGAGAAAGAAAATCTCTTCAGAGATAGTAGGAACTGCAGAGGTAGCACAGAACAATGAGGCTCTTCCTCTGTTGGAGCAGAGGTCATTGATCTTGCAGCACTGCTGGATGGTTCTTTCGGTGGTTGAGACTGCATTGACACTGGACAGCCTCAGATCAGTCTGGCCGAGTCTTGTGTCGTGGTCTCCTGTGCTTGTCCTTGGGAAAGAGGACAGTCCTCCACTGCACCAATCCATCCACCAGGACCTCCAGGCCCCTAACTGTAAAATAAGTTGCTAATTTCCCCTTTCCTGCCCTGTCTCGGACAAATGCTATGAACTGTATAAGGCAGTTCTGGATTCTGAGCATTTTACTGGTTCACAATATCCATTAAACGTGGCACCAGTGACAGTAATACCGGGATGGTCCAGTTACGATGAGCGGGAGAACTAACTAGCGTCGGCTGAGAGAGGCACAACAGGAGCATTGTTGCTAGTTATTGAATAGGTTTGCCACAACAGAGTGAGAAAATTTGTTAGGTGTTTTGGAGAGATACTGTCCTTGCAGTGCAATAAAAATGACACTGAACTGATTCATTCCAGTGTTTTAGACCTGAAGATTGAAGAACAGAATTAGACCATTCAGCCCATTGAGTGGGATCTATCATTCTCAATCCCATTCTCCTGTGTCCATACTAAGCAAGAATATATCTATCTATGCCTGAAATCAACTCTGACTTGGCCACCACAGGTTTCTGCATCAACGAGTTCCACAGATTCACAACTTTCTGACTGAATAAATTCCTCCTCATCTCCATCCTGAAGGGTGGTCCCTTTGACTCTGAGGCTGTGCCCTCAGGTCCTGGCCTCTCCTACTCGTGGAAACATCATCTCCATGTCCACTCTATCCAGGCCTAAATTACCTTCAGTGTGATCCCCTTCGTCCTTCTAAACTCCATCGAGTACAGACCCAGAGTTCTCAGCCACTCCTCACATGACAGTGCCTTCATCCCCAGGATTATGTTTGAGAACCTCCTCTAGACCCTGACAAAGGCCAGCACATCTTCCTTAGATAGATGGCCAAAAACTGCTCTTAATATTACAAATGCAATGGGACCAGAGCCTTACACAGCCTCAGCAGTACATCTCTGCTCTTGTATTTTTGCCGTCTTGAAATGAATGCTGACGTTGCATTTGCCTTCCCAACTGCCAACTGAACCTGCATGTTAAAAGAATCCTGAACTGGGTCATCTTTGTGCTTCAGATTTCTGAAGCCTTTCCCCATTTAGAAAATAGCCTATGCCTGTACTGCCACTTCTCTACAGCCTCTCTGTGACCTCCCCACTTCCTCAACACTACTTGCTTCTCCACCTATCGAAATGTCATCTGCAAACTTAGCAACAACGCCCTGTGGACAACAATACCATTAGTTCCTTTGTCCAGATTGCTGATGTATAACGTGAATGGCTGTTGTCTGAACTCTGATGAGTGCGGAACTCCTGTAGTTGCTGGCTGCCATCCTGAAAAAGACCCTTTTATTGCCACTCTCTGCATTCTGCCAGTTAGCCGATCCTCTATCCATGCCAGTACCTACTCCCTAACACCATAAACTCATTTTTTTTTATTTTGAAGCCTCCTGTGTGGCACCTTAGAACATAGAACATAGAACATAGAACAGTACAGCACAGAACAGGCCCTTCAGCCCACAATGTTGTGCCGACCATTGATCCTCCTGGATGCACCCTCAAATTTCTGTGACCATATGCATGTCCAGCAGTCTCTTAAATGACCCCAATGACCTTGCTTCCACAACTGCTGCTGGCAACGCATTCCATGCTCTCACAACTCTCTGCGTAAAGAACCTGCCTCTGACATCCCCTCTATACTTTCCACCAACCAGCTTAAAACTATGACCCGTCGTGCTAGCCATTTCTGCCCTGGGAAATAGTCTCTGGCTATCGACTCTATCTATGCCTCTCATTATCTTGTATACCTCAATTAGGTCCCCTCTCCTCCTCCTTTTCTCCAATGAAAAGAGACCGAGCTCAGTCAACCTCTCTTCATAAGATAAGCCCTCCAGTCCAGGCAGCATCCTGGTAAACCTCCTCTGAACCCTCTCCAAAGCATCCACATCTTTCCTATAATAGGGCGCCCAGAACTGGACGCAGTATTCCAAGTGCGGTCTAACCAAAGTTTTATAGAGCTGCAACAAGATCTCACGACTCTTAAACTCAATCCCCCTGTTAATGAAAGCCAAAACACCATATGCTTTCTTAACAACCCTGTCCACTTGGGTGGCCATTTTAAGGGATCTATGTATCTGCACACCAAGATCCCTCTGTTCCTCCACGCTGCCAAGAATCCTATCCTTAATCCTGTACTCAGCTTTCAAATTCGACCTTCCAAAATGCATCACCTCGCATTTATCCAGGTTGAACTCCATCTGCCACCTCTCAGCCCATCTCTGCATCCTGTCAATGTCCCGCTGCAGCCTACAACAGCCCTCTACACTGTCAACGACACCTCCGACCTTTGTGTCGTCTGCAAACTTGCTGACCCATCCTTCAATTCCCTCGTCCAAGTCATTAATAAAAATTACAAACAGTAGAGGCCCAAGGACAGAGCCCTGTGGAACCCCACTCACCACTGACTTCCAGGCAGAATATTTTCCTTCTACTACCACTCGCTGTCTTCTGTTGGCCAGCCAATTCTGTATCCAAGCAGCTAAGTTCCCCTGTATCCCATTCCTCCTGACCTTGTGAATGAGCCTTCCATGGGGAACCTTATCAAATGCCTTACTGAAGTCCATATACACCACATCCACAGCTTGACCCTCATCAACCTTACTAGTCACATCCTCAAAAAACTCGATAAGGTTTGTAAGGCATGACCTACCCCTCACAAAGCCGTGTTGACTGTATTTGATCAAGCCATGCTCTTCCAGATGGTCATAAATCTTGTCCCTCAGAATCCTTTCTAACACCTTGCAGACGACAGACGTGAGACTTACCGGTCTATAATTGCCGGGGATTTCCCTATTTCCTTTCTTGAAGAGAGGAATTACATTTGCCTCTCTCCAGTCCTCAGGTACGACTCCAGTGGAGAGCGAGGATGCAAAGATCTTCGCAAGTGGCGAAGCAATTGCATTTCTCGCTTCCCAAAGCAGCCGAGGACAAATCTGATCCGGGCCTGGCGACTTGTCAATCTTAATGTTTGACAAAATTTTCAGTACATCAGCTTCCTCTATCTCTATCCATTCCAGCATGCACACCTGCTCTTCAAAGGTTTCATTCACTACACAGGTCGTTTCTTTCGTAAAGACAGAAGCAAAAAACTCATTTAGGGCTTCCCCTACCTCCTCAGGCTCCACACACAAGTTCCCTATGCTATCCCTGATCGGCCCTACTCTTTCTTTGACCATTCTCTTATTCCTCACGTAAGTGTAAAATGCCTTTGTGTTTTCCCGGATTCCTTCTGCCAAGCCTTTCTCGTGCCCCCTCCTGGCTCTCCTCAGACCATTTTTGAGCTCCTTCCTTGCCTGCATGTAATCCTCTCTAGCTGAACTTGACCCTAGCTTCCTCCACCTCATGTAAGCTACCTTCTTCCTTTTCACTAGAAGCTCCACCGCTCTCGTCATCCAAGGTTCCTTTATCTTACCCCGTCTTGCCTGTCTCAGAGGGACATATTTACTCATCACTCCCAACAACTGTTCCTTAAACCATCTCCACATGTCTATAGTTCCCTTACCATGGAACAACTGCTCCCAGTCCATGCTTCCTAACTCGTGTCTAATCGCATCATAGTTTCCTCTTCCCCAATTAAATATCCTCCCATTCTGCCTAATCCTCTCCTTCTCCATAGCTATGTAGAATGAGAGAGTGTTATGGTCACTATCACCAAAATGCTCTCCCACCACAAGATCTGATACCTGCCCCGGCTCGTTTCCGAGCACCAAGTCTAGAATGGCCTCTCCCCTCGTCGGCCTGTCAACGTACTGCGTTAGGAAACCCTCCTGAACACACCTTACAAAAACAGCTCCATTCAAATCTTCTGCTCGAAGGAGGTTCCAATCAATATTAGGAAAGTTAAAGTCACCCATTACAACAACCCTACTGCGTCCACACTTTTCCAAAATCTGTCGACCTATGCTTTCTACAATCTCCCTGCTGCTATTGGGGGGCCTGTAGTAAACCCCTAACGAGGTGACTACTCCCTTGCTGTTCCTAATTTCCACCCATACTGACTCAGTAGGCAGATCTTCCTCGACAATGGAAGCTTCTGTAGCTGTGATACCCTCTCTGATTAGTAGTGCTACACCCCCTCCTCTTTTTGCCCCCTCCCTATTCTTTTTAAATGTTCTAAACCCTGGAATATCCAGCAACCATTCCAGCCCATGAGAAACCCATGTCTCTGTTATGGCCACAACATCATAGCACCAGGTACTGATCCATGCTCTAAGTTCATCACTTTTATTCCTGATACTCCTTGCATTAAAGCAAACACACTTTAACCGATCCCTTGGTTCCTTCCCAGGAAAATCCTTCCCACTAGCTGGTCTACCTCTTGTTACTGCCTCACCTGCATCAACGCTCACCTCTGGTATACAGCTCAGGTTCCCACCCCCCTGCCATACTAGTTTAAACCCTCTCGAACTACTCGAGCAAACCTTCCACCCAGGACATTGGTCCCCTTCCAGTTCAGATGCAACCCGTCCTTCTTGTACAGGTCCCACCTTCCCCAGAAGGCATCCCAATTATCAACATATCTGAAACCCTCCCTCCTACACCAGCTGCGTAGCCACGTGTTCAGCTGCGCCCGTTCCCTGTTCCTCACCTCGCTATCTCGTGGCACCGGTAGTAAACCAGAGAACACTACTCTGTTCGTCCTGCTCTGCAGCTTCCATCCTAACTCCCTGAAATCACTTTTTATATCCTCAAACCTATTTCTGGCTATATCATTTGTGCCAATATGTAACACGATTTCTGGCTGTTCTCCCTCCCCTTTCAGAACTTTATACACCCGATCGGAGACGTCCCGGACCCTGGCACCAGGGAGGCAACATACCTTCCGGGAATCCCGATCTTGCCCACAAAATCTCCTGTCGATTCCCCTAACTATCGAGTCCCCTACCACGAGTACTTTTCTATTCTGCCCCCTTCCCTTCTTTGCCACAGTGTCAGGCTCAGTGCCAGAGAACTGACTACTATGGCTTTCCTCTGGTAGGTCAACCCCCCCAGCAGTATCCAAAACGGTATACTTATTGCTGAGGGGAATGCCCACAGGGGATCTCTGCACTGTCTGTCTGTCCCCTTTCCTCCCCCTAACTGTAACCCATCTATCCTCGTCCTGAGCCTTAGGAGTGACCAACTCCCGATAACTCCTCTCAATTACCCCCTCTGCCTCCCGAATGATCCGTAGTTCATCCAGCTCCAGCTCCATTTCCCTAACACGGTTTTCAAGGAGCTGTAGCTGGGTGCACTTCCCGCAGATGTAGCCAGCGGAGACGTGTGCCACATCTCCCAACTGCCACATTTTGCAGGAGGAGCAAGCAACTGCCCTAGCATCCATACCCCACTTATCTGAACACCCACTCAATACTAAAGCAGAAAGCTCACTTCAAGTAATAATAACAAATTAATAACAAACTTATGTTCAATAGAGAAAGTTTAGAATGAACCTTACCTTATTAACTAGGTTAGAGGAGGAGGGCGGGTGGGAGACACTACAGTTGTAGAGTCTCGGGTTAAGCCGCCTTGCTGATATATATGGTCACTGCTTTCCTTCCCGGCTGCCCCTCTGGTCCTCGTCACTTCCTCTGATGCTCCCGCTCCTTCTCTTAGCTGCAGTCTTCCGGGTCCGTCTTGCCTCCGCTGCTGCTCGCACTCAAAAAGGCCGTTGGCGTCGAAGCCTTGTCAAAGGCTTTCTGGAAATCCAAACAGATAAAGTTCAATGGCTCTCTTTTGTTTTTCACTCACTGGTTACCTTCTCAAAGAATCTAACAGAGACCTTCCCTTGACAAAGTTGTGTTTTCTCAGCCCAATTTAGCATGTATTTCCAAGTATTACCATGTCCTTCCAAGTACTTTCCGGTCTCATCCTTAATAATGGATTCTAAAATCTGACCTAATGACCAGTGCTAGGCTAACAAGTCTATAATTTCTCACCTTTTGCCTCCCTCCATTTTAAACAGGGGTGTTATATTTGCCATTTTGTACTCCTTTGGGACCCACCCTGACTCCAGTAGTTCCTGAAAGATCATCAATACCTGCGTGGTCTTCTCACTGAACTCCTTCAGAACTCTGGGGGGCAGTCCATCTGGTCCATGTAATTTACCGTCTTCTCGGAATTATAGAATTCCTACAGTGCGGAAAGAGGCCATTGAGTCTGTACCATCTCTGCAAAGAACATCCCACCAAGACCCAGCCCTGTACTGTTTCTCCGCAAGCTCGCATTTGCCATGGCTGATCCACCTTGCCTGCACATATTTGGACTGTGGAAGGAAATCAGAACACCTGTCCGAGACCCGTGCAGACATGGGGAGAATGTACAAATTTCACACAGACCCTTTAGCTTCCCCTGTACCTTCTGCTTTGTGATGGCCACCACACTCACTTCTGCTTCAGACTCCCTTAAAGTTCTACTACTGTGCCTTCCAACCTGAAGACTGATGCAAAATATTTGTTCAGTTCCTCTGGCATTTCTTTGTTTCCCAACGCTACTTATTTGGCCCCTCTTGAAATTTTCTTTGGATTTTCAGGGGTGTTTTACAATAAGAATATCTACTTTATTGTGTTGACAAATGGATTGTTTAGATCATCACAGAAACAATAAGCAAAATTCATCAGTATTCTCATTTAACAATCATATATATATTAATATCACAATCAATGCATTTCCATCAGGTAAGCACGTAGCTGGAACTTTCTAACCCGGCAGTTTTCACTTTTCATTTCTCAGATTTCACTCTGGGACAGAATAGTTGATGTTGACACACTGTTCATTAAAAATAGCATCCATTGTATTTTTCCCCATGTTGTAGCTCGTGGATTTGTGTAACCTTAACACATAGAGTCCATGTTCATTTTTTCTTACTTTAGTGATTTCAGGTGTTACGTTCAGAAGGGTACCATGCTGTAATTCTAGCCTGCTGTTTGCAGAGTAATCCCAATGTGGAAGATTTTGAAAAGGATGTAAATTTCCCTAATTTACCTGTCTTTTAGATCCAAACTGATGGAGACCACAGTCCAGATTTCTGTTCTTAACAAGAATGCCTATTTATGACAACTGCATAGATTCTAGCTACAGACAGATATTTATAAACATTGGACACATAGCTGTACAAATTAAAGCTGTAAAGCCCCCTGTCAACTCATCTTGCTGCAAACGAACATCGATGGTAGAGGGATAAAATATTATAGGTGTAAAAAAAGCTTAAGTAAGCTGTTCAGTGGTCCCTGTTCACAGGATTTGCGAAGATGATCTTGAGAATATCAAGCAAATGAATAAATATCCCAGAGTGCCTTATTATCTATTAAAACATGTGTTGATGATATGGCATTGCTATGATCATAAAATAGAACATTGTCCAATTTCCTATGAACATTACCATAGTTTTCATTTGTATTCTCCATGTCGGGAACATACTTAATTGGTACTTTACTGACTAAGTGACCTTTGGTCATCTACAGTGTTCAGTTGCAAACAGCCAATATTTTATGATTCTAATTTCGTAACTTTGGTTTGGAATTTTGTCATAGGAAATGTATTTCACTTTATGTTACTCTGCGAAATTGTAGCCAATCCTCCATTGGCAAAGAAACACACAACTACAGAAGTTAATAAAAGAAAGAACTGCATTTATGTAGCACATTTTATGGACTCAGGCATAAAATGTAGTTTATACGCAGCTAAACTGCTTTTGAAATGTCGTCACTGATGTAGCATAAGAAAACATGTCGTATTTAAAATAGTCAGAAGTAAAGAAATATGACATAATAAAGAAATAAAAAATAGTAAAATATGAAATTATGAATGTAAAGAAATATAAAATCTTCAGCCCCTTGTGAGTGGAGACATAGAATCAGGAGATGCAGAGTCAGTATGGAGCCCACCAGGGAGGAGGCAATTCTGGATCTGGTGTTGTGCAAAGAACCGGATTTGATCAGAGACCTTGAAGTAAAGAAGCCATTAGGAGGTAGTGACGATAATATAATAATTTTTAATCAGCAATTTGAGACGGAGAAGGGAGAATCGGAAGTGTCAGTATTGTATGAACTATGGAGCTATGAGGGTGGAGCTGGCCAAAGTTCAATGGTTCAATACCGTAGCAGGGATGGCAGTGGAACAATCAATGGCAGGTATTTCTGGATACAATGCAAAAGGTGCAGGATCAGTCCATTCCAAAGAGTAAGAAAGATCCTAAGGGGAGGCAGGGGCGGCCGTGGCTGACGAGGGCAGTTAAGGACTCTATAAAGATAAAAGAGAAGAAGTATAACAGAGCAAAGATGAGTGGGAAGCCGGAGGGCTGGGAAGCTTTTAAAGAGCAACAGAAGATCACTAAATAGGCAATACGCAGAGAAAAAAATGAGGTACGAACGAAAACTGACCAAAAATATTAAGGAGGATAGTAAGGATACCAAAGGGTCGTTTCGGGCCTGGGTGTAGGGTCTTGGCCCGAAATGTCAGCTTTTGTGCTCCTGAGATGCTGCCTGGCCTGCTGTGTTCATCCAGCTCCACGCTTTGTTATCTTGGATTCTCCAGCATCTGCAGTTCCCATTATCAAGGAGGATAGTAAAAGGTATGTGAAAAAAAAAGGTTAAGACTAGAATTGGGCCCTTGAAGACAAACGAGTGAATTTATTATGGGGAACAAGGAAATGGCAGAAGAGCTGAATAGGTACTTTGGATCTGTCTTCACTCGGGAAGACACAAGCAATCTCCCAGTTGTAATAATGGCTGATGGACGTAGGGTAATGAATGAACTGAAGGGTATTTATATTCGGCAGGTAATGGTGTTGGATAGACTGTTAGGTCTGAAGGCTGATAAGTCCTCGGGACCTGATGGTCTGCATCCCAGAGTACTTAAGGAGGTGGCTCTAGAAATCGTGAACACATTGGTAATCATTTTCCAATGTTCTCTAGATTCAGGATCAGTTCCTGCGGATTGGAGGGTGGCTAATGTTGTCCTACTTTTCAAGAAAGGAGGGAGAGAGAAAACAGGAAATTACAGACCGGTTAGCCTGACGTCAATCGTGGGAATGATGCTGGAGTGAATTATAAAAGATGAAATTACAACTCATTTGGATAGCCGTAACAGGATAGGTCAGAGTCAGCATGGGTTTACGAAGGGGAAATTGTGCTTGACTTACCTTCTGGAATTTTTTGAGGATGTAACTATGAAGTTGGACAAGGGAGAACCAGTGGATGGAGTGGACCAGGACTTTCAGAAAGCCTTTGATAAAGTCCCACATATGAGATCAGTGAGCAAAATTAGGGCACATGGTATTGGGGGCAGAATACTGGCTTGGACTGAAAATTGGCTGGCTGACAGGAAGCAAAGAGTAGTGATAAACGGGTCCCTTTTGGAATGGCAGGCGGTGACCAATAGGGTACCACAAGGTTCAGTGCTGGGACTGCAGCTGTTTACAATATACATTAATGATATAGATGAAGGCTCTAAAAGTAATAATAGCAAATTTGCCAATGACACAAAGCTGGGCGGCAGTGTGAAATGTGAGGAGGATGTTATGAGAATATAGGGTGACTTGGACAGGCTAGGTGAGTGGACGGATGCATGGCAGATGCAGTTTAATGTGGATAAATGTGTGGTTATCCACTTTGGTGGAAAGAGCAGGAAGGCAGATTACTATCTAAATGGAGTCAGGTTTGGTAAAGGGGAAGTACAACGAGATCTAAGTGTTCTTGTACAGAAATCAATGAAAGCAAGCATGTCGGTACAGCAGGCAGTGAAGAAAGCTAATGGCATGCTGGCCTTCATAACAAGAGGAATTGAGTATAGGAGCAAAGAGGTCCTTCTGCCGCTGTACAGGGACCTGGCTCAGAAGGATGAGAGTGGGTCTGATTGAGATGTATAAGATTATTAAAGTTTTGGACACTCTGGAGGCAGGAAGCATGTTTCTGCTGATGGGTGAGTCCAGAACCAGAGGACACAGTTTAAAAATAAGGGGTAGGGCATTTCGAACAGAGTTGAGGAAAATCTTCTTCACCCAGACAGTGGTGGATGTATGGAATGCACAGCCCCAGACGGCAATGGAGGCCCAAGTCTCTGGATACTTTCAAGAAAGAGATGAATAGAGTTCTTAAAGATAGTGGAATCAAGGGTTATGGGGATAAGGCAGGGACAGGATACTGATTGTGGAGATCAGCCATGATTATAATGAATGGTGGTGCTGGCTCCAAGGGCTGAATGGCCTTATCCTGCACCTGTTGTCTGTTGTAAAAGTTAATTGTATAAGAATGATTAAGACGGTCCCATATTTCTGGTGTTGGCAGCTTGTTCAGATAGGGAAAACATGGTTGATCTTGATTCCGCTCCTATTTGTTACACAGAAGCCTCTTCGAGCAACAATTCTTGAATGTTGATGGGACGTTGAAACACAGGTAGATAATCGTGATCACTTGTTGAAAATGGATAGCAGCTAGTAGTTCACTTTCCTCTCAACCAGTGACCAGTAGGCAATGGTCCAACAGTACCTAACCCAGAGGCCACAAGCTCCCCTAAGACATGATGTCAGTTGAGCCTCATGAATAACTACCTGCAGATGGACTATCTGTAGATTAGACATGGTATTAAATCTCACATATACTACTCTCAACCGTTTCAATCGAAGTGTTTATCACTCGTTGCATCGAAACAGATCACACAAACTGAAATGGCATATGCACAAATACCAACATACAAGTTCTATATCGTGGCATTTTGTTCAAAGTTGTATTTATAAAATGATAGGGTGAAGTCTAATCTTCACATCATATTCAGATGCTATAGAAATCTATGGAAGTGAGAAATTTGTTTTTTGATTCAATACATGTCTGACAAATGACAATTCAAAGAGATCTTTGTTTCAGCTGGAGTGGGTAGTGGAGTCGGCCTCATTGGGGGCATTTAAGTGACTATTAGACAGGCATATGGATGGTAATATAAGATAGGGGTGGAGGTTAGATGGACCTGAGGTTTCGGATAAAGGTTCGGCACACCATCGTGGGCTGAAGGGCCTGTACTGTTCGATGTTCTATGTATCTTATGCTGTATTCAAATGAGTAAAGTCAGTCAGTGACATTCTGCAACTTCCTTTTCCAGGGGTATGAGTGGAAGAATCAGAGTGCTTTCTTTGAAAATTTGTCTTGATGTGTCGATCCAAGGGTCATCTGGAGGAAAAATACAAGTGTCAGTACTAAATCTGTCATTGCTGATACACATGTAAACGGTAGGTTTAACTGGAGGTAAACTTTGTTTAACAAACTAGCACACTCAATAAACTGACAAAAATTATACACTAGATGTTTACTGTATTCTCCTAATCTCTGTGATGTCTGGTGAGGGTGCACGTGAGAAGGCTCTCTGCCAGTAAGTTTGAGTTAAGGCAAAGTTGCATCATTACTGAAGTTATTTATGCTGCAGATGAAGTATAACAATGATGTGTATATCCCATGCATCATGTTCCTATTATTGAGTGTGTGTTTTTTGTGTGTGTGGACCGATTGATCAAATGGAATTGTTGATTATTCAGCACATTCCTGGGACCACAGGTGCTGTTTAACAAAAGGTTTGCTGTATTGGTATATTTCTGTATTTAGTCACTGCCACGATGAATGTTAAGTCATAACTTGGTCTGTGCAGAATCTGCACAGTGCATTCCTGCTGGATAAATGATGCACTACATATGTATGATGCCATTGCTTCTCAACGACACCAACTTAGCAGCTGTTTTTGTGACCAATAATGTTTTCATCATTAGAATACTGGGAAAAGTATTTGGAAGTGTTGTATGACTCTACTGCTCACTTGCAGCAGTGATAACACTTAATGTGAGGTCATGTTTTTGCCCACTTGTTGTGCTGTTTGTCAACAATGCATCTCACAAACTAATGGGCATATTTTTTTGAAAGCTGGTACGTACAGGTATGGTCCAAGGAAGAACTGATTCGTTTTTGCCAGATCCAAATTTATTTCTCTATTTTTTAAAGCATCAGTTAAAATTGGTCGGATAGGCAAATGATCATCTTTCTGGAATATTGTTGATTGATTTCGAATGTTGTGGATTGTGTCAGCCCTGACAGTAGAATTTGTCATAACTATCAAAACATGAGCAGATTTTTGAGAGCAGATTATCAAATTGGCCTGAAGCTTTCTCAGTGAGGTAGAAGCTTCTAATAAAAGGATTTATTTTATCGGCCTTGCATTTACAAAGAATCAGTCAAGTGGAGAAATGCCTCCTAGAAAAGTTGTGTAATTCTAGACTCAAGGATATTTTTTGCACAGGAGGAGGCCGTGCGGTCTGTCGTTACTGCACTGCTCAACAAAGATCTGTCTACATTGAACTCAGAGTACATTGATTTCCTTTTTGATTGTTTGGCCCATAGCCCTGGAGCCTATGGCAACACAAGTGAACATCTAAATACTGCTTAAATATTCAGACACTTTCTGAATCAGTCACACTTGTTCAGTCAGTGAGCTCAGGACTCCCACCACACTGGGAAAATAGGTTCTCCTCAACTCCCCTCCTCGCCTTTTACCTGTGAACTTCAATCTGTGTCCCCTGTTTACTGACATGTCTACGAATGGAAAAAGCAGCTTCCAGTTATCCTTTCTATGCCCTTCAAAATCTTAAAAACCTTTACCAGGTCCCCTTGTCTGCTCCAATCTTGGCATCGGTCAAACGGGCAGGTCAGTGGCAGATTGATATAGCCTGAAGAAGGAATAATATAAGAGAGACTTAATGTGGCAAAACCTGTCGTGCCGGATGGAGGTCAGCAACGGCAGCCAGCAGTGAAGTCCACTGGCAAGGATGGGCGGGCCTCAGCCCAGCACAGGGGAACACAAACCGTCACGGGGGAAGCCTCGTTCAGAGTGTCTGCAAATTCGTGGCTTCAGAAAGGACTGTAATGTTTGACTTTTTAAATTTTTGTTTTTATTTTTCTACTGTTATACTAAGAAGACTGTCGTGCTGAACTTTTAAACTTATTCATTTATTTTTATAACATAGAGCATGGAACGTTACAGCACAGTACAGGCCCTTTGGCCCACGATGTTGTACCGAACTTTTACCCTCATCCTAACGTCTATCTAACCTCCACCCCTACCTTACAATGTCATCCATGTGCTTGTCTAATAGCCGATGAAATGCCCCTAATGAGGCTGACTCCACGACCCTCTCCGGCATTGCATTCCACTCCCCTAAGACTCTGATTAAAGAAAGATGGATAAATTTTCTACTTCTGCAACTAAAATTTCATACCTCGGGACTTTGTCCCTGAGGTGGCACCGTCTGAGGTGGCATTGTACTCATGTACGCTGTATTGAATACATGTGATAATAAAACCTAAATCTCAATCTAATGCATAGCAGGACACTGGGAAGCTTAGAGGAGAAAAGGGATCCTGGGGTGATTGTTCATGAATTCCTGAAGGGGTCAGGTCAGGCTAGTAAGGGTTGTTACAAAGACATACGGGACATCTCCCTTTATCATTCGTGGCATAGATTGTAAGAACGGGGAGGCCACTTTGGAGCTGTTTCAAAGTTTGGTTAGGCCACAGCTGGAGTCGTGAGTGGCGTTTTGGTCACCACCCATTAGGTAGGATGTGATTGCACTGGAGGGAATGAAAAGTATGTTGCATGTGTTGGAGCATTTTAGCTGTGAAGAAAGTCTGGAAAAAGTCAGATTATTTTCTGTGAAGCAGAGAAGGTTTGCGGGTTGAGTGGAGGTCCTGATAGAGGCATGTAAGAATATGAGAGGTATAGATAGGTTGAGTAGAAAGCATTGTTCCCCTTAGTTAAAGCATCAATAACAACAGGGCATAATTTTAAAGAGAAAGACGGGAAATTTAGAGGAGGTTTGAGGAAAATCATTTTCATCCAGAGTGTGGTGAAGGTCTGGAATGCATTGCCTGGGAGGGAAGTTGAAACAGGAAACCTCACAACTTTTGAAAAGTACTTGGATGAGCACTTGAAATGTTGTAATATTTAAGAGAATGGTCCAGTGTGTAAAAATGGGACTAGTATATGTCGCAGTGTATTTTCAGAGGTACATCCTTAGTGGGCCGTGGGACCTCTTCTGTGCTGTATGATTCCATGAGAACCCCCAGCCCAGGCAGCATCTTGGTTTTTCAGTAATCTCCAGGATCACACCCTTCATAGTGTGATCCCCTGCCTTGTTAGCCCTCCCAAGTTGGTTAGATCACACTTTTCCTGGTTGAGTTCCAATTGCTGTGCCCAGCTGACCAGTCTGTTGATCTCCTCCTGAAGTTTATCCTTCCTGTCTGTCAACCAATTTTGGATCCAGTGTGCCACTTTGCCTTTGATCCCATGGCTGTTATTTACATGACCATTCCATCGATATCCTCCTCACTAAATTAGTCATTCGCTAGCGACACGGTCATACACACTGTGTTTAAGCCCAAACGATGAATCTAGTTGACAAATTTCAAGGGTCCTTGTGGCAAGCCCTGCACAAGCCCAATCAAAGCACACATCCTGTCACATAGATATCCCTTTACCATCAATCACCCTGTGCTCTCTGCCTCAGCCAGTTTTGGCTCCAGTGTGCCTCTTTGCCTTTGATTCGTTGACTGTTGTTTTCTTGATCAGTCTGCCAAGGGGTCTTTACTAAGTCCACATCGAATGCATAAGCTCATCAACTTTCCAACATCTCCTCAAAAAAGGATCAAATTTCTGAAATATGACCTCATCTTAACAAATCCATCCTGACTATCCCTGATTAATTCATGCAAGTACATTCTACCCCTAAGAATGCCTCTTTGTAGCTTCTCCAGTGCTGAGATTATTCTGACTGGCCTTTAATTTGCTGGTCTGTTCCTCTCTCTGTTTGTTAATAGTAGAACAATGTTCATAGACCTTCATCACTTCATTTCTGATTGGCAAGGGTTTGAAAATTGCTGCCAGGGGCCCAGATATCTCCTCCCTCACTTCCCTTGCGAGCTGGTATACATTTCAGTTAGGCCTGCGGATGTATCCACTTGTAAAGTTGCTAAACCAGCTGTGTCTCCCTGTGTCTTTACCTCTGATGTTCCTAGGTCCTCTGCCCTGATATCTATACTTACAGTGTCCTTTTCCATTGTAAAGATTGACACAAAATATTCATTGAGGGCAGTGCCCATGTTTTCCAGGTCCACACAAACTGTACATCTCTGTGAAACGAATGAGGAGATATTCGAGAGGTTTGAGATTTACAATCAAGAAAGAAATTGACCAAATGACTTCCTTGGACAACATACATTGTCCATTGTTGTAAACAAACAGAAGTTTTTGTTTCCACAGTTGTTTGCAAATAGCCAATCAAGATCATAAAATAATGTTTTAAGATAATTTACAAAGCAAGGCAATTGAGGAAGATGTATTGGATGTATTGAACTCTCAACTACCTCTCTTAAGTTTAGGAATATCAATATTTTTCTTCTGAATAACTTTTGCAGATCTCTTCAAACAAGTAGCTGAACCCACAGATTTATGTGACCAACGAAGCCTGAGCCTTTTGCTTCACAATGCAGTCCAGATCCCTCGGCAGCTCGGTGAGGTACCTTCATTTGGAGGCAGAAACATTGAACCAAGTGTCTGCAGTTGCTTCCAACATGTAAGTGTGCTCTGCGCCAATTCAATAGGTCAAGCGTGTCTACTTGCCAGTGTGAATTTTGTGCTCATTTTCGGTTTGAATTAGTTCCAGAGGCCAACATGTACCACAACTAATCCAAGGCTATCATGTTTATAAATAGTCAATGTTTGTATTAAATTAATGATTAAAAACAATGTCAGAAACCCCAGTGATAGTGTATTAGATATCACTGAGGATAGCGGATGTAAACTTGACATAATTAGTCATGCAGCTGATCTTTTATTTCCCTCTCGGGCCTTAACAAAAACAGAGATTGATATTAAACACTTTGTAGAGTGGATGAGATTGGAGCCTCGATCCATGGTCTGGCTGCCTGTTCTACACCATGTGGCAGCTGCTGAAACTGCAAAACATCAGGCGAAGTGTAACATCTGCAAAGAGTACCCATTCGTAGGTTTCAGGTGAGATGTGCAAACCAGCAGAAAGTTAGTGGGAGTTAGTTTTTAAAGAAAGCTTTAACTTTAGATGTTCTATTAGAAACTCGATCAGTTAACAACACAACTGAAATCATCAAAAATCCCAACAAACTCATGGACCAGAGAAGTAATTAGGACAAATTAAGTATCAACTTCTTTAACTTAATTTTTTGTGAGAGGTGAGTGCTGCATGCTTTTGGTATTTTGTTCACCGTTGCATTGATCACAGACACTGTGGCTCAGAATGGATTGTGACTTGACTTCCGGTTGGTTCTGTAATTTGCAATTATTGAGAATTTACAGAAAGGCCTTTTTATTAGTCCTGTAATCAGTGTGTGTGCATCCTATGAAAGTGATTGCTGTGTTGTTGCTAAATGATCGATAAAACTTCTTGTCCATAATTAGTAAATTAAATTGCATATTTGGACAGGATTTCTAAGGGGTAAATTGACCCTTTTCAGTTAACTATTCTCCTACATTTCTAAGATTGGCCATCTTGGAGAAGGTGCGTGTTACTGCCATTGATCTGATCAAACAACTCCCTGTCTAAGAAGAACTGGAGTGAGACCCCAACTGTGGATGAAACTATGACTGCCATAACTAAGTAAAGAGCAACAGCGACCCGGAGTCAATTGAATTCCATCTGAAGCTTGAGGAATGGTGGCCTAACTCTGAAGGCCAAGATCTGTTAGCTTTTCATGGACTATGAGGAACAGGGCAGGATTTCACAAAATCTTTAAGATGCCATATCTTATACAAAACTGAAGGAGAAATGTCAGATTGCTCAAAGAACCATGGGATCACCAGCCTTTCCATTGCTGGGAAGATTCTGGCAAGGTTACTTCTGAATAGGTTTATACCACCATGGCGAATGAAAACCTTCCATGCGAAGGGAACTTTGTGAAAATGTTGGAGACAGAGCAGGACCAATTTACAATAATGATTCCAGGGTTGAGATATCTCATTATGAAAATTGATTAGAGGAATTGGGACAGCTTTCCTCGAAGATGCTGAGACTTAGAAGAGATTATTTTGAATCTTGCAAAATCATTTGAAGTCTGGTCAGAGTAGACAAGGGGAAGACTTTCCTACTTGTGACAGAATTGAGAATAAGATGCAGAGGTTTGAAGTGATTGACTACAGAAGTAACTGCAGTGTAAGAAATAGCTTTATCACAGTCTATAGAATGCATTACCTAGAGGAGGCAGTTTCAGTAAAAGATGCAAGAAAGCGTTAGTTGATTAATTAAAGAGAAATAATGTGCAGGTTAAGGAAAAGGCACTAATTTGTGACATGTATTTGGAGAGCTAGTTCAAACATGATGGACCAAATGGCTTCCTTTTACTGTGATTTGAACTTAAAATTCATTAAAAGTAAAGTGTATTTGGCTCTGGGACACGGTGGAAAAGGATAAGGTAAACAGGACATGAGTGATCGGAGACTTGATAGTTGGAGGGGCAGATAGGAGATTTTGTAGCCGCAATCAGGAATCCAAACACAGAACTTGCATGAATGAACAAAGAAGAGGAATCGATTCAGTTGCCTCCAGTGAAGACTGTGACCACACCTTCACCCGCTGTGGGAGAATCTGCCTGATATGAATGAACCAACCACCAATAGGTCCGCAACCAATAAACACAAATTTCCTCGAGTGTTCATCCAGTGAGAAGCACCAAGAGGAAGGCAGCCTTTTTCCTACATTTTGTCAGCTTGACCATTTGGGAAGAGAGCCCCCCTTCTCTGACATTCTGTTCTATAAAGATCAAATGTATTGGTTCCTGATGTTGCGTGAGGCCAGTGAACTTCCACAATTCTACCACACTGTTACTTCCAAATCTATTTCTTTCCTTAACATCTCCTCAATGTTTCATCTTCTCAATCTACCGTCTGTCTGTATTTCTTCTGACTGTTGTTCAGAAAAGTAATTCCTTTCATCCCTTTCACTTCCAAATTATGTTTGTTCCTCACGGAAACTGGTATTCTGCTTCAGTTTATCTATTGCCTTGAAAATTCTGGACTAATCTGTAATTGACAGTGAGTTTCCTGTTAGCAGTGCTATTTATAAGAGGATTAACTGAACTTAACCACTTCAGTGCATAATTTAATATTGCCTTGCATAGCTCCAAAAATTTTAAGAGCCTGCTGTTTGTACTTTTATGTTGGTTTTCATGGCTATTTAGTTTCTGCTCATACATTTATGACTGCTTGCTGAGTCTCAGAGTTTGGCTTCATGACAGGAATCTGAAGGCAATATTCTCTGTTTTGCACCATCTCATCATATTGATGACCTGCATTCTGTATGCAGTTCCATCCATTCATCTGTTGATAATTTCACACGACATTGATCAAGTCCTTCCATTTCATTATGACATTTTCCATTCTTGCAAGGGATTTGGCTATCACCGGTGAAGTTATCATTTGTTGTCCTTCGCTAATTGCCGTTGAACTGAGTGGATGGCTGGGCGGGTGGTTCAGAGCTACCTACATTGCTGTGGCTCTGTAGCCACATGTAGATCAGATGGGGTAAAGATGATCGAATACTCCCCGAAAGGACATGAGTGGATCAGATGGATTTTTACCAACAATTGTTGATAGTTTCATGATAGCGTTACTGGAAATGACTCTTAGTTCTGGGTATTTTTTTAATGAAATGTAAATTTGACCAGCTACAGTGTTTGAACATGAACCTACATTCCCCAGAGCATCAGCCTGGGTCTCTGGATTTTTAGTTCAATGTATTTGCCACTTGCCCACTGTCTCTCAGCCATTATTACAGTTAATTTCTTGACTTTTTTTTCTCTTTGCTTGGAGAACTTCCCTTCTGCAGTCTGAGCTGAAAATGTGTATCCTCCTCGTTTATTGTGGCCTTTACAGCTTCACGTGTTACAATCGCTGCTCGTCAGATTGACCTTTTCCAGGAAGATTCTGGCAAGGTTACTTCTAAATAGGTTTATGCCACCGTGGCAGATGAAAACCTTCCATACAATGGGAATGTTGTGAATACGTTGGATGCAGAGCAGAAGCAATTTACAATAATTCCAGGGATGTGATATCCCATTATGAAAATCGACTGGGGGAGTTGGGACAGTTTTCCTCGACTTTGCTAGCATTTGTTTCTCCCCACGTAATTTGCCGTTTCTTCAAAATAAAAAAAAATACATAATTTAACTACTTAACTTGCATTCCTTCGATGGTTAAAAATATCCAAACAAAAATGAACATTTCTCTTACTACTTGTTCTTCCTTTATAGGTACCGCAGCCTCAAACACTTGAATTATGACATGTGCCGAAGCTGTTTCTTTTCGGGGCGCACGTCAAAGGGGCACAAGTTACATTACCCAGTGGTGGAGAACTGCACTCCAGTGAGTAATGTATTATTCCACTTGATAGAATTGTTCCAATCTGTCGAAACTTAGGGATTTTACCATTTAAATACAATCTTCCCTCAAAGTTGAAGTAGTTTGCTAAAATGATAAAAGGCCAACAGCTTAAATCAGGCTTCAATACCAGGAATACAATATTGTGCAGAAGCTCTTTGATGTCAAGTTGAGGCTCAAGGAGGGATATGTCATCATGCCCACCCTTTTCTCCAACTTTGTCACCACCATTCTTAATCTCATCAAGAACAAGCTTCCCAGTGACTTGGATAGGATGGATGGAAAACCTTTTCACCTCAACCAGTTAAAATCACGGAAGAAAATGACACTGACCTCGCTTATGGAGCTTCAGTATGTGGTTCACAATGTCATTTCCACTCTCAGAAGTCTTCAAATCTCCCTTCAGGCTTTTGCAAAAGTATACTGAAGAATTAGCCTCAACCTTAAATTTGCCACCCAGGTTGATGGGGTTGTTAAGAAGGCATACGGTGTGTTAGGCTTCATTGGTAGAGGGATTGAGTTTCGGAGCCATGAGGGCATGTTGCAGCTGTACAAAACTCTGGTGCAGCTGCACTTGGAGTATTACGTACAGTTCTGGTCGCAGCATCATAGGAAGGATGTGGAAGCATTGGAAAGGGTGCAGAGGAGATTTACCAGGATGTTACCTGGTATGGAGGGAAGGCGTTATGAGGAAAGGCTGAGGGACTTGAGGCTGTTTTCGTTCGAGAGAAGAAGATTAACAGGTGACTTAATAGAACCATACAAGATGATCAGAGGATTAGATAGGGTGGACAGTGAGAGTCTTTTGGCTCGGATGGCCATGTTTGACACGGTCAGGGGGCATAGCTTTAAATTGAGGGGTGATAGATATAGGACAGAAGTCAGAGGTAGGTTCTTTACTTGGAGAGTAGTAAGGGCATGGAATGCCCTGCCTGCAACAGTAGTAGACTTGCCAACTTTAAGGGCATTTAAATGGTCGTTGGATAAACATATGGATGATAATGGAATAGTGTAGGTTTGATGGGCTTCAGGTTGGTTTCACAACATCAAGGCCGAAAGGGCCTGTACTGGGCTGTTATGTTCTATGTTCGAACCTCAAGATGACTCAAATCCTTTACCAATCTCAAGTTGTGGCCCATTTTTTCATCAAAATTAATGGAGAAATCCTCCCAAATGTAGAACATTTCCCTTACATGGGTCGCTCTCTCTCTTTTAAGGCTGACATCGATACAGAGGTTCTAACATTACGTCCAATCTGCGAGTGGCACCTTTGGCCTCCTAAGGATGAGAATGCTCAATTGTGACATCTGTGCTGATCGCAAGATCCTTGAGTTCAAGGCATGCATCGTTCATCCTCTCCTATATGACTGTGAAACCTGGATAACATCCAGCTGCCACTTCAAGACCCTTTCAGCACAGTTTTGTCATGGATTCTCCACATGAGCTCGGAGGAAAAACCTCCTAGCATCAGCATTGACGCCATGATGATTTGAAACAAACCCCATTGGGCTGCCTAAGTTATGACTACCAAAGTAAATTTTTGCCAACTGATTTCAAAGACCTTGAAATGTTCCTGCAAGAAATACTACATCGAGGTCAAAGTATGGGATATCCCCATTCAGAAGAAACCAACTTGGGGGAATCTCCTGTCTAAAGACACATAATTCTTTATGAACACAGGCAAGAAGTTGAAGTGTGGGAAAGGAACTGGAGAAAGGAATGCTAGTGTTCTCTAGGCCAAGACCACTTCCATCACCCTGAAAGACCTGCTAAACGTGTGGCTCTAGTTCAGGCTAATCAACCCGCACAGAGCTCATGACCCGTGATACGGAATTTCCTAGCTGGGCAATCATACTCATCAGCCAGTGATGGCTCTTAATATTGTGCAGAATATAATTTGATCTCAAACAAGTACTGTATGTAGCTTTGAGCATTGCTATGGAAAGACCAGGTTTTATAGAATAATCAGAATGGTGCAGCATGAGAAACTGGAATTAAGAGGAGGTAGGTGATAGTTAATTTTTATTTGTTTCTGGGCCACTGGCATCGCTAACTGGGGCAGCATTTATTTCCCATCCTTAGTTAGCCTTGTAATTGTTGAATCATTGTAGTCCATGTGCTGTAGGTAGACTCAGTCAGTCAGGGGTGAATTTCCAGGACTTTGACCCAGTGATAGTGAAAGAACAGCAATATATTTCCAAGTTGAGATGGTGAGTGGCTTAGACACAGGGTCTTGTTGGTGGTGCTGTTCTCATATATCTGTTACACTTGCCCTTGCAGCTGAAATTTGTCATAGGTTTGGAAAGTCCTATCTCAGGATCTTTTGCAGATTTCTCAGTGCATCTCATAGATGGTACACACTGCTGCTAATGAGCACTGGAGGGAGTAGGCTGCTTTTTACTGGATGGTGTTGAACTTATTGAGTGCTTTTGTATCTGCACCCATCTAGGCAAGTGGGGATTATTCCATCATTCTTCTGACTTGTTCCATGTAGCTGGTAGACAGGCTTGGGGAATCAGGAGGTGAGTTACTTGATGCAGTAATCCGAGCTTTGGGCCTGGGCCTGCTCCTGTAGCCACTGCATTTAAATAGGAAGTCCAGTTGAATTTCTGTTCACTGGTAAAACCCGGGATTTTGATAGCGGACAATTCAGTGATGGTTACACCATTGAATGTCAAGGGACAATTTATAGATTTTCTCCTACTGGAGATGGTCATTACCTGGTATTTGTGTAGTATAATTGCGACTTGCCACTTAGCAGCCCAAGCCGAGATATCGTTCTGGCCTTGTTGCATTTGGACATGGACAGGTTCAGTATCTGAGCAGTGGTGAATGATGCTGAATATTCTGCTATCACTGGTGAACATCCCCACTTCTGATCTTATGATGGAGACAAGGTCATTGATAAAGCAGCTGAAGATGGTTAGGCTTAGGACTGTACCTTCAGGACCTCCTGCAGCTGACCTCCAACAACCAAAATGCCTCCCATTAGGAGAGGCGATGACCTAATGGTATTATGACTAGACTATTAATCCAAGCACTCAGGTAATGTTCTGAGGACCTGGTTCAAATTCCACGATGGCACATAATTCCAGATTTTCATTGAATTCAAATTCCATTAAGAGTCTAATGATGATCGTAAATCCATTGCCAATTGTTGGAAAAACCCATCTGATTCACTTATGTTCTTTAGGGAAGGAAACTGGGCTAGGCCTGGTGTGGCCTACATGGAACTCCAGATATCAGTTAGGCAATTTGGGATGGGCAATAAAAGCTGGTCTAACCAGCAATGCCCTCTTTCCCATGAAAGAATGAAAAAGCATCGTCCTCTGTGCAGATATTATTCGAACCAGTGGTGAGTTTCTGCTGGATTCCCATCAGCTGCAGTTTTGGTAGCGCTCCTTGATGCCACACTCGGTCAAATGTAGCCATCCTTAGCTCACCTCCGGAATTCAACTCTTTTGACCATGTTTGAACAACAGCTGTAATGAAGTCAGGAACTGATGAGGTAGCAGAATTGAGGATTTTGTCTCGGGATCTGAGGGATGTGGCAAATCGAGATTTCCAGAAAGAATTTGACCAGTTGCTGCATAAAAAAGTGAACCAGAAGGTTAGATCCAAGGGGATTAAGGGTAGAATATTGGTTTGAATAAAGGCCTGGCTAACTGACAGATAGCTGAGGGTCAGGATAAATGAGTCTTTGTCCGGATGGTGAATTGTTACGAGTGGGGTGCTGCGGGGTTCAGTTCTCTGACCTCAACTATTTGTCTCTGCTTACATATCATTTGTATATGTTACAAAGTGTAATGTAACAGAATGCATGGATGATTTTGAAAGAGGTGGGAAAACAGCCTGTGATGTGAAATAGAACATACACAGCTGAATATTGATAGGGGAGGAGAATGGACCAGAATCTGGCAGGTGGTTAATGTGGATAAGCATGAGGCTTGCCTATTTTGTCCAGGAAAAAAAGGGCAAATTATTATTTAAATGGAGGGAAGATTCAAAGTGTGTCAGTGCAAAGTTGTCTGGCTGTCTTTGTGCATGAATAGCTGAAAGTTGGTATGCGGGTTAGGCATAGCACAAGGAAGACAGATGGAACTCTGGCATTTATCACAAAAGGACTGGATCATTAAAGTAACAAAGTGTTTTTCCGAACACATTGGGTGTTGGTGAGACCAGAGTCTTGTGTCCAGTTTTGATCCCCTCACTGAGGATGAATGCGTTTGCACTGGAGGCAGTTCGGAGGAGGTTGAACTGATTGATTCCAGGGATGAAAGGGCTGTCATATGAGAAGTGGCTGAGTAGCTTGGGCTTGTACTTGCTGGTGTTGGAAAGAATGAGCGGGGTGGTTCTGATTGAGGTATATAAAATAGTAAAGGGGATTGAAAAGATTGGCATTGAGCAAATGTTCTGCATTGTGGGACATTCTTAAACAAGAAGCTGTAGCTATCGAGTGAGGCATGGCATGTACAAAATAGAGACGAGGAGTGGGTTGTGAATCTATGGAATTCATTGCCCCTGAATGCAATGGAGGCAGCACCAATCGACCGATTCAAGAAAGAAATAAATATATTTCTGATGAAAAATAGGGAGAAAGGGCCATGGGGAGCAGGCAGGAGAGTGGAGTTGAGATCAGGAAAAGATCAGCAACCACGACTAACAAGATAAGTCAAGGACAGGATGAAAGCAAAAGAAAAAGCATAAAATGTGTTGCGGTTAGTGGGAAGCCAGTGAATTGGGAAGCCTTTCGAAAACTAGCAGCGGACAGGTAAAAAGGTAATAAGGGGGAAGATGATGAAATATGAGGGCAATATTAATGAGGGTAATATTAAAAAAAATTGCAGGAGTTTCTTTCAGCTATAAAAGGTAAGAGAGAGGCAAGAGTACAAATAAAGAGAATAAAGAAAACTACAGCGCAGGAACAGGCCCTTCGGCCCTCCGAGCCTATGCCGATCGAGATCCTCTGTCTAACCTGCCATCTATTTCCTAAGGGTCTGTGTCCATTTGCTCCCCGCCCATCCATGTACCTGTCCATAAGACCATAAGACATAGGAGTGGAAGTAAGGCCATTCGACCCATCAAGCCCACTCCGCCATTTAAATCATGGCTGATGGGCATTTCAACACCACCTCCCCGCACTCTCCCCGTAGCCGTTGATTCCTTACGAGATCAAGAATTTGTCGATCTCTGCCTTGAAGGCATCCAACGTCCCGGCCTCCATGCACTCTGTGGCAATGAATTCCACAAGCCCACCACTCTCTGGCTGAAGAAATGTCGTCTCATTTCAGTTTTAAATTTACCCCTCTAATTTTAAGGCTGTGCCCACGTGTCCTAGTCTCGCCGCCTAACGGATTCCTAGCGTCCACCCCTTCTAAACCATAGATTATCTTGTAAGTTTCTAAATCTCCCCTCAACCTTCTAAACTCTAACGAGGACAATCCCAGGATCCTTCGCCGTTCATCATACGTTAAACCTACCATTCCAGGGATCATCCGTGTGAATCTTCGCTGGACACGAACCAGGGCTAGCCTGTCCTTCCTGAGGTGTGGGGCTCAAAATTGGATACAGTATTCTAAATGGGGTCTAACTAGAGCCTTATAAAGCCTCAGAAGCACATCGCTGCTTTTATATTCCAACTGTCTTGAGATAAACGACAACATTACATTTGCTTTCTTAATTATGGACTCGACCTTCAAGTTAACTTGTACAGAATCCTGGACCACACTCCCAGATCCCTTTGCACTTCTGATTTGCGAATTTTCTCACCATTTAGAAAATAGTCCATGCCTGTATTCTTTTTTCCAAAGTGCAAAACCTCACATTTACTCACATTCAATTTCATCAGCCATTTCCTGGACCACTCTTCCAAACTGTCTAAATCTTTCTGCAGCTTCCCCACCTCCTCAGCACGGCCTGTCTGTCCACCTATGTTCGTATCATCGGAAAACTTCGCCAGAATGCCCCCAGTCCCTTCATCCAGATCATTAATGAAAATGGTGAACAGCTGTAGCCCCAACACTGAACCCTGCGGGACACCGCTCGTCACTGGTTGCCATTCCGAAAAAGAGCCTTTTAACCCAACTCTCTGCCTTCTGTCAGACAGCCAATCCTCAATCCAAGCCAGTAGCTCACGTCAAACACCATGGGCCATCACCTCGTTCAGCAGCCTCCCGTGAGGCACTGTATCAAAGGCCTTTTGGAAGTCTAGATCGATCACATCTACTGGGTTTCCCTGGTCTAACATACTTGTTACCTCTTCAAACAATTCTAATAGGCACGACCTCCTCTGACTAAATCCATGCTGACTTGTTTTAATCTGACCCTGCACTTCCGGGAATTTAGAAATGTCATCCTTGACAATGGATTCTAGAATTTTACCAACTACCAAGGTTAGGCTAATCGGCCTATAATTTTCCATCTTTTGCCTTGATCCTTTCTTAAACAAGGGGGTTACAACAGCAATTTTCCAATCATTTGGGACTTTCCCTGACTCCAGTGAATTTTGAAAGATCACGACCAAAGCCTCCGCTATTTCCTCAGCCACCTCCCACAGAACTCTAGGATGTAGCCCATCGGGGCCAGGAGATTTATCAAATTTTAGACCCTTTAGCTTTTCTAGCACTTTCTCTTTTGTAATGCCTACCGTATTCAACTCTGCCCTCTGGCTCTCCCTAATTGTTGACATACTACTCATGTATTCCACTGTGAAGACTGACGCAAAGTACTTATTAAGTTGTTCAGCTATTTCCTTATCTCCCGTCACAGGCCTTCCTGAATCAATTTGGAGCGGCCCAATATCTACCTTTGCCTCTCGTTTGTTTCTTATGTATTGAAAGAAGCTTTGACTATCATTTCTAATATTACGAGCTAGCCTACCTTCATATATGATCTTCTCCTTCCTTGTTGCTCTCTTTGTTATCCTCTGTCTGTTTTTGTAGCCTCCCCAATCTTCTGATTTCCCAGTGCTCTTGGCCACTTTATAGGCTGTCTCTTTTTCTTTGATATATTTCCTGACTTCCTTTGTCAGCCATGGCTGTCTAATCCCACCCCAGATAATCTTTGTTTTCTTTGGGATGAACCTCTGCCCTGTGTCCTCAATTACACCTATAAACTCCTGCCATTGTTGGTCTACTGTCTTCCCCGCTCGGCTCTGCTTCCAGTCGATTTTCATCAATTCCTCTCTCATGCCCCTGTAATTACCTTTATTTAACTGTAATACCATTCCATCCGATTTTGCCTTCTCTCTTTCAAACTGCAGACCGAACTCTACTGTATTATGATCGCTGCCTCCTACGTGTTCCCTTACTTTAAGGTCTTTTATATAGTCTGGTTCATTACATAGCACAAAGCCCAGAATAGCCTGTTCCCTTGTGGGGTCCATCACAAGCTGTTCCAAAAAGCCATACTGCAAACATTCCATGAATTCTCTTTCTTTGGATCCACCAGCAACATTATTCACCCAATCCACCTGCATGTTGAAGTCCCCCATGATCACCGTGACCTTGCCTTTCTGACATGCCCTATTTATTTCTCGGTGCATCTTGCGCCCCTGGTCCTGACCACTGTTAGGAGGTCTGTACAAAACTCCCATTACAGTTTTTTTTGCCCTTGTGTTTCCTCAATTCCACCCACACAGACTCCACATCTTCTGACCCTGTGTCGTTTAGTGCCGTAGATCTAATTCCATTCTTAATTAACAAGGCAACCCCACCCCCTCTGCCCACCTCCCTGTCTTTTTGATGTGTTGTGAATCCTTGGATATTTAACTGCCAGCCCTGAGCTCCCTGCAACCATGTCTCTGTGATGCCTACCACATCATAATCATTCAAGAGGATTTGTGCTGTTAATTCATCTACTTTGTTGCGAATGCTAAGAGCATTTAGATGAAGTGTCTTAATGCTAGCTTTCTTATCATTATGAGAGAGGTTGGAAATCCCAAGATGTCTTAAGTTATCCTTCCTTTTTGCTGTATTCCTAGTCTGCCTCGAGCTTAAATCCACCTGTACTCATGCTATCCTGTTGCTTATCTTTCCATTTAACTCCATACTCCCTGTCTCTTTCACTTCCCCTTCCCCCCCCGACTCACGAGTTTAAAGCCCTACTGACCACCCTATTTATCTTTTTCGCTAGAACACTGGTTCCAGATCGGTTCAGGTGGAGACCGTCCCAACGGTACAGATCCCCCCGGTTCCAAAACTGATGCCAATGCCCCATGAAATGAAATCCCTCTTTCCCACACCAATCCCTTACCAATGTGTTGACTTCCCTAACTTTCTTTTCCCTACTCCAATTGGCACGTGGCTTGGGCAGTAATCCGGAGATTATGACCCTTGAGGACCTGTACTTCAATTTCTTTCCTCGTGTTTCATAATCCCTGAACTGGTCCTCTACCCTAGCTTTGCCCATGTCGTTAGTCCCAACGTGGACCACAACAACTGGATCCTCCCCCTCCCGCTCTAATATCCTTTCAACCCGGTTGGAGATGTCCCGCACCCTGGCACCGGGCAGGCAACACACCATGCGGGTCTCCCGATGCGGCTTGCACAGGATACTATCTGTCCCTCTAATTATAGAATCCCCTATAACACCTACCTGTCTTTTTGCTCCCCCCCCCCCTTGAATGACCTTGTGCCCCACGGTGCCATGGTCAGCTGGCTCATCCTGTCCACAGTCCATTCCCTCAACCGTACAGGGAGCAAGAATCTCATACCTGTTGCAGGTGTCTGTCCGGATAGATCTGAAAAGATACTGACGTGTCTGTGTCTACCACCTCCGCTGGCACCGCGTTCCAGGCACCCACCACCCTCTGTGTAGAGAACTTTCCACACATATCTCCCATAAACGTTCGTCCTCTCACTCTGAACTCATGACCCCTGGTAATTGAGTCCCCCACTCTGGGGGGGAAAAAGCTTCTTGCTATCCACCCTGTCTATACCCTCATGATTTTGTAGACCTCAATCAGGTCCCCCCTAATCACCATCTTTCTCATGAAAATAATCCTAATCTACTCAACCTCTCTTCATAGCTAGCATCCTCCATACCAGGCAACATCCTGGTGAACCTCCACTGCACCCTGTCCAAAGCGTCCACGTCCTTTTGGTAATGTACACAGTACTCTAAATGTGGCTGAACCAAAGTCTCATACAACTGTACATGACCTGCCAACTCTTGTCCTCAATACCCCGTCCGATGAAGGAAAGCATGCCGTATGCCTTCTTGACCACCCTATTGACCTGGCTTGCCACCTTCAGGGAACAATGGACCTGAACACCCAGATCTCTCTGTTCATCAATTTTCCCTAGGACTTTACCATTTACTGCATAGTTCACCCTTGAATTAGATCTTCCAAAATGCATCACCTCGCATTTGCCCGGATTGAACTCCATCTGACATTTATCTGCCACACTCTCGAGTCTATTTATATTCTGCTGTAATCTCTGACAGTCCCCCTCACTTTCTGCTGCTCCACCAATCTTAGTGTCATCTGCAAACTTGCTGATCAGATGACCAACACCTTCCTCCAAATCATTTACGCATATCACAAACAACAGTGGTCCCAGCACAGAACCTTGTGGAACACCACTGGTCACAGGTGTCCAATTTGAGAAAATCCTTTCTACCACTACTCTCTGTCTCCTGTTGCCTAGCCCTTTTTTTTTTGTGTCCGTCGAGCGAGCGCACCCTTGATCCCATGCGACTTGACTTTCTCCATCAGCCTGCCATGGGGAACCTTATCAAACGCCTTACTGAAGTCCATGTAAATAACGTCTACAGCCTTTCCCTTTCAATCAACTTTGTCATGTCGTCAAAGAATTCTATAAAGTTGGTAAGACATGACCTTCCCTGCACAAAACCATGTTGCCTATCACTGATAAGCTGATGTGCTTCCAAATGGGAATAGATCCTATCCCTCAGTACCTTCTCCAGTAGCTTCCCAACCACTGACGTCAGTCTCACCGGTCGATAATTACCTGGATTATCCTTGCTACCCTTCTTGAACAAGGCGACAACATTAGCAAGTCTCCAGTCCTCCGGGACCTCACCCGTGTCTAAGGATGCTGCAAAGATATCTGTTAAGGCCCCGGCTACTTCCTGTCTCGCTTCTCTCAATAACCTGGGATAGATCCCCACCTTAATGCCTTTTAGGAGACCCAACACTTCCTCCTTCCTTGTGTCAACTTGACCTAGAGTAAGCAAATGTCTATCCCTCACATCACCATCTGTCATGTCCCTCCCCTTCATCAATACCGATGCAAAGTATTCGTTAAGAATGTCACCCATTTTCTCTGACTCAGTGCATAACTTTCCTTCTTTGTCCTTAAGTGGGCCAATCCTTTCTCTAGTTACCCTCTTGCTCTTTATATATGAATAAAAGGCTTTGGGATTTTCCTTAACCATGCTTGCCAGTAATATCTCATGTCTTCTCTTCGCCCTCTTAATCCCTTGTTTCAGATGCGCTCGAAATTCCCCGTGTTCTTCCAAAGCTTCATCTCTCTTAAGTCGCCTCTAATCTATGCTTCCTTTTTCCTCTTGGCTAGTCTCACAATTTCACCTGTCATCCATGGTTCCTGAATCTTGCCTTTTCTGTTCCTCATTTTCACAGGAACATGTCTCTCCTGCATACTAATCAACCGCTCTTTAAAAGCCTCCCACATATCAAATGTGGATTTACCTTCAAACATTTTCTCCCGATCTAAATTCCACAGATGCTACTGAACCTTGGTATAGTTGGCCTTCCCCCAGTTTAGAACTCTTCCTTTAGGACCACTCCCATCCTTGTCCATGAGTATTGTAAAACTTAGGGAATTGTGGTCGCTATTTCCAAAGTCGTCCCCTGCTGTAATTTCAACCACCAGGCAGGTTCATTCCCCAACACCAGGTCCAGTATGGCCCCTTGCCGAGTTGGACTACGCACACACTGCTCTAGAAAACCCTCCTGGACACACCTTACAAATTCTGCTCCATCTTGCCCCCTAGTTCTGAGTGAATCCCAGTCAATGTTGGGATAATTAAAATCTCCCATCACCACCACCCTGTTTCTCCAACACCTTTCCATTATCTGTTTACATATTTGTACCTCTATCTCACGCTCGCTGTAGGGAGGCCTGTAGTACAGCCCCAACATTGTTACTGCATCCTTCCTATTTCTGAGTTCTACCCATATTGCCTCAATGCTTGAGCCCTCCATGGGGCCCTCGTTCAGTACAGCTGTGATATGGTCTTCGACCAGTATTGCAACTAACATTAAATAGTAGACAGTAGATCACTGGAAAAGGAGGCTGAAGAATCAGTATGAGGAATGAAGAAATGGAAGAGGAACTGAACAGGTACTTTGTATCAGTCTTCATGGTGGAAAACACCAATCGCATACTAGAACTTTGAGAGTTAGGGGCAGTGGTGAATATAATAGCCGTAACTAAGGAAAAGGTGCTGGGGAAGCAGAAAAGTCTGAAGGTGGACCAATCACCCCTGGACCAGATGGACTGTACTGTAGACTTCTGAAGGAGATAGCTGAGGAAATTGTTGAGGCATTAGTGGTGATCTTTCAGGAATCAGTGGTGATAGGGAGGATCTTGGGGGTTTGGAAAATGGCTAAAGCAACCCCCCTGCTTAAGAAAAGAGAGAGACAGAAGAAGGGAAATTATAGGTCAGTTAGCCTGACCTCAATCATTGGTAAGATTTTAGAGTCCGTTCTTAAGGTTGAGATTGCAGAGACCTTGGAAGTAAATGACAAAATCGGGCTGATTCAGCATAGCTTCATCGAGGGGAAGTTATACCTGACAAATCTGTTAGAATTCTTTGAGTAGAAAGTGGGCAAGTTAGACAAAAGGGAGCCAGTGAATGGGATTTGTTTGGATTTCCAGAATGCTGTTGAGAAGGTATCAAATAAGATGAGAGCCCATAGTGTTTGGGCAAGTTACTGCCATTGGCATTGAGCATTGGCTGACTGGCAGAAGGCAGAGAGTGTAGATAAAGGGGTCTTTTTCGGGATGGCAGCTAGTGACGAGTAGAGTCCCACAGGGATCAATGTTGGTACCACAATAGTTCATGTAATACATTGATGATATGGATGAAGCAACTGAGACATTTTTGCTGAGTTTACAGTTGGCACAGTGACAGATGGAGGGAGAGATAGCAGTGAGGAAGTTGCAGAAGGACTTGCATAGACTCTGAGAGTGGGCAAAGAAGTGGCAGACAGAATACTGTGTGGGACACTGTGAGGTTATGTGCTTTGGTAGGAAAAATGGAGGCATAGATTATTTTCTAAATGAGAAAGGGCATTTGAAGTCTGAAGCACAACTGTCCCTCGTTGCCTTTGAGAAGGTACTAGTGAGTTTCCTTCTTGAACTGCTACAAGTACATTTGCTCGAGATAGATACAATGCCACTAGGGTCAATCTGCACAAAACAACCCTTTTTTTACCCCTGGAATTAACATTATGAACGTTCTGAAAACCGCTGTTGTAAGCATATCTTAATAGGCTTAATAGACCAATACTGTAAGCTTGTTCAAAGTCCTCTTCAGGTTAACATGCAGGTTCAGTTGACAGTTAGGAATGTAAATGCAATGTTAGCATTCATTTCAAGAGGGCTAGAATACAAGTGCAGGAATGTACTGCTGAGGCTGTATATGGCTCTGGTCAGACCCTATTTGGAACATTGTGACCAATGTTTGGCTCCATATCGAAACAAGGAGTCTGCCAGTTCTTTGCCCACTCACCTAGCCTGTCCAAGTCCTTGTGCAGCTTCCCCACTTCCTCACTACTATTTGTCCCTCCATCTGCTGACATTGGAGGGAGTCCAGAGGAAGTTGGCAAGAATCATTCTGAGTATGACGAGCTTGTCTTACGAGGAGTAGTTCAGGACTCTGGGTCTGTACTCGGTGGAGTTTAGAAGGATGAGGGGAGAATGTGGAGAGGCCTGGAGAGACATGGATGTGGGGAAGATGTTTCCATGAGTAGGAGAGACTTAAATCTTCGGGCACACCCTCAGAGTCGAATGGATAACCCTTTAGAACTGAGATGAGGAATTTCTTCAGCCGGTGGATGGTGAATCTGTGGAATTCATTGTTGCGGAAGGCTGTGAAGGCCAAGTCATTGAGTCTGTTGAAGATATGAGTTGGATAGGCTCTTGGTTAGTAAGGGGATCAAGAGTTAGGGGGAGAAAGCGGGAGATTGGATGGTGGAGCAGAGAGTCAGTTGTAACTGCTAAAATATTGAGGCTGGGATTTCAGCAAAGGTAATGTTGAGGGGGGACGGTTGGATGCTCACTTGTCGGAGCTGGTCATTATCTGTCACTTATATGGACGTTTTTTTTGAAAACTCTGTTGTGGATGTGGGCATCACTGGCTCGGCCAGCATTTATTATCTGTCCCTAGTTGCCCTTAGGAAGGTAGTGGTGAGCTGCCTTCTTGAACTGCTACAAGTACATTTGCTTTCGGTAGATACAATACGATTAGGGAGGGGATTTCTGAGAACGCTGTTGTAAGCATATCCTAGCTTAATAGACCAAAACTGTACGCTGTGCACCTTGAGTGGCGTCACCAGTCTTGTGTGGAAAGATTTTCACTCCTCCCCTCCTTGAAATAAAGATTTGCACCTCACGTGCCTTCTAAAATACATGCTGTGCATAGAAGCTAAATTTTTGTGCTTCATGTACATGCCTCTTGCTGCGTTCTGCTGGGATCTTTTAAGAATCTAGAAAAGATTACAGCCAATACATCCATTTGGGCAGCACGGTGACTCAGTGGTTAGCTCTGCAGCCTCACGGCGCCAGGGGCCCGGGTTCGACTCCAGCCTCGGGTAACTGTCTGTGCGGAGTTTGCACATACTCCCTGTGTCTGCATGGGTTTCCTCCATGTGCACCAATTTCCTCCCACAGTCCAAAGATGTGCAGGCTAGGTGGATCGGCCATGCTAAATCGCCGGTAGTGTTCAGGGGTGTGTGTGGGTTATAGGGGTGGGATGGGATGCTGCAAGGGGCGAAGTGGACTTGTTGGTCCGACGGACCTGTTTCCACACTGTAGGGAACCGAATCTAATCTAATGTCTGCAGTCAACTCTTATAATCCTCCATGTTATCATCTAATTTAGTCTGAAGGGATGCCTGACAACTAATGAAGTGAGGGAACAGGCTTTATGTCTGTATTAATTGAGGATGAATTGATTGTGAGTTGGCTGTATAAATATGGGAGCTAGTAATTAGGGGTTGACGTTTATGGAGTATTTTTAAAAGAAATAAAGCTCTGATGGTACGATGTTGGGTTGGACTCTTTGCGTACCTGGAATCCAATTCTTCAGGTCCAGGGAACCTATTAACTTAGTCTTCTCAGTTTTCCTCAATGTTTTCTTGAGGATTTCCTTCTCCCTTTCGCTCCCTACTTTTCGCCCATTGATTTTTTTTTGTATGTTTTCTACTGTGAAATCAGATAGAAAATATTGGTTCAAAGCTTGTGCCATTACCTTCATTTCCCATCATCAATTCCCCAGTCTCACCCTCTCATGAGCCATTATTCACTGTATTTACTCTTTTCCTTTTTATAGATTTGTGGAAGCTTTTACTGTATTTATATTAATGTCTCCCTCATTATTATTTTGGTCATCTTTTGTTCACATCTGAAATAGTTTCAGTTCCACAATTTTCGAATCTTTCTTTCAATTTATACTATCTTTAACTTTCTTAGATAGCAACAGATGGCACCATGGTGCATTCTAGCTGTACATCCTTTCATTCTAAATTGACAATATTTTTGTTCAGAGTTATGAAATATCCCCTGAAACATCTGCCATTGCTTCTCTATGGTCTTACCTTTTAAACTATTTTCCCAGTTCAACTCTGCCTTTATACTCCTGAGTTATCTTCAATGAAAGTTAAAGATATTAAACAGTTTCAGACCAAATTCTCATCCTCGTCCTTGATGTAAAATTCTACCACATCCTGATCATTCTTATCCAGAGAATCCTGTACTATGTTATGGTTGATGAGTTGTATCTCGAAACATACTACCAGGTCTAAAATATCTTAATCCCTGCTTGGTTCCAGTGGTACAGTTTTAAGACTCCAAATGCACTCTATGAATATATCCTGAGGGGTAGATAACTGCTCTTAACATCAAGGTGCCGTTCAACCAAATATGACATCAAGGAGCCGTCGCAAAGCTGCAGTCAGTAAGAATCAGGTGAAAAACCCTCTGCCGGCTGGAACCTTACCATAAAGGAAGTGGTTGTGGTTGTTGGAAGTCAGTTGCCCCAACTCCAAAGCATCACTGCGGGGGTTACGTAAATTTGTGCCCTGAGCTCAACCATCTTCAACTGTTTCATCAAATGCCAAATGCCATCCCTCCGTCAGAATGCCATACGTGGGGATGTTCTCAGTTGATTGTGTCATGTTCAGCACCACTCATAGCTCCTCAGATGCTGAAGTAGTCCATGTCCACGGAACATAAGTGATGAGAAGCAAGTGGTAGTTGTGCTGTGCAACTTACGGGCAATGAACGTCACCATTAAGGAGAATCTAACCATTGCCCCATGACTTACACTCCTTTACTGCCAATATGCTGAGGCTTATCAGGTTTCCAGAAACTGAATTGGACCAAACTTGTAATTATTGTGACGACAAGAGCAGGTCAGAGGTTAAGAATTCTGCAGTGAATAATGAGCCCCCTACCTACACAAAGCCTGTCCACCATCTATAAAGCCCAAGTCAGGAATGTAATCTCCACTGGTCAGGACTGGTGCAGCTCCATCAACACTCAGGAAGCTTGAATCATATGGACAAAGCAGCCTGTTGGATTGGTACCCCACCCACCACCTTCAACATCTGTTCTATCATCAGTAATGTATAATTAGTGCCCCATGCAAGTTTCCCTCCAAACCACACACCATCCTGACTCGGAACTATATCGCTGTTCATTAATAGTCATTGAGTGAAGATTCTGGAGCTTCTTTCTGAACAGCACTACTCTAAGGACTGCAGTTATTCAAGAAGGCAGCTCACCACCACCTTCTCCAGGGTAATTGGGCTTAGCCAGCAACATCCACATCCCGTGAATAAAAAAGAATCTTCCAGGCTATCTGTGCCAATTGGACTCACAGTTTATGGTAACATCTTTCTTACAAGATCCCATTACTTCTTGGTCTATCGACTGTATGCTATCCTGGACTGTATCTTCTGTCAGGGGATCTATGAATCTGAAACTGTCACAGCTATGACTTCTTTCCTTTGCTGTTCCTTATCTCTACCCAAACTGATTGTCTATTTTGCCTGGGAGCCAGTTGGCTGGTTTGTAATTCAGAGTGATACCAACAGCCTGGGATCCGACACTGTCTGAAGTTACAATCAAGGAATCTTCTTCTCAACCTCTCTCCTCATTTGAGGTGTGGTAACCTTCAATTTCAACCACCTCCAGTTATCTCTCTCGACTGTGAGAGCAGACCTGTGGTCCCATCTGGGACTATAGTGACTTTGAATCTCCAAACCAAGATAATTTCTCACCAATGTATTGATCTCATCTTTGACACAAGACAAAAAAACAAACAAATTAAACCCAATGAGATGAATTTTGGATCACTGGATTACATAGCATAATTGGACAACAAAATGCACTATTGTTAAAATAATTAGGAATTCAACCAGAAAGGCCACTAATGTGAATCCTGGATCTGTGTATCATTTGAAATTATTTAATTGGATAGTTTCAGTATTTGGCCACAAGATGGAGAAATCTGCTGAGGTGATGTACCCAGAAGATAGAAAGATGATAGAAATGTTTGGAGAGATATGGGCCAAGCACAGGCAGGTGGAACTAGTTCAGTTTGGGATTGTGATCAGCACAGGCTGGTTGGACCAAAGGATCTGTTTTCATGCTGTATGACTCTATGAAACTCAAGCTTAATTGTCCGAAACTCACATTCAGACATATCTAACCTTGATCATAATCTTACAGAAAGATAGCCGACTTTATCCCTCAGAGTTGCAGACTCTTCAATTTTACATCCTCAAAGACATTTAGCAGGAATAGCATGGATTATAGAGTGAGTTGAGTAGATTGGTTCATTATTAATTCTTAACTAAATTTGATTTATTTTACATTTTTAGACAACATCAGGTGAAGATGTGCGTGATTTCACCAAGGTGCTGAAAAATAACTTCAGATCAAAGAAATACTTTGCCAAACATCCTCGCTTGGGTTATTTACCACTACAAACAGTCCTAGAAGGTGAGAACCTTGAGATGTAAGTTTATTGATGTGAGATTTACTAATGTATCAATGCCCATTTGGGGGTTGACAAATATTGCAGCATTATTCGTTCTGCAGCTTAGCAGGAGAGTGAGGTTGTCCATTTGCGCCGATATCAGAAGTACACAATACAAGAACAAGAGGGGCTTAACTGATATCATCGGCCCTCTCGCCTTGAAAGCAGTGTAGTTACTCAGAGTGCATCTGCTGTGGACTTGTTGATACTGTCACTAACGTGCAACCTTCCTTGATATCTTTCTCTGTCCTCCAGTTCTGTCTTTAAAAACTACAATCAATTACCCTCTCCTCAAAAGGAAAGAACCTTTGGCTGAACAGAGAACAAAGAACAGTACAGGCCCTTCGGCCCACGATGTTATGCCGACCTATTATCCCACTCAGATCAAACTACCCTGCATACCCTTCATTTTACTATCCTTCATGTGCCGATCCAAGAGCCGTTTAAAAGTCTTGAAATGTATCTGACTCCGTTACCACTGCCAGCAGCGCATTCCACACACCCGCCACTCTCTGTGTAAAGAACCTACCTCTGACATCTCCCCTATTCCTTCCTCCAGTCACCTTAAAATTTCTCCCCCTCGTAATAGTCATTTCTGCCCTGGGAAAAAAAATCTGACTATCCACTCCAGCTATGCCTCTCATCATCTTGCATACCTCTATCAAGTCACCTCTCATTCTTCTTTGCTCCAATGGAAAAAGTCCTCGCCCCCTCAATGTTTCATCATAAGACGTGCCGTCCATTCCATGCAGCATCCTGCTAAATCTCCTCTGCACCCTCTCTAAAGCTTCCACATCCTTCCTATAATGAAGCAACCAGAATTGAACTCAATATTCCAAGCGCTGCTCCATCCCCACAAACTAATGCTCGATTCCAAATCCCTTTTCTCTTGATGCTTTAAATTCAATGCTGTCTTTCGTGTAATTTCATATTTGAATTCACTGGTCCTGAGCCGCTCGCGGCGATGTGCCCCCGCGGTCCTGCTACAGTGCTTTGAGATGGAAACAAACATGACTGATGAAGGTCCACCAGTTGATGTAGTACGTTTAGATTTCAAAAAAGCATTTGATAAATTACAACTCATAAGGTGACTCAAAAGAAAGCAGCCCATGGGTTCAAGGGTAGTATATTAGGATGGACAGAGGACTGCATCGCAAACAGAAGTAGAGAAGGGGCAGCAGGATGGTAACTTATAACTGGTGTCCGGCCACAGGGTCCCTGCTGCGGAGGCCGTACACCTAATGTTCCCTGGGTTGATTTCGGAAATGGAGGAGGGGATTGCCATGCTTAGGAATGTTGGGCGGATGGGATTTATAAGATTGAAAGAAATCTTATTTTTTCAGCATTTAAGATTCTTAAGAGGCTTGATAGTGTATATCCGTAGAGAATGCTCCCATTTGTGAAATATTTTATGACCAGAGGCCACATTTTCATATTAGTTGCCTGTTAATTCAGGGGAAGAATTACTTCTTTCAGGTGGTAGCAATCTATTCAACACTTTAGCAGAGAAGGTTTTCGAGGTAATGCCATCAATTATATGCTAGGCTGAGATGGCCCGTTTAATTTTCAAATCAAGAAACAACAATAATGAGGAAAGGGTAGTCTTCACAGTGGAAGATACTTCAAGGATCCCCTTATCCCTGTATTCTTTAGTAATGAATTAAATACATCACTACCACACCATCACTACCATTACAGAAGTAGTAGTAGACAATCTAATGGAGTAAAAGCAGATCAGACTCTTTGCCCTGATGGTTTACTTTCTATGATTCCAAACAAAGGAGCTTCAGAGTTGGTGTATGCATTGATTGTAATTTCTGAAAAAGGTTTCGATTCTCGAGAAGCATCTGAGGGCTGGAAAACTGCCGATGTGACATCCCTATTTAAAAAGGAGAGAGGCAAATTGTTGGAAATATGTGGCAATCAACTGTGAAGAAAATAATAGCAGGACATTTGGAAAATCAGAATCTAATCAAACAGAATCACCATAGCCTGACGAAAGTGAAATTATGTCTGGCTAATTTGTTTGGGTTTTTCAAGGAAGTCCCAACCAGAATTAGTAGAGGAAAACCAGTAAATGTGTTGTATTTGGACTTTGAGCAAGCATTTGAGAATGTACTCAAAAGTAATAAGCTAAGAGCTGAGGTTTTGAAGGTAGTATATTGCTATGGATCAGTAGGCTTTGCATGGCCAGGAAGGAGAGATCACATCTACAGTGAAATGCACCAAGTGAATAGATATTTTGGGGAATTTGGTGGCAATGTGGTAAGTCAGTGCAGAGGGTAAGAGGTGCTATTTGCTTGCTTTTTTTGCCTGATAGTTGGTCAGCTTTTTTTTTTGAGACAGGGCGAATTGAAGCCAGAAGCGGGGACCCAGAAGGTGAACCCGGTTCATTGGTTGGTGATAGCTACTGGTTTAAGAATCTATTATCGGTAACTTTCAGATTGAAAGTAAATCGGTGAAATATATACAGGCTACAAACTAATGTTTTTAAATCAAATTAAGATTTAAGTAATTGAAATGGAGATGCCGGGCCAATGATGGTTTAAACCTCCATGACGGGGGAGTGGTCAGACACCATACTCCAGCTCAGGGTTGATGAACTGGAATCTCAGTTTCGACCAATCAACAAATCATGCGGGGGAGAGTTACCAGGGAATGCTCTGTTTCCGGAGGCAGTCACACACCTTAGATTAACTACCTGAAGCTCGGTCAGTGGCCAGGGACGTGGGACTGTGACTAAGGACAGGGCAGGTGGAAGGATCCAGGATGTCGTGCAGAAGGAACCTTGGCCTTTGATCTTATCGAACAGGTTTGAGATTCTTTCTTCCTGTGTGGATGAGAGGTCAGGGTATATGGAAGATGAGTAAACTGACTATAGCACGGTGGTACAGGGGGACATTCAAGAGGGGATAAAAAGTGAAATGTAGTTATAATCAGAGGTAGTATAGTTAGCGGAATGAACATTGTTGGTTGTGACTAGGATCGAGAGTCTCGAAAGTAGTGTTGCCTGCCTGGCGCCCAGGTTTAGGATATTCCGTCTTGGCTACCAAGGAATTTGAAGTGGGAGGTGTAGAAATCCAGCTATCGTGGTGGACACAGGTACCATTGATATGGAAGAAAGCGGAAAGAGGTTCTGCTGAGGGATTATGAGCATTGAGGTGCTGAGTGAGAAGGCAGAACCAAAAGGTAATAATCTCGGGATTCTTATCTGAGCAATTTGGCACGGTGTGAACAAAACTGAAGATGTCAATGCATTGTTCAAATGATGGCATGGCAGAAATGTGTTTGAATTCATGGGACATTGGCATTGGTATGGGGAAGGAGGGAGTTGTTCCGGTGGCATAGGCTTGATGAGAATCATATTGGGACAAGTATCCTGGCAAAAGACATAGCTAGGTCTGGGGGTAGGGCATCAAAGTGAAAAGTGTGGAGCGGGTGAGTCCAGTTGCATGGAAAAAGTTAGAAGCTAGTAAATGCTCAGCAAAGTTTCCAGAGCAAGTAATAGGACAAAAAGTATGGAAATAGTCAGGAGTCTCAATTCAGGTGCAGCAGATAAGAAGGGTGGCCGTAAATGCCAGACTGAAGGTCTTTTATTTAATTGTAGGGAGTGTATAAAACCAAGTGAATGAGTTTGTGGTGCAGATTGAAATTGACAGATGTATTGTTCTGGGTATCACAGACATGAGGTTGTAAGGGGATAAGTGTTGGGAACTAAATATCCAATGATACATGTCCTATAGAAAGAACAGACAAATGGACAGAGATGCCAGGGTTGGCTTGTGAGTAAGAAATGGGGCAACGCTGAAGGAACCACAGGTCTTGAGCTTGTTTATTAATGACTTGGAGGAAGAGGTGAATGTGCTGTGGCTAAATTTGTAGATGACTCAAAAATATTTGGAAAGACAAGGCATGGCACAGAAACAGAGATTTACCAGGATGTTACTTGGATTGGAATGTATTAGCTTTCAGGAGGGCTTGGTGGCAATGTTGTACAATAATAAATGTAATGAGATCAACCATGATCTCACCGAATGGTGGAGGAAATTCAATGGGCCAAATGACTTTTTGAGTGAGTCTTGTTGTTTGACAATGAATTCGTAAAGGTGTTTTTTTTGTCTCTTGGATGAGATGTAAAAATGAAATGTGTACGCTTCCTTTTCATCTGGCAATAAATAATCGTTCTGAACGATTTCCATTGACTAGTGGCAATCTGACAAGCATCACGATGTAAAGAGATTCTTAGCTTCTTTTTAATTGTCAAGTTATTCTTTGGAATTAATTCAGCATATATTTTTGCATCTCAGGAATTATATTCATCACTGCATCTCAAAAAGTACTCTGTTGTATGATAACAGCATTTTAAAGAACACTCTTCAATGGTTGTGATTTTCAGTTGCCATAACACACATTAAATTACATTGTTGGCCAATCTGTCCATGATTATTTCATTGTCTTACATTTCAAACAGACAAGGAAATATTGGTGATGCAATGAAGAGTTTGATGATAAAATATAATTACTGTTACGGTTTCCTCTTGGACGAAATATTCTCATCAAATTGACTGGTGAAGGAAATGGGACACTGACTGTGAGTACTTTGAGTGTTTAAGTGACTCCTAAAATGAAAATTATGACCTTGATTTCTCTTGCATGCAGATATGAAGAGACTATTTTAAAAATCCTCTCGGTTCGTGGTTCAGGCATAAAGGTGTCACATGTATATTTATGTATATACATGTACATGTGTAATCTGAAAAGAAAATGACGATAAATCACTTGTTACAAGGTGAGAATGAGTTATCCAGATAGTAAGAACTGCCAAAGTTGGTGTCTGAGATAACACATTGTGGAGCTGGGGGAAAGCAGGCAGCATCAGAGGCTCAAGAAAGTTGATGTTTTGGGTCAGGACCCTTCCTCCAAAATGGAGGGTGGACGGGAGCTCAGAAACAAATAGTGTGGAGAGGGAGGAGGTGCTGGGGAAGGTAGGTGGGATGGTGATAAATGAGTACTATCCAGATTGGAACAGATTTACCCCAGAAGGTATTGAATACAAGTTCCAAATCACTCTCAAAATCCTAGTGACTGTTAACATTCATGTTTTTTTTGTCTGTGTGTTTCAGTAGTTGCATGTCAGTTTGAATGGTTCATTGAGAGTGAGGAACCTATGGACTCACACACACCAACATGGAATTTAATTCAAAGAGTGACTCCTCTTCAAAGTACTTAGTCGCTTTTAAAATCTTGACCATTTCTGCTGTCTAGTTGAACAAGTGTAGCTGAATACTGCTTCAATAGGAATTAGTGTTTAATAGGAACATATTTGTGAAACTTACAGTTCCTCAAGCTTTAGCATAAACTGGTGGAGACTTTCGGCGCTTGCAAAAAGGCTCACCTCTCTTAATACTGAAGGAAAATTGGAGTTTAAAAGTAAGTTCATCCGCTGTCGGGGAATGAAATGTTAATGTTGACTTGAATATAATTTTTAAAAAAGTAATATATTTGTGTAGCACTAAACTCAAATTAAAATTTGGATATGCCAGTTGACTCCTGTTTGACACTGTATGGAATGGCGGTGACATCAGATTCAGTGATGATTGAGAATCTAAAGAATATGAGGATAAGATTTAACATCCAAATATCATTGAACTCTTCAAGGAATGTATTACTGGAAAAGGGGGAAAGCATGTATGTCTATTAGAATTGAATACACTCTGAAGGCGGTGGCACAGATGAAACAGACCTGTGTGCTAAAACTTATCACAAATTTCACATTGAATGGAGCAGTTTAAACAGGCTGGAGGAAGCAGACATGCCAGCGCAAACTTTTGAATTTGTGCATTCTGTTCATAAACATCAGCAAAATTGTGGGAACCTGTTTATTCTTTCTCTTTTATTGCACAGAACCATACGATTACACTAATTTTGATTAGGAATTTAAAGATTATGAGCCCCGTCCGTTTGACTCGCAGTTTGGTACCATAGGTTGGTACGATCTTCGTTCAAGAAGGAAGAGGGATGTTCCAGACACAGAAAATCGTCAAACCATTTACTACAAAGTCTGTTTCTGCTTAGTATTAATTAATGCAGTTAACATTTTCAGATCGACATGATTGCAGAATGGAGTCAATAAAACAAATTCCATCTGATATTCAACATAAATTTTAAGTTTGGAATAACAAGCTCACAAGAAAGATGACCTGGTTTTAGATATCACTTGGGACCACAGACTAACAGACAAAGGAACAAAGCAAAACGACTCTGCGATTTGATGTAGAAACTCCTGACTCCGAAGCCTGCAGCCGCCCTCCAATTCTCAAGTCAGAAGTGTGTCAATGATGGTGCAGATCCAACAACACTGGAAACGATCTTGAGTCTAGACCAAAGCAGCCCCTTGATTGGCACCGTATCCATTCTCTCCACAACTAACTCCAAGACACAATAATGTGTCCATATACAAGATGCACTGCCACATTTTTTTTCCAACTATTCTTACACCCGCCTTTCCAGACTTAGAAAACTCATCTTCAAGGTCAAGGACATCAGACATGGTAGCACTAATCCCAGTAAAAATCACCTCCAAGCTACTCTCAAACTGATTTGGAAATGAATGATTGTTCCTGAGTCAATATTAGTAATCTCTTTTGGAACAGCATTGTGGGCCTGTCTACAGCAACATGAAGCTGTTCAAGAAGTCAATTTGTGCTGGACAATCAGCAACAGCTATGTCTCATTAAAGAATAAATAAATCGGAAAGAAATCCATCTGAGAGTCACAAGCAAATGGGTAACTTTTTTTTGTTCACTCTGCAGCTCGTGGGCTATTACCAATTTTGACAATGACAAATGAAGCTTTTGTTTGGTTTGCTATTGATAGCATCTGTCCACAAAATAAAAACAATTGGCATCAGAGATAATGGGAAGTGCAGATGCTGGAGAATCCAAGATTACAAAGTGTGGAGCTGGATGAACACAGCAGGCCAAGCAGCATCTCAGGAGCACAAAAGCTGACGTTTCGGGCCTAGACCCTTCTTCAGAAAAGAGGGAGGAGGAGAGGGCTCTGAAAGAAATAGGGAGAGGGGAAGGCAGATTGAAGATGGATAGAGGGGAAGATAGGTGCAGAGGAGACAGACAAGCAATAAGGAAGGAGAGGATCAAATACGAAGGTAGGCTAGCTAGTCATATCAGAAATCATAGTAACAGCTTCTTTCAATACATAAGAAACAAACGTGAGGCAAAAGTAGACACTGGGCCACTCCAAATTGATGCTGGAAGGCAAGTGGTGGGAGATAAGGAAGTAGCTGAAGAACTTAATAAGTACTTTGCGTCAGTCTTCACAGTGGAAGACATGAGTAATATGCCAACAATTAGGGAGAGCCAGGGGGCAGAGCTGAGGATGGTAGGAATTACAAAAGAGCAAGTGCTAGAAGAGCTAAAAGGTCTAAAAATTGATAAATCTCCTGGCCCCGATGGGCTATATCCTAGAGTTCTGAGGAAGGTGGCTGAGGAAATAGCAGAGGCTTTGGCTATGATCTTTCAAAAGTCACTGTAGTCAGGGAAAGTCCCAGATGATTGGAAAATTGCTGTTGTAACTCCCTTGTTTAAGAAAGGATCAAGGCAAAAGATGGAAAATTACAGGCCGATTAGCCTGACCTCGGTAGTTGATTAAAATTCTTGAATCATTGTCAAGGATGAGATTTCGAAATTCCTGGAAGTGCAGGGTCAAATTAGAACAAGTCAGCATGGATTTAGTCAGGGGAGGTCGTGCCTGAAAAACCTGTTAGAATTCTTTGAAGAGGTAACAGGTATGTTAGACCAGGGAAACCCAGCGGATGTTATCTATCAAGACTTCCAACAGGCCTTTGATAAGGTGTCTCACAGGAGGCTGCTGAGCAACGTGAGGGCCCATGGTGTTCGAGGTGAGATACTGGCCTGGATTGAGGATTGGCTGTCTGACAGAAGGCAGAGAGTTGGGATTAAGGGCTCTTTTTCAGAATGGCAACCAGTGACGATTGGTGTCCCGCAGGGTTCAGTGGTGGGGCCGCTGCTGTTCACCTTATATGTTAATGATCTGGATGAAGGGACTGGGGGCATTCTGGCGAAGTTTTCCGATGGTACGAAGATAGGTAGACAGGCAGGTAGTACTGAGGAGGTGGAGAGGCGGCAGTAAGATTGAGACAGTTTAGGAGAGTGGCCCAGGAAATGGCTGATGAAATTGAATGTGAGTAAATGTGAGGTTTTTCACTTTGGTAAAAAGAATAGAGACATGGAATATTTTCTAAATGGTGAGAAAATTCGTAAAGCAGAAGTACAAAGGGATCTGGAATTCTTGGTCCAGGATTCTCTAAAAGTTAACTTGCAGGTAGAGTCCATGATTAAGAAAGCGAATGTAATGTTGTTGTTTACCTCAAGAGGGTTGGAATATAGAAGCAGTGATGTGCTTCTGAGGCTTTATAAAGGTCTAGTTAGGCCCCATTGAGAATACCGTGTCCAATGTTGGGCCCCACACCTCAGAAAGGACATACTAGCCCTGGAGCGTGTCCAGCGGAGATTCACACGGATGATCCCTGGAATGGTAGGTTTGACATACGACGAACGGCTAAGGATCCTGGGATTGTACTCATTAGAGCTGAGAAGGTTGAGGGGAGATCTAACAGAAACTTACGAGATAACGTGTGGCTTAGAAGGGGTGGACGCTAGGAAGTTGTTTCTGTTAGGCCAGGAGACTAGGACCCGTGGGCACAGCCTTAAAATTAGAGGGGGTAAATTTAAAACGGAAATGAGATGACTTTTGTTAAGACAGAGAGTGGCGGGCTTGTGAAATTCATTGCCACGGAGTGCAGTGGGGGCCGGGACGTTGGATGCCTTCAAGGCAGAGATCAACAAATTCTTGATCTCACAGGAATCAAGGGCGACGGGGAGCGTGCTGGGAAGTGGAGTTGAAATGCCCATGAGCCATGATTTAAATGGCGGAGTGGACTTGATGGGTCGAATGGCCCTACTTAGACTCATATCTTATGGTCTTAAGTTAAAGGGTCGGACATGAAGCCAATAGAGGTGAGTGTAGGTGGGGAGAGGTCAGTCTGGGGAGGACAGACAGGTCAAGGGGGCGGGAAGCGGTTAGTAGGTCAGGAATGGGGGTTTGGCTTGAGCTGGGAGGAGGGGATCGGGGAGAGGAAGAGCAGATTAGGAACGTGGGGACGAGCTGGGCTGGTTTTGGGATGCAGTGGTGGGAGGGGAGATTTTGAAGCTTGTGAAGTCCACATTGATACCATTGGGCTGCAGAGTTCCCAAGTCTCAGTTAAGGAAGGACAATAAACACTGGTCAGTCAGTCATACATCGAACAAAAAAAGTTTATTTTTTAAAAAAAATAGGATGCATCTGTCAATCAAGTGGCCAAGTATTATCGAGTTTTGAGAAGATTTTTAGCTCAGGATTGAGGTTTTGGATGTAAGATTGCTCACTGAGCTGGAAGGTTAGTTTTCAGATGATTCGTCACCATTCCAGGCGAAATCATCAGTGAGCCTCCAGTGAAGCGCTGGTGTTCGGTCCCGCTTTCTATTCAAGTGTTTAGGTTTCCTTGGGTTGGTCATGTTATTTCCTGTTCTTTGGCTCCAAATCCATCTACCATCCTCAGAGAAAATGTGTTCTCCCCAGTGTAGTTTGTGTATGGAATGAACTGCCAGAGGAGTGCCAGAGGCTATGAGAATCACAGTATTTAAAAGTCACCTGCATGGACACATGAATAGGAAGGGTCTGTAGGGATATGGGCAACATGCTGGCAAATGGAACTAGTCATTTATGATATCTGGTCAGCATGGAGGAGTTGGACTGAAGGGTCTGTTTCCCTGCTGCACAACTCTACGACTCTGTCTTTGTCTCTTTGTGTCTCTCTCTCTCGCCCTCGCTCCCCCCTCCCATTTTCTCCAAACCCACCCCTCGCCACACACACAATCTCTGTCTCTCCATCTCTCTGTGTGTGCCTCACTCTGTGTCTATGTCTCTCTCTCTCTCTCTGTTGTCTTGTCTCTGCCACCTCGCTGTGCACTTCTGTCTCTTTCTTTCTCTTTCACTCTGTCTCTTGTGTGTGCATGTGTGTGTGTGTGCGCGCGCTCCTCTCTGTCTCTCGTCTTGTCTCTGCCTCCCTCTGTGTGTGCTCTGCCGTTGTCTCTCCCCTGTCTCTCCGTCTCTCCCTGTGAACTTCTCCCTCTCCCCTGCCCCCGCCCCCGGCGCTCTGTCTTTCTCTGTGTCTCTCTTCCTCTCGCCGTGTGTTTATCTATCCGTGCATCTCCACCCGCTCAGCAGGCAGCATTGAGTTTTTTTTTAAAAGTTTAAAAATCTGTTTAAACCCAACCCATCCGCAATCAGACTGCATTTCTAATTCTCTCTCTCACACACACAGTCTGTCTCTTTCTCCTTCTCAGTCAATCCCCTTCCTCTCCTGTTCCTACTCACGCCTTTCCCCCCCGCCCATGCCTCGGTGACGAGTCCACTGTCTGGAACCCTTTTCCCGGGAGGGGACTGAGGACCCAGCTGTTCTGCATCGGGATCAGCGTACCACGATCCGGGACCCCTACAGCCTCCAGCATGACCACTGGGCGAGGAGCAGGCATCCAGGCTGCTGGAGCGCTCGCTGCTCAGTGGCTCGGCCCTGCGCCACCTTGGCCGGGAGCGGGGATCCGAGGTGGGAGAAGGCCTCTTCGCCCGGCTCCTGGGCACAGCTACCTGCCTGAACAATAAAATGTGAGACTGGATGAACACAGCAGGCCAAGATCTTGGATTCTCCAGCATCTGCAGTTCCCACTATCTCTGGTACCTGCCTGAACAGCTGCCTGGCACCGAACCCACCCCCTCTCCTCCCCTCCTCTCTCCCCGCCCCCTCCTCCATTCCCCACCCGCCCCTCCTCCTTCACCCCAACCCCCTCCTCCTACCCCCCGCCCCCTCCTCCTGCTCCCTCCCTCCATTCATCCATTCCTTCCTCCTGTCAGTCCTCGCTCCCTCCCTCCAGCCATCCATTCCTCCCTCGCTCCAGCCGTCGCACCCTCCCTCCCTCACTCCAGTCAGTCAAAACAACAAAGAAAATTACAGCACAGGAACAGGCCCTTCAGCCCTCCAAGCCTGCGCCGACCAAGATCCTCTGTCTGACCAGTCACCTATTTTCTCACGGTCTGTGTCCATTTGCTCCCTGCCCGTCCGTGTACCTGTCCAAATATATCTTAAAAGATGCTAATGTGCCTGCGTTGCCCACCTCTGCTGGCAATGCGTTCCAGGTGCCCACCAACCTCTGTGTAAAGAACTTGCCATGCATATCTCCCCTAAATTTTCCTCCTCTCGTCCACGTCCTTTTGGTAATGGACACAGTACTCTAAATGTGGCCGAACCACAGTCCAATACAACTGCAACATGACCTGCCAACTCTTGTACTCAATACCCTGTCCAATGAAGGAAAGCATGCCATATGCCGCCTTGACCACCCTGTTGACCTGCATTGTCACTTTCAGGGAACAATGGACCTGAACACCCAGATCTCTCTGTTCATCAATTTCCCCCAAAACTTTTCCATTTACTGTTTCGTTTGCCCTTGAATTTGATCTTCCAAAATGCATCACCTCGCATTTGCCTGGATTGAACTCCATCTGCCATTTATCTGCCCAACTCTCCAGTCTATCTCTGTTCTGTTGTAATCTCTGATAGTCCCCTTCACTATCTGCTTCTCCATTCCTCCCTTGTAGTGCGATTAGGCAAGACTTAGGAGGCATAGAATGGGTTAGCAAAATGCAGGGGATGGGGACAATTGAATTGTGGAGCTGGTTTAAGGAACAGATATTGCGTGTCCTTGAGAGGTACGTCCCTGTCAGGCAAGGAGGAAGCAATAAGCTAAGGGAACCGTGGTTTACTAAAAAAATTGTATCTCTTGTTCAGCAGAAGAGGGAGGCTGATGTGACGATGAGACCAGATGGTTCAGATGAGGTGATGGAGAGCTACAGATTAGTTAGGGAGGATTTAAAGAGAGAGTTAAGAAGAGCAAGGAGGGTACATGAGCAGACATTGGCAGGTAAATAAAGGAGAGCCCTAAAGCTTTCTATAGGTATGTGAGGAATAAGAGGATGACTGGGTTAGGCAAAGGGCCAGTCAAAGACAGAAGTGGGAAGTTGTGTGTGGACGCTGTGGAGATTGGAGAGGTGCTAAATGAATATTTCTCATCTGTTTTCACTGAGCGACAGGAGAATATTGCAGAGGAGGTGACTGAGTTACGGGCTACTAGAATTGAAAAGGTTACGGTTAGTAAGGATGAGGTGTTATCAATTTGACAACGTGTGAAGGTAGATAAAACCCCTGGGCCTGATGGGATTTTTCCGAGGATTGTCTGGGAAGCTAGGGAGGAGGTGGTGGAGCCTTTGGCCTTGATCTTGGAGTCCTCATTGTCTACAGATTTAGTACCAGAGGACTGGAGAAGTGCAAATGTTGTGCCCTTGTTCAAGAGGGGCAGTAAGAATGACCCAGGCAATTAAAGACCTGTGAGCCTTACGTCTGTTGTAGGAAAAATTTTGGAAAGGATTATAAGAGATAGGATTTATAATCATCTAGAAAGCAACAATGTGATTGGAGATCGTCAACATGGATTTGTCAAGGGCAGGTCGTGTCTCACAAACTTCATTGAGTGTTTTGAGAAGGTGACCAATCATGTGGATGAGGGTCGGGCAGTTGGCGTGGTGTACATGGACTTCAGTAAAGCCTTTGATAAGTTTCCCCATGGTAGGCTATTGGAGAAAATACAGAGGCACGGGATTGAGGGAGATTTAGCCATTTGGATTAGAAACTAGCTTTCAGTAAGAAGGCAATGAGTGGTGGTTGATGGAAAATATTCAGCCTGGAGTCTGATTACTAGTGGTGTGTCTCAAGGATCTGTTTTGAGACCACTGCTGTTGTCATTTTTATAAATGACTTGGATGCAGGCATTGGTGGATGGGTTAGTAAGTTTGCAGATGACACTAAAGACAATGGAGTGGTGGACATTGTGGAAGAATGTTGCAGGTTGAAGGGAGACTTGGATAAACTGCAAAATTGGGCCGAAAGGTGGCAAATGGAGATGAATACGGATAAATGTGAGTTGATTCACTTTGGGAGAAATAATAGGAAGGCAGGACACCGGGTCAACAGAAAGATTCTTGGTAGTGGAGATGAACAGAGGGATCTTGGTGTCCATGTACATAGGTTCCTGAAAACTGCCCCCCAGGTTGATAGTGCTGTTCAGAAGTCTGATGGTGTTTTAGGTTGCATTGGTAGAGGGATTGAGTTGCGGAGACGTGATGTCATTCTGCAACTCTGCAAAACGCTAGTGCAGCCTCGCTTTGAATATTGCGTGGTCGCTCCATTACAGGAAGGATGTGGAATCGTTGCAACAGGTGCAGAGGAGATTTACCAGGATGTTGCCTGGTCTGGAGCGAAGGTCTTATGAAGAAAGGCTGAGGAACTTGGGTGTGTTCTCATTGGAGAGAAGGAGGCTGAGAGGGGATTTAGTAGAGACATACAAGATGATCAGTGGATTAGATAGGGTGGACAGTGAGAGTCTTTTTCCGAGGATGATGACTTCAGCTGGTACAAGGGGGCACAGCTACACATTGAGGGGTGATGGATTTAAGACAGATGTCAGAGGCAAGTTCTTTCCTCAGAGAGTGGTACGGGGGTGGAATGCTCTGCCTGCCAATGTAGTTAACTCAGCCACATGAAGGGCATTTAAACAGCCCTTGGATAAGCATATGGATGCTGATGGGACAGTGTAGGGGAATGGACTTAGATTAGTTCACAAGTCAGCGCAACATGGAGGGCCAAAGGGCCTGTTCTGCGCTGTGTTGTTCCATGTACTATTACAGTTCACAGATCACATTTAACACTAAAATGAGTGGTAGAGTAAAGAGGATAATGAAAATCTGCAGATGGACACAAAGTTGAAGTGAATGGACAAGGGTCTTGCAGATGGAGTGCAATGATGGTAAATGTGAGGCTATCCATTTTGGTAGCAATTAGGGCAAAATGGAGTATTACTTAAATGGTGAAAAATTGTAGCATGCTGCTATGCAGAGGGAGCTGGGCAACCTTGTGTATGAATCACAGAACGTTTGCAGATGCAGCTGGTAATTGAGGCAACAAATGGAATAGTGTCCCTTATAGCTCGAGTGATGCAGTTTAAAAATCGGGAGGGGATGCTCCAGTTGTCTAGGGTGCTGGTAAAGCTTGATGTAGAGTAGTTTGTACAGTTTTAGTCTCCTCACTTTAGAAAGGATGTGCTGGCACTGGAGGGGGTGCAAAGGAGTTTCACAAGAATGATTCCAGAATTGAAAATGTTGCTGTATGGGGAGAGATTGAGGAGACTAGGATTGCACTCACTGAAACTTCGAAGAATGAGGGGTGTTCTAATAGCAACTTTTAAAATGATGAAAGAAATAGATAGGAAAGAAACACGGAAGTTGTTTCCACTGATGGGTGAAATTTCAACTGGGGGGGCACAGCCTCAAAATAAGGGTGAACAGATTTAAGACTGAGTTGAGGATGAGCTGCTTCATCCAAAGGGTTGTGAATCTGTGGAATTCTCTGCTCAGTGAAACAGTTGAGGTTCCCTGATTGAATGTTTTAAAGGCCAAGACAGATAGATCTTTGAACAGGAAAGGAATTGAGGGTTATGGTGAATGGCGGGGCAAGTGGAGCTGAGTCCGCACAAAGATCAGCCATGACCTTATTGAATGGCGGAGTGAGCTGAAAGAGACAGATGACCTACTCCTGCTTTATTTCTTATGTCCGTATGTCCTTAGATTGCCATCCTTGTCATTCCTCCTTCCCTGGAATAGGCCAGTTCTGAACGCTGATCAGTAGGTCTTTAAATAACTCCCGTGTATCAAATGTCGACTTGTTCAATAAAAGCTCCTCCCAATGAATACTGCTCAGCTCCTACCTAATACTCCTTCCCCCAATTTAGTAGCTTCCCACAAGTTCCTGATTGTTCATAGCTATCTTAAAATGTAAGGCGAGGTGATCACCCTGTTTGAAGAAGCTCCTGGTTCAGTGTTTTTCCCCATGTGGGAGTCAGCTGCAGGTTTTCTTGTTCCAAGCTTGGGGAGGAAATGGCCCAGTGGTGGTATTGCTGGACTGTTAATTCAGAGATTTAGATAACATTCTGGGGACCTGTGTTCAAATCACAGCACAGCAGATGGTGGAATTTGAATTGAACATCAAAGAAAATCATGAATGAAGAATCTAATGATGACCATGAATCCATTGCCAAATGTCAGAAAAACCCAACTGCTTCACTGATGTCCTTTAGAAAAGCAAACTGCCATCCTTACGAGGTCTGGCCTACTTGTGACTGAAGACCCACAGCCATATGATTGACTCTGAACTGTCCCCTGGGCAACGAGGGATGGACAATAAACACTGCGTAGCTAGTGATGTCCTCCTCCCATTAACAAATAAATAAAATTGGATTCTACATCTTCTGATTGAAGATTGTTTCTTGTTCTCTCAGTAATTTCATCGCTTACAGTCAGTTTCCCTCCTGCCTGTCTTTTTGGAATGTCACGTAGCCCTGCACATTTACCTCCAGTGTTGATCTCCTTATAGCCATGTCTTTGTAATAGCTCTCAAATCATGCCCGTCAACCTGTATGTGTGCTCTTAATTTGTTGATTTTGTTCTGAATACAATGAGCACGCAAGCAAAGAGTCATTAATTTAGCTTTATAACTTTATTTGACCTCTTGACACTATTTACAGCTGTTTTCTGTTTCTACATGCTGTCTTTTCCAGTCCCATGCTGAGTATTGTTATCCCAATAGTTCTTTAATGTCAGTGTGTGTGTATTCCTGGGCGAATATGCTCGTGTGGTCTACGGAGTTGTGGAGGTCGCAGTTCTAGGACAGCCATTTCATGGGCCTCTGCTGCAGCTAAGAAGAAAAGACAATCTCTTGCTCTGAGCTCTGCAAACCAGGGCGATGTCAAAAAGAAACAAGGTCAAAAGAGTTTCAACAAGAATCTCAAAATTAACTGCTGAATTCATATCAGCATTACAGGGATCGCCCAACTTAGTGGCCACAACATCCCACTTTCTATTCTTCACAAACAATCCAAATTCTGAACTATCCGTATCCCTCTTAACTTTTATGTTTTTTGAGCTAATTTCTTGTGTCTAACTTGTGCATATTTGTGGTGCCTTATGACTTCTTGCGTTTAGCAATTGATAAACTCACTCTCTCTTGAATTGAGTAAAACCTAGTTTTATAGGATCCCCAGTGTGGAAACAGGCCATTCAGTTCCACAAGTCCACAGCAACCCTACAAAGAGCATCCCACCCAGACCCATCCCCATTCCCTACTCTATCCCTGTCAGCCTGCATTTCCAATGGCGAATATACCTAACCTACATATCCGTGGGCAATGTGGGTAATTCAGCATTCCCAATCCACCTAACCTACATGTTTCTGGACTGGTCAAAACAATGATTCGATATGATTTAGTTAGAATGCAGCTGTTGACTGTCATCTTCCATCCCTGTGTTGGAGCGAGATTTAACATTCAAGATCAAAAATGAAACACTTGAACAAGGTAGTTCAAATTGCGGTTGTTGACTTGCTCGCCGAGTTGGCTTGTTTTCATTGAGACGTTTCGTCACCATGATCAATGACATCATCACTAGAGCCTCCAACAAAACAATGTTACTCTACTCTGTCTGGAATTTATACTGTCCGGTCTGTTACCATGAGTACTGTCATTTCGGGTTTTGATCTGTATGGGTTTGTATGTGGGGGCCCAATTGTATCTGCTTGTTGGTTGCATTATGGGTGGAGAATCACGCCTCTCATACAAAACTGGGTCAAGGTAACCATAGTAGCCCAAGCCAAGCATAGACATGCAGAGGAATCCGAGAGGCATGGTTCTCAACCCATTCTCCAGCCTCACATTCTTGGTCTCTTCTATTTGAATATGATCACTCAACCATATCCTTTATGACAAACAACAGTCTTACATCACAAAATCTTCAGACAGGACTGCCCAGACAGATCCACTTGTTCTCATGATATCATCTTTTGCTGGAGGGATTCCGAAATGTCTACATTCTTCCTCAACTGAGCATCCTTGCGTTCGTGGTTGACAGAGATCTCAGCCATGTCCAACCCATGTCCTACACTTTGGCCTCACCCCTGATGAGGTACCCTGGTCCTCAATGACCAACCCATCAATATCCACATCGAGAAGAACATCAGCCACGATTTCTAACAAGATCCCACCACCAAGCATATATTCCCCTCCCCTCTCTTGTCAGCCTTACGCAGGGACCATTCCGTCGGGACACCTCGATCCACTCCTTATCCATTCCCAACAGCTCCCCATAACCCAACAGCACTTTCCATGCCACCACAGAAGGCATAACATCTGCCCATTTACTTCCTCCTGCTTCACTATCCAAGGCTTCCAGGGGAAGCAGCGATTTACCCACACTTCACTCAATCTAGTCTACTGTATTCACTGCTCACAATATGGTCTCCTTCTGCATCGGGGAGACGAAACACAGACTGACCAACCGCTTGGCAGAACACCTATATTCTGGCCGTAAGAATGGCCCCAGGTTTCCAATTGCCTGTCACCTGAGCGCCCCATCATGATCCCTGTCCAAAATCTCTGTCTCAGGCTTGCTGCAGTGCTCCAGTGAGTGCAAGCTAGAAGAAAAAAACCTCATGTGTGCTTTGCAGAACACCTCCGCTCGGTTCGCAGTAAACAGCAGCACCTCACAGTCGCGAACGGTTTTAGCTCCCCCTCCCATTCCTTAGACGACATGCCCATCATGGGCCTCCTGCAGTGCCACAATGATGCCACCCGAAGGGTGCAGAGGAACAGCAACTCATATTCCACTTGGGAACGCTGCAGCCCAATGGTATCGATGTGAACTTCACAAGCTTCAAAATCTCCCCTCCCGCCACTGCATCCCAAAACGAGCCCAGCTTGTCCCGCCTCCCTAACCTGTTCTTCCTCTCACCTATCCTCTCCTCCCACCTCATGCTGCACCTCCATTTCGTACCAACTGACCTCATCCCATCTCCTTGACCTGTCTGTCCTCCCTGGACTGACCTATCCTCTCCCGACCTTCCCACCTATACTCTCCTCTCCACCTATCTTCTTTTCTCTCCATCTTCGGTCCACCTCCCCCTCTCTCTCCCTATTTATTTCGGAACCCTGTCCCCATCTCCCTCTCTGATGAAGGGTCTCGGCCCGAAACGTCAGCTTTTGTGCTCCTGGGATGCTGCTTGGCCTGCTGTGTTCATCCAGCTTCACACTTTGTTATCTTGGATTCTCCAGCATCTGCAGTTCCCTTTGTCTCTGAATAAAGGAGAAGGTAGGTGAAGAGGAGACAGACAGGTTAAAGAGGCGGCGGATAGAGCCAGTAAAGATGAGTGTATGTGGGCAGTTAGGGAGGGGATCGGTCAGTCCAGGGAGGACGACCAGGCCAAGGGGGTGGAGCTGAGGCTGGTAGGTAGGAGATGGGGGTAGGGCTTGAGGTGGGAGAGTGGACAGGTGGGAGGAATGACAGGTTAGGGAGGTGGGGATGAGCTGCGCTGGTTTTGGGATGTAGGTGGGGAGGGGAAATTTTGAAGCTTGTGAAGTCCACACTGGTACAATTAGGCTGCAGGGTTCCCAAGCAAAATAAGTGGTACTGTTCCTGCAACCTTTGAGTGGCATTGTTGTGGCACTGCAAGAGGCCCAGGATGGGCAGATGGAATTATGGTGTTGAAGGTGGAGATGTGGTCAATAAGTAGAAGCTTGACGTAGATGCCCTTGTTATCTGGACGTTCCAGAGATGTGTGTAAAGCCAAGGAGAGGGCATCTGCCATGGATCTGCTGCATCAGTAGGTGAATTGCAGTGGATCAAGGTAATGTGGGAGGCTGGAGTTGATGTGACCCATGACCAACCTCTCAAAGCACTTCATAGTGATAAATATGGATGTCAGAGCCACTGGGCAGTAGTCATTGAGGCTTTTGAAAAAAATTGCTGACATTCAGTGCGGGGATCTTAAAGCATTAGCACGAACATCAGAAAATTGGAGAAGCCTCGAGCATATGAGCACAGGTAGCTGAGGGTAGGGAGGGCGTGAATTACAGAAATCCAAGAGGGCAAGATACAGAGAGAGAGAGAGAGAGAGACAGAGATCATAGTGAACAAATGATTGGCCTGGTAGGCAGTGGAAAATACATGATTTTACATGGAACATGCAGATATCTTCGAAAAACAGTACATTGAGTTTTGGAAATTAGCGTTATAGTTGATTTGGAGTGAACCAAGTTACTGTTCAGTTTGGTTGTGGCTTTTGATGAAGGGATGGTCCATCTGAGATTGAAATTGGAGGGAGATTTCAGGATTTTTTCATGTTCTTGTCTTTCTGTTATGCCCCGAGGTAAAAAGCATTGGAAATGCTGTTAATTTTTTGCACGGCGAGCTGCAGAATATTAACCAGTCTCACACCATTGCCATCACCTTGCCCTTGCAGATGCGGATAAAGTTCTCCAAGCTGACAGAAATTGAAAGCACTCGCATCCTGTGACGATGGTAAGTTTACTTTCTTAAAAAAAAAATGCTTGCAGCTTAATGAGCATAATAAAGAGCACAGGGGCTCTGGTTAACACTGCTGCCTCATGGCACCAACAACTTGGGTTCAATTCCGCCCTTGGGTCACTGTCTGTGTGGAGTTTGCACATTGTCCATGTGTCTGCATGGGTTTTCTCCGGGTGCTCGAGTTTCCTCCCACGGTGAAAAGATGTGCAAGTTAGGTGCAAGTTAGGTGGATTGGCCATGCTAAATTTCCCAAGGTGTTCAGTGATGTGTAGGTTAGGTGAGTTATAGGTGGATGGGTCTGGGTGGGATGCTTTGAGGGGCAGTGTGGACGTGTTGGGCTGACGGACCTGCTTCCACATTGTAAGGATTCCCTGAATCATGATTCTATCATTTTACTGAGCGCAAAGGTACAATATTAGCCGGTCATATTTGTCTCACCTCTTTACACATTGACAAGAAAGCTTTAATTTTAGTTTCTATGCATTTGCAACGTGTCTGCTGTCTCTAACAAGGCTGACTATATCTCCTTCTCTAACGCGCATCTCCTGTCCCCTAACACCAAGAGGTGACACTTGCTTTTCGTTTCGTACAATCAGTAAAACAATAGCCTCCATGTTACAGCCAGCGGCTTCTCTTAATGCTCACACACGGTTCTTTTTTTCCTCCAGGTATTGACCACTCATCATTTCTTCTTCCTCATCTCATCTCTCTCTCACGCTCTCTCTCTCTCTCTCTCTCTCTCTCTCTCTCTCTCTCTCTGTCATTATCTCTCCTCTCCCTGTTATCCCCCATCACTTGACTCACAGGCACAAACAGAAGTTCACAGTCACACTGTGTTGCACATGCATATCCTATCCCTCATGCTCAAACATACTATCCATACACACACAGAACCAGGAACACAGTCTCTCACTCACACATTCTGTCACATTCTCACTCATTCATACTCCGTACTGTCACACAGTCAAGCACGGTCTTGCACACATGCTGTGGCATACTTGCATGCACTGTCGCAGGATCTTTTGCCAATGCTCATACTCTCAAGTACACACAGACACACCCCCCCCCCCGACAAATCTCTCCCTCACACACTTATGCTTGCAAATTTGCTTGCTCTCAAAGTCACTCGCTCTCACAGACACTCTCACAGCCTCATGCATGCTTGTAACACTCCCTCCTTGTGCTAATTCTTTTCACACACTCTCAAGCACAGACACTGGCGCACACATTCTGTCGTGCGCACACTCACACTTTCATGCACCATCTTTGCACTCTTGAACACAATCATATGCTCACCTCTCTCTCGCACACAGTCAATTTGATTTGAGTCATCATTGTCACTTGTGCCTTGGTACACTGAGAAGTTTTCTTATGCATGCAGTACAGACAGATCATACCATACAAAGTGCATTCGTGAAATGGAACATTGTACATCTTCTCTGTAGCTGTCACTGAGAGCGAGATCCAAAGGGCCTGTTCTGTGCTGTACTGTTCTATGTTCTATGTTCTAGATTTAAAATTTTAAGTGTTCTATTCAGATCCCCAATAACAGCGGTGAAGATGCAGTTCTTGAATCTTTTCACACATGTATACAAACTTTTTTACATCTTCCCTTCAGTCAAAGGTAGAAGAGAGTGTAATTGTTGGGTGAGAAGGGCCTTTGATTTTGTCAGTGGGTTTCCCGAGGCAGTGGCAAGTACAGGTGGAATCAATGAATGGAAGGCTGGTTTGCATAATGGACTATGCTGTGTTCACGACTCTGTAGTTTCTTATGACCTGAGGAAGAGCTGTTGCCAAACCATGCTGTGATAGGTTGCTTTCTATGGTACATCAATAATTGTTGTCCTTGTGGACACACTGAATTGCCTGAGCCTCTTGGGGAAATAGAGACATTGGTGTGCTTTTTTGCCCATTGTGACGATCTGGGTGGACCAGGAGAGATCGTTGGTGATCAACACTCTCAACTATCTCCACCTCAGCAACATCTCTCTCACTGTCTGATGCAGGCGCGCTCACACTCACATTCTGTCGCCCATTCTGTCTGTCTGTCTGTCTGTCTCTCCCTCATCGCCCATCTCTCTCGCTCTGTCTGTCGTGCGCTCGCTCTCTCCAATTCTGCCTGGAAGAAGAAAGGCAAGAGCCATAATAAATAGGGATTGTTCAGCTAGAGGAACCATGCTGTGATATGCATCCAGATAGGATGCTTTCTCTGGTACATCAATGAAAGTTGTCTTTGTGGACACACCAAACTGCCTTAGCCCCCTGGCAAGTAGAGACAAATGGTGTGCTTTTTTGCCCATTGCGACGATCTGGGTGGACCAGATTTTGCACAGTCATACCTGTGACTCCATTGTGGCATATTAACCAGGTCAACAATGTCATTAAGGGGATCCTGAAGGAGGAGGACCCTAAGACACAGCTCGATGTACACATTGGTAAGATGAGTGATTTGGTTTGGGGTAACGCTTGCACCAAGCGTTCCGAGAGCTAGGCAGTGGATTAAATAGCAGGACCTGTAAAGTTGTAATCTCTGGATTATTCCTGGTGCCACATGCTGTGAAGGCAAGAAAAAGGGGAAGAAAACAGATGAATGCTTGGCTCAAGTGTTTGTGTTTGGGGAGGGATTTAGACTCCTGGATCTGAAGGAGAATTTGTGAGGATGGTATGTCCTCTACAAGTGGGCTGGTCTGCAGCTGCAGCAGAAAGGAACCAAAATCCTTGCACAAGGGTTTGCTAATGTTGTGAGGAATTTAAGCTATCGGCCTTGCAAGCAGTGGGCAGTTGAAGAGCAGGGAATTCACTGAGGGGTGAGAAGCTAATAAAATAATAATTATATTCTGGGATTTCAACTGCACAACATTAATTGAGATTAGACAAAAGTTTGACTTGGGAAATAATTCTTTAAATACATTTGATAGATTATTTTACATGAACATGGAGATGAGCTTGTAAGGCACAGTGCAATGCTGGACCTATTTCTGGGACACAAAGCCAGTGTTCCTTTGGCCCTCGATGTTGCGCCGACCTGTGAACTAATCTTAACCCATCCCCCAACACTATCCCATCATCATCCATATGCTTATCCAAGGACTGTTTAAATGCCCCCAATGTGGCTGAGTGAACTACATCAGCAGGCAGGGCGATCCTTACCGCTCTCCGACTAAAGAACCTGCCTTTGACATCTATCTCAAATCTATTATCGCTCAATGCGTAGCTCTGCCCCCTCAGACAAGCTGATGCCACCATCCTCAGAAAAAGACTCTCACTGTCCACACTATCTAGTCCACTGATCATCTTGTATGTCTCTATTAAATCCCCTCTGAACCTCCTTCTCTCCAATGAGAACAGACCCAAGACCCTCAGCCTTTCTTCCTCAGACCTTCGCTGCAGAGCAGGCAACATCCTGGTAAATCTCCTCTGAACCTTTTCCAATGCTTCTACATCCTTCCCGTAATGGGGTGACCAGAAATGCACGCAGTATTCCAAGTAAGGCTGCACTAGCTACATCTTTTAATTTACTAGCACAGAGTACATCGCGTGCAGGATACCTATTGACCTTTAGCCCCATTAGTTTCCCTAGCACCTCTTCTCTGGTGATATTTCCTGTCTTCTTTTTGCCCCTTGTTAATTAAGTAATTTTGAGATGCTATTTGTGTCTTTTGCTGTGCAGACTGGTATAAAGTATTTATTTGTCTCATTTGCTATTTCCTGATTCCCCATTATTATTTTTGCCGCCTCCATTCTTTAAGGGATCTGCTTTCACTTTGACCTCTTCCTTCATTTGTTTAAATAAGCTCTTATTGTCTGTTTCTTTTCTATTTCTCGGCTTTGAAATCTTTCCTTATTTCTGGTTTTCTACTAACCTTGGGCACTGACTGTTGAATTGGCAGAACATTGGAGAGAATGCTTAGGATATGAAATTTTTGGTCTGATAAATAGTACTCGACATGGTGCTGTTGCCTCCGCTCCTGCTCAGGTCTCTCCCAGTTGAAATGCCAAATGTGAGCCTGCCCATGCTCTTCACAGCTGCCCTGCAGCATTAAATGGCTGGAGGCAGGACAGCGGGCACCCTCTTGGATGGAAGTTCTATCTTGTAGAACTCCTGGCCACTTAGAGCCCAGAAGAGTCTGAAGTTGCTGATGGCTGGATGGCGGGTCCCCGACTAGAGGTGCGGAGTGGTCGAGGGTTGTTAGGGGTTTTTAAAAGGTTGGATGAGAGTTTAAGGGCATGAAGTGCCTAGGATCAGGCCAAGGGGCCTGTGAACGATGTTCCCCTACCAACTCACTTTTTCTAGACTGGATTGTGCATGTAAAGCTGACTGTCTTTCTGATTGACATCTATCTCCTGACACAATAGAGGGGATCCCTTAAATTGCCATCAATTAGTCTCAGGAGGTCAAAGGATAGGCAGGCTGCTTGACAGTTCCCCAGAACTTTCACACATGTACGCACAGTGCCCTCCAGATTTTGTGTGTTCTTCCCACCTTCGTATCTGTGGGATGGGGCTGTATAATCGAGCTCATAAGAAGTTATCCTGAGCCTTGAAATAGGACTGGAATGATGCAGCCAAATCTGGTGACTAAACTTCAAGACTAATAATTTTGGTAGTCTTGAATAATAATAATGAAATTTACCCAACTTGTTTTAAGAATGTGACATTTTATCATCAAATTTAGCTAATGCTGTTTTCATTGGAGTACAGGGGATTAATAAGTAGTGAATCGAGACATGAGGGATTACGATAGGTTGGGATAAGATAAACGTGGAAAAGCTGTGTTCCCATGGCTAATGGATGATGTTACAAGGAGAAGGGAATGCATTCATGTTTTGGGGAAAAGATGTAGGGGGATGTAAAGAGGAATTTTTTTGAAAGCAGTGAATGTTTCTGCCTGGCATTCGATGTTTTGACAATGTTTGCCAGATTTTGTTGGCATCTTGTGAACTAACATTGAATTGATACTTGCTTAACTACTCATTGTTTTTGGTAGACACTGTAGAACATACCATATGTATGGCAAAATAGCAAAATTACAAGAGAAATCTAGTTCAAAACCTAGGTAACAGAGCACCTTTTTAAAATTAACAAGAACGTGTCATTAACACACTTAATAGCTGCGACATAGTGTGATTTAAAAGAATGCTGATAACCCGAAGTGAAGTAGGGGTTGTAAGATCCACTGTTTGAAACGAGTGAAGAGCCAATTAGATTGTACTTTGGATTTGGATGTAATGAGAATGCACGCCGGTTGAAAGAGATGGATGTTTTAGGTTAAATTGTTGTGAGTGCTGCTTCATAAATATCAAGGAGGGCTTCATAACATATAAAGCTACTGTTCCTCCACCATTGTTCCACAGAAATTACTGAAGCAAACAACAGAATATGACCAGCATCACTGACGGTTCCCTAGTTAGATTTGACATTTTACATTTGAGAAGGAAATGGCCTGTTTCCATCATTCCAGAGTACTTTTGTGAATCATTGTATTTATTTCTAGGCCAAATAAAGGAATTAATTTTATTTAATAGATCCAATAAGTTAAAACTGTAATCGAAGTTAGTTTTCTTCCTCCTTTGTAGTGGATCTGTTGGAGTTGCACACAGCACAATGTGTCTTCGATCAACACAAATTGACACAAAACGAGCAACTTCTAAATGTGACTGAAGTAATCAACTGTTCAACGACCATTTATGATGGTTTGGAACAAAATCACAAAAACTAGGTCAATGTGCCACTCTGTGTCGACATGTATCTGAACTGGCTGCTGAACGTCTTTGATACGTATGTATGATTTACACTTGAATGTAGTATGTTTAGATTGTCCTAAGGTGCATTAAACTGCTTCCTGCATATTGGATTTTGATATATGCATGATCAGTTAAGTAAATGTGAAGATTGTCGACTGATTAAAATCAACCCTGGCATTGTTGACAGAAAGTTTCAGTGTGTTCTAATTTCATTTCAGTGAAAGAAATAATGTAGTTAAAAGTTTTAGCGACTTTTGTTTTAAATCATAAAATTGAAACTGATATACTTTTGATTCCTTTTGGTCAGATCTGTACAGGATCATGTAGACATCTCGACACTCTGATTGCAATGCTCTTCACGGTTACAAATGTTAGTGCTGGAGAATGACGTGTATAATGCGCACAATATGAACATCATCCAGTTAATGTCAAGGAATAAACGGCCAGATGTTGAATAAAATTTTGTGACCGTCAATCTCGTAGAGTCATACAGCATAGAAACACCATATCTATGCCTACCAACAAACACCAAACTGCACTAATCTCATTTATCTACACTTGGTCCAGAGCCTACTTTGACCTAGCATTTTAAATGCTCATCCCAGATGCTTTTTAAATGTTGAGAATACCTGCCTCTACTTGCCCTCTCAGGCAGCGTGCTCCATACGTCTACCAGTTTTGACATGAAAAAGCTTTTCCTCAGACTTCCTCACCTTAAACTTGTGCCATCTGGTTTCATCCTCACCTTAAACTTGTGCCATCTGGTCTTAGACACATGTGCCGTGGGGAAAGAATTCTCACAATGTATTCTGCCTGTGCCTGTCATAATTTTCTATGCCTCAATCAGATCAGAGGAATTGAGTATAAGAGCAAAGTGGTCCTTCTGCAGCTGTACAGGGCCCTGGTGAGACCACACCTGGAATACTGTGTGCAGTTTTGGTCTCCCAATTTGAGGAATGACATTCTTGCTATTGAGGGAGTGCAGCATAGGTTCACAAGGTCAATTCCCGGAATGGCGGGACTATCATATGTTGAAAGATTGGAGCGACTGGGCTTGTGTCCTCTCGAGTTTAGAAGGATGAGAGGGGATCTGATTTAGATGGATAGGATTATTAATGGATTGGACATTGTGGAGGCAGGAAGCATTTTTCTGCTGATGGGTGAGTCCAAGAGGGAGAGAGAAAACAGGGAATTGTAGACCGGCTAGCCTGATGTCAGTGGTGGGAACGATGCTGGAGTGAATTATAAAAGATGAAATTACAACTCATTTGGATAGCCGTAACAGGATAGGTCAGAGTCAGCATGGATTTACAAAGGGGAAATTGTGCTTGACGAATCTTCTGGAATTTTTTGAGTATGTAACTATGAAGATAGACAAGGGAGAACCAGTGGATGTAGTGAACCTGGACTTTAAGAAAGCCTTTGATAAAGTCCCACATAGGAGACTAGTGAGCAAAGTCAGGGCACATGTTATTGGGGGCAAAATACTGACTTGGATTATAAATTGTCTGGCTGACAGGAAACAAAGAGTCGTGATGAACGGGTCCCTTTCGGAATGGCAGGCAGTGGCCAGTGGGGTACCACAAGGTTCGGTGCTGGGACCACAGCTGTTTACAATATCCATTAATGATAGAGATGAAGGCATTAAAAGTAATCTTAGCAAATTTTCCAATGACACAAAGCTGGGTGGCAGTGTGAAATGTGAGGAGGATGTTATGAGAATACAGGATGACTTGGAATGGCTCGGTGAGTGGACGGATGGCTGACAGATGCAGTTTAATGTTAATAAATGTGTGGTTATCCACTTTTTTGGTAGCAAGAACAGGAAGGCAGATTACTATCTCAATGGAGTCAAGTTGGTAAAGGGGAAGTACAATGTGATCTTGGTGTTCTTGTACATTAGTCAATGAAAGCAAGCATGCAGGTACAGCAGACAGTGAAGAAAGCCATTGGCATGCTGGCCTTCATAACAAGAGGAATTGAGGAGAGGAGCAAAGACGTCCTTCTGCAGCTGTACAGGGACCTAGCTTAGAAGGATGAGAGGGGGTCTGATTGAGATGCAGAAGATTATTAAAGGATTGGACACTCTGGAGGCAGGAAGCATGTTTCTGCTGATGGGTGAGTCCAGAACCAGAGGTTCTGTTCAAAAATAAGGGGTAGGCCATTTAGAACAGAGTTGAGGAAAACCTTCTTCACTCAGAGAGTGGTGGATATATGGAATGCTCTGCCCCAGAAGGCTGTGGAGGCCAAGTCTCTGGATAGTTTCAAGAAAGAGATGGATCGATCTCTTCAAGATAGTGGAATCAAGGGTTATGGGGATAAGGCAGGGACAGGATACGGATTGTGGATGATCAGTCATGATTATAATGAATGGTGGTGCTGGCTTGAAGGGCCGAATGGCCTACTCCTGCACCTGTTGTCTGTTATAAAAGTTAATTGTAGAAGAATGATTAAGATGGTCCCATATATATGGTGTTGGCAGCTGGTTCACATTGGGAAAACAACATGGTTGATCTTGATTCTACTCCTACTTGTTACACAGAAGCCTCTTCGAGCAACAATTCTTGAATGCCACAATGATGCCACCCGAAGGTTGCAGGAACAGCAACTCATATTCAGCTTGGGAACCCTGCAGCCCAATGGTATCAATGTGGACTTCACCAGCTTCAAAATCTCCCCTCCCCCCACTGCACCACACAACCTGCCCAGCTCTTCCCCTCCACCCACTGCATCCCAAAACTAGTCCAACCTGTCTCTGCCTCCCTAACCTGTTCTTCCTCTCACCCATCCCTTCCTCCCACCCCAAGCCGCACCTCCATCTCCAACCTACTAACCTCATGCCACCTCCTTGACCTGTCCGTCTTCCCTGGACTGACCTATCCCCTCCCTACCTCCCCACCTATACTCTCCTCTCCACAAACTATCTTCTTTACTCTCCATCTTCGGTCCACCTCCCCCTCTCTCCCTATTTATTCCAGAACCCTCACCCCATCCCCCTCTCTGATGAAGGGTCTAGGCCCGAAACGTCAGCTTTTGTGCTCCTGAGATGCTGCTGGGCCTGCTGTGTTCATCCAGCCTCACATTTTATTATTCTTGAATGTTGATGGGACGTTGAAATGCAGGTAGATTATCGTGATCACTTGTTGAAAATGGATAGCAGCTAGTAGTTCTCTTTCGTCTCAACTAGTGACCAGTAGGCAACGGTCAAACAGTACCTAACCCAGAGGACACAAGCTCCTCTGAGACATGATGTTAGTTGAGTCTCATGAATAACTACCTGCAGATGGACTATCTGCAGATAAAGCATGGTATTAAATCTCACATATACTGCTCTCAACCGTTTTAATCAAAGTATTTATCACTCGTTGTATAGAAACAGATCACAAAACTGAAATGGCATATGCACAAATGCCAGCATAGAAGTTCTATACAGTAGCATTTTGTTTAAAGTTGTATTTGTAAAATAAAAGGGTGAAGTATTAACTTTCACAAATCATATTAACATGCTGTAGAAATCTGTGGAAGTGAGAAATTTGTTTTTTGATTCAATACATGTCTGACAAATGACAATTCAAAGAGATCTTTGTTTCAGCTGGAGTGGGTTGTGGAGTCGACCTCATTAGGGGCATTTAAGTGACTATTTGACAGGCATATGGGTGTTAATACAAGATAGGGGTGGAGGTTAGATAGACCTGAGGTTTAGGGTAAAAGTTCAGCACAACATCATGGGCTGAAGGGCCTGTACTGTTCGATGTTCTAAGTATCTTATGCTGTATTCAAATAAGTAAAGTCAGTCAGTGACATTCTGTAACTTCCTTTTCCAGGGGTAGGAGTGTTTCTTTGAAAATTGGCTTGATGTGTCTGTCCAAGGGTCATCTGGAGGAAAAAATACAAGTGTAAGTACTAAATCTATCATTGCTGGTACACATGTAAACTGTAGATTTAACTGTACGTAAACTTTGTTTAACAAACTAGCCCACTCAATAAACTGACAAAAATTACACACCAGATGTTTACTGTATTCTCATCATCTCTGTGATGTCTGGTGAGGGTGCAAGTGAGAAGGCTCCCTGCCAGTAAGTTTGAGTTAAGGCGAAGTTGCATCATTACTGAAGTTATTTATGCTGTAAATGAAGGAGAACAGTAATGTGTATATCCCATGCATTATGTTCCTGTTATTGAGTGTGTGTTTTTTGTGTGTGTGGAAATATCGATCAACTGGAATTTTTGATTATTCAGCCCATTCCTGGTACCACGGGTACTGTTTAACAAAAGGTTTGCTGTCTTAGTATATTTCTCTATTTAGTCACTGCCACTATTAATGTTAAGTTATAGCGTGGTCTTTGCAGAATCTGCACAAAAAATCAGTCAAGTGGAGAAATGCCTCAAAGAAAAGCTGTGTAATTATTGAGTCATGGATGTTTGTTGCACAGGAGGAGGCCGTGTGGTCTGTCGTTACTGCACGACTCAACAAAGATCTGTCTACATTGAACTCACAGTACATTGATTTCCTTTTTGATTGTTTGACCCATAGCCCTGGAGCCTACAGCAACAGAAGTGAATATCTAAATACTGCTTAAATATTCAGACACTTTCTGAATCAGCCACACTTTCCGTCAGTGAGTTCATGTCAACTAATGGAAAAAGCAGCTTCCAGTTATCCTTTCTATGCCCTTCAAAATCTTAAACACCTTTTACCAGGTCCCCTTGTCTGCTCCAATCTTGGCATCGGTCAGATGGGCAGGTCAGTGGCAGATTGATATAGCCTGAAGAAGGAAGAAGATAAGAGAGTACTTAATGTGGCAAAGCCTGTCGTGCCCGATGGAGGTCAGCAACGGCAGTCAGCAGTGAAGTCCACTGGCAAGGATGGGCGGGTTTTAGCCCAGCGCAGGGAATACAAACCATCACGGGGGAAGCCTCGTTCAGAGTGTCTGCAAACTCGTGGCTTAGGAAAGGACTGTAATAGAACATAGAACATAGAACAGAACAGTACAGCACAGAACAGGCCCTTCAGCCCACAATGTTGTGCCGACCATTGATCCTCATGTATGCACCCTCAAATTTCTGTGACCATATGCATGTCCAGCAGTCTCTTAAATGACCCCAATGACATTGCTTCCACAACTGCTGCTGGCAACGCAGTCCATGCTCTCACAACTCTCTGTGTAAAGAACCCGCCTCTGACATCCCCTCTATACTTTCCACCAACCAGCTTAAAACTATGACCCCTCATGCTAGCCATTTCTGCCCTGGGAAATAGTCTCTGGCTATCAACTCTATCTATGCCTCTCATTATCTTGTATACCTCAATTAGGTCCCCTCTCCTTTTCTCCAATGAAAAGAGACCGAGCTCAGTCAACCTCTCTTCATAAGATAAGCCCTCCAGTCCAGGCAGCATCCTGGTAAATCTCTTCTGAACCCTCTCCAAAGCATCCACATCTTTCCTATAATAGGGCGACCATAACTGGACGCAGTATTCCAAGTGCGGTCTAACCAAAGTTTTATAGAGCTGCAACAAGATCTCATGACTCTTAAACTCAATCCCCCTGTTAATGAAAGCCAAAACACCATATGCTTTCTTAACAACCCTGTCCACTTGGGTGGCCATTTTAAGGGATCTCTGTATCTGCACATCAAGATCCCTCTGTTCCTCCACACTGCCAAGAATCCTATCCTTAATCCTCTACTCATCTTTCAAATTCGATCTTCCAAAATGCGTCACCTCGCATTTATCCAGGTTGAACTCCATCTGCCACCTCTCAGCCCATCTCTGCATCCTGTCAATGTCCCGCTGCAGCCTACACTGTCAACGACACCTCCGACCTTTGTGTCGTCTGCAAACTTGCTGACCCATCCTTCACTCCCCTCATCCAAGTCATGAATAAAAATTACAAACAGTAGAGGCCCAAGGACAGAGCCCTGTGGAACCCCACTCACCACTGACTTCCAGGCAGAATATTTTCCTTCTACTACCACTCGCTGTCTTCTGTTGGCCAGCCAGTTCTGTATCCAAGCAGCTAAGTTCCCCTGTATCCCATTCCTCCTGACCTTCTGAATGAGCCTACCATGGGGAACCTTATCAAATGCCTTGCTGAAGTCCAGATACATCACATCGACAGCTCGACCCTCATCACCTTTTCAAGTCACATCCTCAAAAAACTCGATAAGGTTTGTGAGGCATGACCTACCCCTCACAAAGCCGTGTTGACTGTATTTGATCAAGCCATGCTCTTCCAGATGGTCGTAAATCCTATCCTTCAGAATCCTTTCTAACACCTTGCAGACGACAGACGTGAGACTTACTGGTCTGTAATTGCCGGGGATTTCCCTATTTCCTTTCTTGAAGAGAGGAATTACATTTGCCTCTCTCCAGTCCTCAGGTACGACTCCAGTGGAGAGTAATGTTTGACTTTTTAAACTTTTGTTTTTATTCTTCTACTGTTATACTAAGAAGACTGTAGTGCTGAACATTTTAACTTATTCATTTATTTTTATCACATGGAGCATGGAACGGTACAGCACAGTACAGGCCCTTCAGCCCACGATGTTGTGCCGAACTTTTACCCTAATCCTGTGGTCAATCTAACCTCCGCCCCTCCCTTATACTATCATCCATGTGCTTGTCTAATAGCCGATGAAATGCCCCTATTGAGGCTGACTCCACTACCCTCTCCGGCATTGCATTCCACTCCCCGACGACTCTGAGTAAAGAAGGATGGATAAATTTTGTACTTCTGCAACTAAAATTGCGTACCAAAGTACTTTGTACCTGAGATGGCACCGTCTAAGGCAACTTTGTACTCTTTTCTTTGTACTCTTGTACCCTGTATTGAATGCATGTGATAATAAAATCTCAATCTAATGCATAGCAGGACACTGGGAAGCTTAGAGGAGAAAAGGGATCCTGGAGTGCTTGTTCATGAATTCCTGAAGGGGTCAGGTCAGGCTAGTAAGGGTTGTTACAAAGACATATGGGACACCTCCCTTTATCAGTTGTGGCATAAATTGTAAGAGTGGGAAGGTCACTTTGGAGTTGTTTAAAAGTTTGGTTAGGCCACAGCTGGAGTCGTGTGTGGCATTTTGGTCACCACCCATTAGGAAGGATGTAATTGCACTGGAGGGAATGAAAAGGATGTTGCATGTGTTGGAGCATTTTAGCTGTGAAGAAAGACTGGAAAAAATCACATTATTTTCTGTGAAGCAGAGAAGGTTTGGTGGGTGAATGGAGGTCCTGACAGAGGCATATAAGATTATGAGAGGTAAAGATGGGTTGAATAGAAAGCATTGTTCCCCTTAGTTAAAGCATCAATAACAATAGGGCATAATTTTCAAGAGAAAGACGGGAATATTTTAGAGGATTGAGGAAAATCGTTTTCATCCAGAGTGTGGTGAAGGTCTGGAGCGCATTGCCTGGGCGGGAAGTTGAAACAGGAAACCTCACAACCTTTGAAAAGTACTTGGATGAGCAGTTGACATGTCGTAATATTTAAGAGAATGGTCCAGTGTGTAAAAATGGGACTAGTATATGTTGCAGTGTATTTTTAGAGGTACAGCCTTAGTGGGCCATCGGACCCCTTCTGTACTATATGATTCCATGACAACCCCCAGCCCAGGCAGCTGTTTTTTTCAGTCATCTCCAGGATTACACCCTTCGTAGTGTGATCCCTTGCGTTGTTCGCCCTCCCAAGTTCATTAGCTCACACTTTTCCTGGTTGAGTTCAATTGCTGTGCTCAGCTGACCAGTCTGTTGATCTCCTCCTGAAGTTTATTCTTCCTGTCTGTCAACCAATTTTGGATTCAGTGTGCCACTTTGCCTTTGATCCCATGGCTGTTATTTACATGGCCATTCCATCGATATCCTCCTCACTAAATTAGCCATTCGCTAGCGATACAGTCATACATCCTGTGTTTAAGCCCAAATGATGAATTAACTTGACAAATTTCAAGGGTCCTTGTGGAAAGCCCTGCACAACCCCACTCAAAGCAAACATCCTGCCAAAGAGATATCCCTCTACCATCAATCACCCTGTGCTCTCTGCCTCAGCCAGTTTTGGCTCCAGTGTGCCTCTTTGCCTTTGATCCCATGGCTGTTGTTTTCTTGCTCAATCTGCCAAGGGGGACTTTACTAAGCCCACATCAAATGCATAATGTGACCTCATCTTAACAAATCCATAGTGTTTATCCCTGATTATTTCTTGCAAGTACATTCTACCCCTAAGAATGCCTCTTTCTAGCTTCACCAGTGCTGAGATTATTCTGACTGGCCTTTAATTTCCTGGTCTGTTCCTCTCTCCGTTTGTTAATAGTGGGTCAATGTTAATAGTGTTTCATTACTTCACGTGTGATTGACAAGGCTTTGAAAATTGCTGCCAGTGGCCCAGATATCTCCTCCCTCACTTCCCCCGCTAGCTGGTATATATTTCAGTTCGCCCTGTAGATGTATCCACTTTTAAAGTTGCTCAACCAGCTGCATCTCCCTGTCTCTTAACCTCTGATGCTCCGAGGTCCTTTGCCCTGATATCTTACTTGCAGTGTCCTTTTCCATTGTAAAGATTGACACAAAATATTCATTGAGGACGGTGCCGATGTTTTCCAGGTCCACACAAAGATTACCTCTGTGAAATGAACGAGGAGATATTAGAGAGTTTTGAGATTTACAATCAAGAAAGAAATTGACAAAATGACTTCCTTGGAGAATCATACAACATCCATTGTCCATTGTTGTAAACAAACAGAAGTTTTTGTTTCCACAGTTGTTTGCAAATAGCCAATCAAGATCATAAAATAATGTTTTAAGATAATTTACAAAGCAAGGCAATTGAGGAAGATGTATTGGATGTATTGAACTCTGAACTACCTCTCTTAAGTTTAGGAATGTCAGTATTTTTCTTCTGGATAACTTTTGCAGATATCTTCAAACAAGTAGCTGAACCCACAGATTTATGTGACCAACGAAGCCTGAGCCTTTTGCTTCACGATGCAGTCCAGATCCCTCGGCAGCTGGGTGAGGTAGCTTCATTTGGAGGCAGCACCATTGAACCAAGTGTCCGCAGTTGCTTCCAACATCTAAGTGTGCTCTGCACCAATTCATAATGTCAAGCGGGTCTACTTGCCAGTATGAATTTTGAGCTCATTTTCGTTTTGTTCACTTGCACATGTGCCAATGTGGTATATCGTATCCATTGCACCCGGTGTGGCCTCCGCTACATTGGGGAAACCAAGCAGAGGCTTGGGAACCACTTTGCAGAACACCTCCGCTTGGTTCGCAACAAACAACTGCACCTCCCAGTCGCGAACCATTTCAACTCCCCCTCTCATTCCTCAGACGACATGTCCATCATGGGCCTCCTGCAGTGCCACAATGATGCCACCCGAAGGTTGCTGGAACAGCAACTCATATTCCGCTTGGAAACCCTGCAGCCCAATGGTATCAATGTGGACTTCACAAGCTTCAAAATCTCCCCTTCCCCCACTGCATCCCAAAACCAGCCCAGTTCTTCCCCTCCCCCCACTGCATCTCAAAACCAGCCCAGCCTGTTTCTGCTTCCCTAACTTGTTCTTCCTCCCACCCATCCCGTCCTCCCATCTCAAGCTGCACCTCCTTTTCCTACCTACTAACCTCATCCCACCTCCTTGACCAGTCTGTCTTCCCTGGACTGACCTATCCCCTCCCTACCTCCCCACCTGTACACTCCTGTCTACCTATCTTCTTTTTTATCCATCTTCGGTCCGCCTCCCCCTCTCTCCTTATTTATTCCAGTTCCCTCTCCCCATGCCCCTCTCTGATGAAGGGTCTAGGCCCGAAATGTCAGCTTTTGTGCTCCTGAGATGCTGCTTGGCCTGCTGTGTTCATCCAGCTCCACACTTTGTTATCTTGCACTATTGATATGGACTGGTTTGTCACTAGAATTTATGACCCAGGCAAAGTGTGTCACGACTTCAGTTGATCTGAGCTCTTATCAGCAGATGGAGCCTCTAGTTAATGCCTCTTCTGAATGCTGGCATCTCCGACAATCCAAATTCCTCAGTACTTCATTGAAGTATTACCCTAAAAATTATGCTTAAATATAAATTACAGCTTGAAGCCATAGCCTTCTAATTTATTGTTGAGAGCTCTACTAGTTTATGACAGAACTAGAACAGACCTGGAATGGAGACGGGATGGTTTTCTTGAGCAATATGTTGAGGAACCAACTGGAAAGCAGTGCATCTAAGACTGGGTGCTGTGTAATGAGAAGGGAATCATTGCCAATCTAGCTGTGCAAGATTTCTTCGAGATGAGTGGCCGCAACGTGATAGAATTTTTTCAATCAAGATGGAGAGTGTGAGAGTTGATTTGGAGACCAGGGTGCTGCATCTTAATAATGAAAGCTGAAGATATGAGGCATGAAATTAGCCTTGATAGATCACAAAGAGTTGCTTAAAGGGATGACAGTGGATAGGCAATGGCAAACATTTAAGGAGCACGTGGGCGGACTGCAACAACTGTTTATTCCTGTCTGGCATGAAAGCAAAATGGGTAAGAGGACCAATCCATGACTTAACAAAGGCAATTAGCGATAGTATCTGATCCATGGAAACAACATTTGAGGATTGGCAGCATAGTAGAATTTAGCAAAGAAGGACCAAGGGATTGATTAAGAAGGGGTAAATGCAGTAAAGTAAGCATACAGGGAACATAAAGACTGACACAGCGTTTCTATAGATACGTGAAGAGAAAGAGACTGGTAAAGACAAATGTTAGGAAGGGGGTTGACCAGTCAAGGGAAGACAGACAGGTCAAGGAGGCAGGGCTGACGCTGGTAGGTAGGAGGTGGGGTGGGGTTAGGGTGTAACCCTAACCCGAACTCTCACCCTAATCTCCACCCCACCTCCTACCTACCAGCATCATCCCCTCCTCCTTGACCTGTCTGTCTTCCCTTGACTGACGAACCTCCATCATAACTCCCCAACAACACTCACCTTTACTGGCTCCAGCGCCGCCTCTTTGATCTGTCTCCACCTATCTTCTCCTCTATCCATCTTCTATCCACCTCCCCTTCTCTCTTTATTTATTTCAGAATCCCCTTCCCCTCCCCCATTTCTGAAAAAGGGCCCAAACCCGAAACGTCATCTTTCCTGCTCCTCTGATACCGCTTGGCCAGCTGTGTTCATCGGGCTCCACACCTTGTTATCTCAGATTCTCGAGCATTGGCAGTTCCTCCCATCTCTGAAATGGTCTGTTGGCCTTCGTTCCGAGAGGTTTCGAGTACAGAAGCCGGAATGTGGTGTTGCAGTTACGCAGCACCTTGGTGAAGCCGCACCTAAAATAGTGTGTGCAGTTTTGTGCTCCTTTTCTGCGGAAGGATGCTGTTGCTGTCATAGTTGATCAGTGCAGCGCATGTTTATCAGCCTGTTTCCGGGAATGGCAGGTCTGATGTATGATCAGAGATTGACTCGGTTAAGATTGTTTTCGCTGGAATTCAAATGAATGAGGTGACTTATAAAATTCGAACAGGACTGGACAGGATAGATGCAGTTCCCAGTGGTGGGTGTGTCCAGAACCAGGGGTCACAGTATGAGGATTCAGGATAGACGATTTCGGAGGTATTTCTTCACCCAAAGAATGGTGAGTCCGTGGAAATCATTACCAAAGCAAGCAGTTCATGTCAAAACATTGAACGTATTCAAGATATGGCTAGATATAACACTTGGGGTGAATGGGATCAAGAGTTATGGAGAGAAAGCAGGATTAGGCTGTTGAGTTGGATGAACAGTCATGATCATGAAGAATGGTGGAGCAGGCTCAAAGAGCCATTTGGCCTCCTCCCTGCTCCTAGCTTCCATGTTTACAATAGTCACTGTCTGAAATGCAAAGCTTGAGCAATTGTGCAACTTTGAACTGGGTGCTGGTAGTTTGGTCAGTAACGAAGTTAGGTAAGGCTCAGCAGGACAGTGCTCATTGTTGTTTCTAACATTTTCACCGTGTAGGACTTAGTCCTTGCTCTGCTTCAAGCGAAGAAGTGAGCTAATTGGAGATATCTACAACTTGTTAAGGTTCCAAAGGTTTAAAGTGATGTGGGGATGTGTGGTATTGTTCATAAAGTACATCATGAAGATAAGTAAGATAAAAGATAAAAGAATGACGAGAGTAAGATGAGGGCCAATCAAGGACAGTAGTGGGAAGTTGTGTGTGGAGTCAGAGGAGATAGGGGAAGCACTAATTGAATATTTTTTGACAGTATTCACTCTGGAAAACGACAATGTTGTCGAGGAGAATACTGAGATACAGGCTACTCGACTAGCGTTTTGTACAGTCACGGGATTTATAGGGATTGACTTCCGGAGCCATGATGTCATGCTCCAACTGTACAAAATGCTAGTGCGGCCTCATTTGGAATATTGCGTGCAGTTCTGGTCGCCCCATGACAGGAAAGATGTTGAAGCATTGGAAAAGGTGCAGAGGAGATTTACCAGGATGCCGCCTGGTCTGGAGCACAGGCCCTATGAAGAAAGGCTGAGAGACTTGGGTTTGTTCTCATTGGAGAAAAGGGGGGATTTAATAGAGACATATAAGATGATCAGAAAATTAGATATTGTGGACAGTGAGAGTCTTTTTCAGAGGATGATGATTTCAGCTTGTACAAGGGGGCATAGCTACAAATTGAGGGGTGATAGATTTAAGACAGATGTCAGAGGCAGGTTCTTTACTCAGAGAGTGCTATGGGCGCGGAATGCCCCGCATGCCAAAGTAGTTAACTCAGCCACATTAGGGGCATTTCAACAGTCCTTGGATAAGCATATGGATAATGATGGGATCGTGTCAGGGGAGGGGCTTAGATTAGTTCACAGGTCGGCGCAACGTCGAGGGCCGAAGGGCCTGTTCTGTGCTGTATTGTTCGATGTTCTATGTTCTATAATGGATATCACAAGTAGATGACTGATGTGTATAGTGTGCATTGTCAAATGGTTCAAATTTTAGAACTGAAAAGTGCCTGGTCTACCTCAAATTGCCATGGAAAACCAAAGCTTCTCAAAAGTTTGAGCTTAAGCAAGTAAATCATGCTGCTGCTGTATAGTGGTTATGTGAATGGTATTTTCCCCTAGCAGGATGCTGTTGTCAGTCCAAAAATAATTCTCATTGCATTGACCAACATTGTCTATGAAATTTGCAGCCAGTATTATGCCAGACATATAGGTCATATGTGATCATGATTGGCCGACTGAAAACTGCTTGTTTGTAATGAGCAGAGCACACCGCACCGGCACGTGTGAGATACTTTCTCTTTTCCACAACCAAGGACCCCAACATGGTTCGCAGAACTTTCACTTTGATCCATTTCACAAAATTCGGCCCTCATCCATTCCACCTATCCCAGAATCATAAATTCTCCTTATTCTCAGCTTGTCCCTCCATCAACCTCTGCGTTCAGCAGATTATCTTCCAGCATCTTCACCAGTATCCCCTTTCAGCATTCCAAAGTGACCATTCCCTCTGTAGTCCACTCCTCAGTCACCAAGCAAGGTCCCAAATACACTTGTAAAGTGAAACAGCGATTTACCCGTACTTCATCTGTTCAAACATACAGGTATATTCAATTTTTCCAGTGTTTTCTCTGCAAAGGGGAAATGATACATTGATTAGGTGATTATCCTGCGGTACACCCTCATTCAGTCCACAAGCATGACCTCAGTTCCTGTTCCTTGCTGTTTTCATTTTCTATTTTGCTCCCACTTGGACCTTGGCTGTTCATCCTTCCCCTGAAGAATTTCATGCAATTTCATGAATATTCACTACATTCTCCAAATTCCCAAAGCTACCTCAACCACACTTCCACACATATTGTTTCTTGTAAGGTCTCCCTTCCATCTTCCCTGATTCTTGGCCTCTATCACATCTGCCCTGACAAACAAACAAGCCTTCACTTGCAGAAGTCCAAAGTGAAACACCTGCTGTTAGCAGGGGCTGTTCAGTCATGACCTGTTTAAGATAAACAGTTGAACTTTTAACGGGGCTCATTTGCACCTGCTAGAAGTGACATACATTGACACTCAATGACCTGTTCTCTGTAAACAGAAATGTTTTAAAACTTCCACCTTCTTTGAATTAGCCAGAAGATTGTACAGCCTGTATTCCCTGTTCCTTTCTCCTTATTGGCACAGAGGCTCAATGGTTAGCACTGCTGCCTGTCAGGGACCCAGGTTCAATTCCATTCTCAGGGAACTGTCTGTCTGGAGGTTGCACATTCTCTCTGTGCCTGTGTGGGTTTCCACGAGGTTCTGCGTGAGTTTACAACAGGTCTCTGATTCCGTCCCACAGCCTAAAGATGTGTGTATTCGGTGGATTAGCCATGAGAAATGTAGGGTTACAGGGCTAAAGCAAGGGGTGAGTCTGGGTGACGTGCTCTTTGGAGGGTCGATGTGGACGTCTAGGGCCAAATGGCCTGTTTCCACACCGCCAGGGATTCTATTGACAGCTCGACCATTCAGAGTGGACTTATCAACCACACGACATGTTTTTCTTCTCGTATAAATTATTCCAATTGTTTGAAATATCATGTTCTTGCGTTTGTTCCATTGGGTGTAAGACAAAAATGCTTTGGTAATAAAAGTCTCTCTGAAATGAAAGACACAAATGTAAGGTATTTCCGGCTGGTAGACAGGAGGTCGGAAAACTCCCAAAAATTCTCAAGGGAATGCTTGTGATGAGGTAGAGGGGAGAAGAAATTATGTTACGAAACATTATTTTTTGCAAAAGCTTGGTAACACAATGGTAATTTTTTTTAAAAAAATCAAAGGTTGTGTCCAGAAGAGGTGTGAATAGCTACATAGGCATCTGAATGCAAAAAGGGATACAGGAGCAAGATGGAAGCGTAGGTTCTGATCTAAATTGGTTGAACTTAATATTGGACCAGAAGGCTAGAAAGTGACAAGACAGATGATGAAGTCTTGTTCCTCAAACTTGTATTAAGGTTGTTGACTAATTGATTGATTTATTGTCACGTGTACCAAAGTAGAGTGAAAATCTTTATTTATGAGTGGTACAGGCAGATCATAGTAAGCGAAGGATATACAGATGAAAATGACAGAGGCATGCAGGTTACACTGAACAGAGTATGCGCTCAGTGAGATCAATGTTAGCAAGATCAGCGTTATTTCAGGCTAGAGAGTCTATTCATCAGTCTGATAACAACTGGGAAGAAGCTGTTCCTAAAACTGTTGGTGTGTGTGTGTTCAGGCTTCTGTACCTGGTGCCTGATGGAAGAGGATGTAGGAGATCATTACGTAGGTGCGATGGGTCTTTGGTGATGCTGGCTACCTTTCCGCAGCAGTGAGCCATGTAAATGGAGTCCTTGGATGAGAGGTTGGCTTCCGTGATGATCTGGGCTGTGCACACCCGCTTCTGTAGTTTCTCACAGTCCTGGGCAGAATAGTTGCCATACCAGGCCATTATACACTTGGACAATGTGCTTTTAATGGTGCATCTGTAGAAATTGGCCAGGCCAAATTTCCTGAGCCGCCTGAGGAAGGAGAGGCATTGTTGTGCCGCCTTGACCAACGTATTTTCGTGGCAAGTCCAGGACGGGTTGTTGATTATCGTCATACCGGGGAACATGACACGCTCCACCCTCTCAACCTCAGTTCCATTGATATACATCAGGGCGTGTTCTCCTCCTGTCTTTTGAAATCAGTGATCAGTTCTTTAGTTTTGCCGACATCGAGAGAGAGGTTGTTCTCTGCACCACGTCACCAAACCCTTTGCCTCCCTTCTGTATTTTGATTCATTGTTAGATATCCATCCCACTGCAGTGGTGTCGTCAGTTAACTTGCAGGTCGCGTTAATTTGGAATTTGGCAACACAGTCATGGGTGCACAAGGAGTGCAGTAGGGGGCTGAGAAAACATCCTTAGAGGGCACTAGTGTTATTGTGGAGGAGGGGCAGTTACCTATCTTCACTGTGGTTTTGGGTCAGAAAGTTGAGGATCCAGTAGCAGAGGGCAGAGCAGAGACCTAGGTCATAGAGTTTTGAGATCAGTCTGGAGGGGATAATAGTGTTGAAGGTGGAGCTGCAGTCAATGAGCAGGATTCCTACATAGCTCATTGTGCACATTGCTGCCAACAACATCGGTAGAAAGAGGGTTCACTGAATCCCTACAGTGTAGAAACATTCAGCCCAACAGGTCCGCACCTACCCCTGCAAGGCTAACAAACCTGGTAGCTATGGACAATTTAGTGTGGTCAATCCACCTAATTTGCACATCTTTGGACTGTGGTAGGAAACTGGAGCACCTAGCGAAAACCCTCACAGACATGGGGAGAATGTGTAAACGAAGAGTCACCCAAGGGTGGAATTGAGCCCAGGTCCCTGGTACTGTGAGGCAGTAGTGCCAACCACTGCACCACCTTGTTGCCCTTGAGACTTTCTCCAAGGCTACCCTTGTGTCTTAAGGGACTCTTTTCCCCCCATTCTCACTAACACATTTATTATGTCGTACAATCCCGTAGCAGCAATATCTTTCAGAGTGTGGGAAGAAATGGGAGTAACTGGAGGAAATTCAAACAGTCATGGGGAGAATGTGCAAACTCCACACAGACAGTTGTCCACAACTGGAATCGATCCTGGGGCCCTGTCACTGTAAGGCAGTGGTGCTAACCACTCAGCCACTGTGCTGTGGCATTTAGGTCCTGCAAAATGAGTACAAGAACTAGAATGATGAATATTCAACCTTTCGCACAAAAAGTTGGTCAGAGCTAGGACCCATACTAATCACTGTAACACTGTTTCTGAGACAACAAGGTGGAGAGCTGGATGGACACAGCAGGACAAGCAGCATCAGAGGAGTAGGAAAGCTGATGTTTCTGAAGAAGGGTCTAGGCCCGAAACGTCAGCTTTCCTACTCCTCTGATGCTGCTTGGCCTGCTGTGTTCATCCAGTTGTACACCTCGTTAACTCCGATTCTCCAGCATGTGCAGTTCCTGCTATCTCTCCAGAACACTGTTTTTGTTTTGTTCACAGCAGTGACAGAACACAGTTTGAGAGAAAATAATGCAGCCATATTCACAACATTGATGAAAGATACTTTCTCATTTCCAAATGTTAAGGAAAGCGTTGTATGAAAATTATATTCTGTCACAGAATTTGGACACACTCTGGTTTCTTCCTGTGTTACCTAAAACGTATGCCATGTTTTTCGACCTTTGATTTCTCAGCATTTCTTCTTCTTTTGTAATGTAGTGCTGGAGGGAAACCATAATCCCAGATTGTAAGTGCTTTGAGCTTCAACATTGTCTGAGAACCCCCTCACTGTCTCTGAATACCCAAACTGATCAATAATAATCATCCTAATTGTCTGTCTTGACCTTACTGCAGCATTGCTTATTGTGTCACTGGCGGGTGACAGATCACATTGACATTTCACATCATGAAAGTAGCTGCATGAATATTTGTATTCTTGGTTCTACATTAGTGAGTTTTTGTTGCAACGTTTTGGTCTGGAAGTAAGAGGCATCTCAAAGAATGTGCTATCTGTGCTTTTGTGGAATCTGCTTTTGTGCTTTGACTTTGGGTTAAGCAATGTAACATGTCCTTGCTGATTTTCCATATTTAATTCAATTAGAATTTCATTGACTCTAGGTTTTACTCTTGAAATATGATCAATGAGCAGAAGGCTATTCAGTCCATTGAGTCTGCCACTCAATGAGATCATAAAATACTGATATTCCTCGATACCACTTTCCTGCCGTTTCCCTATAGCGTTTGATTCTCATACTGTTAAAAATACTCCAGTCTGAGCGTCTTAACTTTTGTACATCCCTCTGCAGGCAGTCTGGCAGTCTCATCACTTGTCTTCCATACCTATTTTTGTGTTTTCTGTAAGCTCGGTAATAGTACGTTCACTTTCATCACTATGTCATTAATATTTATTCGCAACAAGAATGGCCGTGGCATTGATCCGTATGGCAGTTCACTGTTTACAGCTTGCCGACCTGGAAATGACTCCCCCTGTACCAAATGTCTGTTCTCTATTATTTGGTCAATCCCCTATCCATGTTAATATATTTCCCCAAAACTATGTGGTCTTATTAAAAGTCTTATCTGCTTGAAGTGTGATTATTTTTACAAATACCTTTTTGAATGTTACACCCTTTTATTTGTACTACTTGTAATCTCCTCATGGAATTCTTATAAATCTGTCATGCACAATTTCCTGTTTATCAAGCCGTAGTGACTGTGATTGTATTATGTATTTTAAGTGCTCTGCAATTACATCTTTTCTGATAGGCTGTTGCATTTTCCAATAACAGACATTAAGCTAACTGGCCAGTAGTTATCTTTTTTGTCTCCTTTCCTTTCTAAAATAAAGGTACTAGTCATAGAATCCCTGCAGCATGAGAGCAGGCCACTTGGCCCATTGTGTCCAAACTGACTCTCGGAAGAGCATGGCACCCAGATTCAACCAGCTGCCCAGCCCCTGCAACCTTGCATTTCCCATGGCTAATCCACCTAATCTGTGCATGTTTGGATTGTGGGAAGAGACCAGAGCAGCTGGAAGAAACCCACACAGACACGGGGATAAGGTTCAGATTCCTCACAGAAAGTCACCTGTGGATGGGATTGAATCCAGGTCCCTGCCACTGTGAAACAGCATGCTACCCACTGAGCCACCATACTGCCCTGTGGGGCACTGGGACTTTTTGAAAAGCCAAGGATACTGGAGAGATTGTGATCAGTGCATCAACTATCACTATAGCTATTACTTTTAATATCCTAGGATGCAGCACTTCGGGCCCAGGGGACCTAATGGTCTTTAACCCAGTTAGTTTCCCTCATATCTTTTCTTTAGGGATAGTTGTTGTTTTATATCCTGTCCTATCATTTGCCCTTTGATTATGCAGGAATTTTGGAACACTGTCAGTGTCTTTTACTGTGACTGTATTCATTTGTGGGACATGTGTGTCACTGCCTGGCCAGTATTTCTTGCCCATCCTGAGTTGCCTCTTGAGAAGGTGATGGTGAGCTGCCTTCTTGAACCACTGCATTCTTCCTGCTGTGGGTTGACCCGCAGTGCTATTAGGGAGGGAATTCCGGGATTTTGAGGGGAAGGAATGGCAATGTATTTCCAAGTCAAGATGGTGAGGGACTTGGAGGCGGTGGTGTTCCCATATGTCTGCTGCCCTTGTCCTTCTGGATGGAAGTGGTCTTGGGTTTAGAAGGTGCTGTCTGAGGAGCGTTGGTGAATTTCTGCAGTGCATCTTGTAGTTAGTACCCACCGCTGCTACTGAGCATTGCAGATGGAGGGAGTGGATACTTGTAGATGTTGTACTGGCTGCTTTGTCCTGGATGGTGTCAAGCTTCTTGAGTGTTGTTGGAGCTGCACTCATCCAGGCAAGTGGGGGAGTGTTCCATCGCATTCCTGACTTGTGCCTTTTAGATGGCGGACAGGCTTTGAGGAGTCAGGGGGTGAGTTATTTGATGTGATATTCCCAGCATCTGGCCTCCTCATGTGGCCACTATCTTAATGTGATGACCAGTTGAGTTTCTGGTCAATGGTAACGCCCAGCTGAGAGTGAGGGATTCATTGATGGTAACACTATTGAATGTCAAGAGATGGTCAGAGCCTGGCATTTGTGTGGCGCAAATGTCACTTGGTACTTGTCAACCCAAGCCTGGATATTGTCCAGATCTTGTTGCACGTGAACTTGGACTGCTTCAGTGTCTGAGAAGTCAAATGGTGCTGAACATTGTGCAAACATCAGCGAACATCCCCAGTTCTGACCTTATGATGGCGGGAAGGTCATTGATGAAGTAGCCGAAGATGGTTGGGCCGAGGACACTACCCTGAGGAACTCCTGCAGAGATCTTCTGGAGCTGAAATGATTGACTGCCAGCAACCACAACCACCTTCCCATGTGTCAGGTATAAGTCCAACCACCGGTGAGTTTGCCTGTGAAACTCATTGATTCCCATTTTGCTAGGGCACCTTGATGCCACACTCGGTCAGATGCAGCCTTGATGTGAAGGGTTGTCGCTCTCACTTCAGCTCTGGAATTCAGCTCTTTTGTCCACGTTTGAACCAAGGCTGTGATGGGGTCAGGAGCTGAGTGGCCACGGCAGAACCCAAACTGGGCGTAACTGAGTAGGTTATTTCTGAGCAGGTGCTGCCTGATAGCACTGTTGATGACACCTTCCATCACTTTACTGATGATTGAGAGTAGACTAATGGAGCAGTAATTGGCTGGCCTGGTTTTGTCCTGCTTTTTCTGTACAGGACATACTGGGGCAATTTTCTACATTGTCGGGTAGATACCAGTGTTGAAACAAACTAGAACAGCTTGGCTCGGGCAGCAGCAAGTTCTGGAGCACAAATCTTCAGTACTGTTGCTGGAATGTTGCCAGGGCCCATAGCCTTTGCGGTATCCAGTGTCCCTAACCATTTCTTGATATCACATGGAGTGAATTGAATTGACAGAAGACTGGTATCTGCAATAGTGGGGATCACTGGAGGAGGCCGAGTTTGATCACCCATTCAGCGCTTGTGGCTAAAGATTTCTGCAAATGCTTCAGCCTTATGTTTTGCACTGATGTGCTTGGTTCTTCCATCGTTGAGGATGGGGACATTTGTGGTGCCTCCTCCTCCTCCTCCAGTGAGTTGTTTAATTGTCCATTGCCATTCATGACTGGATGTGGCAGGGCTGCAGAACTTAGATCAGATCCATGGTGAGATTGATTAGCTCTGCCTATCACTTGCTGCTTTCGCTATTTGGCATGCAAGTAGTCCTGTTTGGTGGCTTCACCAAGTTGATTCCTCATCTTCAGGTAAGCCTGGTGCTGCTCCTGGCATGCCCTCCTGCACTCTCCATTAAACCAGGATTGATGGTAACGGTTGAGTGAGGGACATACTGAGCCACGAAGGTTGTAGATTGTGCTAGAGTTCAATTCTGCTGCTGTTGATGGCCCACAGCACCTCATGGATGCCCAGCCTTGTGTTGCTAGATCTATGTGAAGTCTGTCCCATTTACTGCAGTGATAGTGCCACACACATGATGGAGGTTGTTCTCAATGTGACGGCGGGACGTTGTTCCACAAGGACTGTGCGATGGTCACTCTTACTGATACTGACATGGACAGATGCAACTGCAGCTGGCAGATTAGTAAGGATGAGGTCAAGTATGTTTTTCCCTCTTGTTGGCTCCCTCACCACGTGCCGCAAACCCAGTCTGGCAGCTGTGTCCTTTAGGATCTGACCAGCTCGATCAGTAGCACTGGTGCTGAGCTACTCTTAGCAGTGGATATTGAAATCCCCCACCCAGAATACATTTTGTGCCCTTGCCATCCTCAGTGCTTCCTCTAAGTGTTGTTCAACATTGCAGAGTACTGATTCAGCAGCTGAGGGAGGACGGTACGTGGTAATCGGCAAGAGCTTTCCTTGGCCATGTTTAACTTGAAGCCATGAGGCTTCATGGGGTCCAGAGTCAATGCTGAGGCCTCCTAGAGCAACACTGTCCTGACTGCACACCACTGTGCCACCACCTCTGCTGGGTCTGTCCTGCCGGTGAGAGAGGACATATCCAGGGATGGTGATGGTGGAGTCTGGGACATTGTGTGAAAGATATTATGACTGTGTCAGACTGTTGATTAACTAATCTGTGAGACAGTTCTCCCAATTTTGGCACTAACCCCCAGATGTTAGTGAGGAGGACTTTGCATGGTCGACAGGGCAGTTTCTGCCATTGTCTTTTCTGGTGCCTAGGTCAATGCTGTGTGATTTATCCAGTTTCATTTCTTTGAGTCTAAGTAGTGGTTGGTCCAACTGAGTGGCTTGCGAGGCCATTTTAGAGGGCAGTTGAGAGTCAAGCTCATTGCTGTGGTCTGGAGTCATATGTGGGCCAGACCAGGTGAGGTTGGCAGATTTCCTCCCTTGAAGGACATTAGTGACAATGGATTCATGGTGATCGGTAGATTCTTAAGTCCAGACTTCTTTTTAAAATTAAACTTCCACCATCGAACCCAGGTCCCCAGAACATTTTCTGGGTTTCTGGATTAATAGGTTAATGATAATACCAGTAGGCCTTGAGGACTCATGCAAAGAATTTATTTAACTCTTCAGCCATTTCCTGGTTCCCCAATATTATTTCTCCAACCTCATTCTCTTAGGGGCTTGTATTAACTTTGGTCTGTCCTCCTTTCTATATATTTAACAAAGTTCCAGTTGCCTGTCCTGATATTATTTGCAAGTCCATCCTCAAAGTTTACCTAATCCCCTTCTTTTTTTGGTTGTTTTCTGCCTTTTAAGAATTTCTCGATCCTCTGGCTTGTGATTAATCTTTGCAACATTATATCTATTCTTTCTTTCCATTTGATAAAAGGATCCCTTTGCCTTGTCATGTAGGATAATACGATACAATGTTTTATTTGTCTTTTCTTGCAATACAGAGTTTTTATAGAACATTACAGCATAGTACAGGCCCTTCGGACCTTGATGTTGTGCCGACCTGTCATACCGATCTTAAGCCCATCTAACCTACACTATTCCATGTGCGTCCATATGCTTGTCCAATGACGACTTAAATGCTCCTAAAGTTGGCGAATCTACCGCCGTTGCAGGCAAAGCGTTCCATTCCCTTACTACTCTCTGAGTAAAGAAACTACCTCTGACATCTGTCCTATATCTTTCACCCCTCAATTTAAAGCTGTGCCCCCTCGTGCTCGCTGTCACCATCCTAGGAAAAAGGCTCTCCCTATCCACCCTATCTAACCCTCTGATTATTTGATATGTTTCAATTAAGTCACCTCTCAACCTTCTTCTCTCTAATGAAAACAGCCTCAAGTCCCTCAGCCTTTCCTCGTAAGACCTTCCCTCCATACCACGCAACCTCCTCGTAAATCTCCTCTGCACCCTTTCCAAAGCTTCCACATCCTTCTTATAATGCGGTGACCAGAAATGTACGCAATACTCCAAGTGCGGCCACACCAGAGTTTTGTACAGCTTCACCATAACCTCTTGGTTCCGGAACTCGATCCCTCTATTAATAAAAGCTAAAACACTGTACGCCTTCTTAACAGCCCTGTCAACCTGGGTGGCAACTTTCAAGGATCTGTGTATATGGACACCGAGATCTCTCTGCCCATCTACACTGCTAAGAATCTTACCATTAGCCCTGTACTTTGCCTTCCGGTTACTCCTACCAAAGTGCATCACCTCACACTTGTCTGCATTAAACTCCATTTGCCACCTCTCAGCCCAGCTCTGCAGCTTATCTATGTCTCTCTGCAACCTACAGCATCCTTCATCACTATCCACAACTCCACCGACCTTAGTGTCATCTGCAAATTTACTAACCCATCCTTCTACGCCCTCATCCAGGTCATTTCTAAAAATGACAAACAGCAGTGGACCCAACACCGACCCTTGCGGTACACCACTAGTAACTGGTCTCCAGGATGAACATTTCCCATCAACTACCACCTTCTGTCTTCTTTCAGCAAGCCAATTTCCAATCCAAACTGCTATATCTCCCACAATTCCCTTCCTCCACATTTTGTACAATAGCCTATCGTGGGGAACCTTATCGAACCTTGCCGAAATCCATATACACCACATCAAACGGCTTACTCTCATCTACCTGTTTGGTCACCTTCTCAAAGAACTCAATAAGGTTTCTGAGGCACAACCTTCCCTTCATAAAATCACATGATACACCAACTTTGGATGCTTGTATGCTTGCTTGTTTGCTGATCAAAATTAAATAAGTGAAACAATTGTACTGAGGTCACCAATCAGCCAGCACATGACCCTTCCTGTGCATTGGCTGCATGGTTACAAGGAGGAAGAATGAAGTGTCTGGTTCAGCTCAGTGAGACAGAAGCTGTATATTTTGGAAGTTTTGGATTTGACCTTTGAACAGGACAGTTCCATTTATGTATCTAAGTTATATTTATTCACTGTTTCACAGTGGAAGGACACAGTGGAAGGATGGCAAAATGGTCAACTCAAGGATGAATCTTGGGGATGTTTACTAATAATTGCACAGTGTTTAGCATCAACAGGAAGATGTCGATAATACTCGGGCTTGGACTGATGAGTGCCAAATAATGTTTGCACCACAGAGGTGCCAGGCAATGATCATCTCTAACAAGAGAGAATCTCACCATCTTCCTTTGTTGAGTTTCAACACTGAAATTCTGTTATCAACTTCATGGGTGTTACTACTGACTTGAACCTGCATGAGATAAGCCATATAAATACTGTGGCTACAAGAGCACGTCTGGGAATCATGTGGTTAGTATCTCCTCTCCTTTCTCCCCAAAGCTTGTCCATCTCTGACAAGGCAAAGTTGGGAGTGTGATGGAATATGATTGCCTGGATGCCGCAGCTCCAGTAACACTCAAGAAGCTTGATGCCATCCATGCTTGATTGGCACCATTTCCATCACCTCAACATTGATGTTTGTCTACTGCTGATAGACAATGGGGGCATTGTGTACCATCTACAAAATGCACTGCAATAACTCATCTGACAGCAGTTCCCACTAGAAAAACAAGGGTAGTTCACCTGTATTGGGTACGTGTGACTACAATAAATCAAATAAATCAGATCAAATGCTGGGCCAGAATCCTGGCCATCCCTATCTATCAGCCTTGTGCAGGGTATCTATCCCAGATGAACACTTGCGGTCCATGAAGTTAGTTCAGTGCCTTTGCAACAGTGATAATGTGTGACCAATGTATGCTGGCCTTGCGCAGGACCAACATAGAGCCATACAAATGATATAAACCAGAAGGGAGCCATTCAGCGATCTTTGTCCATGCTGACCCATAGACATCTGATGCCTTTTTTAATCCCAAATTGTTACAAACGTACATGGACCTGCAGCACTTAAAGTGCAGATCCAGGTACTTCTTAAAAGAGTTTAGAATCTCTTAGTCCACCACCAATTCAGGCAGCAAATTCCTGACACCCATCACCCTCTGCATAAAACGGATTTTCCCACATCCCCTCTAACCCTTCTGCCACTTAGCTTGACTCTGTAACTGCTGATTTTTGAATTCCCTGCCAAGGGAAGCAGCTTCCTCCTGTCTACACTAACTCTACCCTATCTCTGCCCTTCACTGTTTTGTATACCTCAATCATGTCATCCCTCAGACTTTTCTGTTCCAAGGAAAACAGCCTCAGATTTACAATTCTCCAGCTTTGGCAATATTTGAGTAAATCTTTTCTGCACTGTCTCCAGAGTTATTATATACTTCCTGGATTGTGATGAACACAACTGCACACACTACTCCAGTTGTGGCATCATCAGTATCCTGTACAGTTTTATCATGATGTCCTTACTTTGGTAATCTACACTTTTCCCAATGAGGCAAAGCATTCCCTGTGCCTTCCTCAGAACATTACTGACCTGTAGTGCTACCTTTAGGAACCTGTTCACTTCCATGCTTAGATCCCCCACTTCATCTACCCCTCTCAGTATGTTCCTATTTATTGTGTATTCCCTTTATGTCCTCATGAAAAGAAATGCATCACACTTGTCAGAGTTGTGCTCCATCTGTCGCTTTCCTGCCTTCTCCGCCAACCCATCTAATATCATTTTGGAACTTGGAGCTATCCTCTGTCCTATCCACCTTACATCCAATTTTTCAGTTGTCTGCCAATTTACCAATTGTGCCCCCCATGTTCAAGTCTGAATCGTTCATCTATAAAATAAATTAAAGGGGCCCCAAAATCAAGCCCTGTGAAACACCAATGGAAATTGCTTTCCGTTCATAAGCACAGCCATGAACAATTACCCTTGTTTCCTGCCACTAAGCCGATTAGTCAACACATTACTCCGTATCCCATGACCCATGAGCTTTCACTTTTTTGCACTTCTCAGGTGGGACGTTATCATTTGCTTTGCTAAAATCCATGTCGACAAATTCATTGCGCAACCCTCATCGATCCTCCTTGCCACTTTCTTAAAGAATTCAACTAAATTTGTAAGTAATGACCTTACCTTGACAAAGCCGTGCTGACTATCCATGACTAGTCCATGCCTTTCTCAGTTAGTTTATTTGATCTCTCAGATCGATTTTAAAATTTTCCCACCACTAACATAAGACAAGCAGGCTTTTAATTGTTTGGCATTTCCTTCGTACCCTTTATAAACAATGGAACCACATTTATATTCCTTCTCTAATTGATTTAAAACAAAATTTGCCCTGAGGATGATTAGTTTAGTCTTGCATGTGCTGGTGCTACCCTCCTAATGGAGGAAGGGGGACTTTTCATCCAAATTCCCTACTTGTTTCCTTTGTTTTAATTTTCTTTTCTTGTAAATATTTCACCCAGTTCCCTTTTAAGTGAAGCACTAGATTTTGCTTGAATAGTCACTTGCAGTAAAAGCATTCCCTATTCCATTATATGGAAACTTTTCCTCTAACTTTCCCATCATTGTTGTGTGAACAAATCCTGGCCTGAATCACAAGAAACAAACTGTGTCTCTTCAGAATTTTTTTTTGTTTGTTAGGGGTCTTACCTCATGAAAAAACAAAAATCAAGCTCTGTTTTTCTGAAACTGGAACAGCAACATTAGAAGCTGCAAGTTCTTCAGTATGTTTGGGAGATCTAGAGTGAATTGTCCCGGTAACCAGATGTTCCACAACATGGTTCTGTACTAGTGACCATTGGCCTTGAGATTGGTCTCATCTGTCCAGTATTGGAGAATCAGCCTTTGCCTGCTAGAATAGACCAATCATAAAGTCACCAATTGTAAGAGATGCAGTGTTTACCTTCCCTGCATTTGACCTTACTATTGAAATTTTTTTTACAATTATGTGGCTTCTGTCAGATGCTAGTAACTATTTGGAGCCACAGGTGAGAGCTGGTGAAGGTGAGGATGAACCCAGCATGAGCTGCTCAAAAAAAACGTGAATCAAACAATTTTTTTTGCCCTCTCTCTTAGTCACTCCAAATCCTCTTGAAGCATCTTTGTATCTTCCTCTCAATTCTCATTTCCAACCAGTGATGTGATTTGTCAGTCACGGTGTTTTTCTGTAAATATGCCCATCTTCATCCTTTGTCCCCATCCACAGATTAGCACATTTAATATGAAGAACATAATATGAAAAACATATAAACCACATCAGATGAATTTCCCTCTTCAACACTTCTGATAGCTGATAAATAGAGGCCTTCTAATGGGCATTAACATGTTGTGTCAGCATTGCTTGACTGATGCTTAAGGTTGCGGTGGTAATTAGTCTTTCTGCATTAAATATACTTTCAATATTAGAAACTTAAGTGATTGACTACTTCATTGGAACCTAATACAATTATCAGTGTTCTTTTTTTTGACAGTGCTGATTGATTGGATTTATTAAATGGAAATGTACAGTGTTGCTTTCAAATGGTGATAATTTCTTAATGGAATTTCACGTGCAGGCACTCAGACATGAACTAATGGATAAGGAGGAGACAATCATAACTGCTTTGGATTCAGCCCATAGAAGGGCCAGAGGAGTCGCGCTGACACCTTCATGTTTAAACAGGTCAGCCACTTAATCTATTGCAGGAACAACCACTTTTCTGCAGAACACTTGGCTTTATAGAGCAGTAAGAGATTAGAAATCAAGTAATGCTAAACTGGAGAGTGAGAAATAATGCAGGGACTCGTATGTTATTGAAAGAAACATGTTACAGCGCATGACAGAAGATTCTGTGACAGTTACTTAGAATTGTATGTTGTGGGAACAATTGAAAATGTTTCCACTCACCTAGTGATTATGGTAACTTCAAATTATTAGAAAATTTATAGATCAGCATCTTGAAATATGTTTTTTTTTCATTTTCACAAAACGTTACATGACTTTACGTTCTGCAATGTGTTCTTAATTACCATATTCAAAAGCAAAAAGCATGTGTTTACTGTCCTACCATATTTTGGTGATGTATTGATGTGTCTCATTTTCAGAGGACACTTTTCTGCGTGCCAGTAGATGTATATCAGCCATACCAAAATGCTGCCTTTGCCTGAGACAGGGAAGATGAAATGACTTTGGGGAAATGGAGAATCATTCATGAATCCAGTTATTTTCTGATCTGACAGCTTTGTGGCATCTGAATGGATAACAATTTGATCTGGTAATCTCAATTGATAGAGTGCAAATGTGTAGTGATGCATTTTGGGAGCTCTGGTAAGTGAAAGATGTTCACAATGACTAGTAGATCCCTAGAGAGCACTGAGAAACAAAGGGACCTTGATGTCCAAAAGCAAGAGTTCATGCCTTCTGCTTCTGGCCTTTCAGGCAATGTTGGATCCAACACTCCACTGAGCCTTAGATCCCATGAGCTCTTGTTTTGTTGACCAGTCTGCTATCACTGACCTTATCAAAAACATATAGACCACATCAGATGAATTTCCCTCTTCAACACTTCTGATATCTCCTCAATAAAAATTAGATAAAATTTGCAAACCATGGCATTACCTCAACAAAGCCATGCTGACTATCCCCGAACATTCCATGTTTCTCCAAGTGCAGCGACATTTTGTCCCTTAAAATTCTTTCTGATAACTTCCCTACCACCAAGGTTAGACTGGCTTGTAACTTCTGGATCTGTCCTTTCTTCTTTTATATAAAAGTATGAGCGGTCCTCTGGCACCTTAGCTGTGGCCAGAAATGACTTGAAAAATCTTTGCCAGGACCTTTGATATCTCCTCCCCTGCTTCATAAAGTCATGCAGTATAGAAACAGGCTCACTTGATCAACATCAATGCCAACTAACAAACATCAAACTACTGATCCCATTTACCTGCACTGAGTCATTACCTACCATACCCTGGCCCTTTAAATGCTCATCTGTTGCTTCTTTAATATTGCAAGCGTATCTGCCTTCTCCACCTTGTCAGGCAGCATATTACATGTTTGTATCACTTTTGGTGAAAACACTTGCCTCAGATCCCCTCTAAATAGCTGACAGTTCACCTGAAATCTATGCCCCCTGACTTAAACTCGTCTACTGGTTCTCACAATCAATCTATGCCTCCTCATAATTTTGTATACGTCGATCAGATTTCCCCTCAGCCTCCTCTGCTGCATGGAAAACGCACTTAGCCTACCAGTTTCTCCTCATAAAACTTGCATTCAATCACAAAACAACACCCTGAAACATATACTATCAACCAACCAGGCCAACATCTCTGTCTCCGGCTTGCTACAGTGTTCCAGTGAAGCCCAGCACAAGCAGACAGAACAACACCTCATTTTCTACTTGGGGACCTGACAGCCCTCCAGACTTAATATTGAGTTCTGCAATTTTAGGGCCTAAACTCTCCCATATCCCAGCGCCCCCACCCCACACACCAGGCTTTGTTACCACGCAGCCTGCCACTACACACTCCCTGTTGTTAGTGACTAACAGTCCCCATTGACAACTTCCCAGCCTGATCGTTAGCAACTCCTTTATCTGTCCACCTGTCTTTCTCTCTCTTTGGGCTCTATCCTATTGTTGACTCCCTCCCCACCCTCCTCCCTATTTTCGGCATAGAAACTGATGTTTTCCCAGCCACCATCAGTTCTGAGGAAGGGTCACCGGACTGGAAATGTAAACTCTGTTTTTTCCTCCAACATATGTTGCCACACCTGCTGAGCTTTTCCAGCAACTTTGTTTTTGTTCGTCGTTTACAGCATCCGCAGTTCTTGTGGTTTTTATCACTAAACCTGTCAGACTCATCAATGCTCTCTAATGCTCCAACTTGTTGCTCAAATTGCTCCAATAAGAGGCACCTGCTGTACACATGGTCATGCAAACCAGCAGGAGCACTCAGCATTTGACATGTAGCGTAGGATGCACCAATCATGGGTCAGATCTTAATTCCAGGCATACCTTAACTCAACAGAACACGGATCTTTGCTTTTAATTTACTCATTCTCCTGCTTAATTGTCGGGGACAAAAACCGGTGTTCACTCTCAGGTCTCTGCTGGTATGCCTGCTTTTCAGGGAGAGCCTTATCTCACCCACTCCTCTCAATAACATTCTCTGACTGTCACTGGGCCAACCCTCTGCTCTCAGTAACACTGTCTGCCCGTCACAGGGCCCTCACCCCCTCCTCTCAGTAATACTGCCCGTCACAGGGCCCTCGCCCCCTCCTCTCAGTAACACTGCCCGTCACAGGGACATCACCCACTCCTCTCAGTAATACTGCTTGCCACAGGGCCCTCACCTGCTCCTCTCAGTTATGCACTGACTGACTGTCACAGGGCCCTCACCCCCTCCCCTCAGTAACACACTCCGTCACAGTGCCCTCAGACTGTCACAGAGCGCTCACCGCTCCGCTCAGTCACACTGCCAGTTACAGGGCCCTCACGCGCTCCTCTCAGTAACACTGCCTGTCACAGAACCCTCACGCGATCCTCTCAGTAACACTGTCCATCACAGGGCCCTCACCCACTCCTCTCAGTAATACTGTCTGCCACAGGGCCCTCACCTGCTCCTCTCCGTTACACTGACTGACTGTCACAGGGCCCTCACCCCCTCCTCTCTTTAACACACTCCGCCACCGTGCCCTCACCCCCTCCTTTCAGTAACACTGCCAGTCACAGGATCCTCACCCGCTCCTCTCAGTAACATTGACTGACTGCACAGGGCCCTCACCCCCTCCTCTCAGTAACACTGACTGCCTGTCACAGGGTGCTCACCCGTTGCCCTCAGTAACACTGACAGACTGTCACAGGGCCCTCACCCGCTCCTCTCAGTAACACTGCCCATCACAGGGCCGTCACCCGCTCCTCTCAGTAACACTGCCCGTCACAGGGACCTTAGCCGTTCCTCTGAGTAAGACTGCCTGTCGCAGGGCCCTCACCCACTCCTCTCAGTAACACGGCCCGTCACAGGGCCCTCAACTGCTCCTCTTGGTAACTCTGACTATCTCCCGGCCCTAAACCCCTCCTCTCAGAATCACTGACTGACTGTCACAGGCCTCTCACTCCCTCCTCTCAGTAACACTGCCTGTCACAGAGCCCTCATCCGCTGTTCTGAGTGACACTGGCTGACTGTCACAGTGCCCTTACCTTGCCCACTTATCTGAATTAGAGATAATATCAATGTGGTTGCTTTATCAAGAACAAATACGGAGAGAAATTAATGTCACAATCAAAGTGAACTTGATTAGTAAGAGAATGTGATGGAATGTCTTTATTTATTTAATATAAGTATGTTATGACTGATTTTATGACCTGAAGTCACAGCCGTATTCAATCAGCTTCCCTGTCTATATTTGCAACTCATTGATATAAAGTATTTAGTGACGTTCAAAATTGATCCCAATGTTTCCTAATCAGATTTTTTGAAAAGCCAGTGCCAGACTTTGTGAATAACAATACCTGACACCAGGTTTATAGCTAAAACAAAAGATTTTACAGTTTATGAACAATATAGTATCTTTTTTAAAAAAAGTTAAGCAAAAAGGTATTCTGACGAACGCCTATGACTTAAACATCATCTTCTTTGATTCTAGCCCCAATTCTAGCAAAGACAGAAAGACACACAAACAGATATAATTAAGGAATGTATCAAAGGGAAAAAACTAAATCAAGTGTAACTGGCCAGTTTACTTAACCAGACTGCATGATCTTTAAAATGGAAAGAACTGTGGATGCTGTAAATCAGGAACAAAAACAAAGCTGCTGGAAAAGCTCAGCAGGTCCAGCAGCATCTGTGAAGGAAAAAAAGAAGTAAGATTTCAGATCTGTCAACCCTTCTTCTGATCAGCTCTGAGGAAGGGCCACCAGGTCTGACATCGTACCTCTTTTTTGCCTTCACAGATGTTTTCAGACCTGCTGAGCTTTTCCAGAAATTTTGTTTTTGTCCATCATCTAAAATCTCACAGTCAGATGAGATTGTATGTTAAGTTAAAATCTGAACAATCTACAGATGCTGTAAATCAGAAACAAAAACAGAAGTTGCTGTAAAAAACCAGCAGATCTGGCAGCATCTATGGAGAGAAAACAGAGTTAACATTTTGGGTCGTATTACCTTTCCTCAGAATTCCTTATTTCTAAGTGTCACAGGATCTGAAATGTTAATTCTAACTTCTGTCCATAGATGCTGCCAGACTCGCTGAGCATTTCCAGTAATTTCTGAGCTTCTGTCTTGGTTTCTGAAAACATTGAGCTATGCAAATACCTTTCAGTAGGCTTTGGGGGATATTTAATTATTACTTGTAACAGAGGACCTCTTAACTTAGAATAAGTTGATAATGGGAGGACAACCAGTTGGCAATCAAACGTCTGTCCTGTAGCTTTTGCAGGGACAATCCTTCTGATTTAAAGACAGTTCAATATTGGTTTCTCTTTGCTAGTGACTCATCAACAGAGTTTTCTTGGAAGAAGAATTGACCTGCAATTAACCTCCAGACCTAGCCTCATAAACAAATATCAAATTGTTTCTTCTTTTTTCACATAAGCTGCTGCTCACAGTCCAAAGGTCACTCTCAGCTCACAGTTCACAGCTCCAAACCAAAAATGATAATGAACTTAAGTACTAGGAGGAGTAAGACAATTCAGCTCCTCGAGCCCCGCTGTTTGATATGATTGTGGTTGATCTTATCTCTGCTGCAACTTTAGTTTCCTACCTGCTCTCCATAATTCTTGAACCCATTATGAACTCAAAAATCGTTCTATCTCCTCTTCAAATTTGCTCAATGTCACAGCCCTCCAATGCCTTCTCAGGGAGTGAATTCCAGAGATTCATGACCCTTCCGGTGTAGAAATTTTTCATCATCCCTTTAAACCTTCTTTCCCTGTGCTAAAACTATGACCTCTTGCTCTATTGCCCACATGAGGAACCATCCTTTCCACGTCAACTTTATCAATCTGCTTGAACATATTATATCCCTCAATTAGATCCCTTCTCATTGTTCTGAACACCTGAGAATGTAGGCCGAAACTACTCTGTCTGTCTTAAGACGCATTCTCGTCTCTGGAATCATCCTGGTGAACCTCCACTGGACTGCCTCCAATACAATGACACCTCTCCTTAAGTAAGGAGACCAGAACTGTACACAGGGCTCCAGGTGTGGACTCACTAATGCCTTGCATAGTTGCAGCAACCTTCTTTTGTATTTGTATACTCTCTTTCTTGAGCAACAAATGCCAAAATTCCATTTCCCTGCCTTAATACCTGCTGTACCTGCTTACTGAGTTTCTGTGATTCATAAAACTAAAAAAAATGAAGGCTTCAATGCTGTTAAAATGAAATCCATCCAAGTAAAATTAAAATAATGATAAGAGGACATTAATAGAAAATGAAAACATTTTTCTCTCTCTGGAGAGCAATATTGAACAGGCTTCACATAATAATGTTATTTGTGAGCTTGGATTCTATACTGGAGGAATGCTGCGCAAGTTTTAAGTTTGAATTGTACACCTATACCGTGTGTAGTGAGAAGGACAAGACGTGGGTTTTAATCTAATAATTTTCTGTGTTCTTCTGTTATAAATATACATCGGCATCCGCTTGTGAGCATTTTCAGTAATTGAATACCACAGTAAAGAGAATGAAAATTTATCTCACCCTGGAATCTGAATTGTCCAGTATCACCATCAACTGGGATCATAACACTTGTCATTTCAAAGGCCAAACCTGATATTACCACTCGATTCCTCAACTAAAATGGAATTTGATTCATTCAATTGTCATACATGAATGACCTTGATAGTGTGTTGTAAATTATAAAGTGAAACAAAATAGCCCTTCACCATTTTTCTTGTAAAGCAAATCCATCATATTCGATTGTTGTAGTGGTATAAAACACTAGTAAGTCACACATTGCAAAGTCCTCCTGAATGTGAGCCAGACATTTACATAGATCTGTGGTTAACCTCAAGAGGCAACCCAATCTTGTATTTGTTTCCTTTTTAGGCCACTTTTCTGACAACAAAGACTTCACCAGTCTCCTTAAACAGCTGAGATCAGACTAATTACAAAGCTCTATTTTGTCCATAACCTACCCTTGATCAATGCTAAAGAAGATAGACTAGCATTTAAATAAAATTGTATTTATAGAGTCATAGAGTGATACAACACGAAACAGACCTTTCAGTCCAATTAGTCCATGCTGACCATAATCCCAAACTAAAGTAGTCCTGCCTGCCTCCTGCGCTCGGCCATATCCCTCCATTCATGTACTTACCTGGATGTCTTTTAAATAGTGAAACTGTACCCGCATCCACCAATTCTTCTGGAAGTTCATTCCACATATGAACAATCTTCTGTATAAAAATATTGCCCCTCATTTCCTTTTTAAATCTTTTTCCTCTCATCTTAAAACTATGCCCCATAGTTTTGAAATCCTCCACAGTAGGGAAAAGACATTTGGCGTTCACCTTATCTAGATCCCTCATTATTTTATAAACATTCATCGGGTGACCCCGAAACCTCCTAAGATCCAGTGAAAAAAGCCCCAGTCTATTCTCACCTTAAATCTCAAAACCTCCATTTCTGGCAACATCCTGGTAATTCTTTTCTGAACCCTCTCCAGCTTAATAATATCCTTCCTTGAACACCGACCAGAATTGGACACAACAGTGTAGAAGAGGCCTCACCAATATCCTGTACAACTTCAACATGGCATTCCAACTCTTCTCCTCAAAGGTCTGAGTCATGAAACACCTTCTTAACTACCGAAAGAACTACAGATGCTGTAAATCACGAACAAAAACAAAGTTGCTGTCAAATCTCAGGAAGTCTGGCAGCTTCTTTGAAGGAAAAAACAAAGTTAACGTTTCAGGTCCGGTGACCTTTCCTCATAACTGGCATTTCCCCTCTTTGCTGTGCACTGTACCACCGATTTTGGTATCATCTGCAAACTTACTAACCAGGCCTTCTATATTCTCATCTAAATCATTTATATAAACGACAACCAAAAGCAGACCCAGCAATGATCCCTGTGGGACACCGCTGGCAACAGGCCTCCAGTATGGAAAACTTCCTTGCATCACCACTCTCCATCTCCTGCCTTTTATCCAATTTTGTTTAGTTTCTACTTAATTAATATTCCAGTAATAAACATCCCTGATGAGCTGCGGAACGGTCACCGCACCCGAAACGTTAACGCTGTTTTTGTTTTCCGTCACAGATGTTGCCAGACCCGGTGAGCTATTCCAGCAACTTTGTTTTAGTTCCTGATGAGCTGCGACTTTGTACTTGACTGATTTCCAACATCAAAAGTTCTAAATGTTGGAAGAGATTGGTTTACCTTGACTTCCTAGCTTGAAAATGTGCCTTTTATGCAAAGAAACTGTACTCTGGGACAGTGGTTTTGCAGATTTACCTGCAGGTCCAGCTGTGAATCGGAGTTGAAGTAGTTGCAAGCACTGATGAATAGGCAGCTATTTAGCCTCTGGATGTAATCCTGTGGAAGCGACGAGGGTCTAGGCCATTGACTCGAGAACTGATGAGGGAACGGCTTGCCCCAACCAGCTTCCCTTCAGGGGAGCGCCAGCCTCAGGTCGCTCCCCTCAAGGGGTACGTCATCCTGACCTTGCTCCTCTCATGCGTAGGCAGCTACATCTTTCTCCCCTCTGGCACATAATAGACCGGCGGCAAACCTGGTGGGATGCCACTTTCCATGAGCGGTTGGCTAACCAGAACCCAGCAGGTGTAGTAAGCAGCAGTGTCACTTGGGAGGTGATGATCTCTGTTACCATTGGCAACCAACCTACGATTATTGCTCGATCTCGGGCCAGGATTGAGTGAAACACCATTAGCACGCCACTTCCCCTTCTTGATGTTGCACATTGAATGCCTTTGAAAGCCTGTTACATTTCTTAATGGTGACACCCCTGCCCACTGTTGAGTCAATACCAGTTGTTGTGGGATGATGTATGTGTACGTCAGTTGCTCAATTGGGGACTTTAACTCGCAATGAAGTTGGGAAGTTGTGCACAAGTCTTCTCACCATGGATTTAATCTGGCTCTAAGCAGAATTGTAGGTGGTGCCATCCTTCCACCTGATTAAATGTCCTCTATTTTCAAACTTGCCACAAGGGAAAGTACAAAATCCCGCTGTTTTTGTTATCAATTCATGGTTTTTAATTTTGCAATCAGTGTCGTAAGCAGCAGATTAGTTCAGTCCTTGTGAAATTGAAGGCAATGCAACACTTTAATTGGTCACTTTTTAACATGGTAGGTTCTCAGACTGAGGAAATGGTGAATGTTGTTGATCTTTAATGCAATATAATGGAGGAGAGAAAAATCTGGACTACAGAGCCCACAGGAAGAAAATTATAATCTGTCAGTGCTGCCTCTATTAGAACAATGCCAAGTAAATACCCGTCCCCATATCGAACAATAGAAGTTTCCTGCATATCAGAACATACCCATTGAGTGGGGAACTGATGAATAATGCAGGAGCACCATCGGATTGAAATACTTTTATTCTAAGAATTTCAGAACATGCTGGGATTTTTATAGCAAGCAATACTTGTGATGGAATATTCTTTTAATGTCAAAATGCTGCAACAGTTTGGAAGAACCAATATTAAATGGATATTATTGCAGATAATATATGTGAATTAAATAAAATTGTTTGCTTAAAGTATTTTGTAATTCAAATTGAATGTCGCATTTTTGTATCTTAGTTGTCTTCTGTTTCTACTTTTTCTTATTTTTATAGAGCAGGTATTGTCCTGGTCACTTGTAATGCTGCCAATTCAAGATTAACTACATGGATGGTCTCTATCAGTTGCTTAATCCCCGATGTCAGTTTGCAATCCTGAATCCAAGATTGTCACTTCATCTTTCAATTCTGTGTATAATCAAAGTCTGAGATCAACAGCTTTCATTTTACTATCTGGAAGTCAATCAGTGCAGATTTTGTTTGTAAACCAGCGTTCTGTATGTAAAACTGCTTCGTTTAATTAGATTAGATAGTTAAGATTCATTTTAATGAAATGAATCATAACTAAGCTTCATCTCTTCCTCATTCTGAACACATGGTATGTCATGCAATGGCAATTCAATTTTGCATTGGTGCCGGTTCAAACCATGTGTATTCCAACTACAGATTGATACAGATGAAATTGTACCATTTCCTTTTTAGTACCATTCTCACCATACAGTGTTTCTGTTCATTACGTTTCTGTGTACAGTTCTGAACCAGTCCCCTTGCCCCTGAGCTTGCCAAATGTCTCAATGTTGTCGTGACATTGTCAAAGAATTCATTGCTTGGTAGATTCAGAGATAAATTAATGTAAACTAGTATGTGTTAATGCCTCTGCTGTAATCGGGCGAAACACTCAGGCCATTGTCTTAATTTTTCTCTCTTGTATATATATTGAAATGTTGACCATGCCATTTGCTCCACTTACTGGAATTGGACTTGTTACAGAAGTGCTGAACGTCAACTTGCCAAATACAATTGGATGAAAAGTATGAGGCCAATCAGTCTCTTGAAACACTTTCTCTCTGCAATCAACATAACAACATTCATTGACAATGAAAAATTACGTACGTGCTTAAGAAGATTAGATTTGAAACAGAGATTTGTGAATATGAATGGAGCTATATATGTCCCCATCTCAGGCACCCACCTCAAGTTCACCTGGACTATCTACAACACCTCTGTCACCTTCCTGGACCTCTCTGTCTCCATCTCAGGTAACCACCCAGAAACCGATATCCATTTCAAGCCCACCGACTCCCACAGCTACCTAGAATACACCACCTCCCACCCACCTTCCTGCAAAAATTCCATCCCCTATTCCCAATTCCTTCACCTCCGCCTCATCTGCTCCCAGGATGAGGCATTCCATTCCCGTACACGTCAGATGTCCTCGTTTTTCAACGACCGCAACCCCCCACCCCCCACCCAACCACACACAGTGGTCAAGAACCATGTCTCCCACATTTCCTGCAACTCATCCCTCACACCCCATCCCCGCAATAAGCACCAAAAGAGAACCCCCTCATCCTCTCATACCACCCTACCAACCTCTGGATACAACGCATCATCCTCCAACACTTCCACCATCTGCAATCTGACCTCACCACCAAAGACATTTTTCCATCCCCACCCTTGTCTACTTTCTGGAGAGACCACTCTCTCCATGACTCCCTTGTCGGCTCCACGCTTCCCTCCAACCCCACCACACCCGACATTTTCCCTGCAACTGCAGGAAGTGCTACACGTGCCCCCATACCTCCTCCCTCACCCCCATCCCAGGCCCCAAGAAGACTTTCCACATCAAGCAGATGTTCAACTGCACATCTACCAATGTGGTATACTGCATCCGCTGTACCCGCTGTGGACTCCTCAACATCGGGGAAACCAAGGAGAGACTTAAGTGTTCTGCAAAGCAGTCCCTATGCTCGGTTCACAACAAACAACTGCACCTCCCAGTCGCGAACAATTTCAACTTCCCCTCCTATTCCTTCGACGACATGTCCATCCTGGGCCTCCTGCAGTGCCACAACAATGCCACCCGAAGGTTGCAGCAACAGCAACTCATATTCTGCTTGGGAACCCTGCAGCCCAATAATATCAATGTGGATTTCACAAGCTTCAAAATCTCCCCTCCCCCTACTGCATCCCAAAACAAGCCCAGCTCGTCCCCGCCTCCCTCACCTGTTCTTTCTCCCACCTATCCCCTCCTCCCACCTCAAACCACACCCCCATTTCCTTCCTACTAACCTCACCCCTTGACCTGTCCGTCCTCCCTGAACTGTCCTACCCCCTCCCTACCACCCCACCCACACTCACCTCTACTAGCTCCACCTCTTCAACTTGTCTGTCTCCTCTCCAACTATCTTCCCCTCTATCCATCTTCGATCCACCTCCCCCTCTCTCCCTATTTATTTCAGAATCCTCTCCCCCTCCCCCTTTTCTGATGAGGGGTCTCGGCCCAACATGTAAGCTTTTGTGCTCCTAAGATGCTGCTTGGCCTGCTGCGTTCATCCAGCTGCACACTTTGTTATCTCTATATCACGTAACAACCTCATTGAGTGAGTTCTAGAGCGAATTGTGCAGGGTAGACTTCGGGTTTATCATTCTAACTTGCCAGTCCTGAAAGATGAAACTTGGTTTGTGTTGGATGTTTGTTTTAATAGCTATGAAAGATATCCTGAAAGGATATGTCAAATCTTTTGTTGAGAATTTAACCCATTTAGTCACTCTAATCTTTTTCCTTTTTTAAAGTTTCCTTGGTAGTCATAAATTTCAAATATCTGCACAATTTTATTTGGCTTTGTATTGGTTCTCTGAGATTCTCTGTTAATGGCTCCGTGACCTGCTCGCTCATTACAGAATTTATCATTGATGTGCCTGTAACAAAATCTTTAGTCTTATACTATATATTCCCAATTTCAGGATAAAGTCCAGAGAGACCTTTTAAAGGAAAGGGGTTTCGAAAGAAAACTTCAGTTCCATCGATCAAAGTCATGAATAGTTGATAAATTATTTGCATTTCATATTTCCAGAACCTAACCCGGAAGAGAGAGCCCAGAGAATTGCCAAAGCTGTCCTCAAACAGTCAATAAAAGTGAAGGAAAATTGGGAGCAATTGAAAACCCATGCAAGCAACTGGCAGAAACAGGTGGAAAAGGCATTGGAGAAACTTCAAGAACTGCAGAAAGCTCTGGATGATCTTGAGGCTCGTGATAACAGCTGAGGGGGTCCACACTGATTGGCAACCTGTGGGTGACCTGCTTATTGACTCATTGCAGGATCACATTGATAAAACCAGACTAAGTGCAATTACATTACACTTCACTTATGAACAGATGTAACCGCAATGTTGTATCGAGACGATCAGTAATATGAGTACTTAAGTAATATTGATTGAATGGTTGTTAACTTAATTTGAAAATTAAAACTTAGTTGAGCATGCCTTCTGATGATATCACATCGGTAATATTAGTATAATTGAGGATTCTATTAGTCAGTGACATCAGCTGAGTTATCTGCTTGTTGCTATGTTATCAGGATTAAAGGTAAAGTCTTAGCACGCCATTTGGCCACTCCTTAGAGAGAGACAACTGGTTATGATTTAACCTGAAGATCACCATGCCTCGGGCAAGTAGAGGGGTTGAGGCAAAGATCCTTTGTGGTCAGCTCACTGGTGTGGCAATTGAGCCCTCTCTGCAGGGCATCACTTTGCATCACAAACCAACCGTTCAGCCAACTGAATTTGAATGGAGTTTAGGATTGTAGAGTAATCCATGCAATTGTATTTTTTTGAATGAATGTTTCTAACTGGGACTCTCTCACTGGCAAACTTTTTAAAAGCCAGCTCAGCCATACAGGTTAGATAAGTTCCTGATCTCAGCTGAATTTTTTGATCTGGGGTGGGTCAGCGTTAGGAGTTCAGTGATTGGAATGAATTCTCATTAAATTAACGAGAGGGATACTACACGTGAATAGACCGATGTTTTGAAAAGAGGATGAGATACGAGCAAAAGTTTAATTGATGGAGAAGACCAGCCACAATCATCATCAACGGTGGAGCAGGCTTGAGCAGCCATGCAACATTGTGCTGCCGCTATTTGACTTGCTCCGTGAAGAGGAAGGAAAAGGGTCAAAGTTTCAAAAATGCTGAAGACCACATCATTCTACAACCTCAAAATTTGATTGTGTTCAGCATATTATCAGTACTGGTACCCCTCTTTCCTGGTCTATCATCTCAGCAGCTCTACTCTGCCCAAAAGCTGGTTACCAGTGACATTTTTGAAGGCTCTTCCCAAGTCTGAAAATCATTTTTGTTACGTAGAATCAGAGTTGGCGTGTGGAAGGAGGTCTTCTGGCATATCACAGCTCTTTGAAATAACTCCCCAATTCATCCCCGTCTGCTGTGCAATGTCTTCAACCACTTTATATCTCTTTAATGGAGGCAAAGTTTTGAAGGCATCTGAAAGGAGTATTAACGATCCCAGAATACAACTGAGCCTTATTAAGTTCTTAGTTCTGATGATCAAGAGCTTGATCAAAGAGGATTGTTTTAAAAAGTGCCTTAAAAGAGGAAAGGTACAGCGGCTAAGAGGTGGAGGAAGTCTCTTGTTGGGTTTGACGCCTACACAATTAAATGTTTGACAACCAGTCGTGGGCCATTTAAAATCAAGAGTGGGCAAGAGGACATAATTAGACGAGTGCAGATATCCTGAAGTATGGTTGGACTGGTGGAGATTACCAAAATAGCGATAGGCGTAGCCAAGGAACGATGTGTAAACAAAAATGAGAATTTAATAAAATTACTGTTAATAGTATCAGTGAGTTAGAAAGTACGGAGAATAGGATTTGTTTCAAGATGAGACTCAGGCAGTGGAGTTTTAGATGACCTCATAACACTCTTGGTCACCTGTAGAGAGTTATTATCTGACACTCCACTCAGGCCAATTCTATGATCTTTTGATCTTTCTGCTTATAAATTGTGTGTCTGTGTGGTCACCTCACAAAATGCACCTGGTGAAGATGGCTGCACTCCAAAAGCTTGTGTGATTTCAAATGAACCAGTTGGACTACAAGCTGGTGTCATGTGACTTCTGACTTCAAACAGTTATAGAATATGTTTTCAATCCTACCTTGACTTGATAATAAGACATCTTCCTAAAATTTATAAAATGAGAAGTATGTCTAACCCTGAGCCTTAGAGTGTTTTAGATGCCATGGGCAAATGTGGGACTCCAGCAGGGAATGCATTGGAATTGTCAGGTCCAGAAGTGAAGTAGTTCCAGATGAAGGTTTCACTGCTAATGAGCCAAGACAAGAGACAGGTAGGCAGTATTAAAAAGATGTAAAGAGACAGCTTTAGGGATTGCATGAATGTGTGGTCGGACCACAAACAGTGGTCTTCCCAGTTTTAAATTGTTGTCTCCACATAGTTCCGCAACTTCATATTCTGTTCAAAGGGCATTACTGACAAGAACGCAGAAGTTAGCTTGTCAATATATCTTGATTTTCCCACCATGTTCTCCAATTATGAACACCACATGTGCACTGTACAAAGTGAACCATTCAAACCTTAAAAGGAAATGTTCAAATTGTGGAATATAAAGTTAAATTTATTTTATTGAAAATTTAAATAAATTACATGAGGGGTTGACCAAGACCGAAAGGAATTAGATGGAACACCAGCTGAATAAAACAAGCAGTAGTAAGGTGGTATTAGCTGGATGTTCCTGAAGAAAGAGAACGCAGCCAACCTTTCTTCCATCAGGGGGATTAATTGTGTGGTGTCAGACACAGTTGACTAAATCATTCCTTCTGTCTTTACTGTCTGACTGTACTATGGTTGTAATATTTCCTTTTTAAAAGGCTCAGGGTTAGACATATTTCTCATTTTATAAATTTTAGGAAGTTGTCTTATTATCAAGTCAAGGTAGGATTGAAAACATATTCTATAACTGTTTGAAGTCAGAAGTCACATGACAGGAGCTTGTAGTCCAACAGGCTCATTTCAAGTCACACAAGCTTTTGGAGTGCAGCCCCTTCATCAGGTGCAGTTAGTGAGGTGACCACACAGACACACAGTTTATAAGCAGAAAGATCAAAAGATCATAGAATTGGCCTGAGTGGAGTGTCAGATAATAACTCTCTACAGGTGACCAAGAGTGTTAGAGGCAAGTAAAGTGTTTATAAAGTCAATGTCAGTGCTGTGCTGTCATGATAATCAGGCAGCGCAACAGGAATGCACAAAAGGTGACATCTCGGGTCAGACTCTGACTTGTAGTTTAGAGGCTTGTGTTCAGAATCTGTCTTAGAGTTTTAAGCTTTATTTCCAAAGCAGGAATTTATAAGATACCACACTGACTGTAACTACAAGTTGTGTGTTTCTTCAACAAAACATCTGCAAATAAACAGACAGCCTGGATGAAGACTTATTATCTGACACTCCACTCACACCAGTTGTATGATCTTTTGATCTGTCTGCTTATAAATTGTGTGTCTGTGTGTTTTCCTCTCTGACTGCACCTGATGAAGGGACTGCATCCCAAAAGCTTGTGTGATTTCAAATAAACCTGTCAGATTATAACCTGATGCCATGTGGCTTCTGACTTTGTCCATCCCAGTCCAACACCAGCACCTCCATATTGTAAGTGTTTGGAACCAAGTCAGTGCAACAGGTATATGTCGAACATTTGACTTCGAAAGGATGCCTAGTGCTGAAAAGTTCATTAATAACAAAGGATTTCTCCATTATGCCATCTATCGTAACATGCTGCGTCTCACATTCATAATGAAAGGATGGCCACTTCAATTTAGCAGGGCCAAGAACAGTTATGGACATTTTTAGCCTGGGAGGAGGCCATTCAGCCTATTTTATCTGTACCAGCGCTCTCCCAGAGCAACAAAATTAATCCTTTTCTCGAACTCATTCCACCTATTTCACAGAATTGAAATATATAGGTACATACTTAGGACATTTTAACATCAAGTGAGCAGTTCTCGCACTTCACCTTGTCAATAAAAATTGAAAACGTGACTTACAAAGAGTGAGTTTTTATTTTGTTCTGTTGTGATGATGAAGAAGATGCAAGTCAAAGTGCTGGAACTGGCCTCTTGAACTTAGAAACATTTAAATGTGTATAAAATGAATTCTGTGCGCATCTACTAAAAGCAGCTTTATGGAAGGATAAGGTGCCAAAGAAGATTTGGTGTATTGTACTTTACCCTATTATACTCCAACCTGTGAAAACAGAACTCTACGACTGTGAGTGTTGAGTTCTGAGAGGTTGCTATCTTGTTTGAATTTACATTGCTCAGTAGAGGCCTATTTTCCCAACAGCAAAATTGGCAATCCAGAAAGAAATGGATATTGGTTTCTCGCATTTGTTAGCTCTAAGTGTCTGTGTAAAGTTTGAGTACAGTTTCCTTATGTACAGGTGCTTAACCTGCTTTTACAGTTTGAACATTTATTATGCTAATGAAAATTTTTTGAATGGTTTCACCTCCAGTTTTCTTCTTTATGCCTATTTGGTATTTTTTCAGGGTAAGGACGACCTGCAAAATCTGACATTGGGTTTTGAAAGACATCAGCCTTTATTTTAGTGAGATAATGGGAACTGCAGATGCTCGAGAATGTGAGATAACAACGTGTGGAGCTGGATGAACACAGCAGACCAAGCAGCATCTCAGGAGCACAAAATCTGACGTTTCGGGCCTCGACCCTTCATCAGAAAAGGGGGAGGTGGAGAGGGTTCTGAAATAAATAGGGAGAGGGGGGAGGCGAATTGAAGATGGATAGAGGAGAAGATGGTGGAGAGGAGAGTATGGGTGGGGAGGTAGGGAGGGGTTAGGTCAGTCTGGGGAGGCCGGACAGGTCAAGGGGGCGGGATGAGGTTAGTAGGTAAGAAATGGGGGTGCAGCATGAGGTGGGGGGCGCGGATACGTGAGAGGAAGAATAGGTGAGGGAGGCAGGGACGAGCTGGGCTGGTTTTGGGATGCAGTGGGAGGACCGGAGATTTTGAAGCTTGTGAAATCCACATTGATACCATTGGGCTGCAGGGTTCCCAAGCGGACGATGAGTTGCTGTTCCTGCAACCTTCGGGTGGCATCATTATGGCACTGCAGGAGGCCCAGGATGGACATGTCATCTAAGGATTGGGAGGGGGAGTTGAAATGGTTCGTGACTGGGAGGTGCAGTTGTTTCTTGCAAACTGAGCATAGGTGTTCTGCAATGCAGTCCCCAAGCCTCCGCATCGTTTCCCCAATGCAGAGGAAGCCACAACGGGTACAGCGGATGTTTTGGATGTTTCTTAAGCATTGATTTTCATTCAAAGTTGGTTGGATTTTGCTGAAGCAATAGACATAACTCACTCTGACGTAGACAATGCCAGAGATAACGTTTCGGGTCCTGTGACCCTTCCTCAGATCTCACTCTTCACTGATGCTGCCAGACCTGCTGAGCTTTTCCAGCAACTTCTGCTTTTGTTTCTGATTTACAGTGCCCACAGTTCTTTTGTTTTTTATGACACAGACAAAACTTGATCTCTGCAGGTAGCATGATGCTGCATTCTCCAACTTCCCTGTCTTTTTGTGATGTAATATTGTCTTTTTAGGGCAGAAGTGGCTTTTTTTTTTGTTTGTTTTAACTTCTGCACATACTTTCTTTGCAGGTTAAAAGTCTACACCTTTTTCAGTTCACTGCAGTGCTGCATAATGAAGACATTCAACATTCTTTTTTTAAAAAAGCAGAAAATCAGTGTTGTTTGTTTTCCAAAATGTGATGTGCAAGTGCAACACTTAACAGTGTGTTCATCAAACTATTGTTTCCTTTGATACTTGTGTTGCAGAAATTTCTAGAACCATTTCATATATATTTTTCTTGATATATTTTAGCAGCTTTCCTGGAGCAAGTCTGTTTTCCTCAGGATGAGATGACTTTCAGACGTACTTCCTTTATTGTGAGATTTAATTGGGGTAAAATGAGGAGGATTTTTATTCACTGAGACACACATGACTATATATTGAAAGCATTGGAAAATGCATCCTGTTAGGACTGTCATGTTATCTGGTGTTTGTACCAGGCTTTCTGATTAACTGCAAGTGATTAAGGATGCTAATGGATGCTATATGTTATTACAAAAGGAAATGAACATACAAGTAAGGATTTTATGCCACAGTTATACATAGCATTGAAGCCGTACCTCAATTATGGCATATAATATAAGTTGCCTCATTTAAGGAGGCAGTTCAGATTTAGGTTTACAAGAACAATACTTGTAATTAATGGGTTGTCTTATGAAGTAAGATCAGAAGGACTTGGAAGGATTAGATGGACCTCCTCACCTATACTCTCCTCTCTACCTATCTTCTTTTCTCTCTATCTTCAGTCTGCCTCCCCCTCTCTCCCTATTTATTCCAGTTCCCTCCCCCCATCCCCCTCTCTGATGAAGGGTCTAGGCCCGAGACATCAGCTTTTGTGCTCCTGAGATGCTGCTTGGCCTGCTGTGTTCATCCAGCTCCACACTTTGTTATCTTAGAAGGACTGGACTTGTTTTTGCTGAAATTGAGAAGAGTAAGGAGGTGATTTCCTTGAACTATATATGATTCTGAATGGTCTTCACAAGGAATATGTAGAAAGATTTTTCCTATACTTTGGCGAGCGCAGAACGAGGGACACATGCAAAATTTGAAGTTGCCACTCAAGGACAGATGAGCAGAGCATTTTTTCTCTGATAGTTGTATGACATTGGAAGTAGCTGCCTCCTAAGATGATAGAGTTGGGGTCATTGAATATTTTAAGGTGGACTTCGATTCTTGTAAGGCAGGGAAAAGGCCTCTATTAGTTGTAGTCATACCAAGCACAAAGGAAAACTTTTGTGGTTGTTAGACATAGTCATCTCACCTCCAGGACATCTCTGTAGGAGTTCCTCAGGGCAGTGTCCAGGGCCAAACATCTGTGCTGCTTCAGCTTCCTTCTATAAAGTCAGAAGTGGGAATGTTTGCTGATGACTGCACAATGTTCAGGACCATTTCCAACTCCGTAGACAATAAAGCAGTCCATGTTCAAATGTGGCAAGACCAAATATATTATCCAGGCTTAGGCTGATACAGTGCTAGGTAACATTTGCACCACACAAGTGCCAAGCAATGGCCATCTCCAACAAGGGAGAATTTAGCCATCATCTCTCGACATTTAGTGCTGTTACCACCGCTGAATCCCCCACCATCAACACCACGGGTGTTACTGTTGACCAGAAACTGAACAAGATCAGCTACATAAATACTATCGATTCAAAAGCTGGCCACCTTGTTGTGTGCAGATGATTTTCATCACTCCATTTTTACCAAGATTTAACAGTGGAAATTTGGGATTTGCCATATTTCTGAAGAGTCAAACGGCAGCATGCTTTTCTTTTCGTGAATTCTTTGCAATTTATTGCATTAAAAACTCCTATTGCCAGAAAAAGAAATTATGTGGCTAAGCGACTTTCTTCCAATGTCTTGTGAGAAGTGCCATTCAGAGGTGGTTACATTCTTACCTTGTGATCAGTCGGGATCAGTCGGGCTGGATATGAGATGAGGCTGGTGGTGGGAAGATTTTGAAGCAGGTACTTCAGAGAAGGCAGCCCCAACCCATTCAGCCTCTCCCTACAGTCAGACTCTCCAACCCTGGCAATGTTCTTGTAAATCTTTTCTGAACCCTTTCAAATTTCACGACAACTTTGCAAAAGCAAGGAAACCTGAATTGAGTGCAGTATTCCAAAAATGGCCAAACCAATGTCCTTTGTAGCTGCAACGTGACTTCCCAACTTCTGTATTGAGTGCTGACCAACAAAAGCAAGCATATTAAACGCCTTCTTCACTACCTGCAACTCCACTTTCAAGAAACTCTGAACCTGCACCCCAAGTTTGTTTGGCGACACTGCCGAGGACCTTACCATTAAGTGTATAAGTTCTGCCCTGATTTGCCCAACCAAAACCTAAAACCCTTTCCACATTAAACCTAATTGTCTGCTATTTGCTTGGTGGTATATAAAAAAAGGGAACAATTTATGCTTGTTCAGGCAACCCATACCCGACATCCAGAGGTTGATTTCCTAATGGCTTGAATTGGAACTGGTTAACAGATTGAGTTTTGGGATGCCTCAGGATGTCTTTATATATGCTGTGCCTCAGGCAGGTGTCAAATTGTATTTTCAAATACAGTTCTGCATATAGATAGCATAACATAAGAAGAACAGGACTAAGTAGAATTATCCTTCAAAGCCTTGTTGAGTTGATTTGTCCACTTTTTTTAAAGCATTCTTTCACAGGATGAGGGCACTGCTGGCAAGGCTAACATTTGTTTCCCATCCAGGAATGGCTTGGTGGGCCATTTTGGAAGTCAGTAGAGAGTCAGCCATATTCCTGTGAATTTGAAGTCAGATACCAGAATTGCTCAGGAAAGCAGATTCCCTTCCCTCAAGAATAGATTAGTGAATTCAGTTTTCTGTTACAACAATTTGTGATAGTTTCATCGACACTGTTACTTTGAGCTCGAAATCTTCATTAATTGAATGTCATTTCCAGCAGATGCTTTTGTATTTTGTATTTAATATTAGGATGTTAGTTTTAACTTAATTTCTTATTAACATTTAATCATTAATTTCAGGACGTTTCTCAGATTTTATATGCTTCCTCTCCATTAGGCTTTTAAAGAAGAAATTGCCCCAGTGAAACAAGAAGTCAAAATATTAAATGACCTGCCCAATCAGTTATCTCCACTTGATGTCTCTTTATCTCCAAGGATTTCTCACCAGCTTGATGACCGAAATATGAGGTGGAAATTTATACAGGTAATGGTGAAAACATTTTCAAAGCCAGCCAATCTGTTGTAGAAAGCATGTACAAATAATTTGGCTTCAAACAGATGAGCAAGATAAAGAACCCTTTCAATTTAAGCAAGCAATTAATATTTTATTATCATGGTTTATAAAGTTATTCAATTTTATAATATTTCTTTTTCAAAAATACAATGTTCTGGTCTGCAGTCTGCACTTTAGAATGTATTCGCAAAACAAAATCCAAATAGTGAGAGATGTGAGCATCCAAACCACAGTCTGAAATGGTTCAGGACTGGACAATTTGAATATATTCATAATGAAGCTGCAGGTAGCAGATATTTTTCCCGATCCATCCAAAAGAATCTGGAATTGGACCATTGTGATAACTGCTGTGCACTTCAGTATTATGTATTGTTTCATATATTTTAAGTCCCTGAGAAAGACAAACTTGAATGAATTACAACAAAGATATACTTGATGCATTGAAGGGAAGAACAACATAAAATTTTATGAACTGCATGTATTTCTTTCAATTGAGCAGATTTTGATTGATGTCAGCAAAGTAGTACATGAAAATTTCCTTTATCCCAAAAAGCCTCATGAAATGTTTTATTGAGCAAATTATTTCAGTCTTGTTCTGTGTCAGTAGCTCGCTTGGCCATGTAGCACAATAAAACTCCTTACTGGTTCTAGGAAGCAGACAAAAACATAAAAAATAGCACCAGGATCTGGATGTTCGACCTCTCGACCCTGACTCACCATCCAGAACATGGCTGACCGCCCCAGGACTCAACTCCTCTTCCATACCAGCTTCTCAGAGCCCTCAACTTCTCTATTTCAAAAATCTTATCTACCACCTTCTTTAAATACTTTCAGTGATCTACCTTTCACAATTCTCTTGTATTCTAAACAATCACTACCTGCTGAAAGAAGAAATTCCTTTGCATCTCAGGTTTCAATAAATGTTCCCTTCTTCTGTAACTATGTCGCTGAGTTTGAGATTTCCACACTAATGGAAACATTGTCTTCACATCTAGCCTGTCAAGCCCTCTCAAAATTTTGTGTTTCAGTAAGATCACCCCTCATTCTCCTAAACTTGAATGAATAAAGACGTTCTGTGTAACCATTCTTGATAAATCATGATCCGATGAATCAGCCCGGTGAATCTCTTTTGAACTGCTTCCCATGGCTGTGTATTCTTTCTTGTATTTCTCCAAGTGTGACCTCCTCAATAGCCTGATCAGTTGCAAAAAAGCTTCCCCTTTTTTGAACTAAAACCTCCTTACAATAAAGGCCAAAATTCCATTTGCCTTCTTAATTACTTGCATCACCATAATCATGGCTCACATCAACTCCAACCTACCAAAGTGCTTTGATCCTCTGCAATTCACCTACCACTGCAACAGGTCTACAGCTGATCCCTGGCCTGACAGTCATCCTTGGAATGTCTGGATAACAAGGATACCTACATCAGGCTGTTACTTATTGATCAGAGCTCCACCTTCCACACTGTAATTCCAAACAAACTCCTCTCTGAACTCTGAGACCTCGGCCTCAGCATCCCTCTCTGTAACAGGATTCTCGACTTCCTGACCCAGAGGCCGCAATCAGTAAGGATAGGTGACAACACTTCCTCCACCGTAAGCCTCAACGCCGGTGCCCAGCAAAGCTGCATACTCAGGCCCCTACTCTATACTCCTTATGCAATCATGACTGTGTGGTCCCAACTCTATTTATAATTTTGCTGATGACGCTTCCATTGTAGGTCGGACCTCAAACAACAATAAGTCAGATTACAGGAAAAGCAATTGAGTGCTTGCTGGCATGATGGAAAGATAACAGTCTCTCTCTCCATCAACATAAGCAAAATGAAGGAGCTGGTCATTGATTTCAGGAAGCTTGTGTCTGCAGAAATGGTGCTGACGTGGAGATGGTTGACAGTGTCAAGTTCCTGGGAATGTTGCTCACCAACAATCTGTCCTGGTCTACCCATGTCGACGCAATGGTCAAGGTGGCTAAGGAAATTCAGCATGTCCATGAGGAACCTACCTATTTTTGTAGATGCATCCTATCTGGATGCATCACTGTGTGGTATGGCAGTTGCTGTTCCCAAGACTGCAAGAAGCTGAAGAGAATCATGAGCACAGCCCAATCCATCACGCAAACTAGCGTTCCATCCATTGACTCCATCCACACTTCCCACTGCCTTGGGAAAGCAACCAACATAATCAAAATACCCCCTCACTCTGGTTATACTCTCTTCTGTCAGGCAGAGGACATCAGTTTGAAAACGCGTACAAATAGATTTAAGAACAGCCTCTATTCTGTTGTGACTTTTGAACGGACCTCTCAAATGTTAATTCTGACCTCTCTCTCTCAGCATCTTCTCTGTGGCTGTAACACTGTATTCTGCACGTTGTACGGTATGATTTGCCTCTACAGCATGCAAATCAACACTTTTCACAGTATCTGAGTACATGAGACAGCAATAAATCAATCAGTCACCTGCATGCTAGTATGTGTTTCATGGACTACAGCATCCAAGTCCCCTACCCTGCAATTTTTTAGAGTCTTCCCCCTATTTAAGTAATAGTCTATCTTTTGATACTCCCTACCAAAGTGTACTTTCCTACATTAAACTCTATCTGCCAACTTTTTCCGACTTGCTCAACCTGTCTATCCCCTTGCAGATTCTTTGTCCTCATGAGAACATTCCCTCCCACTATTTTTGTAGCATCAGCAAATTTGGATGGATTTATGCCTTGTCCCCTCCTCTAAGTTATGAATGTAGATAGTAAATAATTGTAGTCCTAGGACTGATCCGTGTGGCACTCCACTAGTTATGGCTTTCCGGCCTGATAAAGATGGTGGTTAGAAAATAATTGGCTGAACCATTGAAATGAAAAATGTGAAAAAAAAATGCATTTTCATTGTTTGTGAAATTGTCAAATTGTCGATAATAAAATATAAATATTACTGTAGTTCTTGATGAATACAGTTTATCATTGAGCTTTATGAAAATTCTGAATATAGTTCATGATTTATTATAGCATCAGTTTTCATGCATCTTTATCTGAGAATTCAGATTTTTTTGTCAAAAATTGTGCTGTGCCACACATGATATTTGCTAAATCTCTCCTGTCCCAGCAGTTCAACTTGTTCAGTTTTGACATTACTTTTGTAAGGACCCCACAGTTGAGCTACCTTGCGTTGATAGCTCACTACACACTTCTTGCAGTAAAACAAATGCTCCTCAGACCAAACTTCGGAACCCCGCCCACGGCCGACGGAACCCCGCCCATGGCCGACGACCTCATTGCTCCGCCCACAACCTCCACAGCCAGCAACCCCAGAGGAGACAGCCACACCGAGCCCTGCCGCATCTTCACCTTCCCCCCAGACCTCCCACTGACTGAGGACGAACGGTCAGTCCTCAGTAAGGGGCTCACCTTTGTCCCCCTACAACCACACATCAACGAATACTAGTCACAGTTGGACATAGAGCAGTTTTACCGCCGTCTTCGCCTCCATGCCTACTTCTTCAACCGGGAAACTAACCCTCCCTCCACTGACCCCTTCACCCGCTTCCAACACAAGTCCTCCTCCTGGACACCACCCCCAGGCCTCCTACCCTCCCTCGACCTCTTCATTTCCAACTGCCGTCGAGACATTAACCGCCTCAACCTCTCCACCCCTCTCACCCACTCCAACCTCTCCCCCGCAGAATGGGCAGCCCTCCGCTCCCTCCGCTCCAACCCCAACCTCACCATCAAACCCGCAGACAAGGGTGGCGCAGTGGTAGGATGGCACACTGACCTCTACATCGCCGAGGCCAGACGCCAACTCTCCGACACCACCTCCTACCGCCCCCTCGATCATGACCCCACACCCGAGCACCAAACCATCATCTCCAACACCATTCACGACCTCATCACCTCAGGGGACCTCCCACCCACAGCCTCCAACCTCATTGTTCCCCAACCCCGCACGGCCCGTTTCTATCTCCTTCCCAAAATCCACAAACCTGCCTGCCCTGGTCGACCCATCGTCTCAGCCTGCTCCTGCCCCACCGAACTCATCTCCACCTATCTGGACTCCATTTTCTCCCCTTTGGTCCAGGAACTCCCCACCTACGTCCATGACACCACCCACGCCCTCCACCTCCTCCAGGACTTCCAATTCCCTGGCCCCCAACACCTCATATTCACCATGGACGTCCAGTCCCTATACACCTGCATTCCGCATGCAGATGGCCTCAAGGCCCCCGCTTCTTCCTGTCCCGCAGGCCCGACCAATCCCCCTCCACCGACACTCTCATCCGCCGAGCTGAACTCGTCCTCACCCTCAACAACTTCTCTTTTGACTCCTCCCACTTCCTACAGACTAAGGGGGTGGCCATGGGCACCTGCGTGGGCCCCAGCTATGCCTGCCTCTTTGTAGGTTACGTGGAACAGTCCCTCTTGCGCACCTACACAGGCCCCAAACCCCACCTCTTCCTCCGGTACATTGATGACTGTATCGGCGCCGCCTCTTGCTCCCCAGAGGAGCTCGAACAGTTCATCCACTTCACCAACACCTTCCACCGCAACCTTCAGTTCACCTGTGCCATCTCCAGCACATCCCTCACCTTCCTGGACCTCTCAGTCTCCATCTCAGGCAACCAGCTTGTAACTGATGTCCATTTCAAGCCCACCGACTCCCACAGCTACCTAGAATACACCTCCTCCCACCCACCCTCCTGCAAAAATTCCATCCCCTATTCCCAATTCCTCCGCCTCCGCCGCATCTGCTCCCATGATAAGACATTCCACTCCCGCACATCCCAGATGTCCAAGTTCTTCAAGGACCGCAACTTTCCCCCCACAGTGATCGAGAACGCCCTTGACCGCGTCTCCCGTATTTCCCGCTACTCATCCCTCACACCCCGCCCCCACCACAACCGCCCTAAGAAGATCCCCCTCATTCTCACACACCCCCCTACCAACCTCCGGATACAACGCATCATCCTCCGACAATTCCGCCATTTACAATCCGACCCCACCACCGAAGACATTTTTCCATCCCCACCCCTGTCTGCTTTCCGGAGAGACCACTCTCTCCGTGACTCCCTTGTTCGCTCCACACTGCCCTCCCTCTCAACTTATGACGGTGAGTTCACTGCAATGCTTATTTCAGTGAGAGAAGCGCTTCAGAAGACAAAAATCTCAACTTGACCAAACAAATAAACTTTTGATGCTGGCTTCACTGAAATGCTTATTTCAGTGAGATAAGCAATTCAGAAGACAAAAATATCAACTTCACCAAACCACTCAACTTGTGATGCTGCGTTCACTGAAGTGCGTATTTCAGTGAGATAAGCAGTTCAGAAGATTAAAATCTCAACTTCACCAAACGATTCAACTGTCGATGCTGGGTTCACTGAAGTGCTTATTTCAGTGAGATAAGCCCATCAGAATACCAAAATCTAAACTTCACCAAACCACTCAACTTTCGATGCTGGGTTTACTGAAGTGCTTATTTCAGTGAGATAAGCACTTCAGAAGACCAAAATGACAACAACACCGAACGACTCCATCTCTGATGCTCGTTTCACTGAAATGCTGATTTCAGTGAGATAAGCACTTTTTGAAGACCAAAATTTCAAGTTCACCAAACAACTCAACTTTCGAAGCTGGGTTAAATGAAGTGCTTATTTCAGCGAGATAAGTACTTCAGAATGCCAAAATCTCAACTTCACCAAACCACCCAACTTCCGATGCTGGGTTCACTCAAGTGCTTATATCAGCGAGATAAGCACTTCAAAAGGACAAACTCCCAACCTCACCAAACGACTCAACTTTTCATGCTGGTTTCACTGAAATGTTTCTTTCAGTCAGATAAGCAATTCAGAAGACCAAATTCTCAACTTCACCAAACCACTCAAATTTCGAAGCTGGGTTAAATGAAGTGCTTATTTCAGCGAGATAAGCACTTTAGAAGGCCAAAATCCCAACCTCACCAAACGACTCAACTTTCAATGCTGGGTTCACTGAAGTGCTTCTTTCAGTCAGATAAGAACTTCAGAATACCAAAATCTAAACTTCACCAAACCACTCAAATTTCGATGTTGTTTTGAATGACGTGCTCATCTCTGTGAGATAAGCTCTTCAGAAGGCCAAAATCCCAACCTCACCAAACCACTCAACTTTTGATGCTGGTTTCACTGAAATACGAGTTTCCGTCAGATAAGCACTTCAGAAGGCCAAAATCGCAACTTCATCAAACCCCTAAACTTATGATGCTGGGTTCACTGAAGAGCTTATTTCAGAGTGATAACCACTTCAGAATGCCAAAATCCGAACGTCACCAAACGACTCAACTATTGATGCTGGTTTCACTGAAATGCTTTTTTCAGTCAGATAAGCACTTCGGAAGGACAAAATCTCAACTTCACAAAACCACCCAACTTTCGATGCTGGGTTCACTCAAGTGCTTATTTCAGCGAGATAAGCACTTCAAAAGGACAAAGTCCCAACTTCACCAAACGACTCAACTTTTGTCGCTGGTTTCACTGAATTGCTTATTTCAGTGAGATAAGCCCTTCAGAAGACCAAAATCTGAACTTCACTATACGACTCAACTTTTGATGTTGGAATTACCCAAATGCTTATTTCAGTGAGATATGCACATCAGAAGACAAAAATCAAAACTTCATACAAACCACTCAAATTTCGATGTTGTTTTCAATGAAGTGCTTATCTTTGTGAGATAAGCTCTTCAGAAGGCCAAAATCCCAACCTCACCAAACGACTCGACTTTAGATGCTGGTTGCACTGAAATGCTTATTTCAGTCAGATAAGCACATCAGAAGTCCAAAATCCCACCTTCACCAAACCACTAAACTTATGATGCTGGGTTCACTGAAGAGCTTATTTCAGTGAGATAAGCTCTTCAGAAGGACAAAATCCCAACCTCAGCAATCGACTCAACTTTTGATGCTGGTTTCACTGAATTGCTTATTTCAGTGAGATAAGCACTTCAGAAGACCAATATCAAATCTTCACTAAACGACTCAACTTTTGATGCTGGATTTTCCCAAATGCATAATTCAGTGAGATAAGCTTTGCAGAAGACCAAAATCTAAACTTCACCAAACCACTCAACTTTCCATGCTGGGTTGTCTGAAGTGCTTGTTTCAGAGTGATAACCACTTCAGAATGCCAAAATCCGAACCTCACCAAACGACTCAACTATTGATGCTGGTTTCACTGAAATGCTTTTTCCAGTCAGATAAGCACTTTGGAAGGCCAAAATCTCAACTTCACAAAACCACCCAACTTTTGATGCTGGTTTCACTGAATTGCTTATTTCAGTGAGATAAGGACTTCAGAAGGCCAAAATCTAAACTTCACCAAACCACTCAAATTTCGATATTGTTTTGAATGACGTGCTCATCTCTGTGAGATAAGCTCTTCAGAAGGCCAAAATCCCAACCTCACCAAACCACTCAACTTTTGATGCTGGTTTCACTGAAATACGAGTTTCCGTCAGACAAGCACTTCAGAAGGCCAAAATCGCAACTTCATCAAACCCCTAAACTTATGATGCTGGGTTCACTGAAGAGCTTATTTGAGAGTGATGACCACTTCAGAATGCCAAAATCCGAACGTCACCAAACGACTCAACTTCTGATGCTGGTTTCACTGAAATGCTTCTTTCAGTCAGATATGCACATCAGAAGGCCAAAATCTCAACTTCACCAAACCACCCAACTTTCGATGCTGGGTTCACTGAAGTGCTTATTTCAGAGAGATAAGCACTTCAGAAAGCCAAAATCACAACCTCACCAAACGACTCAACTTTTGATGCTGGTTTCACTGAAATGTTTCTTTCAGTCAGATAAGCACTTCAGAAGGCCAAAATCTCAACTTCACCAAACCACCCAACTTTCGATCCTGGATTTACCCAAATGCTTATTTCAGTGAGATAAGCACTTGAGAAGACCAAAATCTAAACTTCACCCAACCACTCAAATTTTGATGTTATTTTGAATGAATTGCTTATCTCTGTGAGATAATCTCTTCAGGATGCTAAAATCCCAACCTCATCGAACGACTCAACTTTTGATGCAGGTTTTATTGGAATGCTTCTTTCAGTCAGATAAGCACTTCAGAAGTCCAAAATCCCAACTTCACCAAAACACAAAACTTATGATGCTGGGTTCACTGAAGAGCTTATTTCAGTCAGTTAAGCACTTCAGAAGGCCAAAATCACAACTTCACAAAACCACACATCTTTCGATGCTGAGTTCACTGAAGAGCTTATTTCAGTGAGATAAGCACTTCAGAATGCCAAAATCCCAACCTCAGCAATCGTCTCACCTATTGATTGTGGTTTCACTGAATTGCTTATTTCAGTGAGATAAGCACTTCAGAAGACCGATATCAAATCTTCACTAAACGACTCAACTTTTGATGCTTGATTTACCCAAATGCTTATTTCAGTGAGATAAGCTTTTCAGAAGACCAAAATCTAAACTTCACCAAACCACTCAAATTTCAATGCTGTTTTGAATGAAGTGCTTATCTTTGTGAGATAGGCTCTTCAGAGGGCCAAAATCCGAACCTCACCAAACGACTCAACTTTTGATGCTGGTTTCACTGAATTGCTTACTTCAGTCAGATGTGCACATCAGAAGGCCAAAATCCTAAACTTCACCAAACCACCCAACTTTCGATCCTGGATTTACACAAATGCTTATTTCAGTGAGATAAGCACTTCAGAAGTCCAAAATCCCAACTTCACCAAACCACAAAACTTATGATGCTGGGTTCACTGAAGTGCTTATTTCAGTGAATAAGCACTTCAGAAGTGCAAAATCCCAACTTCACCAAACCACAAAACAAATGATGCTGGAAACACTGAAGAGCTCATTTCAGTCAGATAAGCACGTTAGAAGGCCAAAATCTAAACTTCACTAAACGACTCAATTTTTGATGCTGATTTCACTGAAATGCTTCTTTCAGTCAGATATGCACATCAGAAGTCCAAGATCTCAACATCACCAAATGACTCAACTTTTGATGCTGGTTTCACTGAAATGCTTCTTTCAGTCAGATAAGCACATCAGAAGGCCAAAATCTCAACTTCACCAAACCAACCAACTTTCGATCCTGGATTTTCCCAAATGCTTATTTCAGTGAGATAAGCACTTCAGAAGACCAAAATCTAAAGTTCACTTGACCACTCAACTTTCGATGCTGGGTTCACTGAAGTGCTTATTTCATAGAGATAAGCACTTCACTACGCCAAAATCCCAAACTCACCAAACGACTAAACTTTTGATGCTGGTTTCACTGAATTACTTATTTCAGTGAGATAAGCACTTCAGAAGGCCAAAATCTAAACTTCAGTAAACGACTCAACTGTGATGCTGAATTCACTGAAATGCTTCTTTCAGTCAGAAATGCACATCAGAAGGCCAAATTCTCAACTTCACCAAACCACCCAACTTTCGATCCTGGATTTACCCAAATGCTTATTTCAGTGAGATAGGCACTTCAGAAGACCAAAATCTAAACTTCACCCAACCACTCAACTTTCGATGCTGGGTTCACTGAATTGCTTATTTCAGTGAGATAAGCACTTCAGAAGGCCAAAATCTAAACTTCAGTCAACGACTCAACTGTGATGCTGAATTCACTGAAATGCTTCTTTCAGTCAGAAATGCACATCAGAAGGCCAAATTCTCAACTTCACCAAACTACCCAACTTTCGATCCTGGATTTACCCAAATGCTTATTTCAGTGAGATAGGCACTTCAGAAGACCAAAATCTAAACTTCACCCAACCACTCAACTTTCGATGCTGGGTTCACTGAATTGCTTATTTCAGTGAGATAAGCACTTCAGAATGCCAAAATCTAAACTTCGCTAAACGACTCAACTTTGGATGCTGATTTCACTGAAATGCTTCTTTCATTTAGATATGCACATCAGATGGCCAAAATCTAAACTTCACCAAACCACCCAACTTTCGATCCTGGATTTACACAAATGCTTCTTTCAGTGAGATAAGCACTTAAGAAGTCCAAAATCCCAACTTCACCAAACCACAAAACTTATGATGCTGGGTTCACTGAAGTGCTTATTTCAGTGAATAAGCACTTCAGAAGTGCAAAATCCCAACTTCACCAAACCACAAAACAAATGATGCTGGTTTCACTGAAGAGCTTATTTCAGTCAGATAAGCACGTCAGAAGGCCAAAATCTAAACTTCACTAAACGACTCAATTTTTGATGCTGATTTCACTGAAATGCTTCTTTCAGTCAGATATGCACATCAGAAGTCCAAGATCTCAACATCACCAAATGACTCAACTTTTGATGCTGGTTTCACTGAAATGCTTCTTTCAGTCAGATAAGCACTTCAGAATGCCAAAATCTCAACTTCACAAAACCACCCGACTTTCGATCCTGGATTTACCCAAATGCTTATTTCAGTGAGAAAAGCACTTGAGAAGACCAAAATCTAAACTTCACGAAACCACTCAACTTTCGATGCTGGGTTCACTGAAGTGCTTATTTCAGTGAGATAAGCACTTCACGATGCCAAAATCCTAACCTCACCAAACGACTCAACTTTTGATGCTGGTTTCACTGAATTGCTTATTTCAGTGAGATAAGCACTTCAGAAGACCAAAATCTAAACTTCACCAAACCACTCAACTTGCGATGCTGGGTTCACTGAAGTGCTTATTTCAGTGAGATAAGCACTTCAGAAGTCCAAAATCCCAACTTCACTAAACGACTCAACTTTTGATGCTGGTTTCACTGAATTGCTTATTTCAGTCAGACGTGCACATCAGAAGGCCAAAATCCTAAACTTCACCAAACCACCCAACTTTCGATCCTGGATTTACACAAATGCTTATTTCAGTGAGATAAGCACTTCAGAAGTCCAAAATCCCAACTTCACCAAACCACAAAACTTATGATGCTGGGTTCACTGAAGTGCTTATTTCAGTGAATAAGCACTTCAGAAGTGCAAAATCCCAACTTCACCAAACCACAAAACAAATGATGCTGGTTTCACTGAAGAGCTTATTTCAGTCAGATAAGCACGTCAGAAGTCCAAAATCCCAACTTCACTAAACGACTCAACTTTTGATGCTGGTTTCACTGAAATGCTTCTTTCAGTCAGATAAGCACTTCAGAAGGCCATAATCTCAACTTCACCAAACCACCCAACTTTCGATCCTGGATTTACCCAAATGCTTATTTCAGTGAGATAAGCACTTCAGAAAACCAAAATCTAAACTTGTCCAAACCACAAAACTTATAATGCTGGTTTCACTGAAGAGCTTATTTCAGTCAGATAAGCACTTCAGAAGGCTAAAATCACAACTTCACAAAACCACACATCTTTCGTTGCTGAGTTCACTGAATTGCTTATTTCAGCGAGATAAGCACGACAGAATGCCAAAATCCCAACCTCACCAAACGACTCAACTTTTGATGCTGGTTTCACTGAAATGCTTCTTTCAGTCAGATAAGCACTTCAGAAGGCCAAAATCTCAACTTCACAAAACCACCCAACTTTCGATCCTGGATTTACCCAAATGCTTATTTCAGTGAGATAAGCACTTCAGAAGACCAAAATCTAAAGTTCACTTGACCACTCAACTTTCGATGCTGGGTTCACTGAAGTGCTTATTTCAGTGATATAAGCACTTCAGTACGCCAAAATCCCAAACTCACCAAACGACTAAACTTTTGATGCTGGTTTCACTGAATTACTTATTTCAGTGAGATAAGCACTTCAGAAGGCCAAAATCTAAACTTCAGTAAACGACTCAACTGTGATGCTGAATTCACTGAAATGCTTCTTTCAGTCAGAAATGCACATCAGAAGGCCAAATTCTCAACTTCACCAAACCACCCAACTTTCGATCCTGGATTTACCCAAATGCTTATTTCAGTGAGATAGGCACTTCAGAAGACCAAAATCTAAACTTCACCCAACCACTCAACTTTCGATGCTGGGTTCACTGAATTGCTTATTTCAGTGAGATAAGCACTTCAGAAGGCCAAAATCTAAACTTCAGTCAACGACTCAACTGTGATGCTGAATTCACTGAAATGCTTCTTTCAGTCAGAAATGCACATCAGAAGGCCAAATTCTCAACTTCACCAAACCACCCAACTTTCGATCCTGGATTTACCCAAATGCTTATTTCAGTGAGATAGGCACTTCAGAAGACCAAAATCTAAACTTCACCCAACCACTCAACTTTCGATGCTGGGTTCACTGAATTGCTTATTTCAGTGAGATAAGCACTTCAGAATGCCAAAATCTAAACTTCGCTAAACGACTCAACTTTGGATGCTGATTTCACTGAAATGCTTCTTTCATTTAGATATGCACATCAGATGGCCAAAATCTAAACTTCACCAAACCACCCAACTTTCGATCCTGGATTTACACAAATGCTTCTTTCAGTGAGATAAGCACTTCAGAAGACGAAAATCTAAACTTCACCATCCACTCAACTTTTGATGCTGGGTTCACTGAAGTGCTTATTTCAGTGAGATAAGCACTTCAGAAGACCAAAATCTAAACTTCACCTAACCACTCAACTTGCGATGCTGGGTTCACTGAAGTGCTTATTTCAGTGAGATAAGCACTTCAGAAGTCCAATATCCCAACTTCACCAAACCACAAAACTTATGATGCTGGTTTCACTGAAGAGATTATTTCAGTCAGATAAGCACATCAGAATGCCAAAATCAGAACCTCACCAAACGACTCAACTTTTGATGCTGGTTTCACTGAAATGCTTCTTTCAGTCAGATATGCACATCAGAAGGCCAAAATCTCAACATCACCAAACCACCCAACTTTCGATCCTGGTTTTACCCAAATGCTTATTTCAGTGAGATAAGCACTTCAGAAGTCCAAATTCCAAACTTCACCAAACCACAAAACTTAGGATGCTGGTTTCACTGAAGAGCTTATTTCAGTCAGATAAGCACTTGAGAAGGCCAAAATCACAACTTCACAAAACCACACTTCTTTCGATGCTGAGTTGACTGAATTGCTTATTTCAGTCAGATAAGCACTTCAGAATGCCAAAATCCCAACCTCACCAAACGACTCAACTGTTGATGCTGGTTTCACTGAAATGCTTCTTTCAGTCAGAAAAGCACTTCAGAAGACCAAAATCTAAACTTCACGAAACCACTCAACTTTCGATGCTGGGTTCACTGAAGTGCTTATTTCAGTGAGATAAGCACTTCACGACGCCAAAATCCTAACCTCACCAAACCACAAAACTTATGATGCTGGAAACACTGAAGAGCTTATTTCAGTCAGATAAGCACTTCAGAAGGCCAAAATCACAACTTCACAAAACCACACATCTTTCGATGCTGAGTTCACTGAACTGCTTATTTCAGCGAGATAAGCACTTCAGAATGCCAAAATCCCAACCTTACCAAACGACTCAACTTTGGATGCTGGTTACACTGAAATGCTTCTGTGAGTCAGATATGCACATCAGAAGGCCAAAATCTCAACTTCACCAAACCAACCAACTTTCGATCCTGGATTTTCCCAAATGCTTATTTCAGTGAGATAAGCACTTCAGAAGACCAAAATCTAAAGTTCACTTGACCACTCAACTTTCGATGCTGGGTTCACTGAAGTGCTTATTTCATAGAGATAAGCACTTCACTACGCCAAAATCCCAAACTCACCAAACGACTCAAATTTTGATGCTGGTTTCACTGAATTGCTTATTTCAGTGAGATAAGCACTTCAGAAGGCCAAAATCTAAACTTCACTAAACGACTCAACTTGTGATGCTGAATTCACTGAAATGCTTCTTTCAGTCAGAAATGCACATCAGAAGGCCAAAATCTCAACTTCACCAAACCACCCAACTTTGGATCCTGGATTTACACAAATGCTTATTTTAGTGAGATAAGCACTTCAGAAGACCGAAATCTAAACTTCACCATCCACTCAACTTTTGATGCTGGGTTCACTGAATTGCTTATTTCAGTGAGATAAGCACTTCAGAAGGCCAAAATCTAAACTTCACTAAACGACTCAACTTTTGATGCTGGTTTCACTGAAATGCTTCTTTCAGTCAGATAAGCACTTCAGAAGGCCAAAATCTCAACTTCACCAAACCACAGAACTTATGATGCTGGGTTCACTGAAGAGCGTATTTCTGTCAGATAAGCACTTCAGAAGGCAAAAATTACAACTTCACAAAACCACACATCTTTCGATGCTGGGTTCACTGAGGTGCTTATTTCAGAGAGATAAACACTTCACGACGCCAAAATCCCAACCTCACCAAACGACTCAACTTTTGATGCTGGTTTCACTGAATTGCTTATTTCAGTGAGATAAGCACTTCAGAAGACCGATATCAAATCTTCACTAAACGACTCAACTTTTGATGCTTGATTTACCCAAATGCTTATTTCCGTGAGATAAGCTTTTCAGAAGACCAAAATCTAAACTTCACCAAACCACTCAAATTTCGATGTTGTTTTGAATGAAGTGCTTATCTTTGTGAGATAGGCTCTTCAGAGGGCCAAAATCCGAACCTCACCAAACGACTCAACTTTTGATGCTGGTTTCACTGAAATGCTTCTTAGAGCCAGATAAGCACTTCAGAAGGCCAAAATCTCAACTTCACCAAACCACCCAACTTTCGATGCTGGGTTCACTGAAGTGCTTATTTCATTGAGATAAGCACTTCAGAAGACCAAAATCTAAACTTCACCAAACCACTCAACTTTCCATGCTGGTTTCACTGAAGTGCTTATTTCTGAGAGATAAGCACTTCAGAAAGCCAAAATCCCAACCTCACCAAACGACTCAACTTTTGATGCTGGTTTCACTGAATTGCTTATTTCAGTGAGATAAGCACTTCAGAAGACCGATATCAAATCTTCACTAAACGACTCAACTTTTGATGCTTGAATTACCCAAATGCTTATGTCAGTCAGATAAGCACTTCAGAAGGCCAAAATCCCAACCCCAGCAATCGTCTCATGTCTTGATGCTGGTTTCACTGAATTGCTTATTTCAGTCAGATGTGCACATCAGAAGGCCAAAATCCTAAACTTCACCAAACCACCCAACTTTCGATCCTGGATTTACACAAATGCTTATTTCAGTGAGATAAGCACTTCAGAAGTCCAAAATCCCAACTTCACCAAACCACAAAACTTATGATGCTGGGTTCACTGAAGTGCTTATTTCAGTGAATAAGCACTTCAGAAGTGCAAAATCCCAACTTCACCAAACCACAAAACAAATGATGCTGGTTTCACTGAAGAGCTTATTTCAGTCAGATAAGCACGTCAGAAGGCCAAAATCTAAACTTCACTAAACGACTCAATTTTTGATGCTGATTTCACTGAAATGCTTCTTTCAGTCAGATATGCACATCAGAAGTCCAAGATCTCAACATCACCAAACGACTCAACTTTTGATGCTGGTTTCACTGAAATGCTTCTTTCAGTCAGATGAGCACTTCAGAAGGCCAAAATCTCAACTTCACAAAACCACCCGACTTTCGATCCTGGATTTACCCAAATGCTTATTTCAGTGAGAAAAGCACTTGAGAAGACCAAAATCTCAACTTCACGAAACCACTCAACTTTCGATGCTGGGTTCACTGAAGTGCTTATTTCAGTGAGATAAGCACTTCACGATGCCAAAATCCTAACCTCACCAAACGACTCAACTTTTGATGCTGGTTTCACTGAATTGCTTATTTCAGTGAGATAAGCACTTCAGAAGACCAAAATCTAAACTTCACCAAACCACCCAACTTTCGATCCTGGATTTACCCAAATGCTTATTTCAGTGAGATAAGCACTTCAGAAGACCAAAATCTGAACTTCACGAAACCACTCAACTTTCGATGCTGGGTTCACTGAAGTGCTTATATCAGTGATATAAGCACTTCAGTACGCCAAAATCCCAAACTCACCAAACGACTCAACTTTGGATGCTGGTTTCACTGAATTGCTTATTTCAGTGAGATAAGCACTTCAGAAGGCCAAAATCTAAACTTCAGTAAACGACTCAACTTGTGATGCTGAATTCACTGAAATGCTTCTTTCAGTCAGATATGCACATCAGAAGTCCAAAATCTCAACATCAACAAACCACGCAACTTACGATCCTGGATTTACCCAAATGCTTATTTCAGTGAGTTAAGCACTTCAGAAGACCAAAATCTAAACTTCACCAAACCACTCAACTTTCGATGCTGGGTTCACTGAAGTGCTTATTTCAGAGAGATAAGCACTTCACTATGCCAAAATCCCAACCTCACCAAACGACTCATCTTTTGACGCTGCTTTCACTGAATTGCTTATTTCAGTGAGTTAAGCACTTCAGAAGACCAAAATCTAAACTTCACCAAACCACTCAACTTTCCATGCTGGTTTCACTGAAGTGCTTATTTCTGAGAGATAAGCACTTCAGAAAGCCAAAATCCCAACCTCACCAAACGACTCAACTTTTGATGCTGGTTTCACTGAATTGCTTATTTCAGTGAGATAAGCACTTCAGAAGACCGATATCAAATCTTCACTAAACGACTCAACTTTTGATGCTTGAATTACCCAAATGCTTATGTCAGTCAGATAAGCACTTCAGAAGGCCAAAATCCCAACCCCAGCAATCGTCTCATGTATTGATGCTGGTTTCACTGAATTGCTTATTTCAGTCAGATGTGCACATCAGAAGGCCAAAATCCTAAACTTCACCAAACCACCCAACTTTCGATCCTGGATTTACACAAATGCTTATTTCAGTGAGATAAGCACTTCAGAAGTCCAAAATCCCAACTTCACCAAACCACAAAACTTATGATGCTGGGTTCACTGAAGTGCTTATTTCAGTGAATAAGCACTTCAGAAGTGCAAAATCCCAACTTCACCAAACCACAAAACAAATGATGCTGGTTTCACTGAAGAGCTTATTTCAGTCAGATAAGCACGTCAGAAGGCCAAAATCTAAACTTCACTAAACGACTCAATTTTTGATGCTGATTTCACTGAAATGCTTCTTTCAGTCAGATATGCACATCAGAAGTCCAAGATCTCAACATCACCAAACGACTCAACTTTTGATGCTGGTTTCACTGAAATGCTTCTTTCAGTCAGATGAGCACTTCAGAAGGCCAAAATCTCAACTTCACAAAACCACCCGACTTTCGATCCTGGATTTACCCAAATGCTTATTTCAGTGAGAAAAGCACTTGAGAAGACCAAAATCTAAACTTCACGAAACCACTCAACTTTCGATGCTGGGTTCACTGAAGTGCTTATTTCAGTGAGATAAGCACTTCACGATGCCAAAATCCTAACCTCACCAAACGACTCAACTTTTGATGCTGGTTTCACTGAATTGCTTATTTCAGTGAGATAAGCACTTCAGAAGACCAAAATCTAAACTTCACCAAACCACCCAACTTTCGATCCTGGATTTACCCAAATGCTTATTTCAGTGAGATAAGCACTTCAGAAGACCAAAATCTGAACTTCACGAAACCACTCAACTTTCGATGCTGGGTTCACTGAAGTGCTTATATCAGTGATATAAGCACTTCAGTACGCCAAAATCCCAAACTCACCAAACGACTCAACTTTGGATGCTGGTTTCACTGAATTGCTTATTTCAGTGAGATAAGCACTTCAGAAGGCCAAAATCTAAACTTCAGTAAACGACTCAACTTGTGATGCTGAATTCACTGAAATGCTTCTTTCAGTCAGATATGCACATCAGAAGTCCAAAATCTCAACATCAACAAACCACGCAACTTACGATCCTGGATTTACCCAAATGCTTATTTCAGTGAGTTAAGCACTTCAGAAGACCAAAATCTAAACTTCACCAAACCACTCAACTTTCGATGCTGGGTTCACTGAAGTGCTTATTTCAGAGAGATAAGCACTTCACTATGCCAAAATCCCAACCTCACCAAACGACTCATCTTTTGACGCTGCTTTCACTGAATTGCTTATTTCAGTGAGTTAAGCACTTCAGAAGACCAAAATCTAAACTTCACCAAACCACTCAACTTTCGATGCTGGGTTCACTGAAGTGCTTATTTCAGAGAGATAAGCACTTCACTCTGCCAAAATCCCAACCTCACCAAACGACTCATCTTTTGATGCTGCTTTCACTGAATTGCTTGTTTCAGTGAGATAAGCACTTCAGATGGCCAAAATCTAAACTTCACCTAACCACTCAACTTGCGATGCTGGGTTCACTGAAGTGCTTATTTCAGTGAGATAAGCACTTCAGAAGTCCAATATCCCAACTTCACCAAACCACAAAACTTATGATGCTGGTTTCACTGAAGAGATTATTTCAGTCAGATAAGCACTTCACGACGCCAAAATCCCAACCTCACCAAACGACTCAACTTTTGATACTGGTTTCACTGAATTGCTTGTTTCAGTGATATAAGCACTTCAGAAGGCCAAAATCTCAACTTCACAAAACCACCCAACTTTCGATCCTGGATTTACCCAAATGCTTATTTCAGTGAGATAAGCACTTCAGAAGACCAAAATCCCAACTTCACAGAACCACAAAACTTATGATGCTGGTTTCACTGAAGAGCTTATTTCTGTCAGATAAGCACTTCAAGAAGTCCAAAATCACAACTTCACAAAACCACACATCTTTCGATGCTGAGTTCACTGAAGTGCTTATTTCAGCGAGAGAAGCACTTCAGAATGCCAAAACCTCAACCTCACCAAACGACTCAAATTTTGATACTGGTTTCACTGAAATGATTCTTTGAGTCAAATATGCACATCAGCAGGCCAAAATCTAAACTTCACCAAAACACCCAACTTTCGATCCTGGATTTACACAAATGCTTATTTCAGCGAGATAAGCACTTCAGAATGCCAAAATCCCAACCTCACCCAACGACTCAACTTTTGATGCTGGTTTCACTGAAATGCTTCTTTCAGTCAGATATGCACATCAGCAGGCCAAAATCTCAACTTCACCAAACCACCCAACTTTCGATCCTGGATTTACCCAAATGCTTCTTTCAGTGAGATAAGCACATCAGAAGACCAAAATGTAAACTTCACCAAACCACTGAACTTTCGATGCTGGGTTCACTGAAGTGCTTATTTCAGAGAGATAAGCACTTCACGACGCCAAAATCCCAACCTCACCAAACGACTCAACTTTTGATACTGGTTTCACTGAATTGCTTGTTTCAGTGATATAAGCACTTCAGAAGGCCAAAATCTAAACTTCACCAAACCACCCAACTTTCGATCCTGGATTTACCCAAATGCTTATTTCAGTGAGATAAGCACTTCAGAAAACCAAAATCTAAACTTGACCAAACCGCTCAACTTTCTATGCTGGGTTCACTGAAGTACTTATTTCAGTGAGATAAGCACTTCAGAAGTCCAAAATCCCAACTTCACCAAACCACAAAACTTATGATGCTGGTGTCACTGAAAAGCTTATTTCAGTCAGATAAGCACTTCAGAAGGCCAAATTCACAACTTCACAAAACCACACATCTTTCGATGCTGAGTTCACTGAATTGCTTATTTCAGCGAGATAAGCACTTCAGAAGGCCAAAATCTAAACTTCACTAAACGACTCAACTTTTGGTGCTGATTTCACTGAAATGCTTCTTTCAGTCAGATATGCACATCAGAAGTCCAAAATCTCAACATCAACCCAAATGCTTATTTACCCAAATGCTTATTTCAGTGAGTTAAGCACTTCAGAAGACCAAAATCTAAACTTCACCAAACCACTCAACTTTCGATGCTGGGTTCACTGAAGTGCTTATTTCAGAGAGATAAGCACTTCACTATGCCAAAATCCCAACCTCACCAAACGACTCATCTTTTGATGCTGCTTTCACTGAATTGCTTATTTCAGTGAGTTAAGCACTTCAGAAGACCAAAATCTAAACTTCACCAAACCACTCAACTTTCGATGCTGGGTTCACTGAAGTGCTTATTTCAGAGAGATAAGCACTTCACTATGCCAAAATCCCAACCTCACCAAACGACTCATCTTTTGATGCTGCTTTCACTGAATTGCTTGTTTCAGTGAGATAAGCACTTCAGATGGCCAAAATCTCAGCTTCACGAAACCATTCAACTTCGATGCTGGGCTCACTGCAGTGCTTATTTCAGCGAGATAAGCACTTCAGAATGCCAAAATCCCAACCTCACCAAATGACTCAACTTTTGATGCTGATTTCACTGAAATGCTTCTTTCAGTCAGATGAGCACTTCAGAAGGCCAAAATCTCAACTTCATAAAACCACCCAGCTTTCGATGCTGGGTTCACTGAATTGCTTATTTCAGTGAGATAAGCACTTCAGAAGTCCAAAATCCCACCTTCACCAAACCACAAAACTTCTGATGCTGGGTTCACTGAAGAGCGTATTTCAGTCAGATAAGCTCTTCAGAAGGCAAAAATCACAACTTCACAAAACCACACATCTTTCGATGCTGAGTTCACTGAATTGATTTTTTCAGCGAGATAAGCACTTCAGAATGCCAAAATCCCAACCTCACCAAACGACTCAACTTTTGATGCTGGTTTCACTGAAATGCTTCTTTGAGTCAGATATGCACATCAGAAGGCCAAAATCTCAACTTCACCAAACCACCCAACTTTCGATCCTGGATTTTCCCAAATGCTTATTTCAGTGAGATAAGCACTTCAGAAGACCAAAATCTATAGTTCACTTGACCACTCAACTTTCGATGCTGGGTTCACGGAAGTGCTTATTTCAGAGAGATAAGCACTTCACGACGCCAAAATCCCAACCTCACCAAACGACTCAACTTTTGATGCTGGTTTCACTGAATTACTTATTTCCGTGAGATAAGCACTTCAGAAGGCCAATATCTAAACTTCACTAAACGACTCAACTTTTGATGCTGGTTTCACTGAAATGCTTCTTTCAGTCAGATAAGCACTTCAGAAGGCCAAATTCTCAACTTCACCAAACCACCCAACTTTCGATCCTGGATTTACCCAAATGCTTATTTCAGTGAGATAAGGACTTCAGAAAACCAAAATCTAAACTTGACCAAACCACTCAACTTTCTATGCTGGGTTCACTGAAGTGCTTATTTCAGTGAGATAAGCACTTCAGAAGTCCAAAATCCCAACTTCACTAAACCACAAAACTTATGATGCTGGTTTCACTGAAGGGCTTATTTCAGTTAGATAAGCACTTCAGAAGACCAAAATCTAAAGTTCACTAAACGACTCAATTTTTGGTGCTGATTTGACTGAAATGCTTCTTTCAGTCAGATATGCACATCAGATGTCCAAAATCTCAACATCAACAAACCACGCAACTTACGATCCTGGATTTACCCAAATGCTTATTTCAGTGAGTTAAGCACTTCAGAAGACCAAAATCTAAACTTCACCAAACCACTCAACTTTCGACGCTTGGTTCACTGAAGTGCTTATTTCAGAGAGATAAGCACTTCACTACGCCAAAATCCCAACCTCACCAAACGACTCAACTTTTGATGCTGGTTTCACTGAATTGCTTATTTCAGTGAGATAAGCACTTCAGAAGGCCAAAATCTAAACTTCACTAAACATCTCAACTTGTGATGCTGATTTCACTGAAATGCTTCTTTCAGGCACAGGCAGGCAGGCAGACAGAGACAGGCAGGCACAGGCTGACAGTTTAACACAGACAGTCAGGCAGGCACAGGCAGAGAGACAGAGACAGTCAGGCAGACAGGCCGAGACAGTCAGGCAGAGAGGCAGAGCCAGGCAGGCAAGCCGACAGGCAGTCAGACACAGACTGTCAGACACAGATGCAGGCAGACGGAGACAGGCAGGCACACAGGCAGAGACAGTCAGGCAGTCAGGCATACACAGTCAAGCAGAGACAGTCAGGCAGGCAGGCAGGCAGGCAGACAGACAGTCAGGCACAGGCAGTCAGACAGGCAGGCAGAGACAGTCAGACGGAGTCAGACAGAGACAGTCAGGCAGGCAGGCAGAGACAGGCATACAGACAGTCAGAGACAGTCAGACACAGAGAGACAGAGTCAGAGTCAGACAGAGACTGGCAGGCAGACACAGACTGTCAGACAGATATAGGCAGACGGAGACAGTCAGGCAGACAGACAGACAGGCAGGCAGGCAGAGACAGTCAGGCAGACAGGCAGGCAGACAGAGACAGTCAGGCAGGCAGGCAGAGACAGTCAGGCAGGCAGGCAGACAGACACAGGCATACAGACAGGCAGAGACAGTCAGGCAGGTAGAGACAGGCAGACAGGGACAGACAGGCAGACAGGCACAGGCAGACCGGCAGAGACAGTCAGGCGGACAGGCAGGCAGGCAGACAGAGACAGGCCGAGACAGTCAGGCACAGGCAGGCAGGCAGACAGGGACAGACAGGCAGAGACAGTCAGGCGGACAGGCAGGCAGGTAGAGACAGACAGACAGGCAGAGACAGTCAGGTGGACAGGCAGAGGCAGTCAGGCAGCGACAGACAGGCAGACAGAGACAGTCAGGCAAGCAGACAGAGACAGGCAGGCACAGGCAGACAGTCGCACAGGCAGAGGCAGGCAGGCAGAGACAGGCCGAGACAGGCAGTCGGAGACAGTCAGGCAGGCAGGCAGACAGAGACAGGCAGGCACAGGCAGACAGTCAGACAGACAGAGGCAGGCACAGGCAGAGACAGTCAGGCAGAGACAGGCAGAGAGACAGACAGGCAGTCAGGCAGAGAGACAGAGACAGTCAGGCAGACGGACAGGTGGAGACAGTCAGGCAGAGACAGGCAGGCAAACCGACAGGCAGTCAGGCATAGACTGTCAGACAGATACAGGCAGACGGAGACAGGCAGGCACACAGGCGGAGACAGTCAGACAGGCAGGCACACAGGCGGAGACAGTCAGACAGGCAGTCAGGCAGACACAGTCAAGCAGAGACAGGTAGGCAGGCAGACAGACAGGCAGAGACAGTCAGACGGAGTCAGACAGAGACAGGCAGGCAGGCAGAGACAGGCATACAGACAGACAGACAGTCAGACACAGAGAGACAGAGTCAGAGTCAGACAGAGACAGGCAGGCAGAGACCGACGGCAGGCAGGCAGACACAGACTGTCAGACAAATATAGGAAGACGGAGACAGGCAGTCAGACACAGACTGTCAGACAGATATAGGCAGACGGAGACAGGCAGGCAGGCAGAGACAGTCAGGCAGGCAGGCAGACAAGCAGTCAAGCAGAGACAGGCAGGCAGACAGGCAGACAAGCAGTCAAGCAGAGACAGGCAGGCAGACAGAGACAGTCAGACAGAGACAGGCAGGCAGGCGGAGACAGTCAGGCGGAGACAGACGGAGACAGTCAGGCAGGCAGACAGAGACAGGCATACAGACAGGTAGAGACAGGCAGACAGGCAGAGACAGTCAGGCGGACAGGCAGAGGCAGGCAGGCAGACAGAGACAGGCCGAGACAGTCAGGCACAGGCAGGCAGACAGGCAGACACAGTCAGGTAGAGACAGGCAGACAGGCACAGGCAGAGGCAGTCAGGCAGTGACAGACAGGCAGGCAGGCAGACAGAGACAGGGCGAGGCAGACAGGCAAACAGAGACAGGCAGGCAGGCAGGCGGAGACAGTCAGGCAGAGACAGGCGGAGAGACAGACAGTCAGGCAGACAGGCGGAGACGGACAGTCAGGCAGAGACAGTCAGACAGAGCAGTCAGGCAGGCAGAGACAGACTGGCAGGCAGGGACAGACTGGCAGGCAGAGACAGTCAGGCAAACAGGCACAGGCAGGCAGGCGGAGACAGACAGGCAGAGACAGTCAGGCAGACAGGCAGAGACAGTCAGGCACAGACAAACAGAGACAGGCAGACACACAGACACAAGCAGACAGAGACAGGCTGGCAGGCAGAGACAGGCTATCAGACAGATACAGGCAGGCAGACAGAGGCAGTCAGACACAGACAGACAATCAAACCAACACGGGCAGACGGAGGCAGGCAGACAGACAGAGACAGGCAGTCAGACACAGGCAGACTGTCAGACGGAGACAGGCACGCGGAGGCAGGAAGGCGGAGACAGACAGAGAGAGACAGTCAGAGACAGGCATGCAGAGACAGGCAGGCAGACAGAGGCAGTCAGATACAGACAGACAGTCAAACCGATACAGGCAGAGACAGACAGGCAGACGGATGCAGGCAGATGCAGGTGGAGGCAGGCAGGCAGACAGAGACAGTCAGACACAGGCAGAGGCGCAGACGGAGATAGGCAGAGACAAACAGACAGAGGCAGACAGAGGCAGGCAGGCAGACAGATAGACAGACAGGCAGAGACGGTCAGACAGACAAAGACAGGCAGGCAGTGAGACAGTCTGACAGGCAGACAGACAGAGGCAGGCAGGCCGCGGCAGACAGGGGCAGGAAGACAGGGACAGGCAGAGACAGTCAGGCAGGCGGAGGCAGACAGGCAGATGGAGGCAGGCAGACAGACAGTCAGACACAGACAGGCAGAGAGGCAGGCAGACACCGACAGGCAGAGACAGGCAGGCAGGCACGCAGAGGCAGACAGAGACAGAGAGGCAGGCAGACAGAGGCAGACAGAGACCGGCAGGCAGACAGAGACGCAGAGAGTCAGGCAGAGACACAGAGAGTCAGGCAGAGACGCAGGCAGTCAGATAAACAGAGGCAGAGAGTCAGGCAGGCAGGCAGGCAGACAGAGACAGTCAGGCCGAGGCAGACAGAGGGAGGCGGGCAGACAGAGACAGTCAGAAGGCAGTCAGTCAGACAGAGGCAGGCAGAGACAGTCAGACAGACAGAGACAGACAGACAGTCAGACAGAGACCGCCAGTCAGGCAGGCAGAGACAGTCAGACAGAGACAGACAGTTAGACAGGCAGAGGCAGACAGAGATAGAGAGGCAGGCAGACAGAGGCAGGCAGAGAGTCAAGCACACACGCAGAGAGTCAGACAGACGTGCAGGCAGGCAGACACGCAGTCAGTCAGGCAGGCAGAGAGAGACAGTCAGACAGAGACAGGCAGAAGGCAGACAGGCAGCCAGACAGAGACAGGCCGCCAGACAGTCAGACAGGCAGAGACAGGCAGATAGACAGACAGTCAGACAGAGACAGGCAGGCAGAGACAGTCAGAAGACAGACAGAGGCAGGCAGACACGGACAGTCAGATAGACAGACAGACAGACAGACAGAGACAGTCAGGCAGGCAAGCAGGCAGAGACAGTCAGAAGACAGACAGAGGCAGGCAGACACGGACAGTCAGATAGACAGACAGAGAGACAGACAGAGACAGTCAGTCAGGCAGACAGACAGACAGACAGAGACAGTCAGTCAGATAAACAGAGGCAGAGAGGCAGGCAGGCAGACAGAGGCAGTCAGGCCGAGGCAGACAGAGGCAGGCGGGCAGACAGAGACAGTCAGAAGGCAGTCAGTCAGACAGAGGCAGGCAGAGACAGTCAGACAGACAGAGACAGACAGACAGTCAGACAGAGACCGCCAGTCAGGCAGGCAGAGACAGTCAGACAGAGACAGACAGTTAGACAGGCAGAGGCAGACAGAGATAGAGAGTCAGGCACACACGCAGAGAGTCAGACAGACGTGCAGGCAGGCAGACACGCAGTCAGTCAGGCAGGCAGAGAGAGACAGTCAGACAGAGACAGGCAGAAGGCAGACAGGCAGCCAGACAGAGACAGGCCGCCAGACAGTCAGACAGGCAGAGACAGGCAGATAGACAGACAGTCAGACCGAGACAGGCAGGCAGAGACAGTCAGAAGACAGACAGAGGCTGGCAGACACAGACAGTCAGATAGACAGACAGACAGAGACAGTCAGGCAGGCAGGCAGAGACAGTCAGAAGACAGACAGAGGCAGGCAGACACGGACAGTCAGATAGACAGACAGACAGAGACAGTCAGTCAGGCAGACAGACAGACAGACAGACAGAGACAGTCAGTCAGGCAGACAGACAGAGACAGTCAGGCAGGCAGAGACAGTCACAGAGAGACAGGCAGGCAGACAGAGGCAGGCAGAGACAGTCAGACCGAGATAGGTAGGCAGAGACAGTCAGACAGAAAGACAGTCAGATAGAAAGACAGTCAGACAGAAAGAGGCAGGCAGGCAGACAGACAGGCCAAGGCAGAGAGAGACAGGCAGACAGAGACAGTCAGAAGGCAGGCAGACAGTCAGTCAGACAGAGGCAGGCAGAGACAGACAGACAGACAGTCAGACAGAGACAGGCAGGCAGGCAGGCAGAGACAGTCAGACAGAGACAAACAGACAGAGACAGGCAGGCAAACAGTCAGACAGAGACAGGCCGACAGTCAGACAGAAACAGGCAGGCAAGCAGAGGCAGTCAGACACAGACACCCAGTCAGACAGAGACAGAGAGACAGACAGGCAGGCGGCACCAGGCAGGCAGGCAGAGACAGTCAGACACAGACAGGCAGGCAGGCAGACAGAGACAGGCAGGCAGGCAGACAGACAGACAGAGACAGACAGACAGAGGGAGGCAGACACAGACAGACAGACAGTCAGACAGAGACAGGCAGGCAGGCAGAGACAGTCAGACAGAGACAGGCAGGCAAACAGTCAGACAGAGACAGGCCGACAGTCAGACAGAGACAGGCAGGCAAACAGTCAGACAGAGACAGGCCGACAGTCAGACAGAGACAGACAGGCAGGCGGCGCCAGGCAGGCAGGCAGGCAGGCAGGCAGACACAGACAGGCAGGCAGACAGACAGAGGCAGGCAGGCAGAGGTAGGCAGGCAGACAGAGACAGACAGACAGAGGGAGGCAGACAGAGACAGATAGACAGGCAGGCAGTCGGAGACAGACAGACGCAGACAGACAGACAGTCAGAGGCAGGCAGGCAGAGACAGACAGGCAGACAGAGACCTTTTTAAAATTAACAAGAACATGTGATTAACACACTTAATAGCTGCGACCGAGTGTGATTTAAAAGAATGCTGATTACTAGAAGTTAAATAGGGGTTGTAAGATCCACTATTTGAAACGAGTAAAGAGCCAATTCGATTGTACTTTGGATTTGGGTGTAATGAGAATGCACGTCGGTTGAAAGAGATTGATGTTTTAGTTTAAACTGTTCTGAGTCCTGCTTCATAAATATAAAGGAGGGCTTCATAATTTATAAAGCTGCTGTTCCTCCACCATTGTTCTGCAGAAATTACTGAATCAAACGACAGAATATGACCAGCATCATAAGATAGGAGTAGAAGTAAGGCCATTCGGCCAATCAAGTCCACTCCGCCATTTAAATCATGGCTGATGGGCATTTCAACGACACTTCCCTCAACTCTCCCTGTAGCCCTTGACTCCTTTTGAGATCAAGAATTTGTTGATCTCTGCCTGGAAGGCATCCAACGTCCCGGCCTCCACTGCACTCTGCGGCAATGAATTCACAAGCCCACCACTCTCTGGCTGAAGACGTATCGTCTCGTTTCAGTTTTAAATTTCCCCCCTCTAATTTTAAGGCTGTGCCCACGGGTCCTACTCTCCCCGCCTAACGGAAACAACTTCCTAGCGTCCACCCCTTCTAAACCATACATTATCACTGATGGTTCCCTAGTTAGATTTGACATATTGCATTTGAGAAGGAAATGGCCTGTTTCCATCATTCCAGAGTACTTTTCTTAATCATTGTATTTATTTGTCGGCCCAATAAAGGAATTAATTTTATTTGATAGCTCAATAAGTTAAAACTGTAATTGAAGTTAGTTTTCTTCCTCCTTTGTAGTGGATCTGTTGGAGTTGCACACAGCACAACACGTCTTTGATCGACACAAATTGACACAAAACGAGCAACTTCTAAATGTAACTGAAGTAATCAACTGTTTAACGTCCATTTATGATGGTTTGGAACAAAATCACAAAGACTAGGTCAATGTGTCACTCTGTGTCAACATGTGTCTGAACTGGCTGCTGAACGTCTTTGATACGTATGTATGATTTACACTTGAATGTAGTATGTTTAGATTGTCCTAAGGTGCATTAAACTGCATCCTACATTTTGGATTTTGATCAGTTAAGTAAATGTGAAGATTGTCAACTGATTAAAATCAATCCTAGTATTGTTGACATAAGGTTTCAGTATGTTCTAATTTCATTTCAGTGCAAGTGATAAAGTAGTTGAAAGTTTTAGCGACTTTTGTTTTAAATCACAAAATTGAAACTGATATAGAACGTAGAACGTAGAACAGTACAGCACAGAACAGGCCCTTCAGCCCACGATGTTGTGCCGACCATATACTTTTGATTCCATTTGGTCAAATCTGTACAGGATCATGGAGACATCTTGACACTCTGATTGTAATGCTCTTCACGGTGACAAATGTGAGTGCTGGAGAAAGACGTGTATAAAGTACACAATATGAACATCATCCAGTTAATGTCAAGGAATAAACAGCCAGATGCAGAATAAGTTTTTATGTGACCCTCAATCTCGTAGAGTCATACAGCATAGAAACACCATGTCTATGCCTCCCAACAAACACCAAACTACACTAATCTCATTTATCTACACTTGGTCCCTAGCCTACTTTGACCTAGCATTTTAAATGCTCATCCCAGATGCTTTTTAAATGTTGAGAATACCTGCCTCAACTACCCTCTCAGGCAGTGTGCTCCATATGTCCACTTTGTTGATGAAAAAGCTTTTCCTCAGACTTCCTCCAAAGCATTTAATCCTCACCTTAAACTTGTGCCATCTGGTCTTAGACACATGTGCCATGGGGAAAGGATTCTCACAATGTATTCTGCCAGGGCCTGTCATAATTTTTTCTGCCTCAATCATATCCCAACCCCCACCTCAGCTTCCTCTGCTATAAGAAACACAAATCCAGCATACCAGTCTATCTCGTAACTGAGACTTTTTAATCTAGCCAGTATCTTGAAGAGCATTAACTGTGCCATTGTGGTATTTTCCAGACTAATTGTCGTTCAGCTTATCTCAGTCAGATTGTTTAGTAAGCTCCATTTAGGAATAATGTTATGCACTTCACTTGGAAATGTATTAAGACTGTGACAGTATATTGGGGAATCCTTGCAAGTGGAGAGATTTTTATTTTCTTTCAGTCCAAGCTGGATATAATTCTAGGATTTGGAGATGAACGTCCAGGGTTAAACCTCCGGTGTCCTTCTATCAACCCCAAATCACCTCCAATTTTCCATTTATATAAAATTGAGCTTTGTTTGCATGAGGTGTGTTCCAATATTAAATCGTTATTGCGACTGTAAATTTTGACATTCTTCATTAGGTACGTACCCTTCATATTGATAGCGGCTCAAGGTGCTTCAGGGTGTCAAAACCAAAATGTTGCATTTTCCAGTGAAATTGTAGACATTGAGCTGAAATTCTCACGAGGGAGCACTGAACGGCATGCATTATTTCTGAGTACCGCCCTCATTAATACTTATTCCATTTTTGTACCTGCCAGACAGAAACTAGGCGCTCAGAATTAGCGAAATGAAATTCTGAGTGGGTGTGTGATGCTTGCACATTGCTCAATGCTCCTCTGGACCTCCAACTTGGGCAGTAGTCACCAGCATCTGCAGCCACACCCATCAGTAGCACCCCATGTCCACAGTTTTGACATGTGGCATGTTCCAGCCTCAGCACATCATGGCACATCTCAGATCTGCTTTCAGTACTCTTCTGTACTTCATTGCTGCATTTTGGATTGCAGCAGCCCCCCCTCATTGCAGTGATACTGCCAGGGCACTTTTATATGCAGGGACAGGCACCCATTCGTGTATTGGGCCACGTTACACATCAGGACACCTTGCTTGAGCTCTCCACTCTCATTTTGTCCCTGCATGAATGCTAACAGCTCCTCTGCCTTGTCTTCATTTGCTTTGTCTTTTTATGGGTTGCCCCCTCCGCCACATCTCTCAGACTCATAACACTAGTATGTTGATTAACCTTTTGGCATCGAGACAAAGCCAGACAGCTTGTCATGTTTGTCAGCAGTCATCAATCAAAGGAGTGGGTGTGTTGCCGTTCAGCACCGTGATATGTTGATCTCACACCTGCAGCATGTGCCAGCTGCAGAAGCACAGAACGCGTTGCATTGTCTCCAACCACATGGTCGTTCTTCAGGTTCTGAGGGGAATGGTCTGTAGTCAAGGGAGGCAGTTCCAGGCAGCAGATCGAGGTAACTCCAGGGCATTGTCTGATATCACTCGAGGGGCTTGGATGCAATCAGTTGGCTGCTCAGGATGATCATGGTCAGGACACTGTCCTCATAGGTTGTGAGAAGTCAAACGTTAGACACCTCACTACCTGTGTTGGCTCTTTCTGCCCTACGGTGGGCTGTTTTTCCTGGAATGAAACAAAGGGAGTGATTGAGTGAGATGAAATGAGCTGGTGCATTTGTTAGTGCTCATGTATGTTTGGGAAGGGAGGTGAGGTCTCCTGGGTGAGAGCAAGAGGCACAGAGAACATAGAGGATTAATCGCCTTGGGCCCTCAAGTAGGCGAGAGCAAGTGAAGACAGACATTGAATGCTTTGGTGAGAATGGTATTACATGAGCTGTGCTGAAGGGTGGTGCAGAATTAGAGAGAGTGTGAATGTGAGGTAGCACAGACCAATGATACCAGTCACGGTTGGACATAGAGCAGTTTTTCCGCCGTCTTCGCCTCCATGCCTACTTCTTCAACCGGGAACCTAACCCTCCTTCCACTGACCCCTTCACCCGCTTCGAACACAAGTCCTCCTCCTGGACACCACCCCTAGGCCTCCTACCCTCCCTCGACCTCTTCATCTCCAACTGCCGTCGAGACGTTAACCACCTCAACCTCTCCACCCCTCTCGCCCACTCCAACCTCTCCCCCGCAGAACGGGCAGCCCTCCGCTCCCTCCGCTCCAAAACCAACCTCACCATCAAACCCGCAGACAAGGGTGGCGCAGTGGTAGTATGGCGCACTGACCTCTACATCGCTGAGGCCAGACGCCAACTCTCCGACACCACCTCCTACTGCCCCCTCGATCATGACCCCACACCCACATGACCAAACCATCATCTCCAACACCATTCACGACCTCATCACCTCAGGGGACCTCCCACCCACATCCTCCAACCTCATTGTTCCCCAAACCCGCACGGCCGTTTCTATCTCCTTCCCAAAATCCACAAACCTGCCTGCCCTGGTCGACCCATCGTCTCAGCCTGCTCCTGCCCCACCGAACTCATCTCCACCTATCTGGACTCCATTTTCTCCCCTTTAGTCCAGGAACTCCCCACCTACGTCCGTGACACCACCCATGCCCTCCACCTCCTCCAGGACTTCCAATTCCCTGGCCCACAACACCTCATATTCACCATGGACATCCAGTCCCGAAACACCTGCATTCCGCATGCAGATGGCCTCAAAGCCCTCTGCTTCTTCCTGTCCCGCAGGCCCGACCAGTCCCCCTCCACCGACGCTCTCATCCGCCTAGCTGAACTCGTCCTCACCCTCAACAACTTCTCTTTTGACTCCTCCCACTTCCTACAGACTAAGGGGGTGGCCATGGGCACCCGCATGGGCCCCAGCTATGCCTGCCTCTTTGTAGGTTACATGGAACAGTCCCTCTTCCGTACCTACACAGGCCCCAAACCGCACCTCTTCCTCCGGTACATTGATGACTGTATCGGCGCCGCCTCTTGCTCCCCAGAGGAGCTCGAACAGTTCATTCACTTCACCAACACCTTCCACCGCAACCTTCAGTTCACCTGGGCCATCTCCAGCACATCCCTCACCTTCCTGGACCTCTCAGTCTCCATCTCAGGCAACCAGCTTGTAACTGATGTCCATTTCAAGCCCACCGACTCCCACAGCTACCTAGAATACACCTCCTCCCACCCACCCTCCTGCAAAAATTCCATTCCCTATTCTCAATTCCTCCGCCTCCGCCGCATCTGCTCCCACAATAAGACATGGCACTCCCGCACATCCCAGATGTCCAAGTTCTTCTAGGACAGCAACTTTCCCCCCACAGTGATCGAGAACGCCCTTGACCGCGTCTCCCGTATTTCCCGCAACACATCCCTCACACCCCGCCCCCGCCACAACCGCCCTAAGAGGATCCCCCTCGTTCTCACACTCCACCCTACCAACCTCCAGATACAACGCATCATCCTTCGACACTTTCGCCATTTACAATCCGACCCCACCACCCAAGACATTTTTCCATCCCCACCCCTGTCTGCTTTCCGGAGAGACCAATCTCTCCGTGACTCCCTTTTTCGCTCCACACTGCCCTGCAACCCCACCACACCCGGCACCTTCCCCTGCAACCGCAGGAAATGCTACACTTGCCCCCACACCTCCTCCCTCACCCCTATCCCAGGCCCCAAGATGACATTCCACATCAAGCAGAGATTCACCTGCACATCTGCCAATGTGGTATACTGCATCCACTGTACCCGGTGTGGCTACCTCTACATTGGGGAAACCAAGCGGAGGCTTGGAGACCGCTTTGCAGAACACCTCCGCTCAGTTCCGAACAAACAACTGCACCTCCCGGTCGCAAACCATTTCCACTCCCCCTCCCATTCTCTAGATGACATGTCCATCATGGGCCTCCTGCACTGCCACAATGATGCCACCCGAAGGTTGCAGGAACAGCAACTCATATTCCGCCTGGGAACCCTGCAGCCATATGGTATCAATGTGGACTTCACCAGTTTCAAAATCTCCCCTCCCCCCACTGCACCACACAACCAGCCCAGCTCTTGCCCCCCCCCCCACCCACTGCATCCCAAAACCAGTCCAACCTGTCTCTGCCTCCCTAACCAGTTCTTCCTCTCACCCGTCCCTTCCTCCCACCCCAAGCCGCACCCCCATCTACCTACTAACCTCATCCCACCTCCTTGACCTGTCTGTCTTCCCTGGACTGACCTATCCCCTCCCTACCTCCCCACCTATACTCTCTCCACCTATCTTCTTTACCCTCCATCTTCGGTCCGCCTCCCCCTCTCTCCCTATTTATTCCAGTTCCCTCTCCCCATCCCCCTCTCCGATGAAGGGTCTAGGCCCAAAACGTCAGCTTTTGTGCTCCTGAGATGCTGCTTGGTCTGCTGTGTTCATCCAGCCTCACATTTTATTATCTTGGAATTCTCCAGCATCTGCAGTTCCCATTATCTCCAATGAGGCTCCTCTTCTGTTGGAGCAGAAGTCACTGATCTTGCAGCACTGCTGTATGGCTCTTTTGGTGGTTGAGACTGCATTGACACTGGACAGACTCAGATGAGTCTGGCCGAGTCTTGTGTCGTGGCCTCCTGTGCTTGTCTTTGGGAAAGAGGACAGTCCTCCACTGCACCAATCCATCCACCAGGATTTCCAGGTCTCCAACTGTAAAGTAAGGTGCTAATTTCCCCTTTCCTGCCCTGTCTGGGACAAATGCTATGAACTGTATAAGGCAGTTCTGGATTCTGGGCATTTTACTGGTTCACAATAGCCTTTAAACATGGCACTAGTGCCAGTAATACCGGGATGTTTCAGTGGTGGCAAACACTTGCAGTTACGATGAGTGGAAAACTAACGAGCGTCGGCTGAGAGAGGCACAACAGGAGCATTGTTGCTAGTTATTGAAAAGGTTTGCAACAACAGAGTGAGAAAATTTGTTAGGTGTTTTGGAGAGATACTGTCCTTGCAGTGCAATAAAAATAACACTGAACTGATTCACTCCAGTGTTTTGGACCTTCAGATTTCAGAACAGAATTAGACCATTCAGCCCATTGAGTGGGATCTATCATTCTCAACCTCCTGTGTCCTTACTAAGCAAGAACATGTCTATCTATGCCTGAAATCAACTCTGACTTGGCTTCCACAGCTTTCTGCATCAATGAGTTCCACAGATTCACAACTTTCTGACTGAAGAAATTCTTCCTCAACTCCATCCTGAAGGGTGGTCCCTTTGACTCTGAGGCTGTGCCCTCAGGTCCTGGTCTCTCCTACTTGTGGAAACATCATCTCCATGTCCACTCTATCCAGGCCTGAATTACCTTCAGTGTGACCCCCTTCATCCTTCTAAACTCCTTCAAGTACAGGCCCAGAGTTCTCAGCCACTCCTCACTTCATCCCCAGGATTATGTTTGAGAACCTCATCTAGACCCTGACAAAGGCCAGCACATCCTTCCTTAGATAGATGGCCAAAAACTGCTCTTAATATTCCAAATGCAATATGACCAGAGCCTTACACAGCCTCAGCAATACATCTCTGCTCTTGTATTTTTGCCGCCTTGAAATGAATGCTGACATTGCATTTGCCTTCCCAACTGCCAACTGAAACTGCATGTTAAAAGAATCCTGAATTGGGTCATCTTTGTGCTTCAGATTTCTGAAGCCTTTCCCAATTTAGAAAATAGTCTATGCCTGTACTTCCACTTCTCCACAGACTCTCTGTGACCTCCCCACTTCCTCAACACTACTTGCCTCTCCACCTATCATAGAACATAGAACACAGAAAATAGAACAGTACAGCACAGAACAGGCCCTTCAGCCCACGATGTTGTGCCGACCATTGATCCTCATGTATGCACCCGCAAATTTCTGTGACCATATGCATGTCCAGCAGTCTCTTAAATGACCCCAATGACCTTGCTTCCACAACTGCTGCTGGCAACGCATTCCATGTCCTCACAACTCTGTGTAAAGAACCCGCCTCTGACATCCCCTCTCTACTTTCCTCCAACCAGCTTAAAACTATGACCCCTCGTGTTAACTTTTTCTGCCCTGGAAAATAGTCTCTGGCTATCAACGCTATCTATGCCTCTCATTATCTTGTATACCTCAATTAGGTCCCCTCTCCTCCTCCTTTTCTCCAATGAGAAGAGTCCGAGCTCAGTCAACCTCTCTTCATAAAAGCCCTCCAGTCCAGGCAGCATCCTGGTAAACCTCCTCCTGAACCCTCTCCAAAGCATCCATATCTTTCCTATAATAGGGCGACCATAACTGGACGCAGTATTCCAAGTGCGGTCTAACCAAAGTTTTATAGAGCTGCAACAAGATCTCACGACGCTTAAACTCAATCCCCCTGTTAATGAAAGCCAAAACACCATGTGCTTTCTTAACAACCCTGTCCACATGGGTGGCCAGTTTAAGGGATCTATGTATCTGCACACCAAGATCCCTCTGTTCCTCCACACTGCCAAGAATCCTATCCTTAATCCTGTACTCAGCTTTCAAGTTCGACCTTCCAAAATGCATCACCTCACATTTATCCAGGTTGAACTCCATCTGCCACCTCTCAGCCCATCTCTACATCCTGTCAATGTCCCGCTGCAGCCTACAACAGCCCTCTATACTGTCAACGACACCTCCAACCTTTGTGTCGTCTGCAAACTTGCTGACCCATCCTTCAATCCCCTCATCCAAGTCATTAATAAAAATTACCAACAGTAGAGGCCCAAGGACAGAGCCCTGTGGAACACCACTCACCGCTGACTTCCAGGCAGAATATTTTCCTTCTACTACCACTCGCTGTCTTCTGTTGGCCAGCCAATTCTGTATCCAGACAGCTAAGTTCCCCTGTATCCCATTCCTCCTGACCTTCTGAATGAGCCTACCATGGGGAACATTCTCAAATGCCTTGCTGAAGTCCATATACACCACATCCACAGCTCAACCCTCATCAACTTTTCTAGTCACATCCTCAAAGAACTTGATAAGGTTTGTGAGGCATGACCTGCCCCTCACAAAGCTGTGTTGACTGCATTTAATCAAGCCATGCTCTTCCAGATGGTCTTAAATCCTATCCCTCAGAATCCTTTCTAACACCTTGCACACGACAGATGTGAGACTTGTTCTATTGAAATGTCATCTGCAAACTTAGCAGCAACCCCCTTTGGACGACAATACCATTAGTTTCTTTGTCCGGATTGCTAATGTATAACGTGAATGGCTGTCGTCTGAACTCTGATGACTGCGGAACTCCTGTAGTTGCTGGCTGCCATCCTGAAAAAGACCCTTTTATTCCCACTTTCTGCATTCTGCCAGTTAGCCAATCCGCTATCCATGCCAGTACTTATTCTCGAACACCATAAGCTCATTTTTTATTTTGAAGCCTCCTGTGTGTCACCTTGCCAAAGGCTTTCTGGAATTCCAAATAGGTAAAGTTCAATGGCTCTCTTTGGTTTTAACTCACTGGTTACATTCCCAAAGGATCTAACAGAGACCTTCCCTTGACAAAGTAGTGTTTTCTCAGCCCAGTTTACCATGTACTTCCACGTATTCTCCGGTCTCATCCTTCATAATAGACTCTAAAATCTGACCCACTGACCAGTGCCAGGCTAACAGGTCTATAATTTCTCGTCTTTTGCCACCCTCCATTTTAAACAGGGGTGTTATGTTTGCCATTTTGCACTCCTTGGGACCCACCCTGACTCCAGTAATTCCTGAAAGATCACCAATGCCTGCATGGTCTTCTCACTTATCTCCTTCAGAACTCTTGGAGGCAGTCCATCCGGTCCATGTAATTTACCATCTTCTCGGAATTATACAATTCCTACAGTGCGGAAAGAAACCATTGGGTCTGCACCACCTCCGCAAAGAACATCCCACCAAGACCCAGCCCTGTACTGTTTCCCCGCAAGCTCACATTTGCCATGGCTGATCCATCTTGCCTGCACATCTTTGGACTGTGGATGGAAATCAGAGCACCTGTCCGAGACGTGTGCAGACATGGAGAGAATGTACAAATTCCACACAGACCCTTCAGCTTCCCCTGTACCTTCTCCTTAGTGATGGCCACCACACTCACTTCTGCTTCAGACTCCCTTAAAGGTCTAATACTGGTGCCTTCCAACCTGAAGACTGATGCAAAATATTTGTTCAGTTCCTCTGCCATTTCTTTGTTTCCCAACACTACTTATTTGGCCCCTCTTGAAATTTCCTTTGGATTTTCAGGGGTGTTTTACAATAACAATATCTACTTTATTGTGTTGACAAATGGATTGTTTAGATCATCACAGAAACAATAAGAAAAATTCATCAGTCCTCTCATTTAACAATTATATATATATATTAATATCACAATCAATGCATTTCCATCAGGTAAGTACATAGCTGGAACTTTCTAACCTGGCGTTTTCATTTTTCATTTCTCAGATTTCACTCTCAGACAGAACAGTTGATGTTGACACACTGTTCATTAAAAATAACATCCACTGTATTTTTCCCCATGTTGTAGCTCGTGGACTTGTGTAACCTTAACGTATAGAGTCCATGTTCATTTTCAAGGAAGTTATTACTTTAGTGATTTCAGGTGTTACATTCAGAAGGGTACCATGCTGCAATTCTAGCCTGCTGTTTGCAGAGTAATCCCAATGTGGAAGATTTTGAAAAGTATGTAAATTTCCCTAATTTACCTGTCTTTGCAATCCAAACTGATAGACACCACGGTCCAGATTTCTGTTGTTCACAAGAATGCCTGTTTATGACAACTGCGTAGATTCTAGCATCAGACAGATATTTACAAAGATTGGACACATATCTGTACGAATTAAAGCTGTCAAACCCCCTGTAAACTCATCTTGCTGCAGACAAACATCGAGGGGAGAGGGATAAAACATGGATATTATAGGTGTAAAAAAAAGGCAAAGTAGGCTGTTCACTGGTCCCTGTTCACAGGATTTGCGAAGATGATCTTGAGGATATAAAACAAATGAATAAATATCGCACAGTGACTTATTATCTTTTGCAACAAGTGTTGATGATATGGCATTTCTGTGATCATAAAATAGAACATTGTCCAATTTCCTAAGAGCATTACTGCAGTTTTCATTTGTATTCTCCATTTCGGGAACATACTTAATTGGTACTTTACTGACTAAGTGACCTTCGCTCATCTACAGTGTTCGGTTGCAAACAGCCAATATTTTATTATTCTAATTTAGTAACTTAGGTTTGGAATTTTGTCATGGAAATGTATTTCACTTATGCTACTCTGCGTAAACACACAACTACCGCAGTTAATAAAAGAAAGAACTGCATTTATGTAGCACATTTTATGGTCTAAGGCATAAAAAGTACTCTATAGGCAGCTAAACTACTTTTGAAATGCCGTCATTGATGCAGCATAAGAAAATGTGTAGTGTTTAAAATAGTCAGAAGTAAAGAAATATGAAATGAAGAAATCATAAATAGTTAAAAAAATGAAATTATGAATATGAAGAAATATAAAATCTTCAGTCCCTTGCGAGTGGAGACATAGAATCAGGAGATGTAGAGTCAGTATGGAGCCTATCAGGGAGGAGGCAATTCTGGATCTGGTGTTGTGCAATAAACCGGATTTGATCAGGGACCTCAAAGTAAAGGAGCCATTAGTAAAGGTAGTGACCGTAATATGATCATTTTTAATCAGCAATTTGAGAGGGAGAAGGGAGAATCGGAAGTGTCAGTATTGTAGGAACTATGGAGCAATGAGGGAGGAGCTGGCCAAAGTTCAATGGTTCAATACCGTAGCAGGGATGGCAGTGGAACAACAATGGCAGGTATTTCTGGATATAATGCAAAAGGTGCAGGATCAGTTCATTCCAAAGAAGAAAAAAGAACCGAAGGGGAGGCAGGGGTGGCTGTGGTTGACGAGGGAAGTTAAGGACTCTATAAAGATAAAAGAGAAGAAGTATAACAGAGCAAAGATGAGTGGGGAAGCCGGAGGACTGGGAAGCTTTTAAAGAGCCACAGAAGATAACTAAAAAGGCAATACGCAGAGAATAAAATGAGGTACCAAGGAAAACTGGCGAAAAATATAAAGGAGGATAGTAAAAGCTTTTTTTAGGTATGTGGAAAAAAAATGGTTAAGACGAGAATTGGCCCTTGAAGACAGAAACGAGTGAATTTATTTAATGGGAACAAGGAAATGGCAGAAGAGTCGAATAGGTACCTTGGATCTGTCTTCACTCGAGAAGACAGAAGCAATCTCCCAGATGTAATAGTGGCTGAAGGACGTAGGGTAATGGATGAACTGAAGGGTATTTACATGAGGCAGGAAATGGTGTTGGATAGACGGTTGGGTCTGAAGGCTGATAAGTCCCCGGGACCTGATGGTCTGCAATCCAGGGTACTTAAGGAGGTGGCTCTAGAAATCGTGAACACATTGGTAATCATTTTCCAATGTTCTGTAGATTCAGCATCAGTTCCTGCGAATTGGAGGGTGGCTAATGTTGTCCCACTTTTCAAGAAAGGAGGGAGAGCGAAAACAAGAAATTATAGACCGGTTAGCGGGACGTCAGTAGTGGGAAAGATGCTGGAGTCAATTATAAAAGATGAAATTACTACCATTTGGATAGCAGTAACGGATAGGTCAGAGTCAGCATGGATTTACAAAGGGGCAATCATGCTTGACTAATCTTCTGGAATTTTTTGAGGACATAACTATGAAGATGGACAAGGGAGAACCAATGGATGTCGTGTACCTGGACTTTCAGAAAGCCGTTGATAAAGTCCCACACAGGAGATTATTGAGCAAAATTAGGGCACATGTTATTGGGAGCCAAATACTGAGTTGGATTGAAAATTGGCTGGCTGACAGGAAGCAAAGAGTAGTGATAAATGGGTCCCTTTCGGAATGGCAGGCGGTGATCAGTGGGGGACCGCCAGGTTCGGAGCTGGGACCGCAGCTATTTACAATATACATTAATGATATAGATGAAGGCACTAAAAGTAATATTCGCAAATTTGCTCCTGACACACAGCTGGGAGGCAGTGTGAAATGTGAGGAGGATGTTATGTGAATGCAGGGTGACTTGGACAGGCTCGGTGAGTGGATGGATGCATGGCAGATGCAGTTTCATGTGGACAAATGTGTGGTGATCCACTTTGCTGGCAAGAACAGGAAGGCAGATTACTATCTAAATAGAGTCAAGTTGGTAAAGGGGAAGTAAAACGCAATCTAGGTATTCTTGTACATGAGTCAATGAAAGCGAGCATGCAGGTACAGCAGGCAGTGAAGAAAGCTAATGGCTTAGAAAGATGAGAGGAAGTCTGATTGAGACGTATAAGATTATTAAAGGATTGGACACTCTGGAGGCAGGAAGCATGTTTCTGCTGATGGTTGAGTCCAGAACCAGAGGACACAGTTTAAAAATAAGGGGTAGGCCATTTAGAACAGAGTTGAGGGAAATCTTCTTCACCCAGAGAGTGGTGGATATGTGGAATGCTCTGCCCCAGAAGGCAGTGGAGGCCAGGTCTCTGGACAGTTTCAAGAAAGAGATGGATAGAGCTCTTAACCGTTGATTCCACTATCTTTATGGGGATAAGGCAGGGACAGGATACTGATTGTGGATGATCAGCCATGATTATAATGAATGGTGGTGCTGGCTCGAAGGGCTGAATGGCCTTATCCTGCACCTGTTGTCTATTGTAAAAGTTAATTGTATAAGAATGATTAAGACAGTCCCATATTTCTGGTGTTGGCAGCTTGTTCAGAGAGGGAAAACAACATGGTTGATCTTGATTCTGCTCCTATTTGTTACACAGAAGCCTCTTCGAGCAACAATTCTTGAATGTTGATGGGACGTTGAAACACAGGTAGATTATCGTGATCACTTGTTGAAAATGGATAGCAGCTAGTAGTTCTCTTTCCTCTCAACCACTGACCAGTAGGCAATGGTCAAACAGTACCTAACCCAGAGGCCACAAGCTCCCCTGAGACATGATGTCAGTTGAGCCTCATGAATAACAACCTGCAGATGGACTATCTGTAGATTAGACGTGGTATTAAATCCCACATATACTGCTTTCAACCATTTCAATCGAAGTGTTTATTACTCGTTGCATCGAAACAGATCACACAAACTGAAATGGCATATGCACAAATACCAACTTACAAGTTCTATATCATGGCATTTTGTTCAAAGTTGTATTTATAAAATGATAGGGTGAAGTATAATCTTCACATCATATTAAGATGCGAAAGAAATCTATGGAAGTGAGAAATTTGTTTTTTGATTCAATACATGTCTGACAAATGACAATTCAAAGAGATCTTTGTTTCAGCTGGAGTGGGTAGTGGAGTCGGCCTCATTAGGGGCATTTAAGTGACTATTAGACAGGCATATGGATGGTAATATAAGATAGGGGTGGAGGTTAGATGGACCTGAGGTTTCGGATAAAGGTTCGGCACACCATCGTGGGCTGAAGGGCCTGTACTGTTCGATGTTCTATGTATCTTATGCTGTGTTCAAATGAGTCAAGTCAGTCAGTGACATTCTGCAACTTCCTTTTCCAGGCGTATGAGTGGAAGAATCAGAGTGCTTTCTTTGAAAATTTGTCTTGATGTGTCGATCCAAGGGTCATCTGGAGGAAATATACAAGTGTCAGTTCTAAATCTGTCATTGCTGATACACATGTAAACTGTAGGTTTAACTGGAGGTAAACTTTGTTTAACAAACTAGCACACTCAATAAACTGACAAAAATTATATACCAGATGTTTACTGTATTCTCATAATCTCTGTGATGTCTGGTGAGGGTGCAAGTGAGAAGGCTCTCTGCCAGTAAGTTTTAGTTAAGGCAAAGTTGCATCATTACTCAAGTTATTTATGCTGCAGATGAAGTATAACAATGATGCGTATATCCCATGCATCATGTTCCTATTATTGAGTGTGTGTTTTTTGTGTGTGTGGACCGATTGATCAAATGGAATTGTTGATTATTCAGCACATTCTTGGTACCACAGGTGCTGTTTAACAAAAGGTTTGCTGGATTAGTATATTTCTGTATTTAGTCACTGCCACTATGAATGTTAAGTCATAACTTGGTCTGTGCAGATCGTGCACAGTACATTCCTGCAAGATAAAGGATGCGCTACATATGTATGATGCTATTGTTTCTCAAAGGCACTAACCTTAGCTGCTGTTTTTGTTACCAATAATGTTTTCGTCATTAGAATACTGGGAAAAATATTCAGAAGTGCTGTATGACTCTACTGCTCACTTGCAGCAGTGATAACACTTAATGTGAGGTCATGTTTTTGCCCATTTGTTGTGCTGTTTGTCAACAATGTATCTCACAACTAATGGGCATATTTTATTGAAAGCTGGTACATACAGATATGGTCCAAGGAAGAACTGATTAGTTTATGCCAGATCCAGATTTATTTCTCTATTTTTTAAATCATCAGTTAAAATTGGTCGGATAGGCAAATGATCATCTTTCTAGAATATTGTTGATTGATTTAGAATGTTGTGGATTGTGTCAGCCCTGATAGTAGAATTTGTCATAACTATCAAAATATGAGCAGATTTTTGAGAGCAGATTATCAAATTGGCCTGAAGCTTTCTCAGTGAGGTGGAAGCTTCTAATAAAAGGATTTATTTTATCAACCTTGCATTTACAAAGAATCAGTCAAGTGGAGAAATGCCTCCAAGAAAAGCTGTGTAATTATAGACTCAAGGATATTTTTTGCAAAGGAGGAGGCCATGCGGTCTGTCGTTAGTGCACTGCTCAACAAAGATCTGTGTACATTGAACTCACAGTACATTGATTTCCTTTTTGATTGTTTGGCCCATAGCCCTGGAGCCTACGGCAACACAAGTGAACATTTAAATACTGCTTAAATATTCAGACACTTTCTGAATCAGTCACACTTTTTCAGTCAGTGAGCTCAGGACTCCCACCACACTCGGAAAATAGGTTCTCCTCAACTCCCCTCCTCGCCTTTTACCTGTGAACTTCAATCTGTGTCCCCTGTTTATTGACATGTCTACGAATGGAAAAAGCAGCTTCCAGTTATCCTTTCTATGCCCTTCAAAATCTTAAGCCACCATTCGTGGCTTCAGAAAGGACTGTAATGTTTGACTTTTTAAACTTTTGTTTTTATTTTTCTACTGTTATACTAAGAAGACTGTAGTGCTGAACTTTTAAACTTATTCATTTATTTTTAGAACATAGAGCACAGCACAGTACAGGCCCTTCAGCCCACGATGTTGTACCGAACTTTTACCCTCATCCTAAGGTCTATCTAACCTCCACCCCTACCTTATAATGTCATCCATGTGCTTGTCTAATAGCCGATGAAATGCCCCTAATGAGGCTGACTCCACGACCCTCTCCGGCATTGCATTCCACTCCCCTAAGACTCTGATTAAAGAAAGATGGATAAATTTTCTACTTCTGCAACTAAAATTTCGTACCTCGGTACTTTGTCCCTGAGGTGGCACCGTCTGAGGTGGCATTGTACTCTTGTACGCTGTATTGAATACATGTGATAATAAAACCTAAATCTAAATCTAATGCATAGCAGGACACTGGGAAGCTTAGAGGAGAAAAGGGATCCTGGGGTGATTGTTCATAAATTCCTGAAGAGGTCAGGTCAGGCTAGTAAGGGTTGTTACAAAGACATATGGGACATCTCCCTTTATCATTCATGGCATTGATTGTAACAACGGGGAGGCCACTTTGGAGCTGTTTCAAAGTTTGGTTAGGCCACAGCTGGAGTCGTGAGTGGCGTTTTGGTCACCACCCATTAGGAAGGATGTGATTTCACTGGAGGGAATGAAAAGTATTTTGCTAGTGTTGGAGCATTTTAGCTGTGAAGAAAGGCTGGAAAAAGTCAGATTATTTTCTGTGAAGCAGAGAAGGTTTGCGGGTTGAGTGGAGGTCCTGATAGAGGCATATAAGAATATGAGAGGTATAGATAGGTTGAGCAGAAAGCATTGTTCCCCTTAGTTAAAGCATCAATAACGGTAGGGCATAATTTTCAAGAGAAAGACTGGAAATTTAGAGGAGGTTTGAGGAAAATCGTTTTCATCCAGAGTGTGGTGAAGGTCTGGAATGCATTGCCTGGGAGGGAAGTTGAAACAGGAAACCTCACAACTTTTGAAAAGTACTTGGATGAGCACTTGAAATGTTGTAATATTTAAGAGAATGGTCCAGTGTGTAAAAATGGGACTCGTATATGTCGCAGTGTATTTTCAGAGGTACATCCTTAGTGGGCCGTGGGACCTCTTCTGTACTATATGATTCCATGAGAACCCCCAGCCCAGGCAGCATCTTGGTTTTTCAGTAATCTCCAGGATCACACCCTTCATAGTGTGATCCCCTGCCTTGTTAGCCCTCCCAAGTTGGTTAGATCACACTTTTCCTGGTTGAGTTCCAATTGCTGTGCCCAGCTGACCAGTCTGTTGATCTCCTCCTGAAGTTCATCCTTCCTGTCTGTCAACCAATTTTGGATCCAGTGTGCCACTTTGCCTTTGATCCCATGGCTGTTATTTACATGACCATTCCATCGATATCCTCCTCACTAAATTAGTCATTCGCTAGCGACGCGGTCATACACACTGTGTTTAAGCCCAAACGATGAATCGAGTTGACAAATTTCAAGGGTCCTTGTGGCAAGCACTGCACAAGCCCAATCAAAGCACACATCCTGTCACATAGATATCCCTCTACCATCAATCACCCTGTGCTCTCTGCCTCAGCCAGTTTTGGCTCCAGTGTGCCTCTTTGCCTTTGATTCGTTGACTGTTGTTTTCTTGATCAGTCTGCCAAGGGGTCTTTACTAAGTCCACATCGAATGCATAAGCTCATCAGCTTTCCAACATCTCCTCAAAAAAGGATCAAATTTCTGAAATATGACCTCATCTTAACAAATCCATCCTGACTATCCCTGATTAATTCATGCAAGTACATTCTACCCCTAAGAATGCCTCTTTGTAGCTTCTCCAGTGCTGAGATTATTCTGACTGGCCTTTAATTTGCTGGTCTGTTCCTCTCTCTGTTTGTTAATAGTAGAACAATGTTCATAGACCTTCATCACTTCATTTCTGATTGGCAAGGGTTTGAAAATTGCTGCCAGGGGCCCAGATATCTCCTCCCTCACTTCCCTTGCGAGCTGGTATACATTTCAGTTAGGCCTGCGGATGTATCCACTTGTAAAGTTGCTAAACCAGCTGCGTCTCCCTGTGTCTTTACCTCTGATGTTCCTAGGCCCTCTGCCCTGATATCTATACTTGCAGTGTCCTTTTCCATTGTAAAGATTGACACAAAATATTCATTGAGGGCAGTGCCCATGTTTTCCAGGTCCACACAAACTGTACATCTCTGTGAAACGAATGAGGAGATATTCGAGAGGTTTGAGATTTACAATCAAGAAAGAAATTGACCAAATGACTTCCTTGGACAACATACATTGTCCATTGTTGTAAACAAACAGAAGTTTTTGTTTCCACAGTTGTTTGCAAATAGCCAATCAAGATCATAAAATAATGTTTTAAGATAATTTACAAAGCAAGGCAATTGAGGAAGATGTATTGGATGTATTGAACTCTCAACTACCTCTCTTAAGTTTAGGAATATCAATATTTTTCTTCTGAATAACTTTTGCAGATCTCTTCAAACAAGTAGCTGAACCCACAGATTTATGTGACCAACGAAGCCTGAGCCTTTTGCTTCACAATGCAGTCCAGATCCCTCGGCAGCTCGGTGAGGTACCTTCATTTGGAGGCAGAAACATTGAACCAAGTGTCTGCAGTTGCTTCCAACATGTAAGTGTGCTCTGCGCCAATTCAATAGGTCAAGCGGGTCTACTTGCCAGTGTGAATTTTGTGCTCATTTTCGGTTTGAATTAGTTCCAGAGGCCAACATGTACCACGACTAATCCAAGGCTATCATGTTTATAAATAGTCAATGTTTTTATTAAATTAATGATTAAAAACAATGTCAGAAACCCCAGTGATAGTGTATTAGATATCACTGAGGATAGCGGATGTAAACTTGACATAATAAGTCATGCAGCTGATCTTTTATTTCCCTCTCGGGCCAGAACAAAAACAGAGATTGATATTAAACACTTTGTAGAGTGGGTGAGATTGGAGCCTCGATCCATGGTCTGGCTGCCTGTTCTACACCATGTGGCAGCTGCTGAAACTGCAAAACATCAGGCGAAGTGTAACATCTGCAAAGAGTACCCATTCGTAGGTTTCAGGTGAGATGTGCAAACCAGCAGAAAGTTAGTGGGAGTTAGTTTTTAAAGAAAGCTTTAACTTTAGATGTTCTATTAGAAACTCGATCAGTCAACAACACAACTGAAATCATCAAAAATCCCAACAAACTCATGGACCAGAGAAGTAATTAGGACAAATTAAGTATCAACTTCTTTAACTTAATTTTTTGTGAGAGGTGAGTGCTGCATGCTTTTGGTATTTTGTTCACCGTTGCATTGATCACAGACACTGTGGCTCAGAATGGATTGTGACTTGACTTCCGGTTGGTTCTGTAATTTGCAATTATTGAGAATTTACAGAAAGGCCTTTTTATTAGTCCTGTAATCAGTGTGTGTGCATCCTATGAAAGTGATTGCTGTGTTGTTGCTAAATGATCGATAAAACTTCTTGTCCATAATTAGTAAATTAAATTGCATATTTGGACAGGATTTCTAAGGGGTAAATTGACCCTTTTCAGTTAACTATTCTCCTACATTTCTAAGATTGGCCATCTTGGAGAAGGTGCGTGTTACTGCCATTGATCTGATCAAACAACTCCCTGTCTAAGAAGAACTGGAGTGAGACCCCAACTGTGGATGAAACTATGACTGCCATAACTAAGTAAAGAGCAACAGCGACCCGGAGTCAATTGAATTCCATCTGAAGCTTGAGGAATGGTGGCCTAACTCTGAAGGCCAAGATCTGTTAGCTTTTCATGGACTATGAGGAACAGGGCAGGATTTCACAAAATCTTTAAGATGCCATATCTTATACAAAACTGAAGGAGAAATGTCAGATTGCTCAAAGAACCATGGGATCACCAGCCTTTCCATTGCTGGGAAGATTCTGGCAAGGTTACTTCTGAATAGGTTTATACCACCATGGCGAATGAAAACCTTCCATGCGAAGGGAACTTTGTGAAAATGTTGGAGACAGAGCAGGACTAATTTACAATAATGATTCCAGGGTTGAGATATCTCATTATGAAAATTGATTAGAGGAATTAGGACAGCTTTCCTCGAAGATGCTGAGACTTAGAAGAGATTATTTTGAATCTTGCAAAATCATTTGAAGTCTGGTCAGAGTAGACGAGGGGAAGACTTTCCTACTTGTGACAGAATTGAGAATAAGATGCAGAGGTTTGAAGTGATTGACTAAAGAAGTAACTGCAGTGTAAGAAATAGCTTTATCACAGTCTATAGAATGCATTACCTAGAGGAGGCAGTTTCAGTAAAAGATGCAAGAAAGCATTAGTTGATTAATTAAAGAGAAATAATGTGCAGGTTAAGGAAAAGGCACTAATTTGTGACATGTATTTGGAGAGCTAGTTCAAACATGATGGACCAAATGGCTTCCTTTTACTGTGATTTGAACCTAAAATTCATTAAAAGTAAAGTGTAATTGGCTCTGGGACACGGTGGAAAAGGATAAGGTAAACAGGACGTGTGTGATCGGAGACTTGATAGTTGGAGGGGCAGATAGGAGATTTTGTAGCCGCAATCAGGAATCCAAACACAGAACTTGCATGAATGAACAAAGAAGAGGAATCGATTCAGTTGCCTCCAGTGAAGACTGTGACCACACCTTCACCCGCTGTGGGAGAATCTGCCTGATATGAATGAACCAACCACCAATAGGTCCGCAACCAATAAGCACAACTTTCCTCGCGTGTTCATCCAGTGCGAAGCACCAAGAGGAAGGCAGCCTTTTTCCTACATTTTGTCAGCTTGACCATTTGGGAAGAGAGCCCCCCTTCTCTGACATTCTGTTCTATAAAGATCAAATGTATTGGTTCCTGATGTTGCGTGAGGCCAGTGAACTTCCACAATTCTACCACACTGTTGCTTCCAAATCTATTTCTTTCCTTACCATCTCCTCAATGTTTCATCTTCTCAATCTACCGTCTGTCTGTATTTCTTCCGACTGTTGTTCAGAAAAGTAATTCCTTTCATCCCTTTCACTTCCAAATTATGTTTGTTCCTCACGGAAACTGGTATTCTGCTTCAGTTTATCTATTGCCTTGAAAATTCTGGACTAATCTGTAATTGACAGTGAGTTTCCTGTTAGCAGTGCTATTTATAAGAGGATTAACTGAACTTAACCACTTCAGTGCATAATTTAATATTGCCTTGCATAGCTCCAAAAATTTTAAGAGCCTGCTGTTTGTACTTTTATGTTGGTTTTCATGGCTATTTAGTTTCTGCTCATACATTTATGACTGCTTGCTGAGTCTCAGAGTTTGGCTTCATGACAGGAATCTGAAGGCAATATTCTTTGTTTTGCACCATCTCATCATATTGATGACCTGCATTCTGTATGCAGTTCCATCCATTCATCTGTTGATAATTTCACACGACATTGATTAAGTCCTTCCATTTCATTATGACATTTTCCATTCTTGCAAGGGATTTGGCTATCACCGGTGAAGTTATCATTTGTTGTCCTTCGCTAATTGCCGTTGAACTGAGTGGATAGCTGGGCGGGTGGTTCAGAGCTACCTACATTGCTGTGGCTCTGTAGCCACATGTAGATCAGATGGGGTAAGGATGATCGAATACTCCCCGAAAGGACAAGAGTGGATCAGATGGATTTTTACCAACAATTGTTGATAGTTTCATGATAGCGTTACTGGAAATGACTTTTAGTTCTGGGTATTTTTGTAATGAAATGTAAATTTGACCAGCTACAGTGTTTGAACATGAACCTACATTCTCCAGAGCATCAGCCTGGGTCTCTGGATTTTTAGTTCAATGTATTTGCCACTTGCCCACTGTCTCTCAGCCATTATTACAGTTAATTTCTTGGCTTTTTTTTCTCTTTGCTTGGAGAACTTCCCTTCTGCCGTCTGAGCTGAAAATGTGTATCCTCCTCGTTTATTGTGGCCTTTACAGCTTCACATGTTACAATCGCTGCTCGTCAGATTTACCTTTTCCAGGAAGATTCTGGCAAGGTTACTTCTAAATAGGTTTATGCCACCGTGGCAGATGAAAACCTTCCATACAATGGGAACGTTGTGAATACGTTGGATGCAGAGCAGAAGCAATTTACAATAATTCCAGGGATGTGATATCCCATTATGAAAATCGACTGGGGGAGTTGGGACAGTTTTCCTCGACTTTGCTAGCATTTGTTTCTCCCCACATAATTTGCCGTTTCTTCAAAATAGAAAAAAATACATAATTTAACTACTTAACTTGCATTCCTTCGATGGTTAAAAATATCCAAACAAAAATGAACATTTCTCTTACTACTTGTTCTTCCTTTATAGGTACCGCAGCCTCAAACACTTGAATTATGACATGTGCCGAAGCTGTTTCTTTTCGGGGCGCACGTCAAAGGGGCACAAGTTACATTACCCAATGGTGGAGAACTGCACTCCAGTGAGTAATATATTATTCCACTTGATAGAATTGTTCCAATCTGTCGAAACTTAGGGATTTTACCATTTAAATACAATCTTCCCTCAAAGTTGAAGTAGTTTGCTAAAATGATAAAAGGCCAACAGCTTAAATCAGGCTTCAATACCAGGAATACAATATTGTGCAGAAGCTCTTTGATGTCAAGTTGAGGCTCAAGGAGGGATATGTCATCATGCCCACCCTTTTCTCCAACTTTGTCGCCACCATTCTTAATCTCATCAAGAACAAGCTTCCCAGTGACTTGGATAGGATGGATGGAAAACCTTTTCACCTCAACCACTTAAAATCACAGAAGAAAATGACACTGACCTCGCATATGGAACTTCAGTATGTGGTTCACAATGTCATTTCCACTCTCAGAAGTCTTCAAATCTCCCTTCAGGCTTTTGCAAAAGTATCCTTGAAAAGATCCTTGAGTTCAAGGCATGCATCGTTCAGCCTCTCCTATATGACTGTGAAACCTGGATAACATCCAGCTGCCACTTCAAGACCCTTTCAGCACAGTTTTGTCATGGATTCTCCACATCAGCTAGGAGGAAAAACCTCCTAGCATCAGCATTGACGCCATGATGATTTGAAACAAACCCCATTGGGCTGGCCATGTACTTGGGATGCCTAAGTTATGACTACCAAAGTAAATTTTTGCCAACTGATTTCAAAGACCTTGAAATGTTCCTTCAAGAAATTCTACATCGAGGTCAAAGTATGGGATATCCCCATTCAGAAGAAACCAACTTGGGGGAATCTCCTGTCTGAAGACACATACTTCTTTATGAACACAGGCAAGAAGTTGAAGTGTGGGAAAGGAACTGGAGAAAGGAATGCTAGTGTTCTCAAGGCCAAGACCACTTCCATCACCCTGAAAGACCTGCTAAACGTGTGGCTCTAGTTCAGGCTAATCAACCCGCACAGAGCTCATGACCCGTGATACGGAATTTCCTAGCTGGGCAATCATACTCATCAGCCAGTGATGGCTCTTAATATTGTGCAGAATATAATTTGATCTCAAACAAGTACTGTATGTAGCTTTGAGCATTGCTATGGAAAGACCAGGTTTTATAGAATAATCAGAATGGTGCAGCATGAGAAACTGGAATTAAGAGGAGGTAGGTGATACTTAATTTTTATTTGTTTCTGGGCCACTGGCATTGCTAACTGGGGCAGCATTTATTTCCCATCCTTAGTTAGCCTTGTAATTGTTGAATCATTGTAGTCCATGTGCTGTAGGTAGACTCAGTCAGTCGGGGGTGAATTTCCAGGACTTTGACCCAGTGATAGTGAAAGAACAGCAATATATTTCCAAGTTGAGATGGTGAGTGGCTTAGACACAGGGTCTTGTTGGTGGTGCTGTTCTCATATATCTGTTACCCTTGCCCTTGTAGCTGAAATTTGTCATAGGTTTGGAAAGTCCGATCTCAGGATCTTTTGCAGATTTCTCAGCGCATCTCATAGATGGTACACACTGCTGCTAATGAGCACTGGAGGGAGTAGGCTGCTTTTTCCTGGATGGTGTTGAACTTGTTGAGTGCTTTTGCATCTGCACCCATCTAGGCAAGTGGGGATTATTCCATCATTCTTCTGACTTGTTCCATGTAGCTGGTAGACAGGCTTGGGGAATCAGGAGGTGAGTTACTTGATGCAGTAATCCGAGCTTTGGGCCTGCTCCTGTAGCCACTGCATTTAAATAGGAAGTCCAGTTGAATTTCTGTTCACTGGTAAAACCCGGGATTTTGATAGCGGACAATTCAGTGATGGTTACACCATTGAATGTCAAGGGACAATTTATAGATTTTCTCCTACTGGAGATGGTCATTACCTGGTATTTGTGTAGTATAATTGCGACTTGCCACTTAGCAGCCCAAGCCGAGATATCGTTCTGGCCTTGTTGCATTTGGACATGGACAGGTTCAGTATCTGAGCAGTGGTGAATGATGCTGAATATTCTGCTATCACTGGTGAACATGCCCAGTTCTGACCTTATGATGGAGACAAGGTCATTGATAAAGCAGCTGAAGATGGTTAGGCTTAGGACTGTACCTTCAGGACCTCCTGCAGCTGACCTCCAACAACCAAAATGCCTCCCATTAGGAGAGGCGATGACCTAATGGTATTATGACTAGACTATTAATCCAAGCACTCAGGTAATGTTCTGAGGACCTGGTTCAAATTCCACGATGGCACATAATTCCAGATTTTCATTGAATTCAAATTCCATTAAGAGTCTAATGATGATCGTAAATCCATTGCCAATTGTTGGAAAAACCCATCTGATTCACTTATGTTCTTTAGGGAAGGAAACTGGGCTAGGCCTGGTGTGGCCTACATGGAACTCCAGATATCAGTTAGGCAATTTGGGATGGGCAATAAAAGCTGGTCTAACCAGCAATGCCCTCTTTCCCATGAAAGAATGAAAAAGCATCGTCCTCTGTGCAGATATTATTCGAACCAGTGGTGAGTTTCTGCTGGATTCCCATCAGCTGCAGTTTTGGTAGCGCTCCTTGATGCCACACTCGGTCAAATGTAGCCATCCTTAGCTCACCTCCGGAATTCAAGTCTTTTGACCATGTTTGAACAACAGCTGTAATGAAGTCAGGAACTGATGAGGTAGCAGAATTGAGGATTTTGTATAGGGATCTGAGGGATGTGGCAAATCGAGATTTCCAGCAAGAATTTGACCAGTTGCTGCATAAAAAAGTGAACCAGAAGGTTAGATCCAAGGGGATTAAGGGTAGAATATTGGTTTGAATAAAGGCCTGGCTAACTGACAGAAAGCTGAGGGTCAGGATAAATGAGTCTTTGTCTGGATGGTGAATTGTTACAAGTGGGGTGCTGCGGGCTTCAGTTCTCTGACCTCGACTATTTGTAACATATACAAATGATATGTAAGCAGAGACAAAGTGTAATGTAACAGAATGCATGGATGATTCTGAAAGAGGTGGGAAAACAGCCTGTGATGTGAAATAGAACATCCACAGCTGAATATTGATAGGCGAGGAGAATGGGCCAGAATCTGGCAGGTGGTTAATGTGGATAAGCATGAGGCTTGCCTATTTTGTCCAGGAAAAAAAGGGCAAATTATTATTTAAATGGAGGGGAGATTCAAAGTGTGTCAGTGCAAAGTTGTCTGGCTGTCTTTGTGCATGAATAGCTGAAAGTTGGTATGCGGGTTAGGCATAGCACAAGGAAGGCAGATGGAACTCTGGCATTTATCACAAAAGGACTGGATCATTAAAGTAACAAAGTGTTTTTCCGAACACATTGGGTGTTGGTGAGACCAGAGTCTTGTGTCCAGTTTTGATCCCCTCACTGAGGATGAATGCGTTTGCACTGGAGGCAGTTCGGAGGAGGTTGAACTGATTGATTCCAGGGATGAAAGGGCTGTCATATGAGAAGTGGCTGAGTAGCTTGGGCTTGTACTTGCTGGTGTTGGAAAGAATGAGCGGGGTGGTTCTGATTGAGGTATATAAAATAGTAAAGGGGATTGAAAAGATTGGCATTGAGCAAATGTTCTGCATTGTGGGACATTCTTAAACAAGAAGCTGTAGCTATCGAGTGAGGCATGGCATGTACAAAATAGAGACGAGGAGTGGGTTGTGAATCTATGGAATTCATTGCCCCTGAATGCAATGGAGGCAGCACCAACCGACCGATTCAAGAAAGAAATAAATATGTTTCTGATGAAAAATAGGGAGAAAGGGCCATGGGGAGCAGGCAGGAGAGTGGAGTTGAGATCAGGAAAAGATCAGCAACCACAACTAACAAGATAAGTCAAGGACAGGATGAAAGCAAAAGAAAAAGCATAAAATGTGTTGCGGTTAGTGGGAAGCCAGTGAATTGGGAAGCCTTTCGAAAACTGGCAGCGGACAGGTAAAAAGGTAATAAGGGGGAAGAAGATGAAATATGAGGGCAATATTAATGAGGGTAATATTAAAAAAATTGCAGGAGTTTCTTTCAGCTATAAAAGGTAAGAGAGAGGCAAGAGTACAAATAAAGAGAACAAAGAAAATTACAGCGCAGGAACAGGCCCTTCGGCCCTCCGAGCCTGTGCCGATCGAGATCCTCTGTCTAACCTGCCATCTATTTCCTAAGGGTCTGTGTCCATTTGCTCCCCGCCCATCCATGTACCTGTCCATAAGACCATAAGACATAGGAGTGGAAGTAAGGCCATTCGACCCATCAAGTCCACTCCGCCATTTAAATCATGGCTGATGGGCATTTCAACACCACCTCCCCGCACTCTCCCCGTAGCCGTTGATTCCTTACGAGATCAAGAATTTGTCGATCTCTGCCTTGAAGGCATCCAACGTCCCGGCCTCCATGCACTCTGTGGCAATGAATTCCACAAGCCCACCACTCTCTGGCTGAAGAAATGTCGTCTCATTTCAGTTTTAAATTTACCCCTCTAATTTTAAGGCTGTGCCCACGTGTCCTAGTCTCGCCGCCTAACGGAAGCAACTTCCTAGCGTCCACCCCTTCTAAACCATAGATTATCTTGTAAGTTTCTAAATCTCCCCTCAACCTTCTAAACTCTAACGAGGACAATCCCAGGATCCTTCGCCGTTCATCATACGTTAAACCTCCCATTCCAGGGATCATCCGTGTGAATCTTCGCTGGGCACGAACCAGGGCTAGCCTGTCCTTCCTGAGGTGTGGGGCTCAAAATTGGATACAGTATTCTAAATGGGGTCTAACTAGAGCCTTATAAAGCCTCAGAAGCACATCGCTGCTTTTATATTCCAACTCTCTTGAGATAAACGACAACATTACATTTGCTTTCTTAATTATGGACTCGACCTTCAAGTTAACTTGTACAGAATCCTGGACCACACTCCCAGATCCCTTTGCACTTCTGATTTGCGAATTTTCTCACCTATTAGAAAATAGTCCATGCCTGTATTCTTTTTTCCAAAGTGCAAAACCTCACATTTACTCACATTCAATTTCATTTCCTGGACCACTCTTCCAAACTGTCTAAATCTTTCTGCAGCTTCCCCACCTCCTCAGCACGGCCTGTCTGTCCACCTATGTTCGTATCATCGGAAAACTTCGCCAGAATGCCCCCAGTCCCTTCATCCAGATCATTAATGAAAATGGTGAACAGCTGTGGCCCCAACACTGAACCCTGCGGGACACCGCTCGTCACTGGTTGCCATTCCGAAAAAGAGCCTTTTAACCCAACTCTCTGCCTTCTGTCAGGCAGCCAATCCTCAATCCAAGCCAGTAGCTCACGTCGAACACCATGGGCCATCACCTCGTTCAGCAGCCTCCCGTGAGGCACTGTATCAAAGGCCTTTTGGAAGTCTAGATCGATCACATCTACTGGGTTTCCCTGGTCTAACATACTTGTTACCTCTTCAAACAATTCTAATAGGCACGACCTCCTCTGACTAAATCCATGCTGACTTGTTTTAATCTGACCCTGCACTTCCGGGAATTTAGAAATGTCATCCTTGACAATGGATTCTAGAATTTTACCAACTACCAAGGTTAGGCTAATCGGCCTATAATTTTCCATCTTTTGCCTTGATCCTTTCTTAAACAAGGGGGTTACAACAGCAATTTTCCAATCATTTGGGACTTTCCCTGACTCCAGTGAATTTTGAAAGATCACGACCAAAGCCTCCGCTATTTCCTCAGCCACCTCCCACAGAACTCTAGGATGTAGCCCATCGGGGCCAGGAGATTTATCAAATTTTAGACCCTTTAGCTTTTCTAGCACTTTCTCTTCTGTAATGCCTACCGTATTCAACTCTGCCCTCTGGCTCTCCCTAATTGTTGGCATACTACTCATGTATTCCACTGTGAAGGCTGACGCAAAGTACTTATTAAGTTCTTCAGCTATTTCCTTATCTCCCGTCACAGGCCTTCCTGAATCAATTTGGAGCGGCCCAATATCTACCTTTGCCTCTCGTTTGTTTCTTATGTATTGAAAGAAGCTTTGACTATCATTTCTAATATTACGAGCTAGCCTACCTTCATATATGATCTTCTCCTTCCTTGTTGCTCTCTTTGTTATCCTCTGTCTGTTTTTGTAGCCTTCCCAATCTTCTGATTTCCCAGTGCTCTTGGCCACTTTATAGGCTGTCTCTTTTTCTTTGATATATTTCCTGACTTCCTTTGTCAGCCATGGCTGTCTAATCCCACCCCAGATAATCTTTGTTTTCTTTGGGATGAACCTCTGTCCTGTGTCCTCAATTACACCTATAAACTCCTGCCATTGTTGGTCTACTGTCTTCCCCGCTCGGCTCTGCTTCCAGTCGATTTTCATCAATTCCTCTCTCATGCCCCTGCAATTACCTTTATTTAACTGTAATACCATTCCATCCGATTTTGCCTTCTCTCTTTCAAACTGCAGACCGAACTCTACTGTATTATGATCGCTGCCTCCTACGTGTTCCCTTACTTTAAGGTCCCATGTGAGATCCTGTCCAAGTCTTTGCTGAAATCTGTTTTCACTGCATCAATTCCCATCTACACACTCCGTCACCTCTTTGAAAGGATCATCTAGGTTTGTGAGGCATGACCTCCCTCTGACAAAGCTATGCTGACCGTTGCTGATCAAACCCTGCTTCTTTCCAAGGAAATTAAGCCTGCCGTTCAGAATATTCTCCAATATTTTCCTATCTACTGATGTGATACTCACCAGACTGTAATACTCTGCTCTATGTTTGTCATGCATTTTGTTAAGTGGAACTATGTTACTTGTTCTCCAGGTAATTCTTCTGATTTTAAATTCACCGGATCACCTTACATGTCCCCAGTCTCTGTTAATTCTGCTCAGGAATTGTGTGCCGAAATGCTCCTTCTCACATGTAAAAGGTGATGTGAATTTCTCGTTTAACACCTGACAATTGCTGTCCAGTTCAAACCATACATTTTCCTCTTCATCCCTCATGAGACCTGGTTTTCCCTGGATTTTCTCTTTGGCTCTGAGACACTTGTAGAAGATTTTGAGATTCTCCCTGATCCTAATCCTGGTCACCAGCGTTCTGTTGCCCTCTATTTGTTCTCTTAATTGCTATGACAAGATCCCCCTGCACACTATACATCATCATCATGGTGGTTTCTCGCAGATGTGGATGACAGTCTCCCACTCTCAGGCTGAATCTACGGGTGGCTGTACAGACCGATGCAGCTACCGTAGGCTCTGTTGCACTTGGGGCAGAAGGTGGTCGTGGGAAGGGGTGAGGGCGTTGTTGATGTAGCTGCATGGCTTCCGCTGCTTCCAAATCAAGCCTCGAGGTGTTGATGCCTTCCCAGGTGCTCCTCAGGCATCGGACCGTCTTCAGCCAGTGATTCTCGGTGTCTGCAGGAATGTTGCACTTCACCGTTGAGGCCTTGAGTTTATCACCGAGTGCTTCCTCTGCACATCTGGGTCTCGCCTGCTGTTTTGAAGCTGGGATTAGAACATGCGGGGAGTCTCGTGTCAGTCATACAGATGAAGTGTCCAGCCCATTGTGGCTGATCGAGGATGGTCAGTGCCTCAGTGCTGGTGATGTTGGCCTGGTTGACGTTAGTGTGTCTACAGGGACTCTGTTGATTTATTCCCTTGATAACTGTTATACACCTCCCTTTTCCTTCTTATCTGATCCAAGAACAAAGAAAATTACAGCACAGGAACAGGCCCTTCGGCCCTCGAATCCTACGCCAATCGAGATCCTCTGTCTAAACCTGTCGTCTATTTTGTCAGGGTCTTTGCTCCCTGCCCATCCATGTACCTGTGCAGGTACATCTTAAAAGACCCTATCGTGTCTGCGTCTACAAGCTCTGCTGGCAACGCATTCCAGGCACCCACCACCCTCTTCCTAAAGAACTTCCCTTGCATATCTCCTTGAAACTTTCCTCCTCTCGGTTTGAACTCATGACCCCTTGTAATTGAGTCAATAACTCTGGGGGAAAAAGCTTCTTGCTATCCACCTTGTCTGTATCCCTCATGATTTTGTAACCCTCAATCAGGTTCCCCCCTCAATCTCCGTCTTTCTCATGAAAATAATCCTAATCTACTCGACCTCTCTTCATAGCTAGCACCCTCCATACCAGGCAACATCCTGGTTAACCTCCTCTGCACCCTCTCCAAAGCATCCACATTCTTTTGGTAATGAGGCGGCCAGAACTGTACGTAGTACTCCAAGTGTGGCCGAACCAAAGTCTTATACAACTGCAAAATGACCTGCCAACACTTGTACTCGATACCCCGTCCGATGAAGGAAAGCACACCATATGCCTTCTTAACCACTCTGTTGACCTGCATTGCCAACTTCATGGAACAATGGACCTTAACACCCAGATCTCCCTGAACATCAATTTTCAGGGAGAGGGGGAAGGCAGATTGAAGATGGACAGAGGGGAAGATAGGTGCAGAGGAGACAGACGAGCAATAAGGAAGGAGAGGATCAAATATGAAGGAAGGCTAGCTAGTCATATTAGAAATCACAGTGAAAGCTTCTTTCAATACATAAGAAACAAACATGAGGCCAAAGTAGACACTGGGCCGCTCCAAATTGATGCTGGAAGGCTAGTGATGGGAGATAAGGAAGTAGCTGAAGGACTTAATGAGTACTTTGCGTCAGTCTTCACAGTGGAAGACATGAGTAGTATGCCAACAATTAGGTAGAGTCAGGGGGCAAAGTTGAGTATAGTAGGCATTACAAAAGAGAAAGTGCTAGAAAAGCTAAAAGGTCTAAAAATTGCTAAATCTCCTGGCCCCGATGGGCTACATTGTAGAGTTCTGAGGAAGGTGGCTGAGGAAATAGCAGAGGCTTTGGATGTGATCTTTCAAAAGTCCCAGATGGTTAGAAAATTGCTGTTGTAACCCCCTTGTTTAAGAAAGGATCGGGGCAAAAGATGGAAAATTACAGGCCGATTAACCTGACCTCGGTAGTTGATAAAATTCTTGAATCATTGTCAAGGATGAGATTTTGAAATTCCTGGAAGTGCAGGGTCAGATTAGAACAAGTCAGCATGGATTTAGTAAGGGGAGGTTGTGCCTGCCAAACCTGTTAGAATTCTTTGAAGAGGTAACAAGTATGTTAGACCGGGGAAACCCAGTAAATGTTGTCTATCTAGACTTCCAAAAGGCCTTTCATAAGTGTCTCACGGGAGGCTGCTGAGCAAGGTGAGGGCCCATGGTGTTTGAGATGAGCTACTGGCTTGGATTGAGGATTGGCTGTCTGATAGAAGGCAGAGAGTTGGGATAAAAGGCTGTTTTTCGGAATGGCGACCAGTGACGATTGGTGTCGCAGGTTTCGGTGTCGGGGCCGCAGCTGTTCACCTTACGTGTTGATGATCTGGATGAAGGGACCGGGATCATTCTGGCGAAGTTTTCCGATGATACGAAGACAGGTGGACAGGCAGGTAGTACTGAGGAGGTGGAGAGGCGGCAGAAAGAGTTAGACAGTTTAGGAGAGTGGTCCAGGAAATGGCTGATGAAATTCAATGTGAGTAAATGTGGGGTTTTGCACTTTGGTAAGAGGAATACAGGCAAGGACTATTTTCTAAATGGTGAGAAAATTCGTAAAGCTCAAGTACAAAGGAATCTAGAAGTGTTGGTCCAGGATTCTCTAAAGGTTAACTTGCAGGTAGAGTCCGTAATTAAGAAAGTGAATGTAATGTTGTCCTTTATCGCAAGAGGGTCGGAATATAGAAGCAGCGATGTGCTTCTGAGGCTTTATAAAGCTCTAGTTAGGCTCCATTTAGAATACTGTGTCCAATTTTGAGCCCCACACCTCAGAAAGGACATACTAGCCCTGGAGCGTGTCCAGCGGAGATTCACACAGAATATCCCTGAAGTGGTAGGTTTGACATACGATGAACGGCTAAGGATCCTGGGATTGTACTCATCAGAGTTTAGAAGGGTGAGGGGAGATCTAATAGAAACTTAGGACATAATGTCTGCCTTGGAAGGGGTGGACGCTAGGAAGTTGTTTCCATGAGGCCGGGAGACGAGGACCCATGGGCACAGCCTTAAAATTAGAGGAGGTAAATTTCAAATGGAAATGAGATGACATTTGTAAAGCCAGAGAGTGGCGGGCTTGTGGAAATCATTGCCACGGAGTGCAGTCGGGGCCAGGACGTTGGATGCCTTCAAGGCAGAGATTGACAAATTCTTGATCTCACGAGGAATCAAGGGCAACGGGGAGAGTTCAGGGAAGTGGAGTTGAAATGCCCCTGAGCCATGATTTAAATGGTGGAGTGGACTTGATGGGCCGAATGGCCCTACTTCCACTCCGATGTCTTCTGGTCTTAAGTAAAAGGGGCGGACATGAAGCCAGTAGAGGTGAGTGTGGGTGTGGAGGTAGGGAGGGGATAGGTCAGTCTGGGGAGGACGGACAGGTCAAGGGGGCGGGAAGAGGTTAGTAGGTAGGGAATGGGGGTTCGGCTTGAGCTGGGAGGAGGGGAATCGGTAAGAGGAAGAACAGATTAGGGGACGAGCTGGGCTGGTTTTGGGATGCAGTGGTGGGAGGGGAGATTTTGGAGCTTGTGAAATCCACGTTGATAGCATTGGTCTGCAGAGCTCCCAAGGCTCAGTTAAGGAAGGACAATAAACACTGGTCAGTCAGTCATACATCCAGCAAAAAACGTTTATTTTTTTCAAAAAATAGGATGCACCTGTTAATCAAGTGGCAAAGCATTATCGAGTTTTGAGAAGATTTGTAGCTCAGGGTTGAGGTTCTGGATGTAAGATTGCTCACTGAGCTGGAAGGTTAGTTTGCAGACGTTTCGGCACCATTCCAGGTAAAATCATCAGTGAGCATCCGGGGAAGCGCTGGAGTTAGGTCCCGCCTTCTCTTTAAGTGTTCCGGTTTCCTTGGGTTGGTAATGTCATTTCCGGTTCCTTTTCTCAGAGGATGGGAGATGGATTTGGTGCCAACGTGTTCTCCCGAGTGTAGTCTGTGTGTGGCATGAACTGCCAGAGGAGTGACAGAGGCTGTTATACTCACAGTATTTAGAAGTCACCTGCAGGGACACATGAATAGGAAGGGGCTGGAGGGATATGGGCTACAGGCTGGCAAACAGAACTAGTCAGTTCCGGTATCTGGTCGGCCTGGAGGAGTTGGGCTGAAGGGTCTGTTTCCCTGCTGTACAACTCGACGACTCTGTCTCTCTCTCTCTCTCTCCCATTTTCTCCAAACCCACCCCCCGCCACACACACAAATCTCTGTCTCTCCATCTCTCTGTGTGTGCCTCACTCTATGTCTCTGTCTCTCTCTGTCGTCTTGTCTCTGCCACCTCGCTGTGCACTTCTGTCTCTCTCCTCTTTCACTCTGTCTCTTTGGTCTCTGTGTGCGCCCCTCTCTATCTCTCGTCTTGTATCTGGCTCCGTCTGTGTGTGCTTTTGCCGTTCTCTCTCCCCTTCTCCCTGTCTCTCCGTCTCTCCCTGTGAACCTCTCTCTGTCCCCTCTCCCCCGCCCCCATGTCTCTCTCTTTCTCTCTATCCGAGCCTCTCCACCCGCTCAGCAGGGAGCGTTGTGAGTTTTTTGAACGAAGTTTAAAAATCTCTATTTAAACCCAACCCATCCGCAATCAGACTGCATTTCTAATCCCCTCTCTCCCTCTCTCACACACACACACACACACACACAGAGTCTGTCTCTTTCTCCCTCTCAGTCAATCCCCTTCCTCTCCTGTTCCGACTCACACCTTTCCCCCCCCCGTCCCTCGGCGACGAGTCCGCTGTCTGGATCCCTTTTCCCGGGAGGGTTCTGAGGACCCAGCTGTTCGGCAACGGGGATCATCGCACCACGCTCCCGTACCCCTACAACCTCCTGTTCTCCAGCATGACCACCGGGCTGGGAGCAGGCATCCGGGCTGCTGGAGCGCTCGCTGCTCAGTGGCTCGGCCCTGCGCCGCCTGTGCCGGGAGCGGGGATCCGAGGTGGGAGAAGGCCTCTTCGCCCGGCGCCTGGGCACAGCTGCCTGGCACCGAGCCCGCGCTCCCCGAGCATCCAGCTGCGGGTCCGCGACGCCTTCCGTAGCTGAGCAGCCGACAACTATCTCCTACTGTAAGGTAAGCTGGGGTTGGTGGTTTGGGGTGAAGGGAGGATTAGGGACATGAGCACGGTCCCTGTTTCACATCCTGCGCCGCTCCTATCCCAAAGCGAGGGGTTGGGAATGGATGTTTTGGGGGTGAGAATTCCCCTCCCCGGGTGAGGGGAAGGCTGGGGACATCGGGAGGGTGTCTATTATCCAGCCTTGCACGGGTTTCCGTAGCCGACCAGCCTGCAGCTCTCGTACTACATGGTAAAGGGAAGGAGGCGGATGGGATGGGGTCGGGGTTGGAGGATAGCCGTCCTGGAAGTGATTGGACATGGGGAGAGTCACTATTGTACAGCCTAGTGACTGAGTGGCCTGCAGCTACTGCAAAAGGGTCGGATTAGGAGAGGGGTGTTGTAGGGAGGTTTGGGGTCACGGGCAGCGCCGCTTTCTGCAGCCGAACAGCCACTGCCACAAGATTGGATGGGAGGGGGTGTTTTAGGAGCGAACGGATGCCCCCTCCCCCTGCCGCTGTGGGAAGTAGGATCTTTATCGCACAGCCCTCCGTAGTCGAATAGCACCCCGGCGACAAAGTGAGAAGACAGGAGGGGCTCCCGGGGATGAGGGAAGGACACAACCACTGTCAGTATAAGGTTAGGGGGTGATCATACCCCTTCCTGGGGCTGAGGGGAGCTCCTGATGCCAAGCGAACAGCCGAGATCGACCCGCAGTTCTCCGACCTCAAGGGGACCCTGTCTCAGAGGCTGGAGCATTTCCAGCCGGAGCTCGGAGGGAAAGGGTCATCGCACCCAAAACGGTACCTCGGGACTTTTTCTTCACAGATGCTGAGCATTTCCAGCAACTTGTGTTTGCATTTCCACCCGGAGGTGGGTTTGTGGAGAGACACCATGGGACGGGAATGGGTGTGGGGTTTGATGGGGCAGTCACAGAGACTGTTGAGAGAGAGAGAGGCAACCCCCGTGTCAGGGTTTGGAAAATCTCCGGCAGTTATTCATTTCTCTCTCAGCCGAAGGCGCTGCGTGCTTTGGTTTCCTTTCCTCTTGTACTCTCTCCCCCTGTGAATAAAGCCAGAGTGAGTTTGTGGGCGGAGAGAGAGAGAGAAGGGACAGAAAGATGGAAATAAGGGAACATGACAAGGGAGTGAAATTAGAGCCAGCAGAGGTGAGAATCAGAGGGAGGGAGGAAGAGCAAGAAAACACAAACAAAGGAGAATGGGGGGTAACAAGGTGTTGATGCGGATGAACACAGCAGTACAAGCAGCATCAGAGACGCAGGGAAGCTGATGTCAGAGATGATGGGAACTGCAGATGCTGGAGAATCCAAGATAATAAAATGTGAGGCTGGATGAACACAGCAGGCCAAGCAGCATCTCAGGAGCACAAAAGCTGACGTTTCGGGCCTAGACCCTTCTTCAGAGAGGGGAATGGGGTGAGGGTTCTGGAATAAATAGGGAGAGAGGGGGAGGCGGACCGAAGATGGAGAGAAAAGATGATAGGTGGAGAGAGTATAGGTTGGGAGGTAGGGAGGGGATAGGTCAGTCCAGGGAAGACGGACAGGTCAAGGAGGTGGGATGAGGTTAGTAGGTAGATGGCGGTGCGGCTTGGGGTGGGAGGAAGGGATGGGTGAGAGGAAGAACCGGTTAGGGAGGCAGAGACAGGTTGGACTGGTTTTGGGATGCAGTGGGTGGTGGGGGGCGGGGGGAAGAGCTGGGCTGGTTGTGTGGTGCAGTGGGGGGAGGGGACGAACTGGGCTGGTTTAGGGATGCAGTAGGGGAAGGGGAGATTTTGAAACTGGTGAAGTCCACATTGATACCATATGGCTGCAGGGTTCCCAGGCGGAATATGAGTTGCTGTTCCTGCAACCTTCGGGTGGCATCATTGTGGCAGTGCAGGAGGCCCATGATGGACATGTCATCTAGAGAATGGGAGGGGGAGTGGAAATGGTTTGCGACTGGGAGGTGCAGTTGTTTGTTGCGAACTGAGCGGAGGTGTTCTGCAAAGCGGTCCCCAAGCCTCCGCTTGGTTTTCCCAATGTAGAGGAAGCCGCACCGGGTACAGTGGATGCAATATACCACATTGGCAGATGTGCAGGTGAACCTCTGCTTAATGTAGAATGTCATCTTGGGGCCTGGGATAGGGGTGAGGGAGGAGGTGTCGGGGCAAGTGTAGCATTTCCTGCGGTTGCAGGGGAAGGTGCCGGGTGTGGTGGGGTTGGAGGGCAGTGTGGAGCGAACAAGGGAGTCACGGAGAGAGTGGTCTCTCCGGAAGGCAGACAGGGGTGGGGATGGAAAAATGTCTTGGGTGGCGGGGTCGGATTGTAGATGGCGGAAGTGTCGGAGGATGATGCGTTGTATCCGGAGGTTGGTGGGGTGGTGTATGAGAACGAGGGGGATCCTCTTTGGGCGGTTGTGGCGGGGGCGGGGTGTGAGGGATGTGTTGCGGGAAATACGGGAGACGCGGTCACGGGCGTTCTCGATCACTGTGGGGGGAAAGTTGCTGTCCGAGAAGAACTTGGACATCTGGGATGTGCGGGAGTGGAATGTCTTATTGTGGGGGCGGAGGCGGAGGAATTGGGAATATGGGATGGAATTTTTGCAGGAGGGTGGGTGGGAGGAGGTGTATTCTAGGTAGCTGTGGGAGTCGGTGGGCTTGAAATGGACATCAGTTACAAGCTGGTTGCCTGAGATGGAGACCGAGAGGTCCAGGAAGGTGAGGGATGTGCTGGAGATGGCCCAGGTGAACTGAAGGTTGGGGTGGAAGGTGTTGGTGAAGTGGATGAACTGTTCGAGCTCCTCTGGGGAGCAAGAGGCGGCGCCGATACAGTCATCAGTGTACCGGAGGAAGAGGTGGGGTTTGGGTCCTGTGTAGGTGCGGAATAGGGACTGTTCCACGTAACCGACAAAGAGGCAGGCATAGCTGGGGCCCATGCGGGTGCCCATGGCCACCCCCGTAGTCTGTAGGAAGTGGGAGGAGTCAAAAGAGAAGTTGTTGAGGGTGAGGACGAGTTCGGCTTGGCGGATGAGGGTGTCAGTGGAGGGGGACTGGTCGGGCCTGCGGGACAGGAAGAAGCGGAGGTCCTGGAGGCCATCTGCATGCAGAATGCAGGTGTATAGGGACTGGACGTCCATGGTGAAGATGAGGTGTTGGGGGCCAGGGAATTGGACGTCCTGGAGGAGGTGGAGGGCGTGGGTGGTGTCACGGACGTAGGTAGGGCGTTCCTGGACCAAAGGGGAGAAAATGGAGTCCACCTGGAGATGAGTTCGGTGGGGCAGGAACAGGCTGAGACGATGGGTCGACCAGGGCTGGCAGGTTTGTGGATTTTGGGAAGGAGATAGAAACGGGCCATGCAGGGTTGGGGAACACTGAGGTTGGAGGCTGTGGGTGGGAGGTCCCCAGAGGTGATGAGGTCATGAATGGTGTTGAAGATGATGGTTTGGTGCTCGGGTGTGGGGTCATGATCGAGGGGGCAGTAGGAGGTGGTGTCGGTGCATTGGCGTCCGGCCTCGGCGATGTAGAGGTCAGTGCGCCCTACTACCACTGCGCCACCCTTGTCTGCGGGTTTGATGGTGAGGTTGGGGTTGGAGCGGAGGGAGCGGAGGGCTGTCCGTTCTTCAGGGGAGATGTTGGAGTGGGTGAGAGGGGTGAAGAGATTGAGGCGGTTAATGTCTCGACGGCAGTTGGAGATGAAGAGGTCGAGGGAGGTTAGGAGGCCTGGGGGTGGTGTCCAGGAGGAGGACTTGTGTTGGAAGCGGGTGAAGGGGTCAGTGGAGGGAGGGTTAGGTTCCCGGTTGAAGAAGTAGGCATGGAGGCGAAGACGGCGGAAAAACTGCTCTATGTCCAATCGTGACTGGTATTGGTTGATGTGTGGTTGTAGGGGGACAAAGGTGAGCCCCTTACTGAGGACTGACCGTTCGTCCTCAGTCAGTGGGAGGTCTGGGGAGACGGTGAACATGTGGCAGGGCTCAGTGTGGCTGTCTCCTCTGGGGTTGCTGGCTGTGGAGGCTGTGGGCGGAGCGATGAGGTCGTCGGCCGTGGGCGGGGTTCCGTCGGCTGTTGGAGTATCGGGGGAGGCGGCAGCAGCTGCGGTGAGGGTGGTGTGTGAGGTGTTGTATCTGTGGAAGTGGAGGTGGTGAGTGCAGCAGCGGTTCCGGAAGTGGTGTGGCCGGCGGAGGCGGATGTGACGTCATCGGTGGGGTCTCCGGCCGTGTCTTCATGTTCAATGGCGGCGGGGCAGGTACAGACTCGGGATTTGGGAGGCGCAGGAATCCTCTTGTGGGTGGCAGGGGCCCGTGAGTTGGTTGTACTTAGGATTTTTGGTGTCCAGTAAAGCTGAGTGGAACTGGGTGTTCAGTCTGTGGATCCTGCGGCGGATAAAAAACAGCAGGGGTCCTGTGCAGGTCTGGGAGAGGGAGGCTCTGAGCTGGGGCAGGCTGGATTGCAGTGTGTGGAGGTGCCGGCGCATGGCTGCGAGTGTCTGTTTCAGGAGTCGCAGGGAGAAACGCTTCTGAAGGGTCTGAATATTCTGGGTGTAGAGGTGATGTCAGCCTGTCTGCTGTGTTCATCTCCCTTCCTCCTTCCCCCCGCCCCCCCCCTCGTCCTGCTCCCTTCTCCCCCACCTCGTCCTGCTCCCTTCTCCCCCCCTCGTCCTGCTCCCTTCTCCCCCCCCCCGTCCTGCTCCCTTCTCCCCCCATCGTCCTGCTCCCTTCTCCCCCCCCCTCGTCCTGCTCCCTTCTCCCCCCCCTTCGTCCTGCTCCCTTCTCCCCCCCTCGTCCTGCTCCCTTCTCCCCGCCTCGTCCTGCACCCTTCTCCCCGCCCCCGTCCTGCTCCCTTCTCCCCCCCCCCGTCCTGCTCCCTTCTCCCCCCCTCGTCCTGCTCCCTTCTCCCCCCCCTCGTCCTGCTCCCTTCTCCCCCCCCTCGTCCTGCTCCCTTCTCCCCCCCCTCGTCCTGCTCCCTTCTCCCCCACCTCGTCCTGCTCCCTTCTCCCCCACCTCGTCCTGCTCCCTTCTCCCCCCCTCGTCCTGCTCCCTTCTCCCCCCCTCGTCCTGCTCCCTTCTGCCCCCCTCGTCCTGCTCCCTTCTGCCCCCCTCGTCCTGCTCCCTTCTCCCCTCCTCGTCCTGCTCCCTTCTCCCCTCCTCGTCCTGCTCCCTTCTCCCCCCCTCGTCCTGCTCCCTTCTCCCCCCCTCGTCCTGCTCCCTGCTCCCCCCCTCGTCCTGCTCCCTTCTCCCCACCTCGTCCTGCTCCCTTCTCCCCACCTCGTCCTGCTCCCTTCTCCCCCCCTCGTCCTGCTCCCTTCTCCCCCCCTGTATTGATCTCATCTTTGACTCAATACAAAAAACCAAAAAAATGAAACCCAATGAGATGAATTTTGGATCAGTAATTATACATGGCATAATTTGACAGAAAATGCACTGTTGTTAAAATAATTAGCAATTCAACCAGAAAGGCCACTAATGTGAATCCTGGATCTGTGTATCATTTGAAATTACTTAATTGTATAGTTTTAGTATTTGACCACAAGATGGAGAATTCTGTTCAGGTGATGTTGTAGCCAGAAGATAGAAAGATGATAGAAATGTTTGGAGAGATATGGGCCAAGCACAGGCAGGTGGAACTAGTTGAGTTTGGGATTGTGATCAGCATAGACTGGTTGGGCCAAAGGATCTTTTTTCATGCTGTATGACTCTATGAAACTCAAGCTTAATTGTTCGAAACTCACATTCAGACATATCTAACCTTTATCATAATCTTACAGAAAGATAGCGACTTTATCCCTCAGAATTGCAGAGTCTTTAATTTTACATCCTCAAGACATTTAGCAGGGATAGCATGGATTATAGAGTGAGTTGAGTAGATTGGTTCATGATTAATTCTGAACTGAATTTGATTTATTTTACATTTTTAGACAACATCAGGTGAAGATGTGCGTGATTTCAGCAAGGTGCTGAAAAATAAGTAAGAAATATTTTGCCAAACATCCTCGCTTGGGTTATTTACCAGTACAAACAGCTCTAGAAGGCGAGAACCTTGAGACGTAAGTTTATTGATGTGAGATTTACTAATGTATCAATGCCCATTTGGGAGTTGACAAATATTGCAGCATTATTCATTCTGCAGCTTTGCAGGAGAGTGAGGTTGTCCATTTGCGCATATGTCAGAAGTAGACAATACAAAAACAAGGGGGGCTTAACTGATATCATTGGTCCTCTCGCCTTCAAAACAGTGTAGTTACTCAGAGAGTACATTTGCTGAGGACTTGTTGATACTGTCACTAACGTGCAACCTTCCTTGATATCTTTCTCTGTCCTCCAGTTCTGTCTTTAAAAACTACAATCAATTACTCTCTCCTCAAAAGAAAAGAACCTTTGGCTGAACATAGAACAAAGAACAGTACAGGCCCTTCGGCCCACGATGTTGTGCCGTCCTATTATCCCATTAAGATCAAACTACCCTGCATACCCTTCATTTTACTGTCCTTCATGTGCCTATCCAAGAGTCGCTTAAAAGTCTCTAAATGTATCTGACTCCATTACCACTGCCAGCAGCGCATTCCACACACCCGCCACTCTCTGTGTAAAGAACTTAGGTCTGACATCTCCCCTATTCCTTCCTCCAGTCACCTTAAAATTTCTCCCCCTCGTGCTAGTCATTTCTGCTCTGGGAAAAAATCTCTGACTATCCACTCCAGCTATGCCTCTCATCATCTTGTATACCTCTATCAAGTCACCTCTCATTCTTCTTTGCTCCAATGAGAAAAGTCCTCGCCCCCTCAACCCTTCCTCATAAGACGTGCCGTCCATTCCATGCAGCATCCTGCTAAATCTCCTCTGCACCCTCTCTAAAGCTTCCACATCCTCCCTGTAATGAAGCGACCAGAACTGAAGGCAATATTCCAAGCGCTGCTCCATCCCCATGAACGAATGCTGGATTCCAAATCTCTTTCCTCTTGATGCTTTAAATTCATTGCTGTCTTTCGTGTAATTTCATACTTGAATTCACCGGATCAACTTGCCCCTGCATTTCTGAGACGCTCACAGGGACCGGCCCCCGCAGCCCTCTCCCGCTCACGGCGATTTGCCTCCGCAGCCCTGTCCCCCTCACGGGGACGGGCCCCCACAGCCCTGTCCCCCTCACGGGGACGGGCCCCCGCAGCCCTGTCCCGCCCACGGGGACGGGCCCCCGCAGCCCTGTCCCCCTCACGGGGACGGGCCCCCGCAGCCCTGTCCCGCCCACGGGGACGGGCCCCCGCAGCCCTGTCCCGCCCACGGGCCCCGGCCCCCCGCGGCCCTGTCCCGCCCACGGGCCCCGGCCCCCCGCGGCCCTGTCCCGCCCACGGGCCCCGGCCCCCCGCGGCCCTGTCCCGCCCACGGGCCCCGGCCCCCCGCGGCCCTGTCCCGCCCACGGGCCCCGGCCCCCCGCGGCCCTGTCCCGCCCACGGGCCCCGGCCCCCCGCGGCCCTGTCCCGCCCACGGGCCCCGGCCCCCCGCGGCCCTGTCCCGCCCACGGGCCCCGGCCCCCCGCGGCCCTGTCCCGCCCACGGGCCCCGGCCCCCCGCGGCCCTGTCCCGCCCACGGGCCCCGGCCCCCCGCGGCCCTGTCCCGCCCACGGGCCCCGGCCCCCCGCGGCCCTGTCCCGCCCACGGGCCCCGGCCCCCCGCGGCCCTGTCCCGCCCACGGGCCCCGGCCCCCCGCGGCCCTGTCCCGCCCACGGGCCCCGGCCCCCCGCGGCCCTGTCCCGCCCACGGGCCCCGGCCCCCCGCGGCCCTGTCCCGCCCACGGGCCCCGGCCCCCCGCGGCCCTGTCCCGCCCACGGGCCCCGGCCCCCCGCGGCCCTGTCCCGCCCACGGGCCCCGGCCCCCCGCGGCCCTGTCCCGCCCACGGGCCCCGGCCCCCCGCGGCCCTGTTCCGCCCACGGGCCCCGGCCCCCCGCGGCCCTCTCCTGCCCACGGGCCCCGGCCCCCCGCGGCCCTGTCCCGCCCACGGGCCCCGGCCCCCCAGTCGGCATGGAGGAGTTGGACTGAAGGGTCTGTTTCACTGCTGTACAACTCTACGACTCTGTCTCTTTCTCTCTCTCTCCCATTTTCTCCAAACCCACCCCCTGCCCCACTCACACAATCTCTGTCTCTCCATCTCTCTGTGTGTGCCTCACTCTATGTCTCTGTATCTCTCTCTCTGTCTCTGTATCTCTCTCTCTGTCGTCTTGTCTCTGCCACTTCGCTGTGCACTTCTCTGTCTCTCTCTTTCTCTGTCTCTTTGGTCTGTGTGTGTGTGCGCCCCTCTCTGTCTCTCCTCTTGTCTCTGCCTCCCTCTGTGTGTGCTTCTGCCGTTCTCTCTCCCCTGTCTCTCCGTCTCTCCCTGTGACCTCTCTCTGTCCCCTCTCCCCCGCCCCCCTGTCTTTCCCTGTGTCTCTCTTCCTCTCTGTCCGAGCCTCTCCACTCGCTCAGCAGGCAGCGTTCTGGGTTTCGTTCGAACAAAGTTTAAAAATCTCTGTTTAAACCCAGCCCATCCGCAATCAGACTGCATTTCTAATCCCCTCTCTCTCTCACACACACTCTGTCTCTTTCTCCCTCGCAGTCAATCCCCTTCCTCTCCTGTTCCTACTCACGCCTTTTTCCCCCTCTCCCTCGGCGACGAGTCCGCTGTCTGGATCCCTTTTCCCGGGAGGGGCTGAGGACCCAGGGTTTCGGCAGCGGGGATCATCGCACCACGCTCCCGGACCCCTACAACCCCCTGTTCTCCAGCGGCCTCCAGCATGACCACCGGGCTAGGAGCAGGCATCCGGGCTGCTGGAGCGCTCGCTGCTCAGTGGCTCGGCCCTGCGCCGCCTTTGCCAGGACCGGGGATCCGAGGTGGGAGAAGGCCTCTTTGCCCGGCTCCTGGGCACAGCTACCTGCCTGAACAGCTGCCTGGCACCGAGCCTGCGCTCCCCGAGTACCTGGCCGCGGTACGCGACGCCTTCCGTGGCTGAGCAGCCGACAACGATCTCCGACTGCAAGGTCACAGTGGGGTTTGGGGTGAAGGGAGGACTGGGGACATGAGCACGGTCCCTGTTTCACATCCTGCGCCGCTCCTATCACAAAGCGAGGGGTTGGGAATGTATGTTTTGGGGGTGAGAATACCCCTCCCCGGGTGAGGGGAAGGCTGGGGACATTGGGAGGGTGTCTATTATACAGCCCTGCGCGGGTTTCCGTAGCAGAACTGCCTACAGCTCTCCGACTACAAGGTAAAGGGAAGGAGCGGGATGGGATGGGGTAGGCGTTGGAGGATAGCCGTCCTGGAAGCGAGGAGACATGGGGAGAGTCACTATCATACAGCCCTGTGACTGAGTGGCCTACAGCTACTGCAAAAGGGGCATGGTGGGGGTTGGGTTCGGAGGGGGGTGTTGTCGGGAGGTTTGGGGTCACGGGCAGCGCTGCTTTCTGCAGCCGAACAGCCACTACCACAAGATGAGATGGGAGGAGGTTTAGGAGTGAAGGGATGCCCCCTTCCCCCGCGGCTGTGGGAAGTGGAATCTTTATCGCACCGCCCTCCGTAGCCGAATAGCACTCCGACGACCAGGTGAGAAGGCAGGAGGGGCTCCCGGGGATGAGGGAAGAACACAACCACTGTCAGTATAAGGTTAGGGGGTGAACATACCCCTTCCTGGGGCTGAGGGGAGCTCTTGATGCCCTGCGCCAAGCGAACAGCCGAGATGGAGCCGCAGCTCTCCGACTACAAGGGGACCCTGTCCCAGAGGCTGGAGCATTTCTAGCCGGAGCTCGGAGGGAAAGGGTCATCGCACCCAAAACGCTACCTCGGGACTTTTTCTTCACAGATGCTGAGCATTTCCAGCAACTTGTGTTTGCATTTCCACCCGGAGGTGGGTTTGTGGAGAGTCACCATGGGACACGAATGGGTGTGGGGTTGGGTGAGGCAGTGACAGAGACTGTCGAGAGAGACAGGGAGAGGCAACTCCTGTGTCACGGTTTGGAAAATCTCCGGCAGTTCTTAATTTCTCTCTCAGCCGAAGGCGCTGTGTGCTTTGGTTTCCTTTCCTCTTGTACTCTCTCCCCCTGTGAATAAAGCCAGAGTGAGAGAGAGTGAATTTGTGGTGGGAGAGAGAAAAGGGACAGAAAGATGGAAATAAAGGAGCATGACAAGGGAGTGAAATTCGGGCCAGCAGAGGTGAGAGAGGGGGAGAGAATCAGAGTGAGGGAGGAACAGCAAGAAAACACAAACAAAAGAGAATGGGAGGTAACGAGGTGTTCATGAGCATGAACACAGCAGGACATGCAGCATCAGAGGCCAGGGAAGCTGATGTCAGGATGTCTGCTGTGTTCAACTCCCTCCCCCCACCGGCTTCTCCTCCTCCCCCCCACTCCCCGCTCCTCCTCCTCCTTCCCCCCGCCCGTCGTCCTCCTCCTTCCCCACCGTCCTCCTTCTCCTTCCCCTTCCCCCCCCCCGTCCTCCTTCCCCCCCCCGTCCTCCTTCTCCTTCTCCTTCCCCCCGCCGTCCTCCTTCTCCTTCCCCTTCCCCACCGTCCTCCTTCTCCTTACCCCCCCCCGTCCTCCTTCTCCTTCCCCCCCCACCGTCCTCCTTCTCCTTCCCCTTCCCCACCGTCCTCCTTCTCCTTACCCCCCCGTCCTCCTTCTCCTTCCCCCCCCGACCGTCCTCCTCCTCCTTCCCCCCCCACCATCGTCCTCCTCCTTCCCCCCCCCACCATCGTCCTCCTCCTTCCCCCCCCCCACCGTCGTCCTCCTCCTCCCCCACCCCCGTCCTCCTTCTCCTTCCCCCCCCCCACCCCGTCCTCCTGCTCCTTGCCCCGTCCATTCATCCATTCCTTCCTCCCGTCAGGCCTCACTCCCCCCCTCCAGCCATCCATTCCTCCCTCCCTCCCTCCCTCCAGCCATCCATTCCTCCCTCCCTCCCTCCAGCCATCCTTTCCTCCTTCCCTCCAGTCAGTCAAAACAACAAAGCAAATTACACCACACGAACAGGCCCTTTTGCCCTCCAAGCCTGCGCCGATCAAGATCCTCTGTCTAACTTCTCACCTGTTTGCTCACGGTCTGTGTCCATTTGCTCCCTGCCCGTCCGTGTACCTGTCCAAATATATCTTAAAAGATGCTAATGTGTCTGCGTCGCCCACCTCCACTGGCAATGCGTTCCAGGTGCCCACCAACCTCTCTGTAAAGAACTTTCCATGCATATCTCCCCTAAATTTTCCTCCTCTCACTTGGAACTCATGACCCCTAGTAATTGAGTCCTCCGCTCTGGGTGGCAAAAGCTTTTTGCTGTTCACCCTGTCTATACCCTCATGATTTTGTCGACCTCAATCAGGTCCCCCCCAATCTCCATCTTTCTCATGAAAATAATCCTAATCTACTCAACCTCTCTTTGTAGCTAGCACCCTCCATACCAGGCAACATCCTGGTGAACCTCCTCTGTACCCTGTCCAAAGCGTTCACGTCCTTTTGGTAATGGACACAGTACTGTAAATGTGGCCGAACCAAAGTCCGATACAACTGCAACATGACCTGCCAACTCTTGTACTCAATACCCTGTCCAATGAAGGAAAGCATGCCATATGCCGCCTTGACCACCCTATTGACCTGTATTGTCACCTTCAGGGAACAATGGACCTGAACGCCCAGATCTCTCTGTTCATCAATTTTCCCCAAGACTTTTCCATTTACTGTATAGTTTGTCCTTGAATGTGATCTTCCAAAATGCATCACCTCGCATTTGCCTGGATTGAACTCCATCTGCCATTTATCTGCCCAACTCTCCAGTCTATCTATGTTCTGCTGTAACCTCTGATCGTCCTCTTCACTATCGGCTTCTCCATTCCTCCCTTATAAGGTGATTAGTCAAGACTTAGGAGGCATAGAATGGGTTAGCAAAATGCAGGGGATGGGGACAATTGAATTGTGGAGCTGGTTTAAGGAACAGATATTGCGTGTCCCTGATAGGCACGTCCCTTCAGGCAGGGAGGAAGCGATAAGCTAAGGGAACTGTGGTTAACTAAAAAAAACTTGTATCTCTTGTTAAGCAGAAGAGGGAGGCTGATGTGATGATGAGACCAGATGGTTCAGATGAGGTGATGGAGAGCTACAGATTAGCTGGGAAGGATTTAAAGAGAGAGTTAAGAAGAGCAAGGAGGGTACATGAGCAGACATTGGCAGGTAAATAAAGGAGAACCCGAAAGCTTTCGATAGGTATGTGAGGAATAAGAGGATGTCTGGGGTAGGCATAGGGCCAGTCCAAGACAGAAGTGGGAAGTTGTGTGTGGACGCTGTGGAGATTGGAGAGGTGCTAAATGAATATTTCTCATCTGTTTTCACTGAGGGACAGGAGAATATTGTAGAGGAGGTGACTGAGTTAGAGGCTACTAGAATTGAAAGGGTTAAGGTTAGGAAGGAGGAAGTGTTATCAATTCGACAACGTGTGAAGGTAGATAAAACCCCTGGGCCTGATGGGATTTTTCCGAGGATTGCCTGGGAAGCTAGGGAGGAGGTGGTGGAGCCTTTGGCCTTGATCTTGGAGTCCTCATTGTCTACAGGTTTCGTACCAGAGGAGTGGAGGATTGCAAATGTTGTGCCCTTGTTCAAGAGGGGTAGTAGGAATGACCCAGGCAATTATAGACCTGTGAGCCTTGGGTGTGTTGTAGGAAAAATTTTGGAAAGGATTATAAGAGATAGGATTTATAATCATCTAGAAAGCAACAATGTGATTGGAGATAGTCAACATGGATACGTCAAGGGCAGGTCATGTCTCAGAAACTTCATTGAATTTTTTGAGAAGGTGACCAAACATGTGGATGAGGGTCGGGCAGTTGGCGTGGTGTACATGGACTTGAGTAAAGCCTTTGATAAGTTTCCCCATGGTAGGCTATTGGAGAAAATACAGAGGCACGGGATTGAGGGAGCTTTAGCCATTTGGATGAGAAACTGGCTTTCGGTAAGAAGGCAACGAGTGCTGGTTGATGGAGAATATTCAGCCTGGAGTCTGATTACTGGTGGTGTGTCTCAAGGATTTGTTGTGAGACCACTGCTGTTTGTCATTTGTGTAAATGACTTGGACGCAGGCAGTGGTGGATGGGTTAGTAAGTTTGCAGATGACACTAAAGTCGGTGGAGTGGTGGACATTGTGGAAGAATGTTGCATGTTGTAGGGAGACTTGGATAAACTGCAGAATTGTCCCTAAAGTTGGCAAATGGAGATTAATACGGAAAAATGTGAGGTGATTCACTTTGGGAGGACTAATAGGAAGGCAGAACACCGGGTCAACGGAAAGATTCTTGACAGTGTAGGTGAGCAGAGGGATCTTGGTGTCCATGTGCATAGATTCCTGAAAATTGCTACCCAGGTAGATGGTGCTGTTCAGGAGTCTGATGGTGTGTTAGGTTGCAATGGTAGAAGGATTGAGTTCCGGAGACGTGATGTCATGCTGCAACTTCCAAACACTAGTGCGGCCTCGGAATCGTTGGAACAGGTGCAGAGGAGGTTTACCAGGATGTTGCCTGGTCTGGAGCGAAGGTCTTGTGAAGAAAGGCTGAGGATCTTGGGCCTGTTCTCATTGGAGAGAAGGAGGCTAAGAGGGAATTTAATAGAGATAATACAAGATGATCAGTGGTTTAGATAGGGTGGACAGTGAGAGTCTTCTTCCGAGGACGATGACTTCAGCTTGTACAAGGGGGTGCAGCTACACATTGAGGGGTGATGGTTTTAAGACAGATGTCAGAGGTAGGTTCTTTACTAAGAGAATGTTAAGGGCGTGGAATGCTCTGCCTGCCAATGTTGTTACCTCAGCCACATGAGGGGCCTTTAAACAGCCCTTGGATAAGCATATGGTTGACGATGGGGTCGTGTAGGGTAATAGGCTTAGATTAGTTCACAGCTCGGCGCAACATGGAGGGCCGAAGGGCCTGTTCTGCGCTGTGTTGTTATATGTTCTATTATAGTTCACAGATTACTCTCCCACACATTTTAGTGTTAAGTGTGAAGAGGATAATGAACGTCTGCAGAAGGACACAGAAAGTGTAAGTGAATGGACAAGGGTCTAGCAGATGGAGTGCAATGATGGAAAATGTGAGGCTATCCATTTTGGTGGCAATTCGGGCAAAATGGAGTATTACATAAATGGTGAAAAATTGTAGCATGCTGCTATGCAGAGGGAGCTGGGCAGCCTTGTGTATGAAGCACAAAACGTTTGCAGACGCAGCTGGTAATTGAGGCAACAAATGGAATAGTGTCCTTTATTGCTCGAGTGATGCAGTTTAAAAATCGGGAGGGGATGCTCCAGTTGTATAGGGTGCTGGTGAGGCTTGATGTAGAGTAGTTTGTACAGTTTTAGTCTCCTCACTGGAGAAAGGATGTACTGGCACTGGAGGGGGTGCAAAGGAGCTTCACAAGATTGATTCCAGAATTGAAAATGTTGCTGTATGGGGAGAGTTTGAGGAGACTACGATTGCACTCACTGAAACTTCGAAAATTGAGGGATGTTCTAATAGCAACTTTTAAAATTACGAAAGAAATACACAGGAAAGGAGCACTGAAGTTCGTTCCACTGATGGGTGAAAGTACATCTCCGGGGCACAGCCTCAAAATAAGGGTGAACAGATTTAAGACTGAGTTGAGGATGAGCTTCTTCATCCAAAGGGTTGTGAATCTGTGGAATTCTCTGCCCACTGAAACAGTTGAGGTTCCCTGGTTGAATGTTTTAAAGGCCAAGACAGATAGATCTTTGAACAGGAAAGGAATTGAGGATTATGGTGAATGGGAGGGTAAGTGGAGCTGAGTCCGCAAAAAGATCAGTGATGACCTTATTGAATGGCGGAGCGAGCTGGAAGAGACAGATGACCTACTCCTGCTTTATTTCTTATGTCCATATGTCCTTAGATTGCCATCCTTGTCATTCCTCCTTCCCTGGAATAGGGCAGATCTGAACGCTGATCAGTAGGTCTTTAAATAACTTCCACGTATCAAATGTCGACATGTACAATAAAAGCTCCTCCCAATTAATACTGCTCTGCTCCTACCTGATACTCCTTCCCCCAATTTAGTAGCTTCCCACAAAGTCCTGATAATTCATAGCTATCTTAAAATGTAAGAAGAGGCGATCACCTCGTTTGAAGAAGCTCCTGGTTCAGTGTTTTTCCCCATGTGGGAGTCAGCTACAGGTTTTCTTGTTCCAAGATTGGGGAGGAAATGGCCCAGTGGTGGTATTGCTGGACTGTTAATTCAGAGAGTTAGTTAACATTCTGGGGACCTGTGTTCAAATCCCAGCACAGCAGATGGTGGAATTTGAATTGAATATAAAAGAAAATCATGAATGTAGAATCTAATGATGACCATGAATCCATTGCCAAATGTCAGAAAAACCCACCTGGTTCACTGATGTCCTTTAGAAAAGCAAACTGCCATCCTTACGTGGTCTGGCCTACTTGTGACTGCAGACCCACAGCCATATGATTGACTCTGAACTGTCCCCTGGGCAACGAGGGATGGACAATAAACACTGCGTAGCTAGTGATGTCCTCCTCCCGTCAGCAAATAAATACAATTGGATTCTACGTCTTCCGATTGAAGATTGTTTCTTGTTCTCTCAGTAATTTCATCGCTTAGTCAGTTTCCCTCCTGCCTGTCTTTTTGGAATGTCACGTAGCCCTGCACATTTACCTCCCAGTGTTGATCTCCTTATAACCATGTCTTTGTAATAGCTCTCAAATCATGCCCGCCAACCTGTATGTGTGCTATTAATTTGTTGATTTTGTTCTGAATACAATGAGCACGTAAGCAAAGAGCCATTAATTTAGCTCTATAACTTTATTTCACCTCTTGACAGTATTTACAGCTGTTTTCTGTTTCTACATGCTGTCTTTTGCAATCCCACACTGAGTATTGTTATCTCAATAGTTCTTGAATGTCAGATCGTGTGTATTCCTGGGCGACTCTGCTCGTGTGGTCTATGGAGTTGTGGAGGTCGCAGTTCTAGGACAGCCATTTCATAGGCCTCTGCTGCAGGTTAGAAGAAAAGACAATCTCTTGCTCTGAGCTCTGCAAACCAGGGCAATGTCAAAAAGGAAACAAGGTCAAAAGAATTTCAATAAGAATCTCAAAATTAACTGCTGAATTCACATAAGCATTCCGGGGATCGCCCAATGTAGTGGCCACAACATCCCACTTTCTATTCTTCACAAACAATCCAAAGGCTGAACTATCCGTATCCCTCTTAACGGTTATGTTTTTTGAGCTAATTTCTTGTTTCTAACTTGTGTGTATTTGTGGTGCCTTCTGACTTCTTGCATTGAGCAATTGATAAACTCACTCTCTCACTAATTTAGTAAAACCTGGTTTTATAGAATCCCCGGTGTGGAAACAGGCCATTCAGTTCAACAAGTCCGCAGCAACCTTGCAAAGAGCATCCCACCCAGACCCATCCCCATTCCCAACTCTATCCCTGTCAGCCTGCATTTCCCATGGCTAATATACCTAAACTACACGTATGTGGGCACTGTGGGTAATTCAGCATTCCCAATCCACCTAACCTGCACATCTCTGGACTGGTCAAAACAATGATTCAATATGAATTAGTTAGAATGCAGCTGTTAACAGCAATCCTCCGTCCCTGTGTTGGAGCGAGATTTAACATTCAAGATCCAAAATGATACACTTGAACAAGGTAGTTCAAAACAGCCAGCTCTCTGATTGAGGTTGTTGACTTGCTCGCCGAGCTGGCTTGTTTTCATTGAGACGTTTCGTCACCATGATGTGTGACATCATCAGTAGAGCCTCCAGCGAAACAATGTTACTCTACTCTGTCTGGAATTTATACTGTCCGGTCAGTTACCATGAGTACTGTCATTTCGGGTTTTGATCTGTATGGTTTTGTATGTGGGGGTCCAATTGTATCTGTTTGTTGGCTGCATTATGGGTGGAGGATCACGCCTCTCATACGAAACTGGGACAAGGTAACCATAGTAGCCCAAGCCAAGCATAGACCCGCAGAGGGATTCTCGAGGCATGGTTCTCCACCCATTCTCCAATCTCACATTCTTGGTCTCTTCAGTTTGAATATGATCACTCAACCATAGCCTTTATGACAAACAACGTAGTCTTAGTTCCCATAATCTTCAAACAGGACTGTCCAGACAGATCCACTTGTTCTCATGATTTCGTCTTCTGTTGGAGGGATTCTGAAATGTCTGCATTCTTCCTCAACTGAGCATTCCTTGCGTTCGTGGTTGACAGAGCTCTCAGCTGTGTCCAACCCATCTCCTACACTTTGGCCTCCCCCCTGATGATGTGCACTGGTCCTCAAAGCCCAACCCATCAATATCCACATCTAGAAGAACATCAGCCACGATTTCCAACAAGATTCCACCACCAGGCAAATATTCCCCTCCCCTCTCTTGTCAGCCTTCCGCAGAGACCATTCCGTCAGGACACCTCAGTCCACTCTTTATCCATTCGCAACACCTCCCCATTACCCGACAGCACTTTCCATGCCACCACAGAAGGCATAATATCTGTCCATTTACTTCCTCCGGCTTCATTATCCAAGGCTTCCAGGAGAAGCAGCGATTTACCCACACCACTCAATCTAGTCTACTGTATTCACTGCTCACAATATGGTCTCCCTCTGCATCGGGGAGACGAAACACAGACTGACCAACCGCTTGGCAGAACACCTATATTCTGTCCGTAAAAATGGCCCCAGGTTTCCAATTGCCTGTCACTTGAGCACTCCATCATGATCCCTGGGCAAAATCTCTGTCTCAGGCTTGCTGCAGTGCTCCAGTGAGTGCAAGCTAGAAGAAAAAAATCTCATGTTTGCGTTGCAGAACACCTCCGCTCGGTTTGCAATAAACAACAGCACCTCCCAGTCGCGAACCATTTTAACTCCCCCTCCCATTCCTCAGACGACTTGTCCATCGTGGGCCTCCTGCAGTGCCACAATGGTGCCACGCAAAGAGTGCAGGAACAGCAACTCATTCCGCTTGGGAGCCCTGCAGCCCAATCGTATCGATGTGAAGTTCCCAAGCTTCAAAATCTCCCCTCCCCGACTGCATCCCAAAACGAGCCCAACTCATCCCCTCCCCGCACTGCATCCCAAAACCAGCCCAGCTTGTCCCGCCTCCCTAACCTGTTCTTCCTCTCACCTATCTCCTCCTCCCACCTCAAGCCGCACTTCCATTTCCTCCTGACTAACCTCATCCTGTTTGCTTGACCTGTCCGTCCTCCCTGGACTGACCTATCCTCTCCCGACCTTCCCACCGATACTCTCCTCTCCACCTATCTTCTTTTGTCTCCATCTTCGGTCCGCTTCCCCGTCTCTCTCCCTATTTATTTCGGAGCCCTCTCCCCAACACCCTCTCTGATGAACGGTCTAGGCCCGAAATGTCAGCTTTTGTGCTCCTGAGATGCTGCTTGGCCTGCTGTGTTCATCCAGCTTCACACTTTGTTATCTTGGATTCTCCAGCATCTGCAGTTCCCATTATCTCTGGATAAAGGAGAAGATAGGTGGAGAGGAGACAGACAGGTTAAAGAGGCGGTGGATGGAGCCAGTCAAGATGAGTGTACGTGGGGAGTTAGGGAGGGGATCGGTCAGTCCAGGGAGGACAAACAGGCTAAGGGGGTGGGATGAGGCTGGTAGGTAGGAGATGGGGGTAGGGCTTGAGGTGGGAGAGTGGGTAAGTGGGAGGAAGGACAGGTTAGGGAGGTGAGGATGAGCTGGGCTGGTTTTGGGATGTAGGTGAGGAGGGGAAATTTTGAAGCTTGTGAAATCCACACTGATACCATTAGGCTGCAGGGTTCCCAAGCAAAATAAGTGGTACTGTTCCTGCAACCTTTGGGTGCCATCGTTGTGGCACTGCAGGAGGTCCAGGATGGACAGTCCATCTGAGGATTGGGAGGGGTAGTTAAAATGGTTGGCGACTGGGAGGTGCAGTTGTTTAGTGTGAACCAAGCCTCCGCTTGGTTTCCCTGACGTAGAGGAGGACCACACAGATAGTGGGAACTGCCGATGCTGGGGAGTCTAAGATAACAAAGTGTAGAGCTGGATGAATCAAGGGCTATGGGGAGAGTACAGGGAAGTGGAGTTGAAATGCCCATCAGCCATGATTCAGATGCCAGAGTGGACTTGATGGGCCAAATGGCCTTACTTCCACTCCTCTGTCTTATGGTCTTATGAACACAACAAGCCAAGCAGCATCATCCAGCTCTACACCTGTTATCTCAGATTCTTTTGTGTCCGATTCCTGACAAAAGATCTGGACCAAAAACGTCAGCTTTCCTACTCGTCTGATGCTGCTCAGCCTGCTGTGCTCATTCAGCTCGACACCTTGTTATCATGGAGACAGCACATGTTAGGTGTCTTTGCTACATCAAGTTTCCTGAGTGTCATAACCTATATGACAATGTGTATCAGCTCTGAACTTATTTGTATGTTGAAGCCATTCATGTAATTTGCATGTGAATAAATTTACATTTGGACTCTGGTGAAATACAAAGAAACCTAGACTTGTTTGAAAATTAAATCGACTTAATTAATTCAGTCATATAATTGGCATAAAAATATAAGAAATTAATCCTACTCAAAATCTTGGAGATGTGTTTGTTTGGCATTAGGGTATTGAAGGTGGAGATGTGGTCAATAAGTAGGAGCTTGATGTAGATGCCCTTGTTATCTGGACGTTCCAGAGGTGTGTGTAAAGCCAAAGAGAGGACATCGACGATGGATCTGCTGCATCAGTAGGTGAATTGCAGTGGATCAAGGTAATGTGGGAGGGTGGAGTTGATGTGACCCATGACCAACCTCTCAAAGCACTTCATAGTGATGAAAATGGATGTAAGAGCCACTGGGCAGCAGTCATTTGAGGCTTCTGGAAAAATTTGCTGACGTTCAGTGCGGGGATCTTAAAGCTTTAGCATGAACATCAGAAAATTGGAGAAGCCTCGAGCATATGAGTACAGGTAGCTGAGGGTAGGGAGGGCGGGAATTACAGAAATCAAAGAGGGCAAGACACAGAGAGAGAGAGCGAGAGAGACAGAGATCAGAGTGAAGAAATGATTGGCCTGGTAGGCAGTGGAAAATACATGATTTTCCATGGAACATGCAGACATCTTCGAAAAACAGGACATTGAGTTTTCAAAGTTTTGGAAATTAGTGTTATAGTTGATTTAGAGTGAATCAAATTGCTGTTCACACCATTGCCATCACCTTGCCCTTGTCAAGACAGACATGGATAAAGTTCTCAAAGCTGATAGAAAATTGAAAGCACTGGCATCCTGTGACGATGGTACGTTTCCTTCCTTTAAAAATAATGCTTGCAGCTTAATTGGCATAATAAAGAGCACAGGGGCTCTGCTTGACACTGCCGCCTCACGGCACCAGCAACTTGGGTTCAATTCCACCCTTTGACTATCTGTGTGGAGTTTGCACATTCTTCATGTGTCCGCATGGGTTTTCTCTGGGTGCTCCAGTTTCCTCCCACAGTCAAAAGACGTGCAAGTTCGGTGGATTGGCCATGCTAAATTTCCCAAGGAGTTCAGTGATGTGTAGGTTAGGTGAGTTATGGGTGGATGGGTCTCGGTGGGATGCTTTGAGGGGCAGTGTGGATGTGTTGGACTGACGGACCTGTTTCCACACTGTAAGGATTCTCTGATTCATGATTCTATGATTTTACTGAGCACAAAGGTACAATATTAGCCCGTCATATTTGTCTCACCTCTTGACACATTGACAAGAAAGCTTTAATTTCAGTTTCTGTGCATTTTCAATGTGTCTGCTGTCTCTAACAAGGCTTGACTGTATCTCCTTCTCTAATGCACATCTCCTGTCCCCTAACAAGTAGAGGTGTCACTTGCTTTTCATTCAGTACCATCAGTAAAACAATAGCCTCCATATTCCAAGATAATAAAATGTGAGGCTGGATGAACACAGCAGGCCAAGCAGCATCTCAGGAGCACAAAAGCTGACGTTTCGGGCCTAGACCATTCATGAAGCTTTTGTGCTCCTGAGATGCTGCTTGGCCTGCTGTGTTCATCCAGCCTCACATTTTATTATCTTGGAATTCTCCAGCATCTGCAGTTCCCATTATCTCTGATACTATTTTAGCCTCCATATTCTATCCAGCGGCTTCTCTTAACACTCACACACTGTTCTTTTTTTCCTCCAGGTATTGACCACTCATCATTTCTTATTCCTCTCCTCATCTCATCTCTCTCACATACGCTCTCTCGATCTCTCCTCTCCCTATTCTCCCCCAACACTTCACTCAGGCACAAACAGAAGTTCACAGTCACACTATGTTGCACATGCATATCCTATCCCTCGTGCACAAACATATTATCCACACACACTGACCGCGGACAGACACACGCGGACAGACACACACACACAGAGTCACGTTCTCACTCATTCATACTCCATACTGTCATACAATCATGCATGGTCTTGCACACATTCCGTGGCACACTTGCATGCCCTGTTCGCAGGATCTTTTGCCAATGTTCATACTCTCAACTACACACAGACACACACACACAAAACTCTCCCTCACACACTTGGGCTTACAAATTCACTTGCTCTCAAGCTCACTCGCTCTCACAGACACTCTCACTGCCTCATGCATGCTGTTACACTCGCTTTTGTGCTGACTCTCGTTTACACACTCTTGAGCACAGTCACTGGCGCACACATTCTGTCCTGCGCACGCTCACACTTTCGTGCACTGTCTTTGCACTCTTGAACACAATCATATGTTCACCTCTCTCTTGCACACAGTCAATTTGATTTAGAGTATTCATTATTACATGTGCCTAGGTACAGTGAAAAGTTCTGTGATGCATGCAGTATAGACAGATCATACCATACAAGGTGCATTAGTGAAATGGAACATAATGACAGCAACAGAGAAGATGCACAGAGAGCAAGATCAAAATTAGATTTAAAATTTTAAGTGTTCTATTCAGATGTCCAATAACAGTGGTGAAGAAGCTTTTCTGGGATCTGTTCACACATGAATACAAACTTTTTGACACCTTCCCTTCAGAAAAGGGTAGAAGAGAGTGTAATTGGCGGGTGAGAAAGACCTTTGATAATGTCAGTTGCTTTCCCGAGGCAGCAGGAGGTATAGGTGGAATCAATGAGTGGAAGGCTGATTTGCATGATGCACTGTGCTGTGTTCATGACTGTGGAGTCTGTTGTTTTCTTAGGAAGAACAGTTGCCAAACCATGCTATGATATGCATCCAGATAGGATGCTTTCTCTGGTACATCAATGAAAGTTGCCCTTTATATTTGAATTGCCTTAGCCTCCTGGGAAGTAGAGACATTGGTGTGCTTTTTTGCCCATTGCGACGATCTGGGTGGACCAGATTTTTCACAGTCATTGATGTGACTCCATTATGGCGTGTTAACCAGATCAACAATGTCATTAAAAATATCCTGAAGGAGGAGGACTGTAAGACGCAGCTCGATGTACACTTTGGTAAGATGAGTGATGAGGTCTTGCATCAAGTGTTCCGAGAGCTAGGCAGTGGATTAAATAGCAGAACCTCTAAAGTTGCAATCTCTGGATTATTCCTGGTGCCACATGCTGAGAAGGCAAGAAAAAGGGGAAGAAAACAGATGAATGCTTGGCTCAAGTGTTTGTGTTTGGGGAGGGATTTAGACACATGGATCTGAAGGACAATTTGTGGGGATGGTATATCCTCTACAAGTTGGCTGGTCTGCAGCTGAAGCAGAAAGGAACCAAAATCCTTGCACAAGGGTTTGCTAATGTGGTGAGGAATTTAAGCTGTCGGCCTCCAAGCAGTGGGCAATTGAAGAGCAGGTAATTCACTGAGGGGTGAGAAAATAATAATATAAAGATTATATTAGTGGATTTCAACTGCACAACATTAATTGAGATAACATAAAAGTTTGACTTGGGAAATAATTCTTTAAATACATTTGAGAGATTATTTAACATCACCATGTAGACGAGCTTGTAAGGGACCTACTTCTGGGACACAAAGGCAGTGTTCAAGGTGACAGTGGCTAAGTGCTTTAGTGTTAGTGACCACGACAACAGACTTTTCAACATGGGAGAGGAGATCTGTTTAAAAAAAAATGTTTTGGGTTTGGGGTAAGGCATATTTGACTGAAACAAGGCAGGATCTGGGTGTAATATTTTGGGAAGTTAGTTGAGGGCGAATCTACAGCAGAAAAGGAACTGGGAGAGTAAAGGCCAGCTATGTTCCGTTTTGGGTGAAATTTATGATCAACAAGCCTGGAGAACCCTGGATCTTGAGGAATGTTCAGGACATGTTTATGACAAGTGCAAAGGGAGCAAATGAATGGATGACTAGTGACGTATAAAAATGAAGTGTGAAGATACGGTGGTGGCCAAGATTGGAAAGAATATCAAGATATTCTGCAGGCATATCAAGCAGGAGAATAACCAGGGAAAGAGTAGGGCCAATTAGAAACCGGGGTGTACGAAGGGTGATGGGGCAATCTGTGTTCAGAACTGAAGGGCATCGATACAGTCGACAAGTACCTCCCATCTGTCCTCCCTTCAAGGAGGAGCATTGATGTCTATAAAGCAGGAAGATGCAGTGTGAAATTGAAATTATTGGCTGGTTTAAAAGTGAACAAATCCCCACGCCCATATGAGTTGTTTCCAAGACTGCTGTGGGAGAAGAGAAAGAAAATCTCTTCAGAGATAGTAGGAACTGCAGATGCCGGATAATCTGAAGAAACAAGGTGTAGAGCTGGATGAGTGCAGCAGGCCAAGCAGCATTAGAGGAACAGGACGGCTGATGTTTGGAATCTGGACCCTTCTTCAGAAATGGGGCAGGGGAAGGGGATTCTGAAATAAATATGGAGAGAGTGGGAGGCGGATTGAAGATGGATAGCTGAGAAGATAGTTGGAGAGGAGACAGACAGTTCGAAGCGGCGAGGATGAAACCAGTGAAGATGAGTGCTGGTGGGGGGTTAGAACATAGAACGATACAGCGCAGAACAGGCCCTTCGGCCTTTGTTGTTGCACCGACCAGTGAACTAATATAAGCCCACCCCGCTACACCAGCCCATCAGCGCTCATCTGCTTACCCAAGGACTGTTTAAATGCCCCGAATGTGGCTGAGTGAACCACATTGGCTGGCAGGGCGATCCACGCCCTTACCACTCTCTGAGTAAAGAACCTGCCTCTGACATCTGTCTCAAATCTATTATCCCTGAATGTGTAGCTGTGCCCCTTTGTACAAGCTGAAGTCATCATCCTCGGAAAAAGACTCCCACTGCCCACCCTATCTAATCCACTGATCATCTTGTATGTCTCTATTAAATCCCCTCTTAACCTTCTTCTCTCCAATGCGAACAGACCCAAGTCCCTCAGCCTTTCTTCGTAAGACCTTCACTCCAGACCAGGCAACATCCTGGTAAATCTCCTCTGAACCTTTTCCAATGCTTCCACATCCTTCCTGTAATGGGGCGACCTGAACTGCACGCAGTATTTCAAGTCAGGCCGCACTAGCTACATCTTTTAATATACTAGCACAGAGTACATCAGGTCCCAGATACCTATCGACCTTTAACCCCATTAGTTCCCCGAGCACCTCTTCTCTGGTGATATTTCTTGTCTGCTTTTTGCTCTTTGTTCACTAAATAGTTTTGAGATGGTATTTGTGCCTTTTGCTGTGAAGACTGACATGAAGCATTTATTTGTCTCATTTGCCATTTCCTGATTCCCCATTATTATTTTTGCAGCCTCCATTCTTTAAGGGATCTGCGTTCACTTTGACTTCTTCCTTCCTTTTCATTTGTTTAAATAAGCTCTTATTGTCAGTTTCTTTTCTATTTCTCGACTTTGAAATCTTTCCTTATTTCTGGTTTCCCACTAACCTTGGGCACTGACTGTTGAATTGGCAGAACATTGGAGAGAATGCTGAGGATATGGAAGTTTTGGTCTGGTGAATAGTACTCGACATGGTGCTGTTGCCCCCACTCCTGCTCAGGTGTCTCCCAGTTGAAATGCCAAATGGGACCCTGCCCATGCTCTTCACAGCTGCCCTGCAGCATTAAATGGCTGGAGGCAGGACATGGGGCGCCTCTTTGATGGAAGTTCTACCTTGTAGAACTCCTGGCCACTTAGAGCCCAGAAGAGTCTGAAGTTGCTGATGGCTGGATGGCAGGTCCCGGACGAGAGGTTCGGAGTGGTCGAGGGTTGTTCGGGGATGTTGAAACGTTGGATGAGAGTTTAAGGGCGTGAAGTGCCTTGGATCAGGCCAAGGGGCCTGTGGATGAGGATCCCCTACCAACTCAGTTTTTCGAGGCTGGATTGTGCATGTAAAGCTCACTGCCTTCCTGATTGACATCTATCTCCTTACGCAATAAATTGCCATCAATTGATCTCAGCAGGCCAAAGGATAGGCAGGCTGCTTGACAGTTCCCCAGAAGTTCCACACATGTACGCACAAGTGCCCTCCAGATTTTATGTGCTCCTTCCCACCTTTGTATTTGTGGGATGGGGCTGTATAATGGAGCTCGTACAGTGCTAAAACGAAGAAGTTATCCTGAACCTTGAAATAGGACTGGAATGATGCACCCAAATCTGGGACTAAACTTCAAGAGTAATAATTTTGGTAGTATTGAGTAATAATGATGAAATTTACCCAACCTGTTTTAGGATTGTGACATTTTATCAACAAATTTAGCTAATGCTATTTTCATTGGAGTACAGGGGATTAATAAGTAGTTAATGGAGACATAAAGGATTATGATTGGTTGGGATAAGATAAACGTGGAGAGGCTGTGTTCCCATGGCTGGTGGATGATGTTACAAGGAGAAGGGAATGCATTCATGTTTTGGGGAAAAGATGTAGGGCGATGTAGAGGGGAATTTTTTTCAAGCAGTGAACGTTCATGGGCCAGGATCTCTCTGCCTGTGAAAGGGTTAGAAGCCGAGAAAATCAACGATTTCACTCAGATGAATGCATATCTCTGGGAGCTTCATTCCTCATATTGCCATTAGATTTTATTTATGGAGGTTCTGTTGTATTTGGAGTGGTTCGATTGGCATTCCATGTTTTGACCATGTTTGCCAGATTTTGTTGGCATCATGTGAACTAAAATGAATTGATACTTGTTTAACTACTAATTGTTTTTGGTAGATGCTGTAGAACATACCATGTGTATGACAAAGGAGCAAAATTACAAGAGAAATCTAGTTCAAAACCGAGGTAACAGAGCGCCTTTTTAAAATGAACAAGAATGTGTGATTAACACACTTCATAGCTGCAACCTAGTGTGATTTAAATGAATGCTGATTACCAGCAGTGAAATAGGGGTTGTAAGATCCACTATTTGAAACGAGTAAAGAGCCAATTAGTTTGTACTTTGGATTTGGGTGTAGTGAGAATGCACGTCGGTTGAAAGAGATGGATGTTTTAGTTTAAATTGTACTGAGTCCTGCTTCATAAATATAAAGGAGGGCTTCATAACATACAAAGCTACTGTTCCTCCACCATTGTTCTGCAGAAATTACTGAACCAAACGACAGAATATGACCAGCATCATAAGACCATAAGACATAGGAGTGGAAGTGAGGCCATTCGGCCCATCAAGTCCACTCTGCCATTTAAATCATGGCTGATGGGCATTTCAACACCACTTCCCTGCATTCTCCCCCTAGCCCTTGATTCCTTTTGGGATCAAGAATTTGTCGATCTCTGCCTGGAAGGCATCCAACGTCCTGGCCTCCACTGCAATCTGCGGCAATGAATTCACAAGCCCACCACTCTCTGGCTGAAGACGTGTCGTCTCATTTCAGTTTTAAATTTACCCCCTCTAATTTTAAGGCTGTGCCCACGGGTCCTAGTCTCCCTGCCTAGCGGAAACAACTTCCTAGTGTCCACCCCTTCTAAACCATACATTATCACTGACGGTTCCCTAGTTAGATTTGACATCGTGCATTTGAGAAGGAAATGGCCTGTTTCCTTCATTCCAGAGTACTTTTGTGAATCATTGTATTTATTTCTAGGCCAAATACAGGAATTAATTTTATTTGATAGCTCAATAAGTTAAAACTGTAATCAAAGTTAGTTTTCTTCCTCCTTTGTAGTGGATCTGTTGGAGTTGCACACAGCGCAACGCGTCTTTGATCAACACAAATTGACACAAACCGAGCAACTTCTGAATGTGACTGAAGTAATCAACTGTTTAACGTCCATTTATGATGTTTTGGAACAAAACCACAAGGACTTGGTCAATGTGCCACTCTGTGTCGACATGTGTCTGAACTGGCTGCTGAACGTATTTGATACGTATGTATGATTTACACTTTAATGTAGTATGTTTAGATTCTCCTAAGGTGCATTTAAACTGCATCCGACATATTGGATTTTGATATGTACATGATCCGTTCAGTGAAGATGAAGATTGTCGACTGATTAAAATCAATCCTGGTATTGTTGACAGAAGGTTTCAGTATGTTCTAATTTCATTTCACTTAAACAGATAAAGTAGTTGAAAGTTTTAGCGATTTTTGTTTTAAATCGTAAAATTGAAACTGATATACTTTGGAATCCATTTGGTCAGATCTGTACAGGATCATGTAGACATCTTGACACTCTGATTGTAATGCTCTTCACGGTGACAAATGTTAGTGCTGGAGAAAGATGTGTATAAAGTACACAATATGAACATCATCCAGTTAATGTCAAGGAATAAACGGCCAGATGTAGAATAAATTTTTATGTGACCCTCAATCTCGTAGAGTCGTACAGCATAGAAACACTGTGTCTATGCCTCCCAACATACACCAAGCTGCACTAATCTCATTTATCGGCACTTGTTCCACAGCCTACTTGACCGAGCATTTTAAATGCTCATCCCAGATGCTTTTTAAATGTTGAGAATACCTGCCTCAACTACCCTCTCAGGCAGCGTGCCCCATATGTCTACCACTTTTTAGATGAAAAAGCTTTTCCTCAGACTTCCTCCAAAGCATTTAATCCTCACCGTAAACTTGTGCCATCTGGTCTTAGACACATGTGCCATGGAGAAAGGATTCTCACAATGTATTCTGCCTGTGCCTGTCATAATTTTCTTTGCCTCAATCAGATCCCAACCCCAACCTCAGCCTCCTCTGCTCCAAGGAAAACAAACCCAGCATACCAGTCTCTCTCATAACTGAGAATTTTTTACCTCGCCAGTATCTTGAAGGGCATTAACTGTGCCATTGTGGTATTTTCCAGACTAATTGTCGTTCAGCTTATCTCAGTCAGATTGTTTAGTAAACTCCATTCAGGAATAATGTTATGCACTTCACTTGGAAATGTATTAGGACTGTGACAGTATATTGGGGAATCCTTGCAAGCGGAGAGAATTTTATTTTCTTTCAGTCCAGGCTGGATACAATTCATGGACTTGGCAATGGACGTCCAGGGTTAAACTTTCGGTGTCCTCCTATCCACCCCAATCACCTTGAATTTACCGTTAATATAAAATTGAGCTTTGTCTGCATGAGATGTGTTCCAATATTAAATCGTTATTGCGACTGTCAATTTTGACATTCTTCATTAGGTGCGTACCCTTCATATTGATAGCAGCTCAAGCTGCTTCAGGATGTCAAAACCAAAATGTTGCCTTTTCCAGGGAAGTTGTAGATATTGAGCTGAAATTCTCGCTAGGGAGCACTGAACGACATGCACTATTTCTCAGTACCACCCTCATTAGTACTTATTCCCTTTTTCTACCTGCCAGACAGAAACTGGATGCTCCGAATTAACAACATGAAATTCTGAGTGGGTGTGTGGTGCTTCCACATTGCTCAATGCTCCTCTGCACCTCCAACTTGGGCACTAGTCCGCAGCATCTGCAGCCACACCCATCAGGAGCACCCCATGTCCACAGTTTTGACATGTGACATGTTCCAGCCTCAGCACATCATGGCACATCACAGATCTGCTTTCAGTAGTCTTCTGTACTTCATTACTGCATTCTGGATTGCAGCAGCCCCCCACATTGCAGTGCTACTGCCAGGGCACTTTTATATGCAGGGACAGGCACCCATTCGTGTATTGGGCCACGTTACACATCAGGACACCTTGCTTGAGCTCTCAACTCTCATTGTGTCCCTGCATGCATGCTAACAGCTCCTCTGCCTTGTCTTCATTTGCCTTGTCTTCTTAAGGTTTGCCTCTCCGCCACATCTAACAGACTCATAACGCTACTATGTTGATTAACTTTTTAGCATCGAGACCAAGCCAGACAGCTTGTCATGCTTGTCAGCAGTCATCAATCAAAGGAGTGGATGTGTTGCCGTTCAGCACCGTGATATGTTGATCTCACACCTGCAGTATGTGCCAGCTGCAGAAGCACAGAAGGCATTGCATTGTCTCCAACCACATGGTCATGCTTCAGGTTCCGAGGGGAATGGTCTCCAGTCAAGCGAGGCAGTTTCAGGCAGCAGATCGAGGTAACTCCAGGGCATTGTCTGATATCACTCGAGGGGCTTGGATGCAATCAGTTGGCTGCTCAGAATGACCATGGTCAGGACACTGTCGTCATAGGTTGTGAGAAGTCAAACATTGGACACCTCACTACCTGTGTTGGCTCTTTCTGCCCTACTGTGGGCTGTTTTTCCTGGAATGAAACAAAGGGAGGAATTGAGTGAGATGAAATGAGCTGGTGCATTTGTTAGTGCTCATGTATGTTTGGGAAGGGAGGTGAGGTCTCCTGGGTGAGAGCAAGAGGCACAGAGAACATACAGGATTAATAGCCTTGGGGCCTCAAGTAGACGAGAGCAAGTGAAGACAGACATTGAATGCTTTGGTGAGAATGGTATTACATGAGCTGTGCTGAAGGGTGGTGCAGAATTAGAGAGAGTGTGAATGTGAGGTAGCACAGACCAATGAGGATCCTCTTCCATTGGAGCAGAGGTCACTGATCCTGCAGCACTGCTGTATGTTTCTTTTGGTGGTTGAGACTGCATTGACACTGGACAGCCTCAGATGAGTCTGGCCGAATATTGTGTTGTGGCCTCCTGTGCTTGTCCTTGGGAAAGAGGACAGTCCTCCACTGCACCAATCCATCCACCAGGACCTCCAGGTCCCTAACTGTAAATAAGGTGCTAATTTCCCCTTTCCTGCCCTGTCTGGGACAAATGCTATGAACTGTACAAGGCAGTTCTGGATTCTGGGTATTTTACTGGTTCACAATAGCCTTTAAACATGGCACTAGTGCCAGTAATACCGGGATGTTTCAGTGGTGGCAAACACGTGCAGTTACGATGAGTGTAGAACTAACTAGCGTCGGCTGAGGGAGGCACTATAGGAGCATTGTTGCTAGTTATTGAATAGGTTTGCAACAACAGAGTGGGAAAATTTGTGAGGTCTTTTGGAAAGATACTGTCCTTGCAGTGCAATAAAAATAACACTGAACTAACATTCCAGTGTTTTAGACCTTCAGATTTCAGAACAGATTTAGACCATTCAGCCCATTGAGTGGGATCTGTCATTCTCAACCTCCTGTGTCCTCACTAAGCAAGAACATATCTATCTATGCCTGAAATCAACTCTGACTTGGCCTCCACAGCTTTCTGCATCAATGAGTTCCACAGATTCACAACTTTCTGACTGAAGAAATTCCTCCTCACCTCCATCCTGAAAGATGGTCCCTTTGACTCTGAGGCTGTGCCCTCAGGTCCTGGTCTCTCCTACTCGTGGAAACATCATCTCCATGTCCACTCTATCCAGGCCTGACTGACCTTCAGTGTGACCCCCTTCGTCCTTCTAAACTCCATCGAGTACAGACCCAGAGTTCTCAGCCACTCCTCACGTGACGGTGCCTTCATCCCCAGGATTATGTTTGAGAACCTCCTCTAGACCCTGACAAAGGCCAGCACACCCTTCCTTAGATAGATGGCCAAAAACTGCTCTTAATATTCCAAATGCAAGATAACCAGAGCCTTACACAGCCTCAGCAATACATCTCTGCTCTTATATTTTTGCCGTCTTGAAATGAATGCTGACATTGCATTTGCCTTCCCAACTGCCAACTGAACCTGCATGTTAAAAGAATCCTGAACTGGGGCATCTTTGTGCTTCAGATTTCTGAAGCCTTTCCCCATTTAGAAAATAGTCTATGCCTGTACTTGCCCATCTCTACAGACTCTCTGTGACCTCCCCACTTCCTCAACACTACTTGCCTCTCCACCTATCGAAATGTCATCTGCAGACTTAGCAACAACGCCCTGTGGACAACAATACCATCAGTTCCTTTGTCGAGATTGCTAATGTATAACGTGAATGGCTGTAGTCTGATCTCTGATGAGTGCGGAACTCCTGTAGTTGCTGGCTGCCATCCTGAAAAAGACCCTTTTATTGCCACTCTCTGCATTCTGCCAGTTAGCCGATCCTCTGTCCATGCCAGTACCTACTCCCGAACACCATAAGCTCATTTTTTATTTTGAAGACTCCTGTGTGTCACCTTGCCAAAGGCTTTCTGGAATTCCAAATAGATAAAGTTCAATGGCTCTCTTTGGTTTTGACTCACTGGTGACATTCCCAAAGAATCTAACAGAGACCTTCTGTTGACAAAGTTGTGTTTTCTCAGCCCAATTTACCATGTATTTCCAAGTATTGCCATGTACTTCCAAGCATTGTCCGGTCTCATCCTTAATATTAGACTCTGAAATCTGACCCAATGACCAGCGCCAGGCTAACAGGTCTGTAATTTCTCATCTTTTGCCTCCCTCCATTTTAAACAGGGGTGTTATATTTGCCATTTTGCACTCCTTTGGGACCCACCCTGACTCCAGTAACTCCTGAAAGATCACCAATGCCCGCATGGTCTTCTCACTTACCTCCTTCAGAACTCTGGGGGACAGTCCATCTGGTCCATGTAATTTACCATCTTCTTGGAATTATAGAATTCCTACAGAGCGGAAAGAGGCCATTGGGTCTGCACCATCTCCGCAAAGAACATCTCACCAAGACCCAGCCCTGTACTGTTTCCCGGCAAGCTCACATTTGCCACGGCTGATCCACCTTGCCTGCACATCTTTGGACTGTGGATGGAAATCAGAGCACAAGGCGGAGACACATGCAGACATGGAGAGAATGTACAAATTCCACACAGACCCTTCAGCTTTCCCTGTACCTTCTCCTTAGTGATGGCCACCACACTCACTTCTGCTTCAGACTCCCTTAAAGTTCTACTACTGGTGCCTTCCAACCTCAAGACTGATGCAAAATACTTGTTCAGTTCCTCTGCCATTTCTTTGTTTCCCAACACTACTTATTTGGCCCCTCTTGAAGTTTTCTTTGCATTTTCAGGGGTGTTTACAATAACAATATCTACTTTATAGTGTTGACAAATGGATTGTTTAGATCATCACAGAAACAATAAGCAAAATTCGTCAGTATTCTCATTTAACAATTATATATATTAATATCACAGTCAATGCATTTCCATCAGGTAAGCACGTAGCTGGAACTTTCTAACCCGGCAGTTTTCACTTTTCTGTTCTTAACAAGAATACCTATTTATTACAACAGCATAGATTCTAGCTACAGACAGATATTTACAAACATTGGACATACATCTGTATGAATTAAAACTGTGAACCCCCTGTCAACTCATCTTCCTGCAGACAAACATAGAGTGGAGATGGATAAACCATGGATATTATAGGTGGAAAAAAATGCTAACTAAGTCCTAACTAAGTGGTCCCGGTTCACAGGATTTGCCAAGATGATCTTGAGAATGAAAAACAAATGAATAAATATCGCAGAGTGACTTATTATCTATTAAAGCATGTGTTGATGATATGGCATTGCTGTGATCATAAAATAGAACATTGTCCAAATTCCTGTGAGCATTACCGTAGTTTTCATTTGTATTCTCCATGTCGGGAATATATTTATTTGGTACTTCACTGACTAAGTGACCTTCGCTCATCTACAGTGTTCGGTTGCAAACAGCCAATATTTTATTATTCTAATTGAGTAACCATGGTTTGGAATTTTGTCATGGAAATGTATTTCACTTATGTTACTCTGCGTAATTGTAGCCAATCCTCCATTGGCAAAGAAACACACAACTACAGCAGTTAATAAAAGAAAGAACTGCATTTATGTAGCACATTTTATGGTCTCAGGCATTAAAAAGTACTTTATAGGCAGCTAAACTACTTTTGAAATGTCGTCACTGATGTAGCATAAGACAATGTGTAGTGATTAAAATAGTCAGAAGTAAAGAAATATGAAATGAAGTAATAATAAAAATAGTGAAAAAATATGAAATTATGAATGTGAAGAAATATAAAATCTCCAGTCCCTTGCGAGTGGAGACATAGAATCAGGAGATGTAGAGTCAGTATGGAGCCTACCAGGGAGGAGGCCATTCTGGATCTGGTGTTGTGCAAACAACCGGATTTGATCAGGGACCTCGAAGTAAAGGAGCCGTGAGGAGGTAGTGACCATAATACAATAATTTTTGATCTGCAATTTGAGAGGGAGAAGGGAGAATTGGAAGTGTCAGTATTGTAGGAACTAGGGAGCTATGAGGGAGGAGCTGGCCAAAGTTCAATGGTTCAATACCCTCGCCGGGATGGCAGTGAAACAACAATGGCAGGTATTTCTGGATATAATGCAAAAGGTGCAGGATCAGTTCATTCCAAGGAGGAAAAAAGATCCTAAGGGGAGGCAGGGATGGCCGTGGCTGACGAGAGAAGTTAAGGACTCTATAAAGATAAAAGAGAAGTAGTATAACCGAGCAAAGATTAGCGGGAAGCCGGAGGACTGGGAAGCTTTTAAAGAGCAACAGAAGATAACTAAAAAGGCAATACGCAGAGAATAAAATGAGGTACGAAGGAAAACTGGCGAAAAATATAAAGGAGGACAGTAAAAGTTTTTTTTAGGTGTGTGGAAAAAAAAGGTTAAGACTAAAATTGAGCCCTTGAAGACAGAAACGAGTGAATTTATTTAATGGGAACAAGGAAATGGCACAAGAGTTGAATAGGTACTTTGGATCTGTCTTCACTAGGCAAGACACAAGCAATCTCCCAGATGTAATCGTGGCTGAAGGACCTAGGGTAATGGATGAACTGAAGGATATTTATATTAGGCAAGAAATGGTGTTGGATAGACTGTTGGGTCTGAAGGCTGATACGTCCTGATGGTCTGCATCCCAGGGTACTTAAGGAGGTGGCTCTAGAAATCGTGAACACATTGGTAATCATTTTCCAATGTTCTCTAGATTCAGGATCAGTTCCTGCGGATTGGAGGGTGGCTAATGTTGTCCCACTTTTCAAGAAAGGAGGGAGAGAGAAAATGGAAATTATCGACCGGTTAGCCAGACGTCAGTGGTGGGAAAGAATTATAAAATTAAATTGCGACTCATTTGGACAGCAGCAACAGGATAGGTCAGAGTCAGCATGGATTTACGAAGGGGAAATTGTGCTTGACTTATCTTCTGGAATTTTTTGAGAACGTAACTATGAAAATGGACGAGGGAAAACTCGTGGATGTAGTCTACCTGGACTTTCAGAAAGCCTTTGATAAAGTCCCACTTAGGAGATTAGTGAGCAAAATTCGGGCACATGGTATTGTGGGCAAAATACTGACTTTGGTTGTAAACTGGCTGTCTGACAGGAAGCAAAGACTAGTGATAAACGGGTCCCTTTCAGAATGGCAGGTGGTGACCAGTGGGGTACCACAAGGTTCGGTGCTGGGACAGCAGCTGTTTACAATATACATTAATGATATAGATGAAGGCATGAAAAGTAATGTTAGCAAATTTGCCAATGACACAAAGCTGGGTGGCAGTGTGAAATATGAGGAGGATGTTATGAGAATACAGGGTGACTTCGACAGGCTAGGTGAGTGGACGGATGCATGACAGATGCTGTTTAATGTGGATAAATGTGTGGTTATCCACTTTGGTGACAAGAACAAGAAGGCAGATTACTATCGAAACGGAGTCAAGTTAGGTCAAGGGGAAGTACAACGAGATGCAGGTGTTCTTGTACATCAGTCAATGAAAGCAAGCATGCAGGTACAGCAGGCAGTGAAGAAAGCCAATGGCATGCTGGCCTTCAAGAGGAATTGAGTATCGGAGCAAAGAGGTCCATCTGCAGCTGTACCGGGACATGGCTTAGAAGGATGAGAAGGGGTCTGATTGAGACGTATAAGATGATGAAAGGATTAGACACTCTGGAGGCAGGAAGCATGTTTCTGCTGATGATTGAGTCCAGAACCAGAGGACACAGTTTAAAAATAAGGGATAGGGCATTTAGAACAGAGTTGAGGAAAAACTTCTTCACCCAGAGAGTGGTGGATATATGGAATGCTCTGCCCCAGAAGGCAGTGGAGGGCAAGTCTCTGGACACTTTCAAGAAGAGATAGATACAGCTTTTAATGATAGTGGAATCAAGGGTTATGGAGATAAGGCAGGGACAGGATACTGATTGTGGATGATCAGCCATAATTATAATGAACGGTGGTGCTGGCTCGAAGGGCCGAATGGCCTTATCCTGCCCCTGTTGTCTATTGTAAAAGTTAATTGTATAAGAATGATTAAGACGGTCCCTTTATGTATGGTGTTGGCAGCTTGTTCAGATAGGGAAAACAACACGGCTGATCTTGATTCTGCTCCTATTTGTTAGACAGAAGCCTCTTCGAGCAATAATTCTTGAATGTTGATGGGACGTTGAAACGCAGGTAGATTATCGTGATCACTTGTTGAAAATGGATAGCAGCTAGTAGTTCTCTTTCCACTCAACTAGTGACCAGTCGGCAATGGTCAAACAGTACGTAACCCAGAGATCACAAGCTCCCCTGAGACATGATGTCAGTTGAGTCTCATGAATAACTACCTGCAGATGGACTATCTGTAGATTAAACATGGTATTAAATCTCACATATACTGCTCTCAACCATTTCAATCAAAGTGTTTATCACTCGTTGCATCGAAACAGATCACACAAACTGAAATGGCATATGCACAAATACCAACATACAAGTTCTATATAGTGGCGTTTTGTTTAAAGTTGTATTTATTAAATGAAAGGGTGGAGTATAATCTTCACAAATCATATTAAGATGCTGTAGAAATCTATGGAAGTGAGAAATTTGTTTTTTGATTCAATACATGTCTGACAAATGACAATTCAAAGAGATCTTTGTTTCAGCTCGAGTGGGTCGCGGAGTCGTCCTCATTAGGGGCATTTAAGTGACTATTAGACAGGCATATGGATGGTAATATAAGATGGGGGTGGAGGTTTGATAGACCTGAGGTTTAGGGTAAAAGTTCGGCAGAACATTGTGGGCTGAAGGGCCTGTACTGTTCAATGTTCTATGTATGTTATGCTGTATTCAAATAAGTAAAGTCAGTCATGACATTCTGCAACTTCCTTTTCCAGGGGTATGAGTGGAAGAATCAGAGTGCTTTCTTTGAAAATTCGCTTGACGTGACTCTTCAAGGATCATCTGGAGGAAAAATACAAGTGTCAGTACTAAATCTATCATTGCTGATACACATGTAAACTGTAGATTTAACTGTATGTAAACTTTGTTTAACAAACTAGCACACTCAATAAACTGACAAAAATTATACACCAGATGTTTACTGTATTCTCATAATCTCTGTGATGTCTGGTGAGGGTGCAAGTGAGAAGGCTCCCTGCCAGTAAGTTTTAGTTAAGGCAAAGTTGCTTCATTACTGAAGTTATTTATACTGTAAATGAAGGAGAACAGTGATGCATATATCCTGTGCATTATGTTCCTATTATTGAGTGTGTGTTTTTTTTGTGCGTGTGGACCTATTGATCGACTGGAATTTTTGATTACTCAGCACATTCCTGGTACCACGGGTGCTGTTTAACAAAAGGTTTGCTGTATTAGTATATTTCTGTATTTAGTCACTGCCACTATGAATGTTAAGTCATAACTTGGTCTGTGCAGATCCTGCACAGTACATTCCTGCAAGATAAATGATGCGCTACATATGTATGATGCTATTGTTTCTCAAAGACACTAACCTTAGCTGCTGTTTTTGTTACCAATAATGTTTTCGTCATTAGAATACTGGGAAAAATATTCAGAAGTGCTGTATGACTCTACTGCTCACTTGCAGCAGTGATAACACTTAATGTGAGGGCATGTTTTTCCCCATTTGTTGTACTGTTTGTCAACAATGTATCTCACAAACTGATGGGCATATTTCATGAAAGCTGGTATGTATGGGTATGGTCAAAGGAAGAACTGATTAGTTTTTGACAGATCCAGATTTATTTCTCTTTTTTTAAAGCATCAGTTAAAATCGGTCGGATAGGCAAATGATCATCTTTCTGGAATATTGTTGATTGATTTCGAATGTTGTGGATTGTGTCAGCCATGACAGTAGAATTTGTCCCAACTATCAAAATATGAGCAGATTTTTGAGAGCAGATTATCAAATTGGCCTGAAGCTTTCTCAGTGAGATGGAAGCTTTTAATAAAAAGGATTTATTTTGTTAGCCTTGCTTTTACAAAGAATCAGTCAAGTGGAGAAATACCTCCAAGAAAAGCTGTGTAATTATAGACTCAAGGATGTTTGTTGCACAAGAGGAGGCCATGTGGTCTGTAGTTCCTGCACTACTCAACAAAGATCTGTCTACATTGAACTCACATGGCATTGATTTCCTTTTTGACTGTTTGGCCCATAGCCTTGGAGTCTACGGCAACACAAGTGAACATCTAAATACTGCTTAAATATTCAGACACTTTCTGAATCAGTCACAGCTTCAGTCAGTGAGCTCGGGACTCCCACCACACTGGGGTAAATAGGTTCTCCTCAACTCCCCTCCCCTGTCTACGAATGGAAAAAGCAACTTCCAGTTATCCTTTCTAAGCCCTTCAAAATCTTAAACACCTTTACCAGGTCCCCTTGTCTGCTCCAATCTTGGCATCGGTCAGTTGGGCAGGTCAGTGGCAAATTGATATAGCCTGAAGAAGGAATAAGATAAGAGAGTACTTAATGTGGCAAAGCCTGTCATGCCAGATGGAGGACAGCAACGGCCGTCAGCAGTGAAGTCCACTGGCAAGGATGGGCGGGCCTGAGCCCAGCACAGGGGAATACGAGCCGTCACTGTGGAGCCCTCGTTCAGAGTGTCTGCAAACTCGTGGCTTCAGAAAGGACTGTAATGTTTGACTTTTTAAACTTTTGTTTTTATTTTTCTACTGTTATATTAAGAAGACTGTCGTGCTGAACTTGTTAACTTATTCATTTATTTTTCTAACATAGAACATGGAACGGTACAGCACAGTACAGGCCCTTCAGCCCACGATGTTGTACCGAACTTTTACCCTCATCCTAAGGTCTATCTAACCTCCACTCCTACCTTATACTGTCATTCATGTGCTTGACTAATAGCCGATGAAATGCCCCTAATGAGGCTGACTCCACTACCCTCTCCAGCATTGCATTCCACTCCCCTACGACTCTGAGTAAAGAAGGGTGGATAAATTTTCTACATCTGCATCTAAAATTTCGTACCGAGGTACTTTGTACCTGAGATGGCACCGTCTGAGGTGACATTGTACTCTTGTACCCTGTATTGAATACATGTGATCATAAAACCTAAATCTAAATCTAATGCATAGCAGGACACTGGGAAGCTTAGAGGAGAAAAGGGATCCTGGGGTACTTGTTCATAAATTCCTGAAGGGGTCAGGTCAGGCTAGTAAGGGTTGTTACAAAGACATATAGGACATCTCCGTTTATCAGTCGTGGCATAGATTGTAAGAGTGGGGAGGTCGCTTTGGAGCTGTTTAAAAGTTTGGTTAGGCCACAGCTGGAGTCATGTGTGGAGTTTTGGTCACCACCCATGAGGAAGGATGTGATTGCACTGGAGGGAATGAAAAGGATGTTGCATGTGTTGGAGCATTTCAGCTGTGAAGAAAGGCTGGAAAAATTCAGATTATTTTCTGTGAAGCAGAGAACTTTTGGCGGGGTGAGTGGAGGTCCTGATAGAGGCATAGAAGATTATGAGAGGTATAGATAGGTTGAGTAGAAAGCTTTGTTCCCCTTAGTTAAAGCATCAATAACGGTAGGGCACAATTTTAAAGAGAAAGACGGGAAATTTAGAGGAGCTTTGCGGAAAATCATTTTCACCCAGAGTGTGGTAAAGGTCTGGAATGCATTGCCTGGGAGGGAAGTTGAAACAAGAAACCGTACAACCTTTGAAAAGTACTTGGATGAGCACTTGTAATGTCATAATATTTTTGAGAATGGTCCAGTGTGTAAAAATGGGACTAGTATATGTCGCAGTGTATTTTTAGAGGTACAGCCTTAGTGGGCTGTAGGACCTCTTCTGTACTCTATGATTCCATGAGAACCCCCAGCCCAGGCAGCATCTTGGTTTTTTCAGTAATCTCCAGGATCACACACTTCATAGTGTGATCCCTTGCCTTGTTAGCCCTCCCGAGTTCGTTAGCTCACACTTTTCCTGGTTGAGTTCCAATTGCTGTGTCCCGCTGACCAGTCTGTTGATCTCCTCCTGAAGTTTATTCTTCCTGTCTGTCAACCAATTTGCCAATTTGCCTTTGATCCCATGGCTGTTATTTACATGACCATTCCACCGATATCCTCCTCACTGAATTCGTGATTTGCTAGCGACACGGTCATACAAATTGTGTTTAAGCCCAAATGAAGAATATACATGACGAACTTCAAGGGCCCTTGTGGCAAGCCCTGCACAACCCCACTGAAAGCAAACATCCTGTCAAATAGATATCCCTCTACCATCAATCACCCTGTGCTCTCTGCCTCAGCCAGTTTTGGCTCCAGTGTGCCTCTTTGCCTTTGATCCCGTTGACTGTTGCTTTCTTGATCAGTCTGCCAAGGGGGACTTTACTCAGTCAACATCAAATGCAGAAGTTCATCAATCTTCCAACATCTCCTCAAATTTGGATCAAATTTCTGAAATGTGACCTCATCTTAACAAATCCATACTGACTATCTCTGATTAATTCATGCAAGTACATTCTACCCCTAAGAATGCCTCTTTGTAGCTTCTCCAGTGCTGAGATTATTCTGACTGGTCTTTAATTTCCTGGTCTGTTTCTCTGTCCGTTTGATAATAGTGGGACAATGTTAATAGTCCTTCATGACTTCACGTGTGATTGACAAGGGTTTGAAAATTGCTGCCAGGGGCCCAGATATCTCCTCCCTCACTTCCCTCGCTAACTGGTATACGTTTCAGTTCGGCCTGCAGATGTATCCACTTTTAAAGTTGCTAAACCAGCTGCATCTCCCTATGTCTTAACCTCTGATGTTCCGAGGTCCTCTGCCCTGATATCTATACTTGCAGTGTCCTTCTCCGTTGTAAAGATTGACGCAAAATATTCATTGAGGACAGTGCCCATGTTTTCCAGGTCCACACAAAGATTACCTCTGTGAAATGAATGAGGAGATATCAGAGAGTTTTGAGATTTACAATCAAGAAAGACATTGACAAAATGACTTCCTTGGAGAATCATACAACATACATTGTCCATTGTTGTAAACAAACAGAAGTTTTTGTTTCCACAGTTGTTTGCAAATAGCCAATCAAGATCATAAAATAATCTTTCAACATAATTTACAAAACAAGGCAATTGAGGAAGATGTATTGGATGTATTGAACTCTCAACTACCTCCCTGAAGTTGAGGAATATCAATATTTTTCTTCTGGATAACTTTGGCAGATCTCTTCAAACAAGTCGCTGAACCCACAGATTTATGTGACCAACGAAGCCTGAGTCTTTTGCTTTACGATGCAGTCCAGATCCCTTGGCAGCTGGGTGAGGTAGCTTCATTTGGAGGCTGCAACATTGAACCAAGTATCCGCAGTTGCTTCCAACATGTAAGTGTGCTCTGCACCAATTCATAAGGTCAAGCGGGTCCACTTGCCAGTATGATTTTTGTGCTCATTTTCGGTTTGAATTAGTTCCAGAGGCTAACATGTACCACCACGAATCCAAGGCTATCATGTTGATAAGTAGTCAATGTTTTTATTAGATTAATGACAAAAAACAATGTCAGAAACCCCAGTGATAGTGTATGAGATACCATATCACTGAGGATAGCGGACGTAAGCTTGACATAATTAATCATGCAGCTGATCTTTTATTTCCCTCCAGGGCCAGAACAAACCAGAGATTGACGTTGAACGCTTTGTCGAGTGGATGAGATTGGAGCCTCAGTCCATGGTGTGGCTGCCTGTTCGACACCGTTGGCAGCTGCTGAAACTGCAAAACATCAGGCTAAGTGTAACATCTGCAAAGAGTACCCAATCGTAGGTTTCAGGTGAGATGTGCAAACCAGCAGAAAGTTAGTGGGAATTAGTTTTTAAAGAAAGCTTTAACTTTCGATGTTCTATTGGAAACTCTGTCAGTAAATGATACAACTGAAATCGTCAAAAATCCCAACAAATTTATGGACCAGAGAAGTAATTAGGATAAATTAAGTATCAACTTCTTTACCTTAATTTTTGTGAGAGGTGAATGCTGCATGTTTTTGGTATTTTGTTCACAGTTGCATTGATCACAGACACTGTGGCTCAGAACGGATTGTAACTCGACTTGCGGTTGCTTCTGTAATTTGCAATTATTGGGAATTTACAGAAAGGCCTTTTTATTAGTCCTGTAATCAGTGTGTGTGCATCCTATGAAAGTGATTGCTGTGGTGTTGCTAAATGATCGATAAAACTTCTTGTCCATAATTAGTAAATTAAAATGCATATTTGGACAGGATTTCTACGGGGTAATTGAACCTTTTTGGTTAACTATTCTCCTACATTTCTAAGATTGACCATCTTGGAAAAGGTGCGTGTTACTGCCATTGATCTGACCAAACAACTCCCTGTCTAAGAAGTGAGACCCCAACTGTGGATGAAACTATGACTACCATAACTAAGTAAAGAGCAACAGCGACCCGGAGTCAATTGAATTCCATCTGAAGCTTGAGGAATGGTGGCCTAACTCTGAAGGCCAAGATCTGTTTGCTTTTCATGGACTATGAGGAACAGGGCAGGATTTCACAGAATCTTTCAGATGCCATATCTTGTACAAAACTGAAGGAGAAATGTCAGATTGCTCAAAGAACCATGGGATCACCAGCCTTTCCATTGCTGGGAAGATTCTGGCAAGATTACTTCTGAATAGGTTTATGCCACCATGGCAGATGAAAACCTTCCATGCGAAGGGAACTTTGTGAAAATGTTGGAGACAGAGCAGGACCAAATTACAGGAATGATTCCAGGGATGAGATATTGCATGATGAAAATTGACTGGGGGAGTTGGGACAGTTTTCCCCGACTTTCCTAGCATTTGTTTCTCCCCAAACAATTTACCGTTTCTTCAAAATAAAAAGAAATATGTAATTTAACTACTTAACTTGCATTCCTTCAAAGGTTGAAAATATCTAAACAAAAATGAACATTTCTCTTACTTCTTTATAGGTACCGCAGTCTCAAGCACTTCAATTCTGACATCTGCCAAAGCTGTTTCTTTTCGGGGCGCACATCAAAGGGACACAAGTTACATTGCCCCATGGTGGAGTACTGCACTCCGGTGAGTAATATAGTATTCCACTTGATAGAATTGTTCCAATCAGTGGAAACTTAGGGATTTAACCATTTAAATACAATCTTCCCTCAAAGTTGAAGTAGTTTGCTAAAATGATAAAAGGCCAACAGCTTAAATCAGGCTTCAATACCAGAAATGCAATATTGTGCAGAAGCTCTTTGAGGTCAAGTTGAGGCTCAAGGAAGAATGTGCCATCACGCCCACCCTTTTCTCCAGCTTTGCCACCGCCATTCTTAATCTCGTGAAGAACAAGCTTCCCAGTGGCCTGGACAGGATTGATGGAAAACCTTTTAACCTCAACCAGTTGAAATCGAAGAAGAAAATGACACTGACCTCGCATATGGAACTTCAGTATGTGGTTCACAATGTCATTTCCGCTCTCAGAAGTCTTCAAATCTCCCTTAAGGCCTTTGCAGAAGTATACTGAAGAATTAGCCTCAACCTTAAATTTGCCACCCAGGTTGATCGGGTTGTTAAGAAGGCATACGGTGTGTTAGGTTTTATTCATAGAGGGATTGAGTTTCAGAGCCATGAGGGCATGTTGCAGCTGTACAAAACTCTGGTGCAGCTGCACTTGGCATATTACGTACAGTTCTGGTCACCGCATCACAGGAAGGATGTGGAAGCATTGGAAAAGGTGCAGAGGAGATTTATCATGATGTTGCCTGGTATGGAGGGAAGGCGTTTTGAGGAAAGGCTGAGGGACTTGAGGCTGTTTTCGTTAGAGAGAAGAAAATTAAGAGGCGACTTAATGGAACCGTACAAGATGATCAGAGCATTAGATAGGGTGGACAGTGAGAATCTTTTGGCTCGGATGGCCATGTTTGACACGGGCCGGACATAGCTTCAAATTGAGGGGTGATAGATATAGGACAGAGGTCAGAGGTAGGTTCTTTACTCAGAGAGTAGTAAGGGCGTGGAATGCCCTGCCTGCAACAGTAGTAGACTTGCCAACTTTAAGGGCATTTAAATGGTTGTTGGATAAACATATGGATGATAATGGAATAGTGTAGGTTTGTTGGGCTTCAGGTTGGTTTCATAACATCGAGGCCGAAAGGGCCTGTACTGCGCTGTTATGTTCTGTGTTCGAACCTCAAGATGACTCAAATCCTTTACCAATCTGTCATGTTGTGGTCCATCTTTTCATCAAAATTAATAGAGAAATCCTCCCAAATGTAGAACATTTCCCTTAGATGGGACGCTCTCTCTCTTTTAAGGCTGACATCGATACAGAGATTCTAACATTACGTCCAATCTGCGAGTGGCACCTTTGGACTCCTAAGGGTGAGAATGCTCAATTGTGACATCTGTGCTGATCGCAAGATCCTTGAGTTCAAGGCATGCATCGTTCAGCCTCTTCTATATGACTGTGAAACCTGGATAACATAGAGCTGCCACTTCAAGACCCTTTCAGCACAGTTTTGTCATGGATTCTCCACATCAGCGAGGAGGAAAAACCTCCCAGCATCAGCATTGACGCCATGATGATTTGAAACAAACCTCATTGGGATTGCCATGTACTTGGGATGCCGAAGTTATGACTACCAAAGTAAATTTTTGCCAACTCAAGGAAGGCATCTGAACAAGAAGTCGTCAAAGGAAGCATTTCAAAGACCTTGAAATGTTCCTTCAAGAAGTAGTACTTGGAGGTCAAAGTATGGATATCCCCATTCAGAAGAAACCAACTTGGGGGAATCTCCTGTATGAAGGCACATAATTCTTCATGAACACCAGACAAGAAGTTGAAGTGTGGGAAAGGAACTGGAGAAAGGAATGCCAATGTTCTCAAGGCCGAGACCACTTCCACCACTCCGAAAGACGACCTAAACGTGTGGTCAGATATGTGGCTCCAGTTCAGGCTAATCAACCCGCACAGAGCTCAGGACCTGTGATATGGAATTTCCTAGCTGGGCAATCATACTCATCAGCCAGTGATGGTTCTTAATATTGTGCAGACTATGATTTGATCACAACTGAGTACTGTGTGTAGCTTTGAGCATTGCTATAGAAAGACCATGTTTTATAGATTAATCAGAATGGTGCTGCATGAGAAACTGGAATTAAGAGGAGGTAGGTGATACTTAATTGTTATTTGTTTCTGGGCCACTGGCATCACGAACTGGGCCAGCATTTACTTCCCATCCTTAGTTACCCTTGTCATTGTTGAATCATTGTAGTCCATGTGCTGTAGGTAGACTCAGTCAGTCGGGGCGTATTTCCAGGACTTTGACCCAGCGATAGTGAAAGAACAGCAATATATTTCCAAGTTGAGATGGTGAGTGGCTTAGACAGGGTGTTGTAGGTGGTGCTGTTCTCATATATCTGTTACCCTTGCCCTTGTAGCTGAAATTTGTCATAGGTTTGGAAAGTCCTATCTCAGGATCTTTTGCAGATTTCTCAGTGCATCTCATAGATGGTACACACTGCTGCTAATGAGCACTGGAGGGAGTCGGCTGCTTTTTCCTGGATGGTGTTGAACTTGTTGAGTGCTTTTGCATCTGCACCCATCTAGGCAAGTGGGGAGTATTCCACCATTCTTCTGACTTGTTCCTGTAGCTGGTAGACAGGCCTGGGGAATCAGGAGGTGAGTTACTTGATGCAGTAATCCAAACTTTGGGCCTGCTCTTGTAGCCACTGCATTTAAATAGGAAGTCCAGTTGAATTTCTGTTCACTGGTAAAACCTGGGATTTTGATAGCGGACAATTCAGTGATGGTTACACCATTGAATGTCGAGGGACAATTTATGGATTTTCTCTTACTGGAGATGGTCATTACCTAGTATTTGTAAAGTATAAATGCGACTTGCCACTTAGCAGCCCAAGCCTAGACATCGTTCTGGCCTTGTTGCATTTGGACATGGACAGGTTCACTATCTGAGGAGTGGTGAATGATGCTGAATATTCTGCTATCTCTGGTGAACATCCCCACTTCTGAGCTTATGATGGAGAGAAGGTCATTGATAAGGCAGCTGAAGATGGTTAGGCTTAGGACTGTACTCTCAGGACCTCCTGCAGGTGACCTCCAACAACCAAAATGCCTCCCATTAGGAGAGGCGATGACCTAATGGTATTATGACTAGACGATTAATCCAAACACTCAGGTAATGTGCTGAGGACCTGGTTCAAATTCCACGATGGCACATAATGGAATTTGAATTCAATGAAAATCTGGAATTAAGAGTCTAATGATGATCGTAAATCCATTGCCAATTGTCGGAAAAACCCATCTGATTCACTTAAGTTCTTTAGGGAAGGAAACTGCGTGGCCTGGTGTGGCCTACATGGAACTCCAGATATCAGTTATGCAATTTGGGATGGGCAATAAAAGCTGGTCTAACCAGCAATGCCCTCTTTCCCATGAAAGAATGGAAAAAATATCGTCCTCTGTGCAGATATTATTCGAACCAGTGGTGAGTTTCTGCTGGATTCCCATCAGCTGCAGTTTTGGTAGCGCTCCTTGATGCCACACTCGGTCAAATGTAGCCATCCTTAGCTCACCTCCGGAATTCAAGTCTTTTGACCGTGTTTGAACAAAAGCTGGAATGAAGTCAGGAACTGATGAGGTGGCAGAATTGAGGACCTTGTACAGGGATCCGAGGGATGTGGCATATTGAGATTTCCAGCAAGAATTTGACCAGTTGCTGCATAAAAATGTGAACCAGAACGTTAGATCCAAGGGGATGAAGGGTAGAATATTGGTTTGAACAAAGGCCTGGCTAACTGACAGAAAGCTGAGTGTCAGGATAAATGAGTCTTTGCCTGGATGGTGAATTGTCACTAGTTGGGTGCTGCGGGTTCAGTTCTCTGACCTCAACTATTTGTAACCTATACAAATGATATGTAAGCAGAGACAAAATGTAACATAACAGAATGCATGGATGATTCTGAAATAGGTGGGACAACAGCCTGTGATGTGAAATAGAACATACACAGCGGAACATTGACAGGCGAGGAGAATGGACCAGAATCTGGCAGGTGGTTAATGTGGATAAGCACAAGGCTTGCCTATTTTGCCCAGGGGAAAAAAGGGCGAATTATTATTTAAATGGAAGGAAGATTCAAAGTGTGTTATCTGGCTGCCTTTGTGCATGAATAGCCGAAAGTGGGTATGCAGGTATAGCATAGCATAAGATAGGCAGATGGAACTCTGGCATTTGTCACAAAAGGACTGGATCATTAAAGTAACAAAGTGTTTTTCCTCATATATTGGGCATTGGTGAGACCAGAGTGTTGTGTCCAGTTTAGATCCCCTCACTGAGGATAGATACGTTTGTACTGGAGGCAGTTCGGAGGAGGTTTAACTGATTCCAGGGATAAAAGGGCTGTCGTATGAGAAGTGGCTAAGTAGCTTGCGCTTGTACTTGCTGGTGTTCGAAAGAGTGAGGGGGTGGTTCTGATTGAGATATATAAAATAGTAAAGGGGATTGAAAAGATGGGCATTGAGCACATGTTCTGCATTGTGGAACAGTCTCAAACAAGAAGCTGTGGCTGTTGAGTGAGAGATGGAATGTTCAAAATGGAGATGAGGAGAGGGTTGTGAATCTGTGGAATTCATTGCCCCTGAATGCAATGGAGGCAGCACCAATCGACCGATCCAGGAAAGAAATAAATATGTTTCTGATGAAAAATAGGGATCAAGGGCCATGGGGAGCTGGCAGGAGAGCGGAGTTGAGATCAGGAAAAGATCAGCAACCATGGCTAACAAGGTAAGTCAGGGACAGGATGAAAGCAAAAGAAAAAGGATAAAATGTGGTGTAGGTGAGTGGGAAGCCAGAGGATTGGGAAGCCTTTCAAAAACTAGCAGAGGACAACTAAAAAGGCAATAAGGGGGAAGATGATGAAATATGAGGGCAATATTAATGAGGGTAATGTTAAAAAAAAATTGCAGGAGTTTTTTTTCAGCTATAAAGGTAAGAGAGAGGCAAGAGTACAAATAAAGAGAAGAAAGAAAATTACAGCACAGGAACAGGCCCTTCGGCCCTCCAAGCCTGCGCCGATCGAGATCCTCTGTCTAACCTGTCACCTATTTTCTAAGGGTCTGTGTCCATTTGCTCCCTGCCCATCCATGTACCTGTCCATAAGACCTTAAGACAGAGGAGTGGAAGTAAGGCCATTCGGCCCATCAAGTCCACTCCACCATTTAAATCATGCCTGATGGGCATTTCAACACCACTTCGCTGCACTCTCCCCATAGCCCTTGATTCCTTTTGAGATCAAGAATTTGTTGATCTCTGCCTTGAAGGCATCTCACGTCCCGGCCTCCACTGCACTCTGCGGCAATGAATTCCACAAGCCCACCACTCTCTGGCTGAAGAAATGTCGTCTCATTTCAGTTTTAAATTTACCCCCTCTAATTTTAAGGCTGTGCCCACGGGTCCTAGTCTCCCCGCCTAACGGAAACAACTTCCGAGCGTCCACCCCTTCTAAACAATACATTATCTTGTAAGTTTCTATTAGATCGCCCCTCAACCTTCTAAACTCTAACGAGGACAATCCCAGGATCCTTAGCCGTTCATCATACATTAAACCTAGCATTCCAGGGATCATCCGTGTGAATCTCCGCTGGACACGCTCCAGGGCCAGTATGTCCTTCCTGAAGTGTTGGGCTCAAAATTGGACACAGTTTTCTAAATAGGGCCTAACTAGAGCCTTATAAAGCCTCAGAAGCACATGGCTGCTTTTATATTCCAACTCTCTTGAGATAAACGCCAACATTACATTCGCATTCTTAATTACGGACTCGACCTTCAAGTTAACTTGGAGAGAATCCTGGACCAACACTCCCAGATCCCTTTGCACTTCTGATTTGCAAATTTTCTCACCATTTAGAAAATAGTCCATGCCTGTATTCTTTTTACCAAAGTGCAAAACCTCACATTTACTCACATTGAATTTCATCAGCCATTTCGTGGACCACTCTCCTAAACTGTCTACATCTTTCTGCAGCTTCCCCACCTCCTCAGTAGGACCTGTCTGTCCACCTATCTTCGTATCTTCGGCAAACTTCGCCAGAATGCCCCAGTCCCTTCATCCAGATCAGTAATATATAAGGCGAACAGCTGCGGCCCCAAAACTGAACCCTGCGGGACAGCACTCGTCACCGGTTGCCATTCCGAAAAAGAGCCTTTTAACCCAACTCTCTGCCTTCTGTCAGACAGCCAATCCTCAATCCAAGCCAGTATCTCACCTCGAACACCATGGGCCCTCACCTTGCTCAGCAGCCTCCCGTGAGGCACTGTATCAAAGGCCTTTTGGAAGTCTGGATGGACAACATTTACTGAGTTTCCCTGGTCTAACATATTTGTCACCTCTTCAAAGAATTCGAATAGGCATGACCTCCCCTGACTAAATGCATGCTGACTTGTTTTAATCTGACCCTGCACTTCCAGGAATTTAGAAATCTCATCCTTGACAATGGATTCTAGAATTTTACCAACAACCGAGATTAGGCTAATCGGCCTGTAATTTTCCATCTTTTGCCTTGATCCTTTCTTAAACAAGGGAGTTACAACAGAAATTTTCCAATCATCTGGGACTTTCCCTGACGGATCTTTTGAAAGATCACGACCAAAGCCTCTGCGATTTCCTCAGCCACCTCCCACCGAACTCTAGGATGTAGCCCATCGGGGCCAGGAGATTTATCAGTTTTTAGACCCTTGAGCTTTTCTAGCACTTGCTCTTTTGTAATGCCTACCGTACTCAACTCTGCCCCCGGCTCTCCCTAATTGTTGGCATACTACTCATTTCTTCCATTGTGAAGACTGACGCAAAGTACTTATTAAGTTCTTCAGCTATTTCCTTTTCTCCCATCAATAGCCTTCCAGAATCAATCTGGAGCGGCCCAATATCTTCTTTTGCCTCTCGTTTGCTTCTTACGTATTGAAAAAAGCTTTGACTGTCATTTCTAATATTACTAGCTTGCCTACCTTCATATATGATCTTCTGCTTCCTGATTGCTCTCTTTGTTATCCTCTGTCTGTTTTTGTGGCCTTCCCAATCTTCTGATTTCCCAGTGCTCTTGGCCATTTTATAGGCTGTCTCTTTTTCTTTGATATGTTTCCTGACTTCCTTTGTCAGATGTCCAATAGCAGCGGTGAAGAAGCTGCTGTTGGGGAAATAGAGACATTGGTGTGCTGTTTTCACTCATTGCAACGATCTGGGTGGACCAGGAGAGATCGTTGGTGATTGACACTCTCAACTATCTCCACCTCAGCAACATCTCTCACACTGTCTGATGCAGGCACTCACACGCTCACATTCTGTCACCCATTCTGTCTGTCTGACTGTCTCTCTCTCTCTCCCTTATCGCCCATCTCTCTCTCTCTCTCTCTCTCTCTCTCTCTCTCTCTCTCTCTCTCTGTCCCTGTCTCCCTCCACCCCCGGCCCCGCCGACCAACCTCTCTGTCTTTGTCTCTCTCTCTCTCTCTCTCACACCAACTCATTGCTCAGTATTCCATGGTATCTCAATTGTTGGAAGAATTAACTTGGACTGAGCATGGATTTTCTCCCAATATAGTTATGACAAAGCAGAACCAATTCTGCCTTGAAGAAGAAAGGCAGGAGCCATAATAACTTGTGATTGTTTAGCTGAAGGAACCGTGCTGTGATATGCATCCAGATAGGATGCTTTCTGTGGTACATCAGTGAAAGTTGTCCTTGTGGACGCACAGAATGACCTTAGCCTCCTGGGAAGTAGAGACAATGGTGTGCTTTTTTGCCCATTGCAACAATCTGGGCGGACCGGTGAACCAATCTAAGCCCATCCCCCTACATGATCCCATTATCATCCATACCCAAGGACTGTTTAAGTGCCCCTAATGTGGCTGAGCTAACTACATTGGCAGGCAGGGGGTTCCACGTCCTTACCACTCTGAGTAAAGAACCTGCCTCTGACATCTATCTCAAATCTATCACCCCTCAATGTTTAGCTGTGCCCCCCCCATACAAGCTGACATCATCATCCTCGGATAAAGACCCTCACTGTCCACCCTATCTAATCCACTGATCATCTTGTATGTCTCTATTCAATCCCCTCTGAACCATCTTCTCTCCAACGAGAACAGACCCAAGTCCCTCAGCCTTTCTTCAGAAGTCCTTCACTCCAGACCAGGCAACATCCTGGTAAATCTCCTCTGCACCTTTCCAATGTTTCCACATCCTTCCTGGAATGGGGTGACCAGAACTGTACACAGTATTCCAAGTGAGACCGCACTAGCTTTTTGGACAGATGCAGCATGACATCACGGCTCTGGAACTCAATCCCTCTACCAATAAAAGCCAATACACCGTAAGCCGCCTTAACAGCACTATCAAACTGGGTGGCGATTTTCAGGGATCTACGTACATGAACACCAAGATCCCTCTGCACAGCAACACTACCAAGAATCTTTCCATTGACCCAATATTCTGCCTTCCTATTATTCCTCCCAAAGTGAATCACCTCACATTTATCCACATTGAACTCCATTTGCCACCTTTCAGCCCAATTCTGCAGTTCATCCAAGTTTCCATTGCAACCTGCAACATTCTTCCACATTGCCCACCACTCCACCGACTTTAGTGTCATCTGCAAACTTAGTAACCCATCTACCAATGCCTCCGTCCAAGTCATTTGTGAAAATGACAAACAGCAGTGGTCCCAAAACAGATCCTTGAGACACACCACTAGTAATCAGACTCCAGGCTGAATATTTTCCATCAACCACGGCTGGTTGCCTTCTTACTGAAAGCCAGTTTCTAATCCAACCTGCTAAATCTCCCTCAATCCCATGTCTCCATGTTTTCTCCAGTAGCCTACCATGTGGAACCTTATCGAAGGCTTTACTGAAGTCCATGTACACCACGTCAACTGCCCGACCCTCATCCACATGCTTCGTCAGCTTCTGAAATGACTCAGTGAGGTTTGTGAGACATGACTTGCCCTTGACAAATCCATGTTGACTATCTCCAATCAAATTGGTGCTTGCTCGATGATTATAATACCTATCTCTTATAACCCTTTCCAAAACATTTCCGACAACAGATGTAATACTCAATGGTTTATAATTACCTGGGTCATCTCTACTGCCCTTCTTGAACAAAGGCACAACATTTGCAACCCTCCATTCCTCTGGTACTAAACCTGTAGACAATGAGGACTCAAAGATGAAGGCCAAAGGCTCCACCACCTCCTCTGTAGCCTCCCAGGGAATATCAAAGTTTCGAAGGAACTGATGCGTTGTATCCGGAGGTTGGTGGGGTGGTACGTGAGCACGAGGGAGACTTTGTTTTGGTTGTTGTTGTGGGGTGGGGTGAGACGGATTTGTTGCAGGAAATGCTGGAGACACGGTCGAGGGCGTTATCAACCACTGAGCGGGGGAAGTTGTGGTCCTTGAAAAATGAGGACATCTGAGATATACGAGAGTAGAATCCCTCATCCTGGGAGCAGATGCAGAGTCAAAGGAATGGGGAAAGTGGATGAAATTGTTGCGGGAATTTGGTGGGAGTTGGTGGACTTGAAATGGATATTTGTTTCTTGGTGGTTGGAAATAGAGAGGTCCAGGAAGGAGAGAGGTATCAGAGATTGTCCAGGTGAACTTAAAGTTCGGGAGGAAGGTGTTGCTGAAGTGGATGTTAGAGCCCCTTGTGGGAGCACGAGGCAGTGCCGATACAGTCACCAATGTAACGGAGGAAGACGTGGGGTTTAGGGCCAGTGTAGGTACGGAAGAGGGAGCGTTCCATGTAACCTACAAAGCGGCAGGCGTAGCTTGGGCCCAGGTGGGTACACTGGCCACCCGCTTTGTCTGTAGGAAGTGGGAGGAATTGAAAGAGAAATTGTTGAGGGTTGTTCAAGGACCACAACATCCCCCTCCTCAATAGTCAAAAACGCCCTCAACCGTGTCACCCGCATTTCCCACAACTCATCCCTCATACCCGCTCCCCATAATAACTACCAAAACAGTGTCCTCCTCACCCTCACCTACCACCACACCAACCTCCGGATTCCATGCATCGTCCGCCGACACTTCTGCCATCTGCGATCCGACCCCACACCAAAGACATTTTTCCCTCCACACTTAGGTGACTCCCTAATCCGCTCCACACTCGCCTCCAGCACCCACTACACCCAGCACTTTTCCCTATATATCCACAAATATTGTCAGCATAATGTTTAAAATTCACTTGTCCCAATACCTCCCCCCTCACCCCCATCCCAGACCCCAGGAAGAATTTCCACATCAAACAGATGTTTACCTGCACATCTGCTAATGTGGTATACTGTATCCGCTGATCCCTTTGTGGCCCCCTCTACATCGGGGAAACCAAATGGAGGTTTGGGGACTGCTTTGCCAATCACCTATGCTCAATGCATTAAAGAACTGCACCTCCCAGTCGTGAACTGTTTTGACTCTCCCAATCCTCAGATAGGATGTCCACCCTGGGCCTCCTGCAGTGCCACAACGATGCCACCTGAAGGTTGCAGGAGCAGCACCTCGTATTGCGCTTGGGAACCCTGCGTCTCCGTGGAATCAATGTCGACTTCACAAGCTTCGAAATCTCCCCTCCCCCTCCCGCATCCCAAAACCAGCCCACCTAGCCCATCCTGCCACCTCAAGCCCCACCCCCATCTCCTACTTCCTAACCGCTTCCCACCCCCGAGACCTGTTCGTCCTCCCCGGACAAATCTATCCCCTCCCTACCTCCCCACCGACACTCACCTCTACTGGCTCCATCTCCACCTCTTTAACTTGTCTGTCTCCTCTCCACCTATCTTCTCCTCTATCTATCTTCGATCCGCCTCCCCCCTCTCCCTATTTATTTCAGAACCCTCTCCCCCCCCCCTTTTCTGATGAAAGGTCTCGGTCCAACATGTCAGCTTTTGTGCTCCTAAGATGCTGCTTGGCCTGCTGTGTTCATCCAGCTGCACACTTTGTTGTGTCTATATCTCTTAAGAACCTCATTAAGTGAGCTCTAGAGAGAACTATGCAGGGTAGACTTTGGGTTTATCATTCTAACTTGCCAGCCCTGAAAGATGAAAGTTGGTTTATGTTGGATGTTTGTTTCATAGCTACGAAAGAGATCCTGAAAGGATTGTTCGTATCTTTTGTTGAGAATTTTACCCATTTAGTCACTCTAATCCTTCTCCTTTTTTAAAGTTTCCTTGGGAGTCATAAATTTCAAATATCTGCAGAATTTTATTCGGCTTGGCATTGGCTCTGCGTGATTCCCTGTTAATGGCTCCGCGACCTGCTAGCTAATTAGAGAATTTGTCATTGATGTGCCTGTCATAAAATCTTTAGTCTTATACTATATATTCCCAATTTCAGGAGAAAGTCCAGAGAGACTTTTTAGAGGAAAGGGGTTTAGAAAGAAAACTTAAGTTCTATAGATCCAAGTCATGAATAGTTGATAAATTATTTGCACTTCATATTTCCAGAACCTACCCCGGAAGAGAGAGCCCAGAGAATTGCCAAAGCTGTCCGCAAACAGTCAATAGAAGTGAAGGAAACTTGGGAGCAATTGAAAATCCATGCGAGCAACTGGCAGGAACAGGTGGAAAAGGTGTTGGAGAAACTTCAAGAACTGCAGAAAGCTCTGGATGATCATGAGGCTCATGTGATAACAGCTGAAGGGGTCCGCACTGATTGGCAACCTGTGGGTGAACTGCTTATTGACTCATTGCAGGATCACATTGATAAAACCACAGTAAGTGCAATTACATTACACTTCACTTATGAACAGATGTAACCACAATGTTGTATCGAGACGATCAGTAATATGAGTAGTGAAGTAATATTGATTGAATGGTTGTTAACTTAATTTGCAAATTAAAACTTCATTGAGCATGCCTTCTGATGATATCACATCGGTAATATTAGTATAATTGAGGATTCTATTAGTCAGTGACATCAGCTGAGTTATCTGCTTGTTGCCATGTTATCAGGATTAAAGGTAAAGCCTTACCACGCCATTTGGCCACTCCTTAGAGAGATACAACTGGTTATGATTTAACCTGAAGATCACCATGCCTCAGGCAAGTAGAGCGGTTGAGGCGAAGACCCTTTGTGGTAAGGTCACTGGTGTGGCAATTGAGCCCTCTCTGCAGGGCATCACTCTGCATCACAAACCAACCGTTCAGCCAACTGAATTTGAATAGAGTTTAGGATTGGAGAGCAATCCATGCAATTCTATTTTTTTGAATGAATGTTTCTCACTGGGACTATCTCACTGGCAAACTTTTGAAAAGCCAGCTCAGCCATACAGGCGAGATCAGTTCCTGATCTCAGCTGAATTTTTTGACCTGGGGTGGGTCAGCGTTAGTTCAGTGATTGGAATGAATTCTCATGAAGTTAGCGAGAGGGATGCTACACGTGAATAAATCGATGTTTTGAAAAGCGGATGAGATATGAGCAATAGTTTAATTGATGTGGAAGACCAGCCACAATCATCATCAACGGTGGAGCAGGCTTGAGCGGCCATGCAACATTGTGCTGCTGCTATTTGACTTGTTGTGTGGAAAGGAAGGAAAATGGTCAAAGTGTCAAAAATGCTGAAGACCACATCATTCTACAACCTCAAAATTTGATTGTGTTCAGCATATTATCAGTACTGGTACCCCTCTTTCCTGGTCTATCATCTCAGCAGCTCGACTCTGCCCAAAAGCTGGTTACTTGTGACATTTTTGAAGGATCTTCCCAAGTCTGAAAATCATTTTTGCTTTTGTAGAATCAGAGTTGGCGTGTGGAAGGCGGTCTCCTGGCATATCATAGCTCTTTGAAATCACTCCCCAATTCGCCCCCCTCTGCTTGGCAATGACTTCAACCACTTATGTAATCTCTTTATTGGAGAGAAACTTTGAAGACATCTGAAAGGAGTATTAACGATCCCAGAATACAACTGAGCCTTATTAAGTAGTTAGTTCTGATGATCAAGAGCTTGATCAAAGAGGATTCTTTTAAAAAGTGCCTTAAAAGAGGAAATGTACAGAGGCTAAGAGGTGTCGGAAGTTCGTGAGTTTTGCGAAGATTTGTTGCTCAGGTTGAGGTTCTGGATGTGAGTTTGCTCGCTGAAGGTGTAGGAAGTCTCTTCTTGGGTTTGAAGCCTACACAATTAAATGTTTGGCAACCAGTAGTGGGCCGTTTGAAATCAAGAGTGGGCAAGAGGACATAATTAGACGAGTGCAGATATCCTGAATTATGGTTGGACTGGTGGAGATTACGAAAATAGCGATTGGCAGAGCCAAGGAACGATTTGTAAACAAAAATGAGAATTTAATAAAATTACTGTTAATACTGTCAGTCAGGTAGAAAGTACAGAGAATAGGATTTGGTTCAAGATGAGACTCGGGCAGTGGAGTTTTAGACGACATCAAGCTTTCAATGGGCAAATGTGGGACTCAAACAGGGAATGCATTGGAGTTGTCAGGTCCAGAAGTGAAGTAGTTCCAGATGAAGGTTTCACTGCTAATGAGCCAAGACAAGAGACAGGTAGGCAGTATTAAAAAGATGTAAAGAGACAGCTTTAGGGATTGCATGAATGTGTGGTCGGACGTTCATCGTGGGATAAACAAGATGCCAAGGTTGTGCTGAGACAAGCGTAACATAACATTGTTGCCAAGGAGGAGTAATGCAGTCCGTAGGTAGTGAACAGAGATTGGTGTGGGGACCACAAACAGTGGTCTTCCCACTTTTAAATTGTTATCTCTACGTAGTTGCGCAACTTTATGTTCTGTTCAAAAGGCTTTACTGACAAGAAAGCAGAAGTTAGCCATTTGTTTACTTGTCAATATATCTTGATTTTTCCACCATCTTCTCCAATTATGAACACAACATGTGCAGTGTACTAAGTGAACCATTCAAACCTTCAAAGGAAATGTTGAAATTGTGGAATATAAAGTTAAATTTATTTTATTGAAAATTAAAATAAATTACATGAAGGTTTGACCAAGACTGAAAGGAATTAGATGGAACACCAGATGAATAAAACAAGCAGTAGTAAGGTGGTATTAGCTGGATGTTCCTGAAGAAAGAGAACACAGCCAACCTTTCTTCCATCAGGGGGATTAATTGTGAGGTGTCAAACACAGTCGATTAAATCATTCGTTCTGTCCTTACTGCCAGACTGTACTATGAACATAGAACATAGAACATAGAACAGTACAGCACAGCACAGCACAGGCCCTTCAGCCCACAATGTTGTGCCGACCATTGATCCTCATGTATGCACCCTCAAATTTCTGTGACCGTATGCATGTCCAGCAGTCTCTTAAATGACCCCAATGACCTTGCTTCCACAGCTGCTGCTGGCAACGCATTCTATGCTCTCACAACTCTCTGTGTAAAGAACCTGCCTCTGACATCCCCTCTATACTTTCCACCAACCAGCTTAAAACTATGACCCCTCGTGCTAGCCATTTCTGCCCTGGGAAATAGTCTCTGGCTATCAACTCTATCTATGCCTCTCATTATCTTGTATACCTCAATTAGGTCCCCTCTCCTCCTCCTTTTCTCCAATGAAAAGAGACCGAGCTCAGTCAACCTCTCTTCATAAGATAAGCCCTCCAGCCCAGGCAGCACCCTGGTAAACCTCCTCGGAACCCTCTTCAAAGCATCCACATCTTTCCTATAATAGGGCGACCAGAACTGGATGCAGTATTCCAAGTGCGGTCTAACCAAAGTTTTATAGAGCTGCAACAAGATCTCACGACTCTTAAACTCAATCCCCCTGTTAATCAAAGCCAAAACACCATATGCTTTCTTAACAACCCTGTCCACTTGGGTGGCCATTTTAAGGGATCTATGTATCTGCACACCAAGATCCCTCTGTTCCTCCACACTGCCAAGAATCCTATCCTTAATCCTGTACTCGGCTTTCAAATTCGACCTTCCAAAATGCATCACCTCGCATTTATCCAGGTTGAACTCCATCTGCCACCTCTCAGCCCATCTCTGCATCCTGTCAATGTCCCGCTGCAGGCTACAAACAGCCCTCTACACTGTCAACGACACCTGCGACCTTTGTGTCGTCTCCAAACTTGCTGACCCATCCTTCGATCCCCTCATCCAAGTCATTAATAAAAATTACAAACAGTAGAGGCCCAAGGACAGAGCCCTGTGGAACCCCACTCACCACTGACTTCCAGGCAGAATATTTTCCTTCTACTACCACTCGCTGTCTTCTGTTGGCCAGCCAATTCTGTATCCCAGCAGCTAAGTTCCCCTGTATCCCATTCCTCCTGACCTTCTGAATGAGCCTACCATGGGGAATACTATGGTTGTAATATTTCCTTTTTTAAAGGCTCAAGGTTAGACATACTTCTCATTTTATAAATTTTAAGAAGTTGGCTTATTGTCAAGTCATGGTAGGATTGAAAACATATGCTACAACTGTGTGAAGTCAGAAGTCACATGACACCAGCTTATAGTCCAACAGGTTCATTTCAATTCACACAAGCTTTTGGAGTGCAGCCCCTTCATCAGGTGCAGTTCGTGAGGTGACCACACAGACACACAGCTTATAAGCAGAGAGATCAAAAGATCATAGAATTGGCCTGAGTGGAGTGTCAGATAATAACTCTTTCCAGGCGACCAAGAGTGTTAAAGGCAAGTGAAGTGTTTATAAAGTCAATGTCAGTGCTGTGTTGTCATGATAATCAGGCAGCGCAACAGGAATGTACAAGGTGACATCTCAGGTCAGACTCTGACTTGTAGTTTAGAGGCTTGTGTTCAGAATCTGTCTCAGAGTTTTAAACTTTATTTCAAAAGCAAGAATTTATAAGATACCACACTGACTGTAACTACAAGTTGTGTGCTTCTTCAACAAAATATCTGCAAATAAACAAACGTCCTGGATGAAGACTTATTATCTGACACTCCACTCACACCAGTTGTATGATCTTTTGATCTCTCTGCGTATAAATTGTGTGTCTGTGTGTTTTCCTCTCTGACCGCACGTGATGAAGGGACTGCACTTCAAATCTTGTGTGATTGCAAATAAACCTGTCAGATTATAACCTGATGCCATGTGGCTTCTGACTTTGTCCATCCTAGTCCAACACCAGCACCTCCACATTATAAGTGTTTGGAACCAAGTCATTGCAACAGGTACATGTCAAACATTTGACTTCGGAAGGATGCCTAGTGCCGACAAATTCATTAATAACAAAGGATTTCTCCATTATGCCATCTATCGTAACATGCTGCGCCTCACAGTCATAATGAAAGGATGCCCACTTTAATTTAGCAGCGCCAAGAATAGTTACGGACATTTTTAGCATGGGAGGAGGCCATTCAACCTATTTTATCTGTACCAGCTCTCTCCCAGAGCAACAAAATTAATCCTTTTCTCGAACTCATTCCACATATTTCACAGAATTGAAATATATAGGTACATAGTTAAGAGATTTTAACATCAAGTGAGCAGTTCTCGCACTTCACCTTGTCACTAAAAATTGAACACGTGACTTACAAAGAGTGAGTCTTTATTTTGTTCTGTTGTGATGATGAAGAAGATGCAAGTCAAAGTGCTGGAACTGGCCTCTTGAACTTTTCAACGTGTATAAAATGAATTCTGTGCGCATCTACTAAAAACAGTTTTATGGAAGGAAAAGGTACCAAAGAAGATTTGGTGTATTGTACTTGATGCGATTATACTCCAACCTGTGAAAACAGAACTCTCCGACTGTGAGTGTTGAGATCTGAGAGGTTGCTATCTTGTTTGAATTTACATTGCTAAGTCTAGGCCTATTTTCCCAACAGCAAAATTGGTAATCCAGAAAGAAATGGATATTTCTCGCATTTGTTAGCTCTAAGTGTCTGGTCAAAGTTTGAGTACAGTTTCCTCATATACAGGTGCTTAACCTGCTTTTACAGTTTGAACATTTGTTGTGCCAATGAAAATTGTTTGAATGGTTTCACCTCCAGTTTTCTTCTTTATACATATTTAGTATTTTTCCATGGTAAGGACTGTCTGCAAAATCTGACATTGGGTTTTGAAAGACATCAGCCTTTATTTTGGAGAGATAATGGTAACTGCAGATGCTGGAGAATGCGAGATAACAATATGTCGAGCTGGATGAACACAGCAGGCCAAGCAGCATCTTAGGAGCACAAAATCTGACGTTTCGGGCCTCGACCCTTCATCAGAGAGGCTGAAGGGTCTAGACCCGAAACATCAGCTTTTGTGCTCCAGGGATGCTGCTTGGACTGCTGTGTTCATCCAGCTCCACACTTTGTTGTCTTAGAAGGACTGGGCTTGTTTTTGCTGAGGTTGAGAAGAGTAAGGAGGTGATTTCCTTGAAGTATGTATGATTCCGAATGGTCTTCATGAGGAATATGTAGAAAGATTTTTCCTCTCCTTTGGCGAGCGCTGAACTCGGGACACTTATGCAAAATTTGGACTTGCCACTTCAGGACAGATGAGCAGAGCATTTTTTCTCTGATAGTTGTATGACATTGGAACTAGCTGCCTCATAAGATGACAGAGTTGGGGTCATTGAATATTTTAAGGTGGACTTCGATTCTTGTAAGGCAGGGAAAAGGTCTTTGTTAATTGGAGTCATACCAAGCACAAAGGAAAACGTTTGTGATTGTTAGACATAGTCATTTCACCTCCAGAACATCTCTTTCAGCGTTCGTCAGGGCAGCATCCAAGGCCCAAACATCTGTGCTGCTTCAGCTTCTCTCTATAAAGTCAGAAGTGGGGATGTTCACTGATGACTCCACAATGTTCAGTACCATTTCCAACTCCTTAGATAATAAAGCAGTCCATGTTTAAATGCAGCAAGACCAGTATATTATCCAGGCTTAGGCTGATAAGTGCTCGGTAATATTTGCACCACACAAGTGCCAAGCAATGGCCATCTCCAACAAGGGAGATTTCAGCCATCATCTCTTGATATTTATTGCTGTTACCATCGCTGCATCCCCCACTGTCAACATCAGAGGTGTTACTATTAACCAGAAACTGAACAAGATCGGCTACATAAATACTATGGATTCAAGAACAGGCCACCCCGTTGCGTGCAGATGATTTTCGTCACTCCATTTTTACCAAGATTTAACTGGAAATTTGGGATTTGTCATATTTCTGAAGAGTCGAACAGCAGCATGCTTTTCTTTTCGTTAATTCTTTGTAATGTATTGCAATTAAAACTTCTGTTGCCAGAAAAAGAAATGATGTGGCTGAGCGACTTTTTTCGAATGTCTTGTGAGAAGTGCCATTCAGAGGTGGTCACATTGTTACCTTGTGATCAGCCTGGATCAGTCGGGCTGGATATGAGATGAGGCTGGGGGGTGGGAAGATTTTGAAGCAGGTACTTGAGAGAAAGCAGCCTCTCCCTACAGTCAAACCCTTCAACCCTGGCAATGTTCTTGTAAATCTTTTCTGAACCCTTTCAAATTTCACGACAACTTTCCTATAGCAAGGAAACCTGAATTGAATGCAGTATTCCAAAAATGGCCGAACCAATGTCCTTTGTAGCTGCAACATGACTTCCCAACTTCTATATTTAGTGCTGTGACCAACAAAAGCAAGCATATTAAACGCCTTATTCTCTACCTGCAACTCCACTTTGAAGGAACTCTGAACCTGCTCCCCAAGTTTGTTTGGCGACACTGTTGAGGACCTCACCATTAAGTGTATAAGTTCTGCCCTGATTTTGCCAACCAAAACCTAAAACCGTTTCTGCATTAAACCTAATTGTCTGCTATTTGCTTGGTGGTATATATAAAAAGGGAAGAGTTTATGCTTGTTCAGGCAACCCATACCCGACATCCAGAGGTTGATTTCCTAATGGCTTGAATTGGAACTGGTTAACAGATTGAGTTTTGGGATGCCTCAGGATGTCTTTATGTGTGATGTGCATCAGGCAGGTGTCAAATTGTAATTTCAAATACAGTTCTGCGTACAGATAGCATAAAGTAAGGAAGAAGAACAGGACTTAGTAGTGTTATCCTTCAAAGCCTTTTTGAGTTGTTTTGTCCTGTTTTGTTACTTACTTCTACATTTATTAAATCCACTTTTTTTTTAAAGCATTCTTTCACAGGATGAGAGCACTGCTGGCAAGGCTAACATTCATTTCCCATCCAGGAATGGCTTGGTGGGCCATTTTGGAAGTCAGTAGAGAGTCAGCCATATTCCAGTGAATTTGAAGTCATATACCAGAATTGCTTAGGAAAGCAGATTCCCTTCCCTGAAGAATAGTTTAGTGAATTCAGTTTTCTGTCACAACAATTTATGATAGTTTCATCATCACTGTTAGTTTTAACTCGAGATCTATATCAGTGGATTTGGTGTACATGGACATCAGCAAAGCATTTGATAAGGTTCCCCACGGCAGGCACTTTCATAAAGTCAGGAGGTATGGAAATCAGGGTGACTTGGCTGTGTGGATTCAGAATTGGTTGGCTGACAGGATGTAGAGAGTGGTTGTAGATGGTAAATATTCTGCCTGGAGGTCAGTGCTGAGTGGTGACCCGCAGGGCTCTGTTCTTGGGCCTCTGCTGTTTGTAGTTTTTAGAAATGACTTGGATGTGGAGGTTGAGGGGTGGGTTAGTATGTTTGCTGCTGACACAAAGGTTGGAGGTGCCATTGATAGTATCGGGTTATTGCAGGCTTCAGCGAGACATTGACAGTATGCAGAGGTGGGCTGAGAAATGGCAGATGGAGTTCAACCTGGATAAATGCGAGGTGATGCATTTTGGAAGGTCGAACTTAAATGCTGAATATAGGATTAAAGGCAGATTCTTTGCAGTGTATAGGAATAGCAGGATCTTGGTGTTCAAGTGCAGAGCTCCCTCAAAGTTGCCACACAAGTGGATAAGGGTGTTAAGAAATCAGATGGTGTTTTGGCTTTCATGAACAGGGGGATCGAGTTTAAGAGCCGCGAGGTTATGCTGCAGCTCTACAAAACCCTGGTGAGACCGCACTGGAATATTGTCTCCAGTTCCGGTTGCCCTATTATAGGAAAGATGTGGAGGCTTTGGAGAGGGTGCAAAGGAGGTTTACCAGGTTGAGGAGGTTGACTGAGCTCGGACTTTTCTCTCTGGAGAGAAGGAGGAAGAGAGGTGACCTGATCGAGGTGTACAAGGTAATGAGAGGAATGGATAGAATCGATAGGCAGAGACCTTTCCCCAGGGCAGGATTGACTGCCACGAGGCATAGTTTTAAGGTGTTAGGAGGAAGGTATAGAGGAGATGTCAGAGGGAGGTTCTTCACCCAGAGAGTTGTGAGTGCATGGAATACTTTGCCAGTGGTAGTGGTGGAAGCAGAGCCATTAGTGACATTTAAGCAACTGCTGGACATGCACATGGACAGCAGTGAATTGAGGGGAATGTAAGTTAGGTTCGGTTATTTTTGGATTGGGATTATTCCACGGCACAACATCGTAGGCCGAAGGGCCTGCACTGTGCTATACTTTTCTATGTTCTATGTTGTGTGTAAGAGTCAGAAGCCCAGTTGTTAGTTGCTTGGCTCTTTAGCTCAGTAGCTACCCCTTAATTTTTTGATGGCCAAAAGTGGCTGGCAAAGCAGACTTGCAACTTGAAAGCATGATGACATTTGCCAGGATGTGAAGCATTGACCAACATGGTTTTTTGCAGATGTCTATTACTGCATCCATGTCTGTGAATGATTTGTGTAGCAGCCTTGAAGTTTTCACAGAGTCCTTCAGAACTTAGATGTGGACCTTGGCAACTTTAAAGAAGTCTAAAAAATATCAACACACATACATTTTGGCAATGACTGGTATGAATATCGATAGAGAGTGGATAGCCAGAGACTTTTTCCGAGGGTGAAGGTAGCTCTTATGAGGAGGCAGAGTTTAAAAGTAAGTGGAGGTAGATATAGGCAAGATGTGAGAAGTAAGTTCTTTACTCAGAGAGTGGCAGGAGCGTGGAATGCATTGCCAGAGAGGGGAGTGGAGTCAGCTTCATTAGGAGCATTTAAGCAGCTATTAGACAGGCATATGGATGATAGTATAAGGTAAGGGTGGAGGTTCGCTCGACGTTAGGTTGAGGGTAAAAGCTCAGCACAACACTGTGTGCTGAAGGGCCTGTCCTGTGCTGTACTGTTGTATGTTTGTATGCTCTATGAATCCGTAAGTAATTAATCTGCAAGTAGCTGACAGTGTCTTTAAATAACTCTGGCAGAGGGGTTATTCATGTTCCTGGTGATCATACTTTCAGCAATGTGTCATTGAAGGACTTTAAGCGTTGAGCTCTGATATCCCAGTATTGGCAATATCTGGCCTCCTCTACGTCATTTCATCAGGTATTTGCTGCATGCAACGTAGAATTGTCAGAGTAGCATCCATGGCAACTTGCATTTGATGTGTGCTCATGAGTCAAATATATAATTTCAGATCTCAAAACCCTTTGTGGCCCTTTAAAACCAGGCGGCAAGAATGCAGGCTTTACACCAAGCGTGATTATCTGAATCGTTTCCCTCCTACTATAAAGCTGACAGTGAGACTTCCGTGAGTTCCACCAGATGCTGTTTGCCAGTTATGACAAGAATTTCATGTAGCTTTTGACCACCTACATGAGGAATGGGTAACAAATGCTGGTCCTGTCAGTGATGTTCCCATCCTTGAAAATATGTGGAAATAAATTGAACCTAGTAGTTATCATTTCCTTTTACTGCGCCTTGTATTCTTCGGCAGATATTTATCCCCCTGTATTCATTGCAGAGTAGTTGAGAATGTGTTCCAATTGAAATGGTTTGTACTAACAGTTAGGAAAAATGTATCTAAAGATTTTTTTGAATGCAGGTGATTTAAACACCGTGCGTTTTTCTGCCTATCGGCCAGCAATGAAGATCCGCCGACTCCAGAAAGCGCTCTGTTGTGAGTACATTCACACATTGCAGAATTTGTAATCTCGTGCTGTGTTTTGTTGTGAGCTTCCTTGCTTGCCTGTTGTCAGATGTCATTGATTACAATTAGCTTGGTTTTGCAGTTGTTGAGACATCAGTTCGGCATGACCTTACAACCTTCCACTCAAAGGACGTTTGTCTATAAAGTTGCTGAAAATGCAATCTGATAAGGGCAGCCAGGCATCTTAGACTAGAGTGAATGAGGAAAGCAACAGGATGTCTTCTTAACGATTGGGAAACAACCACATGAAGGACTGAGGAGGACAGTGAATTAAAAGAGGAATGGTTTGTTTCAAATCAGGTACAGCAAAAGAAATTAAGAGAACGTGAGGAAGGTTGAAATTGAAAAGGCAAGTAATGGTTTATGTTCATTGGAAACCATCAACAACAAAAGTACAATGAAGAAAGTATTTGAGAAAATACAGAAGATTTCTTCAAATGAAAGGGAGACACTGTCTTCATGATGCTAATAGCACGGAGTGCAACTTTGGCGTTTAACCACATCATCCCTTGGCCTGAAGTCACTGTACTATTTACCCATTTTATAACAGAAAAATACTTTAATGATGAGTGTCATGGAGAATTTCAGCCCAGAATATAACCATATTCTGAGCAATTGCCACAACAGCTTCTATGACATGACTTTATAAAACATCCCAAAGCATGTCATAGGAGCTTTATAGAGTAAAATTTGATACTGAGTACTGAAAGAGATCCGAAGGTAGATGATTAAAACCACATCAGAGGTAGATTTTAAGGACTGTTTTGAAGGAGGAAAGAACGATGCAGAGGTTCAGCAAGGTAATTCTATAAAGCTTAGGCTCCAAGAAGTTGAATGTAAAGCTGTCGATGATGGAACAGCACAAATTGTGTTGAGAGGCTGGAATTAAAGGCGTAATGTGCCTAGAGGGGCTATGAGCTGGACATTGTCAGGGGATGTGCATGCGTGTTGCCAGGTCAGGGAGGGATTTGAAAGCCAGGACAGCAATGTGAAAACCAAGGCACTGCTTAACTGTGAGCCATTGTAGATCAGAGTGCGCAGAGAAAGATGGGTGAATGGAACTTGGTGCGTGTTAAGACAGAGTCAATGGACTTTTAAATGATGCCATGTTAAAGAAAAGGAGAACTTGGGAGGCCAACTTGATATTCATCAGAATGGTCATGTTCAGAGTTAATCAATGCGGTAGGATTTCAGAACTAACGGACTTACCTGGGGCCAAATGTTGTGGATGTGAAAATAAGTAGACTTTGTGACATCAGGCCTATGTGGCCGGAATTTAAACTCTGGGTCAAAATAACAAAGGGGACAACGAAAACCAGTAGCTAGCAAGCAGACGTCCTTTCAAGGACCAAAGATAATGGCTTCGTTCTGTACCAGATTTAATAGATGGAAACTGTCCGGTTCTGTAGAGACAGTGGAAGAAATGAATGAGGGGGTGGTGAGATAGACCTGGGCATTGCCACCATGTCTGTGGAAAGTGCAGTGCATTCACAAGATATTGCTCTGGGGCAGTGTTCAGATGAGAAAAGGAGAGGGATTTTACTGATTTTGGCCAGACCTCGGTGATTCACACCCACGGCCATGCTGTCAAAGATTTGTGGAAGCCAGAAAAACTGAACTTGACTGTTTGCAGTAAATGTACAGCATTTCAGATGTCACTTGATCCTGCAGATTGACTCCCTAGAATCTGCTTGTCAAATGATTTATATGGCTAAAAGGTTCAAGTATGAGTTTGCGCTGTGGAACTCATCTCGCACCGAAACTGGCCAGTTGTTATATCAAGATTTGGAGAAAGTATTAGTTTTTTGAAGAATGTTCTGATACAGAGAGAGACTAATAGTTTCTTGAGAAATCGTGGGACATTGGCCAGGAAGTTAAACAGCAGTGGGGGGGAAAACAAACTTGACCTGAATCCTATGTTAAGTATATAATGGATTGGTTCGAGAGTGAGGATATCAAAAAATATTCTCATTTTTAAGATGAGACACTCGGGACAATTTGGGTAGGATGCACTTCTTGAAGCGACCAGAAAGGTACAGAATTATCCATTGGATGTGAAAAATTTGAAATGAAGACAAAACTTTTTGAGGCTGGGGTGGGGAAGAAATGAAGGTCCGATTTTGCTCATTCAACCTCTCCCATGACAAAATGCACTTGTATAAGATTGGTGACTATAAGATTGTTGACGGCACTTTAATGAAGAAAAATCAACATGGACATTTGTTCTGCTGCATATATAACATTAACATTCAATCTCTTGGCAAGGATAATGTGACAGGGCATTTGAAAAGCCAAGTTATTGTAATTTGAATTAAGAGATCAGGCTGTAGAACCTGAGATCAATCTCAGAATAAAATGTAACAACAGCGATAGATGAGGAACCTCTTCACTCACAGAGAGGTGAACTTTGTAATTCTGTACTCCAGAAAATGTGGCGCCTCAGCCAAGAAGTATGCTCAGAACGGGGATTGACATGCTGGGGTAGTCAGTGAAGCACTATTAATGTCACAGGATTAGTAATCCGGAGGCCTGGGACAATGCTGTAGAGTATAGGTTTAAATTCCACTGTAACAGCTGATGGAATTTGAATTCAGTTCAATATAATTTTGGGGGTAGGTAGGAATGTGGAGCCGACATTGCAGTCAAGTCAGCCACGACCTTATTGAATGGTGAAGCAGGCTTGAGGGGGCCAGTTATCCAACACATGCTCAAATTGATATAATCATAAACAAAGCTGGTCTCAGTGGTGGTTACACCGTCACTGTTACACTATTCACCGTTATAAAAACTTGACTCATTCACTGATGTTCTTTAAGAAAGGAGCTCTGCCATTCTTATTTGATCTCACCTCCATATGACTCCAGATCCACAATAATGTGGTTTATACTTAACTGCACTCTGAAATAGTCAAACAATTTGGAGGAACTATGGATGGGCAGCAAATACTGTCCTTGCTATTCCTGCTCCTTGTTGCTATGACCCTATATGCTCTAACATATTAACCAATTTCCTCTTTGAATCCATTTGAGGAGCAGTGTATATTTTGTATCGCTTGGTGATTCTCCAAGTATCTGATGGATTTTGCATAGTTCCTTCTACCTTCTAAATGTGAGCTCCTTCCAGTGTTTAACCTTTAAGGTAGGCAATCGTTCTCGAACCTTTTTGATTGAATGCCTGCATATTAATAGCAATCAGTAACCTATCTATTATTAATTGCATATTCATAATACAAAGGGCTACATGTAAAGAAGTGTTCTAATCATCTTTTTAAAAAGCTACTTCCTGACGGTTATCATGGAGATTAGATTAGATTCCCGACAGTGTGGAAACAGGCACTTCAGCCCATCCCCCTATAACCCACACACACCCCTGAACACTATGGGCAATTTAGCATGGCCAATCCACTGAGTCAGCACGTCTTTGGACTGTGGGAGGAAACCGGAGCACCCGGAGGAAACCCACGCAGACACAGGGAGAATGTGCAAACTCCACACAGACAGTTCCCTGAGGCTGGAATCGAACCCGGGTACTTGGTGCTGTGAGGCTGCAGTGCTAACCCGCTGAGCCACTGTGCTGCCCCGATGTGTGTATTTGCTTCTAACTGTGATATCTGTCAGTCCCTGGACTGGTGTTTGATACGGGCACTCATAATGTATATCCACTTGATCCAATTGCTCTTCTATTGTTAGCCTGATAAATCAAGAAAAGGTCTGGATCCTTTTGTATATTTTTCACATCACTATATAGTTGCGAGTTTCAAATTGCAATAAGTAAAAATTCATGACAAATAAAAGCATTCCAGAATTGTTTCGACTTGATGATAAATAGTGAATATCTGTTCTTGACTGCAGCTTTCCCGCCTATCAGTGCAGAGAGGCATTGCTTAGCAAGGTTGGAAGAGGAATATTACTGTTCCAATTAGTTACATTTAATTTATCACCATTGAAGCTCGCGTCAGTTAGTATGCTTTTTTCCAATATATTTAATCTCAAGTTATGACAGATGATTTGGTTTGTAGATCTCCAATTACCTCTCTACTGTAGAACCCAGTTTGGAAACAATTGATATAAGGCACTTATTGTACTGTCACTGATGCTGTCATTATACTACCAGAGTATGGCTGTAATGCTGAATTACTTTAGCCTGCCTTCATGAAGCAGTGCAATCTTTCCTAGATAAGGATGAGGGGAAGGTGCACATAAAAGACTGATTTATAAAATTGAGATTCATGGAATATATAGGTCACTATCAAATTTGGTTAAAAAAGATGGCTGAAGGACAGAAGCAGCAAGTTATGATAAATAGATTAGAAGATCGCTATTAGCAGTTTCCCAAGTATTAGGACACTGATTTTTGGAGATAGATACATGATTTGAATTTGGGAATATGGCATACAAAAGGCCCTTCAGCCAATCAAGTCTATGCAAACCTAACTGCACTAGTCCCACTTTGCAGCACTTGGAGAATAACCTTTAATTTCATGTGCTCATCCCAGCACTTTGTTAAAAGTTGTGAGCTCTCTTGTCTCAATGACCCTTCTGGGTAGTGCATTCCAGATTACCACCACCCTCTGGGTAAAAATATTTTCCTCAAATCCCCTCTACATCTCCTGCCCTTCACCTCATAATTGTGTCTCCTTGTTATTGACCCTTCAACTAAGGATACAGCTGCTTGCTAACCTTGCCCCTCCTAATCTTCTGCACCTCAGTCACGTCCCTCCTCAGCCTTCTCTGCTCTAAAGACGACAACCGGAGCTTATCCAGCCAGTCTTCATAGCTGAAGTGCTCCGCCCCAGGCAATATCCTAGTGAATAATCTCTGCACCCCCTCCAATTCAATCACATCCTTCCAACAGCGTGGTGATGAGAACTGCATACAGTATTCCAACTTTGGCGAAACCAAAGTTCTATACAATTCCAACGTAACCTTCCAGCTGAAACCATCTGTGCCATGACTGATAAAGGCAAGTTCTCAGTCTGCATTCTTAATCATCGTGTTAACGTGTCCTGCCACCTTCAAGGTTCTGTGGACAAGCACCCCATGATCCGTCTGTGTCCCCTAACCATCCTAGTGTCTTGCCATTCATTGAGTACCTCCTTGTCTTGTGACTTCTTCCGATGTGCATCACCTGATATGTTTCAGGATTAAATTCTGTCTGCCACTGATCTGCTCATCTGACCAACCCATCTATATCTCATTATGCTATATATATCACGAACAGTGAGGGACCCAATATGGAACATTGCAGTACGCCATTTGACACAAGCTTCCAGTCGCACAAACAGCCTTCTACCTCTGTGCTCTGTCTCTTACCACTGTGCCATTTTAGAACTACCTTGTCGCAACAGCCAGTGGTGCCAGATGTGTTTACCTTTATTATCAGTCTCACATGTGGGACCTTGTCAAAGGCGTTTTTGAAATCCATACAAACGACATCAGCTGCAATATAAGCATAGAGCACAGAAGCAGAAATAGGCCATTCAGCCCTTTGAATCTGCCCTGCAATTCAAAGAGACCATGGCAGAACAGTTAATTCTCAAGTCTGCTTTCCTGCCTTTTCCCAATATCCGCTGTCTATCTCAACCTTAAATTTACTTAATGACCAGCCTCAATAGTCTTTTGTGGCAAAGAATTCCACAGATTTTCAACCCTCAGAGGGAAGAAATTCCTCCCAATCTCTGTCTTAAATGTGTGACCCCTTATTCCGTCTGGTCCTAGATTCTCCCACAAGGGAAAACAAACTCTCCGCATCTAACTTGTCAAGAATCTTCTAAGTTTCAATAAGGTGGCATCTCATTCTTCTGTATTACAACGAGAACAGACTCAATCTTCTTAACCTCCTGGAACTTATTTGAACTTCCTCCACATCCTTAGATATGTGTCCCAAAACTGTTCTCGGTGTTACAGCTGAGATCTGACAATTGCCTCGTACAATTTTAACAAAACCTCTATACTTTTATATTCCATTCCATTTGCCTTCCTCATTACCCAATGAACTTGGATACTTGCTTTTTGTGATTCGTAGACGAGAATATTTAAATCCCTCTGTTCTGTAGCTTTCTGCAGTCATTCTCCATTAAATAATAGCCAGCTTTTCTATTCTTCCTGCCAAAATACATTCGCTCAGATTTCCCTACATTATATTCCATCTGCTAAGTTTTTGCCCATTTGCTTAGCCTGTCAATATCTCTCTGCAGACTTTTTGATTATTCCTTACTAATTGCCTTCCCACATGGTTTTGTGTCATCAGCTACAGTATATTCTCTTTCCTCATTCAAGGCATTAATGTATTTCATAAATAATTGTGTCCCCAGCACTAATCTGTGCGGCGCTCCGCTAGCTGCAGGTTGCCAGTCTGCAAATGCCTCCCTGTCCCAATTCTGTCTTCTATGAGTGAGCCAGTCCTCTGTTCATGATAATATACGACAGCAACATCATGGACTATTATCTTATTAAGTAGCCTAATGTGTTATAGCTTATCAAAACCCTTGTGAAAATCTGGGCACCTACATACCTTGCAAAATTGTATCAAAATTGTGAAGTGTGACCTCACTTTGATGAAGCCATGCTGATCAGACCTTGCATTTCCAAGTGGAGATGAATTCTCTCCTCCAGAATTTCCCCAGTTGTTTCCCTCCCACTGATGTGAGATTCATTGGTCTGTAATTCCTGAGATATCTCTCTCTCGCTCCTTGAAAAATGGTACCACATTAGTTGTCCTCTACCAATTCCCCTGTAGCCAGAGAAGAATTGAAAGTTTGGGTCAGAGCCCCTGTAATTTCCTCTCATCTCTCATTGCAGCATACGATACAACCCCTTCAGACCTAGAGAATTATTTACTTTTAGGCCTGGCAAAGCCTCACTCCCTACGTCAGTCTGCTCAAGTACCTCAGTCCCTGTCCCCGAGTTCTCTACGTCCATCTTCCTCCTCTTGAATGTAGACTAAAGTGAAACACTCTACCAGTGTCCTTCTGTACGGTATAAAGTTTGCCCCTGGACCCTAATGGGCCCCATTCTTTCTCTGGTTATCTTCTTCCCCTAAATGTACTTGTGAAATATCTTGGGATCTGTCAAATTTTATCTTCATGTTTTTTCATGCGCCTGTTTCCTCCTAACTGCTTTAAGTTCCCTCTGAGCTTTCTATACTCCACTGGGGCCTCCATCATTTGCTCCCTTTGCACCTACTGAAAGCCTTTTTTTTGTTCTTAACCAATTCTGAATATTCCTACACATCCAGGGTTCTTTGTCTTGTTATGTCCAAATTTCATCCCAAAGAAAACATGTTGGGCCTGTGCTTTCCCCATTTTCTTCTCAATCACACCTTCACTTTCTACTGTAGAATTTGCCAGACGTAGCTGAACCTGTTCTACTTTGGTCAGATCCTGCTTTATTTTAATAGCATCTGCCTTCCTCCAATCCAAAATTATTTTTTTTGCAAACTACCATTTTCTTTTTCATAACAGTGGTTGTTATCACTAAATTCTGCCCACTACCACCTTAAACAACTTGGCAACTTTGTTCCCAAGAATTAGATCTGGGACTGGACTGTCCCTTGATGGACCTTCTATATGTTGACACAATAAACTCTGCTGAACGCGTATTTAGAAATCCAACTCCTCTTTACACTGTGCACTTTACACTCGATAACAAGGTGGTCATTATTTTAAAATGAAAGGCAGTAGGTTTAAAGGGGATTAGGGGAAAACCTTTTTCACCCAGAGGGGTCTAAAATGCACTCTCTGGGATTATAGTTGAGACGGGAAATCTCAGAATCTTTAAAAAGCACTTGACGTGTCATTACGTTCAAGGCTATGACCTAGTGTGTTGACAGTGGGTCTAGTGTATATAGTAGTATGTCCTTGATAGTGCAGACTCAGTGGGTTGAAGGGCCTCATATATTGTATGATTCACTGATTATGACTATCTCAAGCAATGTTGAGGAAGTTGAAATCCCCTGGTATAGTTACCATCTTATTATTGCACACCTCAACATGAGTAATAGAGCGTGAAGTTCCAAAATTTACCACGATTGCCAAGCTTGCAGGAGCCCAAACAATGAGGATGATTCTGATCAGCTGCAATAGGCCAACAGAATGGGAAATGACATGGCAGATAGAGTTCAATACAGCAAAACGTGAGGGGATCTGGGATACAGTGTGGTTTAGTCAGCAGTGGCCCTCCTCCTGAGTCAGAAATGTTGGTGTGATTCTCACTCCAAGACAGAAGGACCCAGTATTCAGTGCAGGAAAGCAAACTTGTGTGGTAATGAATCCTCAGCCTGGATCGACGGGTTAGGTTAGTGGCAGATATATCTACGAAATCAAAAGATGATAATTGCAAAGAGTGGTGATCTTTGCTCACTGTTCTGAGTTCGTGTTACTAGACCCGAAATGTTAACTCTATTTTTCCCTTCACGGATGCTGCCAGACCTACTGGGATTTTTCCAGCAACTTTGCTCTTGTTCTTGTTGTTGTTGATCAACTTGCATTGTGTTACCCCATATAAAATGTGAAATGTCAAAAGCAAAACAAAACGATGCATGAGGTGAAGCAGTTTAACTAAAGGGATAGTGGCAAACAATAAATACTCGAAAGATATTGTTCCAAAGAGTGTGTGAGGACTGAAAAACCCAGGAATGTAGGGGTCATAAAGCCATAAAATGAAGGAATGGAAGTAGGCTTTTTAGCCCATTGAATTTGCTTCACCATTCGATCAGATCATGGCTATCTCTGTTTTGAATATTCTTAGTAACCCAGCTTCAACAGGCCTCTGGAGTAGACAATTCCACAAAATCAAGCCCTCAGAGGAAATAAATTCATCTTCATCCCTGTCTTAAATATGTCACACCTTATTCTGAGATGATGCCCTTTGGTCGTAGATTCTCCTCCAAGAGGAACCAAACTTTCTGCATCGACACGAACAGGTCCCCTAAGAATCCTGTATGTTTTAATAAGGTAACCTTTTACTCTTCTAAATTCTAAAGAGTACAAGTCCAACCTATTTGACCTCCTTAGAAAGAAGATCCTTCTGTACCTAGAATCAACTTAGTTAACCTTCTCTGGACTGCCTCCAATGTTGAGATTTCTTTCCTTTGATGAAGGGCCAAAACTATTTGCTGTGTTTGAGATGTGGTCTGTCTCGTACTTTGTATTGTTTTAGCAATACTTCCCTCTTCTTTTATTCCATTCCTTTTAAAGGCCAACAGGACACCTCCTTCTTAGTTGCTGAGCATGGTTGCTAACTTCTTATGATTCATGCACGAGGAGCTTCAAATTCCTCCTGCACTCCAGCTTTCTGCAATCTTTTTTCCATTTTAATAACATATAGCTCTTTTATTCTTCTTGCCAAAGTGCACAACCTGACATTTTCCACATTATATTCTATCTGCCAAGTTTGTGGCCATTCACTTTCCACGGAAACATAAGAAGTAGAATGAGAAATGGGCCATTTGGCCCTTCAGGCTTGCTTTATCATTCATTATGAATATATCCAATCATCCAACACAGTAGCCTGTTCCTCCTTTAACCTTATATCCTGTGATCCACTTAGTTCCAAGTGCTAAACCCAAACTCCTTTTTGAAACTGTGCAATGTTTTAGCATTGATTGATTTCTGTGGTAGTGAATTCTGTGGGCTCATCAGTCTCTGGGTGAAGAAATATCTCCTCGTCTTAGTTTAAGGGTATGAAGAATGACTGTGACTCCTTTGTTCTGTACATCCCTGCCATCAAGAACATCTGCCCTCCATTTGACTTGTCTAGTCCTGTAAGAATTTTAAGCTTCGATGAGAAGCCCCTTCATTCTTCTGAATGCCAGTGGTATAATCTTATCTGACGCAACCTCTCCTAATATGCCAGTCTGCCTTCCAGGAATCAGTCTGCTAAACCTTTGCTGCACTGTCCCTAGAACAAGAGTGTGCTTCCTCAGATAAAGAGGCCGAAACTGCACGTAATATTCTTGGTATGTAATGGTAGCGAGACATCCCCACTCCTGAATGAAAATTCTCTCACTATGAAGGCCCTTCTGCTATTTGCCATCTTTACTGCTTGCTGCACCTGCATGCTTACCTTCAATGACTGAAGTACAGGTTTGCCCAGATCTTATTCTACATTCCCATGTCTTAATTTATATCCATTCAGGTAATGATCTGCCTTTCCGTTTTTGCTCCCAAAGTGAATAATCTCACATATATCCGTGTAATACTGTATCTGTCTCACATTTGCCCAGTCATTCAGCTTGTCCCAATGACACTGAAGCATCTCTGCATCCTCCTTACAGCTCACCCTCTCATCCAGCTTTGTGTCATCTGCAGATGTGGAGATAGTGCATTTGATTCCTTCGTTTGAATAGGTGGGTAGCCGGAGTCTGAGCACAGATCCTTGCGACACACCACCTGTCTCTGCCTTTGGAAAAAGACCATTTATTCCTATCCTTTGATACTTGCTGACCAGTTTTATTTCCATCTCAGTATATTACGACAATCCCATGGGCTTTAATTTAAAGCACTAATCTCTTATGTGGGATTTTGTTAAAAGCCTTCTGAAAGCCCAAAGAAGCCACATCTAGTGGTTCCCCCCTCATCAACTGAATGAGTTACATCCACAAAGAATCCCAAAAGATTGTCAAGTATGATTTCCCTCTATCCCTTTCATAAATCCATGCTGTCCCTGTTTGATCTTGCCACAGTTCAGCTGTTAAATATTTTATAGTAAAGAGACCTGAAATTCCTCCACCCAGAGAATCCATTGTTCCTGGTATTATGGCAGGGTGTGGGAATGTCCTTCATCGCCTGAGGAGCCTGGTACCGCTAGAGAAACCGGGTTTCAAAACTTATGAAGAAATAGTAGGAATAGTGGCAGCTGAGAGATGAGCACCAACACAGACTCACAACTGCCATTGGTGTGAAAGAGCACTTCACTCAACAGCAAATTGCTGGTATAAATTAGTCGTATGCAGAAACTGCGGCAATAAAGGGCCCATTGAATGGGTGTGTTTGAGAAAGAAATATGAACAGTGTACAGCAAAAGTACTGAAAGTGAAGAGTAGGAAAAAAATCTACATGTAACAATGACAGCATGGATAATCTGCTAGTTTCACTGGGAGGACCATGGCTGGAAAAAAAATCAAACTCAGTTGGGTTGAACTAAGTTGCTTGTCAGATTCTGAAACTGATTCATTGCAAAATTCTAAAGAAGCGTGCAATTATTTTCATTGGGATCTGGGAGACATGGAGAAGACATCTGTCGAATTGAAAATCAAGTGTGAGAGTCCAGCAAAATGTTGCAAGGCAGGATCAGTGCCTCGTGCAATCAGACTAAAGCTTGAGGCAGAATTAAACCTACTTGACAGGGCTCAGAAAGGATTTCCAATGATGTTGCCAGGGTGGAGGATTTGAGCTATGGGGAGGCTGAATAGACTACTTTCCCTGCAGTTTTGGAGGCTGAGGGGTGAACTTGGAGGTTTATGAAATCATGAGGGGCATGGATAGGATGAATAGCCAAGGTCTTTTCCTTCGAGTAGGGGAGTCAAAAACTAGAGGGCATAGCTTTAAGGTGAGGGGGAAAGATTTAAAATGAACGTAAGGGTCAACGTTTTCCAAGCCGAGGATGGTGTGTGTAAGGAATGAGCTGCCGGAGGAACTGGCGGAAGCAGGTACAATGAGAATATTTAAAAAGCACTTGGATGGGTACATGAATAGGAAGGGTTTAGAGGATATGGGCCAAATACTGGTAAATGGGATTAGAAAAATAAGGATATTCTGTTCACGTAGATGAGTTGGACCAAAGTGTTCTGTTTCCATGCTGTACGTCTCTATGACACTATGACCATAATTGAGTGACACTGGTCAAGATGGGAATCCTTGAATCCAAAAATGATTGGCCCACACCTATCATTCCACTGATAGATGGAGTTATGCATCTGCACTGATTACAAGTTCGCTACTAATCCAGCATTATGCGCTGAGCAGTATGCTTTGCCTGTAATTGATGACATACTTGTTGGACCAGCTAGAGGTCTGCTTTTCAGTAAGATTGAACTTAGTCAAATCTATCTCCAGATGAATAGAGTTCCTGAGTCACGGAAATACTTGATTATTGTAACACGTAAAGTAGTATTCAATAACAAGAGATTTCCATTTGAAATCCATCTGTGCTTGGATTATTCTAACATGCCATGGATCAGATTTGAAGTGGATTGAAAGGAGTCTAGTGTTACCAAGACAATATTTTACTCACAGGGAGAACCTAAAAAAGAGCATCCTCACAAGTTAGATTTGAAGAAGTGAGGAAAAATGACTATGATTTTTAAAAATAATTTCCATACAATACTAAGGCCATATCATTGATGCCGTGGGATTATACAAGCCCCCTTCAAAAGTAAAAACTGAAGTTCACTGTGGGATGCTGTAAATCAGAAACTTAGAGATTGCTGAAGGATTTTAGATTACCTTTGCCAAATGAGTTGACAACGAACAGTCCCTATGTAGACATTTTCTACTTCGAGCAAGTAGGGAACACTCTGGCAACGGTAGGACAAATTAAGAGAGACAGTCAAAATGACCCACGACTACGTGAGTGGTGGGTGTGGTACTGCAAAGGGAGCAACCGGAACTGAAACCATTTGTCACGTGGAAGCTAGAACTATCTATACAAGGAGGAGGTCTCCTGTGGGGAATGAGGGTCATCACTCCATCACAGCTAAGGAAACGCATGTTAAAGGTCAGGATCAGGATTCCCGGAAGGTATGTTGCCTCCCTGGTGCCAGGGTCCGGGACGTCTCCGATCAGGTGAAAAAGGTTCTAAAAGGGGAGGGCGAACAGCCAGAAATCGTGTTACGTATTGGCACTAATGATAAAGCCAGAAAAAGGATTGAGGATATAAAAAGTGATTTCAGGGAGTTAGGATGGAAGCTGCAAAGCAGGACGAACAGAGTAGTGTTCTCTCGTTTACTACCGGTGCCACGAGATAGCGAGGCGAGGAACAGGGAGCGGGTGCAGCTTAATACGTGGCTGCGCAGCTGGTGTAGGAGGGAGGGCTTCAGTTATGTAGACAATTGGGATGCCTTCTGGGGAAGGTGGGACGTGTACAAGATGGACGGGTTGCATCTGAACTGGAAGGGGACCAATGTCCTGGGTGGAAGGTTTGCTCGAGTAGTTTGAGAGGGTTTAAACTAGTATGGCAGGTGGGTGGGAACCTGAGCTGTATACCGGAGGTGAGAGTTGATGCAGGTGAGGCAATAGCAAGAGGTAGACCAGCTAGTGGGAAGGATTTTCCTGGGAAGGAACCAAGGGATCAGTTAAAGTGTGTTTGCTTTAATGCAAGGAGTATCAGGAATAAAAGTGATGAACTTAGAGCATGAATCAGTACCTGGTGCTATGTTGTTGTGGCCATAACAGAGACATGGGTTTCTCAGGGGCAGGAATGGTTGCTGGATGTTCCAGGGTTTAGAACATTTAAAAAGAATAGGGAGGGGGGAGAAAGAGGAGGGAGTGTAGCACTACTAATCAGAGATGGTATCACAGCTACAGAAGCTTCCATTGTCGAAGAAGATCTGCCTACTGAATCAGTGTGGGTGGAAATTGGGAACAGCAAGGGAGTAGTCACCTCGTTAGGGGTTTACTACAGGCCCCCCAATAGCAGCAGGGAGGTTGAAGAAAGCATAGGTCGGCAGATTTTGGAAAAGTGCGGACGTAATAGGGTTGTTGTAATGGCTGACTTTAACTTTCCCAATATTGATTGGAACTTCCTTCGAGCAGAAGATTTGAATGGAGCTGTTTTTGTAAGGTGTGTTCAGGAGGGTTTCCTAACTCAGTACGTTGACAGGCCGACGAGGGGAGAGGCCATTCTAGACTTGGTGCTCGGAAACAAGCCGGGGCAGGTATCAGATCTTGTGGTGGAGAGCATTTTGGTGATAGTGACCATAACTGCCTCACATTCTACAGAGCTATGGAGAAGGAGAGGATTAGGCAAAATGGGAAGATATTTAATTGGGGAAGAGGAAACTATGATGCGATTAGACATGAGTTAGGAAGCATGGACTGGGAGCAGTTGTTGCATGGTAAAGGCCCTATAGACATGTGGAGACTGTTTAAGGAACAGTTGTTGCGAGTGAAGAATAAATATTTCCCTCTGAGACAGGCAAGAAGGGGTAAGATAAAGGAACCTTGGATGACGAGAGCGGTGGAGCTTGTCGTCAAAAGGAAGAAGGTAGCTTACATAAGGTGGAGGAAGCTAGGGGCAAGCTCAGCTCTAGAGGATTACAGGCAGGCGAGGAAAGAGCTCAAAAATGGTCTGAGGAGAGCCAGGAGGGGGCACGAGAAAGGCTTGGCAGAACGGATTAGGGCGAACACAAAGGCATTTTACACTTAGGTGAGGAATAAGAGAATGGTCAAAGAAAGAGTCGGGCCGATCAGGGATAGCATAGAGAACTTGTGTGTGTGGAGTCTGAGGAGGTAGGGGAAGCCCTAAATGAGTTTTTTGCTTCTGTCTTTACGAAAGAAACGAACTTTGCAGTGAATGAAACCTTTGAAGAGCAGGTGTGCTTGCTGGAATGGAGAGAGATAGAGGAAGCTGATGTGCTGAAAATTTTGTCAAACATGAAGATTGACAAGCCGCCAGGCCTGGACCAGATTTGTCCCCGGCTGCTTTGGGAAACGAGAAATGCAATTCCTTCGCCACTTGCGAAGATCTTTGCATCCTCGCTCTCCACTGGAGTCGTACTTGAGGACTGGAGAGAGGCAAATGTAATTCCTCTCTTCAAGAAAGGAAATAGGGAAATCCCCGGCAATTACAGACCAGTAAGTCTCACGTCTGTCGTCTGCAAGGTGTTAGAAAGGATTCTGAGGGATAGGATTTAAGAGCATCTGGAAGAGCATGTCTTGATTAAATGCAGTCAACACGGCTTTGTGAGGGGCAGGTCATGCCTCACAAACTTTATCGAGTTCTTTGAGGATGTGACTAGAAAAGTTGATGAGGGTTGAGCTGTGGATCTGGTGTATATGGACTTCAGCAAGGCATTTGATAAGGTTCCCCATGGTAGGCTCATTCAGAAGGTCAGGAGGAATGGGATACAGGGGAACGTACCTGTCTGGATACAGGACTTGGATGAGGGGATTGAAGGATGGGTCAGCAAGTTTGCAGACGACACGAAGGTCGGAGGTGTCGTTGACAGTATAGAGGGCTGTTGTAGGCTGCAGCGGGACATTGACAGGATGCAGAGATTGGCTGAGAGGTGGCAGATGGAGTTCAACCTGGATAAATGCGAGGTGATGCATTTTGGAGGTCGAATTTGAAAGCTGAGTACAGGATTAAGGATAGGATTCTTGGCAGTGTGGAGGAACAGAGGGATCTTGGTGTGCAGATACATAGATCCCTGAAAATGGCCACCCAAGTGGACAGGGTTGTTAAGAAAGCATATGGTGTTTTGGCTTTGATTAGCAGGGGGATTGAGTTTAAGAGTTGTGAGATCTTGTTGCAGCTCTATAAAACTTTGGTTAGACCGCACTTGGAATACTGCATCCAGTTCTGGTCACCCTATTGTAGGAAAGATGTGGATGCTTTGGAGTGGGTTCAGGGGAGGCTTACCAGGATGCTGCTTGGACTGGAGGGCTTATCTGATGAAGAGAGTTTGACTGAGCTCGGACTTTGTTCATTGGAGAAAAGGAGGAGGAGAGGGGACCTAATTGAGGTATACAAGATAATGAGAGGCATAGATAGAGTTGATAGCCAGAGACTATTTCCCAGGGCAGAAATGGCTAACACGAGGGGTCATAGTTTTAAGTTGGTTGGAGGAAAGTAAAGAGGGGATGTCAGAGGAGGGTTCTTTACACAGAGAGTTGTGAGAGCATGGAATGCGTTGCCAGCAGCAGTTGTGGAAGCAAGGTCATTGGGGACATGTAAGAGACTGCTGGACATGCATATGGTCACAGAAATTTGAGGGTGCATACATGAGGATCAATGGCCGGCACAACATTGTGGGCTGAAGGGCCTGTTCTGTGCTGTACTGTTGTCTGTTCTATGTTCTAACTTTGGATTGTTGGACTCAAAGCATTGGCTTTGTTTTCTCTTCACTGATGCTGCCAGACCTGTTGAGTTTTTTTGTTTCATAATCAAGCTTCTGCTTTTGAACATTTCAGCCTCCTGGTCGTTCTTGGAACTGAATAGCCTTCCCACTTATTTTTATGTCATCTGCAAACCTGGCAATAGTATGTTTGCTTCAAGTATATAAGTCAGTAATATTTTATTGGCAATAAGTATGGATCCAGCACTGATCCCTGTGGTACTCCATTAGTTACACCTCCCTTCAGCCCAACTAACACTTCCGCCATCTACGATCCGACCCCAGCACCCAAGACATTTTTCCATCCCCACCCTTGTCTGCCTTCCGGAGTGACTCCCTTGTCCACTCCACACTCCCCTCCAATCCCACCACACCCAGCACGTTCCCGTGCAAACGCAGGAAGTGCTACACTTGCTCCCACACCTCCTCCCTCACCCCCATCCAAGGCCCCAAGATGACTTTCCATATTAAGCAGATGCTCACCTGCACATCTGTCAATGTAGTATACTGTATCCACTGTACCCGGTGTAGCTTCCTCTACATTGGGGAAACCAAGCGGAGGCTTGGGAAGCGCTTTGCAGAACACCTCCACTCGGTTCGCAATTTCGTTAGAGAGAAAAAGTTTGAGAGGTGACTTCATTGAAACATATAAAATAATCAGAGAGTTAGAGCCTTTATCCTAGGATGGTGACGGCGAGCACGAGGGGGCATAGCTTTAAATTGAGGGGTGAAAGATACCGGACAGATGTCAGAGGTGGTTTCTTTACTCAGAGAGTAGTCAGGGAATGGAACGCTTTGCCTGCAACAGTCGTAGATTCACCAACTTTAGGGACATTTAAGTCGTCATTGGATAAGCATATGGACATACATGGAATAGTGTAGGTTAGATGGGCTTCAGATCAGTATGACAGGTCGGCACAGCATCAAGAGCCGAACGGCCTGTACTGTGCTGTAATGTTCTCTGTTCTATAAACACGTGCACCCCCCAGTTGCGAACCATTTTAACTCCCCCTCCCATTCCTTAGACGACATGTCCATCATGGGCATCCTGCAGTGCCATAATGATGCCACCCGAAGGTTGCAGGAACAGCCACTCATATTCCGCTTGGGAACCCTACAGCCCAATGGTATGAATGTGGGCTGCATGAGTTTTAAAATCTCCCCCTCCCCCACTGCACCCCAAAACCAGCCCAGCTCATCCCCTCCCCCCACTGCATCCCAAAACCAGCCCAGCTCATCCCCGCCTACCTAACCTGTTCTTCCTCTCACCTAACCCCTCCTCCCACCTCAAGCCACACCTCCATTTACCACTTAGTAACCTCATCCAGCCTCCTTGATCTGTCTGTCCTCCCTGGACTGACCTATCCCCTCTCCACCTCCCCACCTACACTCTCCTGTCCACCTATCTTCTCCTCTATCCATCTGCGGTCCGCCTCCCGCTCTCTCCCTATTTATTTCAGAACCCTCTCCGCATCCCTGATGAACAGTGTCGGCCCAAAACTTCAGCTTTTGTGCTCCTAAGATGCTACTTGGCCTAGACAATAAAATGTGAGGCTGGATGAACACAGCAGGCCCAGCAGCGTCTCAGGAGCACAAAAGCTGACGTTTCGGGCCTAGACCCTTCATCAGAGTTTATTATCTTGGATTCTCCAGCATCTGCAGTTCCCATTGTCACTGCTACTTGGCCTGTTGTGTTCATCCAGCTTCACACTTTGTTATCTTGGATTCTCCAGCATCTGCAGTTCCCATTATCTCTCCCTTCAGCCCAACTGCCTATTTTCTATTCTTTGACCAATTCTGAAAACATGCTAATATACTATCCCAAAATTATGTGTTTTTTTTCTTATATTAGGTAAACTTAGGGCGATATTTTTTCAAGTGCCATTTTAAAATCCAAACACAATACTTCTACTGGTTCTGTTTTATCCATCCTGTCTGTTACTTACTCAAAGAATTTTTAAAAAATTGTCAGGCACAATTTCCCCACCATGAAGCCATGCTGACTTTGCTTGATTATATTATCTACTTCCACAGTTATGGACTAGACCAAGTCCCCAACAAATATGTATCAAGGAGATAACCTAGACTCCAACTTTTATTTAAAGACAAGTCTAGGGTGCTGTGTTCTAGATGTAAATCGATTCGGCACACCACTCAGATTTAAGCAAAACCACTTTCCCCCTAGTTAAAATGCAGACAAAAGAAAGAAGAATTGAGATTAGTTTAACTCTACTGGAAAACTTAATTGAATAATATATTACTTAACTACCAAACAACAACTGTTCCAATATAATAATATCCCATAAACACACCTTGGCAAAGGCAAAGACAGTAAAACAGATTGTCTCACATGATTCTGGTCACAGAAAGAGAACCCCTGCTTTTAGCTGTAACACAGAGAGAGATGGGGAGATATGGAGAGAGATAACAGCTTCCACGGCCAACTTCAAACCTCAACAACTGTCGAAATCTAAACTAAAACCTTGGTTCTGTGGGAGCCTGACATGACCCATTCATACTGAGATAGTAAGAACTGCCGATGCTGGAGAAGCTGAGATAACAAGGTGTCGAGCTGCATGAACACAACAGGCCAAGCAGCATCAGAGGAGCAGGAAAGCTGATGTTTTGGGTCGAGCCCCTTCTTCGGAAGTTACCCATTCATGCTGCTTTTGTTGTTACAACTTCAAAAAATAAAACCCCAAGGCCTCTCGGGCCTTTAGAGAAGAACACAAACCAGGACAAAATACACCTCTTAAAGCCATAGTATTGCCAGACCACATGACCTGCTGTTGCATCTTTTATAACAGACTGCAATATTTTCCTAATGAGAGGTTGCCTATTTTTTGTCATCCTTCCTTTTCATATGAAGTTGTTACATTGGCAGTATTCCAATCTACTGCTTGAAATGTTCCAGATTCCCGGGATATTTGGAAGATTACTGCTAGTGCATCCAGTATCTCTGTAGCTACATCTTTTAATATCCTAGTGCAGGGTACATCAGGTCCAGGATACCTATTGACCTTTAGCCCCATTAGTTTCCCGAGCACCTTTTCTCTGGTGATATTTCCTGTCTGCTTTTTGTACCTTGTTAAGTAAGTAATTTTGAGATTGTATTTGTTTCTTTTGCTATGGAGACTCATATGAAGTATTTATTTGTCTCATTTGCCATTTCCTGATTCCCCATTATTATTTTTGCAGCCTCCATCCTTGAAGGGATCTGCGTTCACTTTGACTTCTTTCTTTCTTTTCATTTCTTTAAATACGCTTTTGTTGTCTGTTTCTTTTCTATTTCTCGGCTTTGAAATCTTTCCTTATTTCTGGTTTTCCACTAACCTTGGGCACTGACTGTTGAATTGGCAGAACATTGGAGAGAATGCTTAGGATATGGAATTTTTGGTCCGATAAATAGTACTCAACATGGTGCTGTTGCCCCAGCTCCTGCTCAGGTCTCTCCCAGTTGAAATGCCAAATGGGACCCTGCCCATGCTCTTCACAGCTGCCCTGCAACATTAAATGGCTGGAGGCAGGACATCAGGCGCCCTCTTGGATAGAAGTTCTACCTTGTAGAACTCCTGGCCACTTAGAGCCCAGAAGAGTCTGAAGTTGCTGTTGGCTGGATGGCGGGTCCCCGACGAGGGGTACGGAGTGGTTGAGGGTTGTTAGGGGTTGTTAAAAGGGTGGATGAGCATTTAAGAGCGTGAAGTGCCTAGGATCGGGCCAAGGGACCTGTGAATGATGTTCCCCTACCAACTCACTTTTTCTAGGCTGGATTGTGCATCTCAACCTGACTGCCTTTCTGATTGACATCTATCTCCTTACGCAATAGAGGGGATCCCTTAAATTGCCATCAATTAGTCTCAGGAGGTCAAAGGATAGGCAGGCTGCTTGACAGTTCCCCAGAACTTCCACACATGTACACACAGTGCCCTCCAGATTTTATGTGTTTCTTCCCACCTTCGTATCTGTGGGATGGGGCTTTATAATGTAGCTCATGCAGTGCTAAAACAAAGAAGTTATCCTGAACCTTGAAGTAGGACTGGAATGATACACCCAAATCTGGTGACTAAACTTAAAGAGTAATAATTTTGGTAGTGTTGAGTAATAATGATGAAATTTACCCAACTTGTTTTAAGAATGTGACATTTTATCAACAAATTTAACTAATGCTATTTTCATTGGAGTACAGGGGATTAATAAGTAGTGAATGGAGACATAAAGGATTATGATTGGTTGGGGTAAGATAAACGTGGAAAGTCTGTGTTCCTATGGCTGATAGATGATGTTACAAGGAGAATGGAATGCATTGATGTTTTGGGGAAAAGATGTAGGGGGATGTTAGGAGGAATTTTTTTAAAGCAGTGAAGGTTCATGGGCCAGGATCTTGCTGCATGTGGAAGGGTTAGAAGCCGAGAAAATAAATGATTTCAGTCACATGAATGCATATCTCTGGGAGCTTCATTCCTCATATTGCCATTAGATTTTATTTATGGAGGTTCTGTTATATTTAGAGTGGTTTGACTGGCATTCGATGTTTTGACAAAGTTTGCCAGATTTTGTTGGCATCATGTGAACTAACGTTGAATTGATACTTGCTTAACTACTAATTATTTTTGGTAGACGCTGTAGAACATACCATATGTATGACAAAATAGCAAAATTACAAGAGAAATCTCGTTCAAAACCGAGGTAACAGAGCATCTTTTTAAAATTAACAAGAACATATAATTAACACACTTAATAGCTGTGGCATAGTGTGATTTAAAAGAATGCTGATGACCAGAAGTGAAATAAGGGTTGTAAGATCCACTATTTGAAACGGAGAAAGAGCCAATTAGATTGTACTTTGGATTTGGATGTAGTGAGAATGAACATCGCTTGAAAAAGATGGATGTTTCAGGTTAAATTGTTTTGAGTCCTGCTTCATAAATATAAAGGAGGGCTTCATGACTTACAAAGCTACTGTTCCTCCACCATTGTTCTGCAGGAATTACTGAACCAAACAACAGAATATGACCAGCATCACTGACGGTTCCCTCGTTGGATTTGACATGTTGCATTTGAGAAGGAAATGGCCTGTTTCCATCATTCCAGAGTACTTTTGTGAATCCTTGTATTTATTTCTGGGCCAAATACAGGAATTAATTTTATTTAATAGCTCCAATAAGTTAAAACTGTAATCGAAGTTAGTTTTCTTCCTCCTTTGTCGTGTATCTGTTGGAGTTGCACACAGCACAACGCGTCTTGGATCAACACAAATTGACACAAAATGAGCAACTTCTAAATGTGACTGAAGTAATCAACTGTTTAATGACCATTTATGATGGTTTGGAACAAAATCACAAGGATTTGGTCAACGTGCCACTCTGTGTCGAAATGTGTCTGAACTAGCTGCTGAACGTCTTTGATCCCTATGTATGATTTACACTTTAATGTAAGTTTAGATTGTCCTAAGGTGCACTAAACTGCATGCGACATATTGGATTTTGATATGTACAGGATCAGTTAAGTAAATGTGAAGATTGTGGACTGATTAAAATCAATCCGAGTATTGTTGACATAAGGTTTCAGTATGTTCTAGTTTCATTTCAGTTCAACAGATAAAGTAGTTGACAGTTTTAGCGACTTTTGTTTTAAATCATAAAATTGAAACTGATATACTTTTGATTCCATTTGGTCAGATCTGCCCAGGATCATGTAGACATCTTGACATTCTGATTGTAATGCTCTTCACGGTGACAAATGTTAGTGCTGGAAAATGACATGTATAAAATACACAATATGAACATCATCCAGTTAATGTCAAGGAATAAACGGCCAGACGTAGAATAAATTTTCATATGACCCTCAATCTCATAGAGTCATACAGCATAGAAACACCATATCTATGCCTACCAACAAACACCAAGCTGCACTAATCTCATTTGTCAACACTTGGTCCAGAGCCTACTTTGACCTAGCATTTTAAATGCTCATCCCAGATGCTTTTTAAATGTTGAGAATACCTGCATCAAAAACCCTCTCAAGCAGTGTGCTCCATATGTCTACCACTTTTTAGATGAAAAAGCTTTCAGACTTCCTCCAAAGCATTTAATCCTCACCTTAAACTTGTGCCATCTGGTCTTAGACACATGTGCCATGGGGAATGGATTCTCACCATGTATTCTGCCCGTGCCTGTCATAATTTTCTATGCCTCAATCAGATCCCCACCCACACCTCCGCCTCCTCTGCTCCAAGGAAAACAAACCCAGCATACCAGTCTATCTCATAACTGAGACTTTTTAACCTAGCCAGTATCTTGAAGAGCATTAACTGTGCCATTGTGATATTTTCCAGGCTAATTGTCGTTCAGCTTATCTCAGTCAGATTGTTTAGTAAGCTCCATTTAGGAATAATGTTATGCACTTCACTTGGAAATGTATTAAGACTGGGACAGTATATTGGGGAATCCTTGCAAGCGGAGAGAGTTTTATTTTCCTTCAGTCCAAGCTGGATATAATTCTAGGACTTGGAGATGAAAGTCCGGGGTTAATCTTTCGGTGTCCTTCTCTGCACCCCACGTGACCTCCAATTTTTCATTTGTATAAAGTTGAGCTTTGTCTGCATGAGATGTGTTCCAATATTAAATCATTTTTGCGACTGTCAATTTTGACATTCTTCATTTGGTGCGTACCCGTCATATTGATTGCAGCTCAAGTTCCTTCTGAATGTCAAAACCAAAATGTTTCATTTTGCAGTAAAATTGCAGACATTGAGCTGAAATTCGCGCTAGGGAGCACTGAAAGGCATAGATTATTTCTCAGTACCACCCTCATTAATAATTATTCCCTTTTTCTACCTGCCAGACAGGAACTAGATGCTGAGAATTACCGAAATGAAATTCAGAGTGGGTGTGTGGTGCTTCCACATTGCTCAATGCTCCTCTGGACCCCCAACTTGGACACTAGTCACCAGCATCTCCAGCCACACCCATCAGTAGCACCCCATGTCCACAGTTTTGACATGTGGCATGTTCCAGCCTCAGCACATCATGGCACATCTCAGATCTGCTTTCAGTACTCTTCTGTACTTCATTGCTGCATTTTGGATTGCAGCAGCCCCCCTCATTGCAGTGCTGCTGCCAGGGCACTTTTATATGCAGGAACAGGCACCCATTCGTGTATTGGGCCACGTTACACATCAGGACACCTTGCTTGAGCTCTCCACTCTCATTTTGTCCCTGCATGAATGCTAACAGCTCCTCTGCCTTGTCTTCATTTGCCTTGTCTTTTTATGGGTTGCCCCCTCTGCCACATCTCACAGACTCATAATGCTAGTATATTGATTAACTTTTTGTCATCGAGACCAAGCCAGACAGCTTGTCATGTTTGTCAGCAGTCATCAATCAAAGGAGTGGATGTGTTGCCGTTCAGCACCGTGATATGTTGATCTCACACCTGCAGCATGTGCCAGCTGCAGAAGCACAGAACGCGTTGCATTGTCTCCAACCTCATGGTCATGCTTCATGTTCTGAGGGGAATGGTCTGTAGTCAAGGGAGGCAGTTCCAGGCAGCAGATCGAGGTAACTCCAGGGCATTGTCTGATATCACTCGAGGGGCTTGGAGGCAATCAGTTGGCTGCTCAGAATGATCATGGTCAGGACACTATCCTCATAGGTTGTGAGAAGTCAAACGTTAGACACCTCACTACCTGTGATGCTGCTTGGCCTGCTGTGTTCATCCAGCCTCACATTTTATTATCTCTACCTGTGTTGGCTCTTTCTGCCCTGCTGTGGGCTGTTTTTCCTGGAATGAAACAAAGGGAGGGATTGAGTGAGATGAAATGAGCTGGTGCATTTGTTCGTGCTCATGTATGTTTGGGAAGGGAGGTGAGGTCTCCTGGGTGAGAGCAAGAGGCACAGAGAGCATACAGGAATAATAGCCTTGGGGCCTCAAGTAGACGAGAGCAAGCGAAGACAGACATTGAATGCTTTGGTGAGAATGGTATTACATGAGCTGTGCTGAAGGGTGGTGCAGAATTAGAGAGAGTGTGAATGTGAGGTAGCACAGAACAATGAGGCTCTTCTGTTGGAGCAGGGGTCACTGATCTTGCAGCACTGCTGGATGGTTCTTTTGGTGGTTGAGACTGCATTGACACTGGACAGCCTCAGATGAGTCTGGCCGAGTCTTGTGTCATGGCCTCCTGTGCTTGTCCTTGGGAAAGAGGACAGTTCTGCACTGCACCAATCCATCCACCAGGACTTCCAGGTCCCTAACTGTAAAATAAGGTGCTAATTTCCTCTTTCCTGCCCTGTCTGGGACAAATGCTATGAACTGTACAAGGCAGTTCTGGATTCTGAGCATTTTACTGGTTCACAATAGCCTTTAAACATGGCACTAGTGCCAGTAATACCAGGATGGTCCAGTTACGATGAGTAGGAGAACTAACTAGCGTCGGCTGAGAGAGGCGCAATAGGAGCATTGTTGCCGGTTATTGAATAGGTTTGCCACAACAGCGTGAGAAAATCTGTTCGGTCTTTTGGAGAGCTACTGTCCTTGCAGTGCAATAAAAATGACACTGAACTGATTCATTCCAGTGTTTTAGACCTGAAGATTTAAGAACAGAATTAGACCATTCAGCCCATTGAGTGGGATCAATCATTCTCAATCCCATTCTCCTGTGTCCATACTAAGCAAGAACATATCTATCTATGCCTGAAATCAACTCTGACTTGGCCTCCACAGGTTTCTGCATCAACGAGTTCCACAGATTCACAACTTTCTGACTGAATAAATTCCTCCTCATCTCCATCCTGAAGGGTAGTCCCTTTGACTCTGAGGCTGTGCCCCCAGGTCCTGGTCTCTCCTACTCGTGGAAACATCATCTCCATGTCCACTCTATCCAGGCCTGAATTCCCTTCAGTGTGCCCCCTTCATCCTTCTAAACTCCATCGAGTACAGACCCAGAGTTCTCAGCCATTCCTCACATGACAGTCCCTTCATCGCCAAGATTATGTTTGAGAACCTCCTCTCGACCCTGACAAAGGCCAGCACATCCTTCCTTAGACAGATGGCCAAAAACTGCTCTTAATATTCCAAATGCAATATGACCAGAGCCTTACACAGCCTCAGCAATACATCTCTGCTCTTGTATTTTTGCCGTCTTGAAATGAATGCTGACATTGCATTTGCCTTCCCAACTGCCAACTGAACCTGCATGTTAAAAGAATCCTGAACTGGGGCATCTTTGTGCTTCAGATTTCTGAAGCCTTTCCCCATTTAGAAAATAGCCTATGCCTGTACTGCCACTTCTCTACAGACTCTCTGTGACCTCCCCACTTCCTCAACACTACTTGCCTCTCCACCTATCGAAATGTCATCTGCAAACTTAGCAACAACCCCCTGTGGACTACAATACCATTAGTTCCTTTGTCCAGATTGCTGATGTATAACGTGAATGGCTGTTGTCTGAACTCTGATGACTGTGGAACTCCTGTAGTTGCTGGCTGCCATCCTGCAAAAGACCCTTTTATTGCCACTCTCTGCATTCTGCCAGTTAGCCGATCCTCTATCCATGCCAGTACCTACTCCCTAACACAATAAGCTCATTTTTTTTATTTTGAAGCGTCCTGTGTGGCACCTTGTCAAAGGCTTTCTGAAAATCCAAACAGATAAAGTTCAATGGCTCTCTTTTGTTTTTACTCACTGGTTACATTCTCAAAGAATCTAACAAAGACCTTCCCTTGACAAAGTTGTGTTTTCTCAGCCCAATTTAACATGTAGTTCCAAGTATTACCATGTCCTTCCAAGTACTCTCCGATCTCATCCTTAATAATGGATTCTAAAATCTGACCTAATGACCAGCGTCAGGCTAACAGGTTTTTCTCGTCTTTTAATTTCTTGTCTTTTGCCTCCCTCCATTTTAAACAGGGGTGTTATATTTGCCATTTTGTACTCCTTTGGGACCCACCCTGACTCCAGTAATTCCTGAAAGATCATCAATACCTGCATGGTCTTCTTACTTATCTCCTTCAGAACTCTGGGGGGCAGTCCATCTGGTCCATGTAATTTACCATCTTCTCGGAATTATAGAATTCCTACAGAGCGGAAAGAGGCCATTGGGTCTGCACCATCTCCGTCAAGAACATCCCACCAAGACCCAGCCCTGTACTGTGTCCCGGCAAGCTCACATTTGCCATGGCTGATCCACCTTGCCTGCACATCTTTGGACTGTGGATGGAAATCAGAGCACCTGGCGGAGACCCGTGCGGACATGGGGAGAATGTACAAATTCCACACAGACCCTTCAGCTTCCCCTGTACCTTCTCCTTAGTGATGGCCACCGCACTCACTTCTGCTTCAGACTCCCTTAAAGTTCTACTACTGGTGCCTTCCAACCTGAAGACTGATGCAAAATACTTGTTCAGTTCCTCTGCCATTTCTTTGTTCCCCAACACTACTTATTTGGCCCCTCTTGAAATTTTCTTTGTATTTACAGGGGTGTTTTACAATAACAATATCTACTTTATTGTGTTGACAAATGGATTGTTGAGATGATCACAGAAACAATAAGCAAAATTCATCAGTACTCTCAATTAACAATCATATAGCGCAGCTGAACACGTGGCTACGCAGCTGGTGTAGGAGGGAGGGCTTCAGATATGTAGATAATTGGGATGCCTTCTGAGGAAGGTGGGACCTGTACAAGAAGGACGGGTTGCATCTGAACTGGAAGGGGACCAATGTCCTGGGTGGAAGGTTTGCTCGAGTAGTTCGAGAGGGTTTAAACTAGTATGGCAGGGGGGTGGGAACCTGAGCTGTATACCAGAGGTGAGCGTTGATGCAGGTGAGGCAGTAGCAAGAGGTAGACCAGCTAGTGGGAAGGATTTTCCTGGGAAGGCACCAAGGGATCGGTTAAAGTGTGTTTGCTTTAATGCAAGGAGTATCAGGAATAAAAGTGATGAACTGAGAGCATGGATCAGTACCTGGTGCTATGATGTTGTGGCCATAACAGAGACATGGGTTTCTCATGGGCAGGAATGGTTGCTGGATCTTCCAGGGTTTAGAACATTTAAAAAGAATAGGGAGGGGGGAGAAAGAGGAGGGGGTGTAGCACTACTAATCAGAGAGGGGATCACAGCTACAGAAACTTCCATTGTCGAGGAAGATCTGCCTACTGAGACAGTATGGGTGGAAATTAGGAACAGCAAGGGAGTAGTCACCTCGTTAGGGGTTTACTACAGGCCCCCCAATAGCAGCAGGGAGATTGAAGAAAGCATAGGTCGACAGATTTTGGAAAAGTGTGGACGCAGTAGGGTTGTTGTAATGGGTGACTTTAACTTTCCTAATATTGTTTGGAACCTCCTTCGAGCAGAAGATTTGAATGGAGCTGTTTTTGTAAGGTGTGTTCAGGAGGGTTTCCTAACGCAGTACGTTGAGAGGCCGACGAGGGGAGAGGCCATTCTGGACTTGGTGCTCGGAAACGAGCCGGGGCAGGTATCAGATCTTGTGGTGGGAGAGCATTTTGGTGATAGTGACCATAACTGCCTCACATTCTACATAGCTATGGAGAAGGAGAGGATTAGGCAAAATGGGAGGATATTTAATTGGGGAAGAGGAAACTATGATGCGATTAGACATGAGTTAGGAAGCATGGACTGGGAGCAGTTGTTCCATGGTAAGGGAACTATAGACATGTGGAGACTGTTTAAGGAACAGTTGTTGGGAGTGATGAGTAAATATGTCCCTCTGAGACAGGCAAGAAGGGGTAAGATAAAGGAACCTTGGATGATGAGAGCGGTGGAGCTTCTTGTGAAAAGGAAGAAGGTAGCTTACATGAGGTGGAGGAAGCTAGGGTCAAGTTCAGCTCGAGAGGATGACATGCAGGCAAGGAAGGAGCTCAAAAATGGTCTGAGGAGAGCCAGGAGGGGGCACGAGAAAGGCTTGGCAGAAGGAATCCGGGAAAACACAAAGGCATTTTACACTTAGGTGAGGAATAAGAGAACGATGAAAGAAAGAGTAGGGCCGATCAGGGATAGCATAGGGAACTTGTGTGTGTGGAGTCTGAGGAGGTAGGGGAAGCCCTAAATGAGTTTTTTTGCTTCTGTCTTTACGAAAGAAACGAGCTTTGTAGTGAATGAAACCTTTGAAGAGCAGGTGTGCATGCTGGAATGGATAGAGATAGAAGAAGCTGATGTGCTGAAAATTTTGTCAAACATTAAGATTGACAAGTCGCCAGGCCCGGACCAGATTTGTCCTCGGCTGCTTTGGGAAGCGAGAAATGCAATTGCTTCGCCACTTGCGAAGATCTTTGCATCCTCGCTCTCCACTGGAGTCGTACCTGAGGACTGGAGAGAGGCAAATGTAATTCCTCTCTTCAAGAAAGGAAATAGGGAAATCCCCGGCAATTATAGACCGGTAAGTCTCTCGTCTGTCGTCTGCAAGGTGTTAGAAAGGATTCTGAGGGATAAGATTTATGACCATCTGGAAGAGCATGGCTTGATCAAATACAGTCAACACGGCTTTGTGAGGGGTAGGTCATGCCTTACAAACCTTATCGAGTTTTTTGAGGATGTGACTAGAAACGTTGATGAGGGTCGAGGTGTGGATGTGGTGTATATGGACTTCAGTAAGGCATTTGATCAGGTTCCCCATGGTAGGCTCATTCAGAAGGTCAGGAAGAATGGGATACAGGGGAACTTAGCTGCTTGGATACAGAATTGGCTGGCCAACAGAAGACAGCGAGTGGTAGTAGAAGGAAAATATTCTGCCTGGAAGTCAGTGGTGAGTGGGGTTCCACATGGTTCTGTCCTTGGGCCTCTACTGTTTGTAATTTTTATTAATGACTTGGATGAGGGGATTGAATGATGGGTCAGCAGGTTTGCAGACGACACAAAGGTCGGAGGTGTCGTTGACAGTGTAGAGGGCTGTTGTCGGCTGCAGCGGGACATTGACAGGATGCAGAGATGGGCTGAGAGGTGGCAGATGGAGTTCAACCTGGATAAATGCGAGGTGATGCATTTTGGAAGGTCGAATTTGAAAGCTGAGTGCAGGATTAAGGATAGGATTCTTGGCAGCGTGGAGGAACAGAGGGATCTTGGTGTGCAGATACAGAGATCCCTTAAAATGGCCACCCAAGTGGACAGGGTTGTTAAGAAAGCATATGGTGTTTTGGCTTTCATTAACAGGGGGATTGAGTTTAAGCGTCGTGAGATCTTGTTGCAGCTCTATAAAACTTTGGTTAGACCGCACTTGGAATACTGCGTCCAGTTCTGGTCGCCCTATTATAGGACAGATGTGGATGCTTTGGAGAGGGTTCAGAGGAGGTTTACCAGGATGCTGCCTGGACTGGAGGGCTTATCTTATGAAGAGAGGTTGACTGAGCTCGGTCTCTTTTCATTGGAGAAAAGGAGGAGCAGAGGGGACCTAATTGAGGTATACAAGATAATGAGAGGCATAGATAGAGTTGATAGCCAGAGACTATTTCCCAGGGCAGAAATGGCTAGCACGAGGGGTCATAGTTTTAAGCTGGTTGGTGGAAAGTATAGAGGGGATGTCAGAGGCAGGTTCTTTACGCAGAGAGTTGTGAGAGCATGGAATGCGTTGCCAGCAGCAGTTGTGGAAGCCAGGTCATTGGGGTCATTTAAGAGACTGCTGGACATGTATATGGTCACAGAAATTTGAGGGTGCATACATGAGGATCAATGGTCGGCACAACATTGTGGGCTGAAGGGCCTGTTCTGTGCTGTACTGTTCTATGTTCTATGTTCTATGTTCTATATATATTAATATCACAATCAATGCATTTCCATCAGGTAAGCACGTAACTGGATCTTTCTAACCCGGCAGTTTTCACTTTTCATTTCTCAGATTTCACTCTCAGACAGAACAGTTGATGTTGTCACACTGTTCATTAAAAATAGCATCCACTGTATTTTTCCCCATGTTGTAGCTCGTGGATTTGTGTAACCTTCATGTATAGAATCTGTGTTCGTTTTCAAGGAATTTATTACTTTCGTGATTTCAGGCGTTACATTCAGAAGGGTACCATGCTGCAATTCGAGCCTGCTGTTTCCAGAGTAATCCCAATGTGGAAGATTTTGAAAAGTATGTAAATTTCCCTAATTTACCTGCCTTTTAGATCCAAACTGATGAAGACCACGGCCCAGGTTTCTGTTCTTAACAAGAATGCCTATTTATTACAAATGCATAGATTCTCACTACAGACAGATATTTACAAAGATTGGACACATATCTGTACAAATTAAAACTGTAAGGCCTCTGTAAACTCATCTTCCTGCAGACAAACTTCGAGGGGAGAAGGATAAAACATGGATATTATAGGTGGAAAAAAATTCTAAGTCAGCTGTTCAGTGGTCCCTGTTCACAGGATTTGCGAAGATGATCTTGAGGATATAAAACAAATGAATAAATATCCCAGAGTGACTTATTATCTATTAAAACCTGTGTTGATGATATGGCATTGCTATGAGCATAAAGTAGAACATTGTCCAAGTTCCTGTGAGCATTACCGTAGTTTTCATTTGTATTCTCCATGTCGGGAACACAGTTAATTTGTACTTTACTGACTAAGTGACCTTTGCTCATCTACAGTTCAGTTGCAAACAGGCAATATTTTATTATTCTAATTTTGTAACTTTGGTTTGGAATTTTGTCATGGGAAATGTATTTCACTTATGTTACTCTGCGTAATTGTAGCCAATCCTCCATTGGCAAAGAAACACACAACTACAGCAGTTAATAAAAGAAAGAACTGCATTTATGTAGCATATTTTATGGTCTCAGGCATAAAAAGTACTTTATAGGCAGCTAAACTACTTTTGAAATGTCGTCACTGATGTAGCATAAGAAAACATGTCGTATTTAAAATAGTCAGAAGTAAAGAAATATGACATAATAAAGAAATAACAAATAGTAAGATATGAAATTATGAATGTAAAGAAATATAAAGTCTTCAGCCCCTTGTGAGTGGAGACATAGAATCAGGAGATGCAGAGTCAGTATGGAACCTACCAGGGAGGAGGCAATTCTGGATCTGGTGTTGTGCAACGAACCGGATTTGATCAGGGACCTAGAAGTAAAGAAGCCATTAGAGGTAGTGACGATAATATGATAAGTTTTAATCAGCAATTTGAGACGGAGAAGGGAGAATCGGAAGTGTCAGTATTGTAGTTGAACAAAGGGAACTATGGAGCTATGAGGGTGGAGCTGTCCAAAGTTCAATGGTTCAATACCGTAGCAGGGATGGCAGTGGAACAACAATGGCAGGTATTTCTGGATATAATGCACAAGGTGTAGGATCAGTTCATTCCAAAGAGCAAGAAAGATCCTAAGGGGAGGCAGGGACGGCCGTGGCTGATAAGGGAAGTTAAGGAGTCTATAAAGTTAAAAGAGAAGAAGTATAACATAGCAAAGATGAGTGGGAAGCCGGAGGACTGGGAAGGTTTTCAAGAGCAACAGAAGATGACTAAAAAGGCAATACGCAGAGAAAAAAATGAGGTACAAAGGAAAACTGACCAAAAATATTAAGGAGGATAGTAAGGATAACAAAGTGTGGAGCTGGATGAACACAGCAGGCCAAGCAGCACCTCAGGAGCACAAAAGCTGACGTTTCAGGCCCGGATGAAGGGTCTAGGCCCGAAACATCAGCTTTTGTGCTCCTGAGATGCTGCTTGGCCTGCTGTGTTCATCCAGCTCCACACTTTGTTATCTTGGATTCTCCAGCATCTGCAGTTCCCATTATCAAGGAGGATAGTAAAAGGTATGTGAAAAAAAAATGGTTAAGACTAGAATTGGGCCCTTGAAGACAGAAAAGAGTGAATTTATTATGGGGATCAAGGAAATAGCAGAAGAGTTGAATAGGTACTTTGGATCTGTCTTCACTAGGGAAGACACAAGCAATCTCCCAGATGTAATGGTGGCTGAAGGACGTAGGGTAATGGATGAACTGAAGGGTATTTATATTCATCAGGAAATGGTGTTGGGTCTGAAGGCTGCTAAGTCCCCGGTACCTGATGGTCTGCATCCCAGGGGAGTTAAGGATGTGGCTCTAGAAATTGTGAACGGATTGGTAATCATTTTCCCATGTTCTACAGATTCAGGATCAGTTCCTGCAGGTTGGAGGGTGGCTAATGTTGTCCCACTTTTCAAGAAAGGAGGGAGAGACAAAACAGGAAATTATCGACCGGTTAGCCTGACGTCAGTGGTGGGAACGATGCTGGAGTGAATTATAAAAGATGAAATTACAACTCATTTGGATAGCCGTAACAGGATAGGTCAGAGCCAGCATGGATTTACGAAGGGGAAATTGTGCTTGACTAATCTTCTGGAATTTTTTGAGGATGTAACTATGAAGATGGACAAGCGAGAACCAGTGGATGGAGTGGACCAGGACTTTCAGAAAGCCTTTGATAAATTTCCACAGAGGAGATTAGTGAGCAAAATTAGGGCACATGTTATTGGGGGCAAAATACTGAGTTGGATTGAAAATTGGCTGTCTGACAGGAAGCAGAGAGTAGTGATAAACGGGTCCCTTTGGGAATGGCAGGCGGTGACCAGTGGGGTAACACAAGGTTCGGTGCTGGGACTGCAGCTGTTTACAATATACATTAATGATATAGATGAAGGCACTAAAAGTAATATTCGCAAATTTGTCAATGACACAAAGCTGGGCGGCAGTGTGAAATGTGAGGAGGATGTTATGAGAATACAGGGTGACTTGGACAGGCTAGGTGAGAGGACGGATGCATGGCAGATGCAGTTTAATGTGGACAAATGTGTGGTTATCCACCTTGGTGGAAAGAACAGGAAGGCAGATAACTATCAAAATGGAATCAAGTTAGGTAAAGGGGAAGTACAACGAGATCTAGGTGTTCTTGTACAGAAGTCAATGAAAACAAGCACGCAGGTACAGCAGGCAGTGAAGAAAGCTCATGACATGCTGGCATTCATAACAAGAGGAATTGAGTATAGGAGCAAAGAGGTCCTTCTGCAGCTGTACAGGGCCCTGGCTTAGAAGGATGAGAGGGGGTCTGATTGAGACGTATAAGATTATTAAAGGATTCGACACTCTGGAGGCAGGAACCATGTTTCCGCTGACGGGTGAGTCCAGAACCAGAGGACACAGTTTAAAAAAAGGGGTAGGCCATTTAGAACAGAGTTGAGAAAAAAACTTCTTCACCCAGAGAGCGGTGGATGTATGGAATGCTCAGCCCCAGAAGGCAATAGAGGCACAAGTCTCTGGATCGTTTCAAGAAAGAGATGGATAGAGCTCTTAAAGATAATGGAATCAAGGGTTATGGGGATAAGGCAAGAACAGGATACTGATTGTGGATGATCAGCCATGATTATAATGAATGGTGGTGCTGGCTCGAAGGGCTAAATGGCCTACTTCTGCCCCTGTTGTCTACTGTAAAAGTTAATTGTATAAGATTGATTCAGACGGTCCCATATTTCTGGTGTTGGCAGCTTGTTCAGATAGGGAAAAGAACATGGTTGATCTTGATTCTGCTCCTGTTTGTTACACAGTAGCCTCTTCGAGCAACAATTCTTGAATGTTGATGGGACGTTGAAACGCAGGTAGATTATCGTGATCACTTGTTGAAAATGGATAGCAGCCAGTAGTTCTCTTTCCTCTCAACCAGTGACCAGCAGGCAATGGTCAAACAGTACGTAACCCAGAGGCCACAAACTCCCCTGAGACTTGATGTCAGTTGAGTCTCGTGAATAACTACCCGCTCATGGACTGTCTGCCGATAAAGCATGGTATTAAATCTCACATACACTGCTCTCAACCATTTTAATCGAAGTATTTATCACTCGTTGTATAGAAACAGATCACACAAACTGAAATGGCATATGCGCAAATACCAACATAGAAGTTCTATATAGTAGCATTTTGTTTAAAGTTGTATTTATAAAATGAAAGGGTGAAGTATTAATTTTCACAAATCATATTAAGGTGCTATAGAAATCTATGGAAGTGAGAAATTTGTTTTTTGATTCAATACATGTCTGACAAATGACAATTCAAAGAGATCTTTGTTTTAGCTCGAGTGGGTCGCGGAATCGTTCTCATTAGGGGCATTTAAGTGACTATTAGACAGGCATATGGATGGTAATATAAGATAGGGGTGGAGGTTTGATAGACCTGAGGTTTCGGGTAAAAGTTCGGCACAACATCGTGGGCTGAAGGGCCTGTACTGTTCGATGTTCTATGTATCTTATGCTGTATTCAAATCAGTAAAGTGAGTCAGTGACATTCTGCAATTTCCTTTTCCAGGGGTTGGAGTCGAAGAATCAGAGTGCTTTCTTTGAAAATTGTCTTGATGTGTCCATCCAAGCGTCAACTGGAGGAAAAATACAAGTGTCAGTACTAAATCTATCATTGCTGATACACATGTAAACTGTAGGTTTAACTGGAGGTAAACTTTGTTTAACAAACTAGCACACTCAATAAACTGACAAAAATTATTTCCCAGATGTTTACTGTATTCTCATAATCTCTGTGATGTCTGGTGAGGGTGCAAGTGAGAAGGCTCTCTGCCAGTAAGTTTTAGTTCACGCAAAGTTGCATCATTACTGAAGTTATTTATGCTGTAAATGAAGGAGAACAGTGATGTGTATATCCTGTGCATTATGTTCCTATTATTGAGTGTGTGTTTTTTTTGTGTGTGGACCTATTGATCAACTGGAATTTTTGATTATTCAGCACATTCCTGGGACCACAGGTGCTGTTTAACAAAAGGTTTGCTGTATTAGTATATTTCTGTATTTAGTCACTGCCACGATGAGTGTTAAATCATAACTTGGTCTGTGCAGAATGTGCACAGTGCATTCCTGCAAGATAAATGATGCGCTACATATGTATGATGCTATTGTTTCTCAAAGACACTAACCTCAGCAGCTGATAATAAAATGTGAGGCTGGATGAACACAGCAGGCCAAGCAGCATCTCAGGAGCACAAAAGCTGACGTTTCGGGCCTAGACCCTTCATCAGAGAGGGGGATGGGGGGAGGGAACTGGAATAAATAGGGAGAGAGGGGGAGGCGGACCGAAGATGGAGAGCAAAGAAGATAGGTGGAGAGGGTGTAGGTGGGGAGGTAGGGAGGGGATAGGTCAGTCCAGGGAAGACGGACAGGTCAAGGAGGTGGGATGAGGTTAGTAGGTAGCTGGGGGTGCGGCTGGGGGTGGGAGGAAGGGATGGGTGAGAGGAAGAACCGGTTAGGGAGGCAGAGACAGGTTGGACTGGTTTTGGGATGCAGTGGGTGGGGGGGAAGAGCTGGGCTGGTTGTGTGGTGCAGTGGTGGGAGGGGATGAACTGGGCTGGTTTAGGGATGCAGTGGGGGAAGGGGAGATTTTGAAACTGGTGAAGTCCACATTGATACCATATGGCTGCAGGGTTCCCAGGCGGAATATGAGTTGCTGTTCCTGCAACCTTCGGGTGGCATCATTGTGGCAGTGCAGGAGGCCCATGATGGACATGTCATCAAGAGAATGGGAGGGGGAGTGGAAATGGTTTGCGACTGGGAGGTGCAGTTGTTTGTTGCGAACTGAGCGGAGGTGTTCTGCAAAGCGGTCCCCAAGCCTCCGCTTGGTTTCCCCAATGTAGAGAAAGCCGCACCGGGTACAGTGGATGCAGTATACCACATTGGCAGATGTGCAGGTGAACCTCTGCTTAATGTGGAATGTCATCTTGGGGCCTGGGATGGGGGTGAGGGAGGAGGTGTGGGGACAAGTGTAGCATTTCCTGCGGTTGCAGGGGAAGGTGCCGGGTGTGGTGGGGTTGGAGGGCAGTGTGGAGCGAACAAGGGAGTCACGGAGAGAGTGGTCTCTCCGGAAAGCAGACAGGGGTGGGGATGGAAAAATGTCTTGGGTGGTGGGGTCGGATTGTAAATGGCGGAAGTGTCGGAGGATAATGCGTTGTATCCGGAGGTTGGTAGGGTGGTGTGTGAGAACGAGGGGGATCCTCTTGGGGCGGTTGTGGCGGGGGCGGGGTGTGAGGGATGTGTCGCGGGAAATGCGGGAGACGCGGTCAAGGGCGTTCTCAATCACCGTGGGGGGGAAGTTGCGGTCCTTAAAGAACTTGGACATCTGGGATGTGCGGGAGTGGAATGTCTTATCGTGGGAGCAGATGCGGCGGAGGCGGAGGAATTGGGAATAGGGGATGGAGTTTTTGCAGGAGGGTGGGTGGGAGGAGGTGTATTCTAGGTAGCTGTGGGAGTCGGTGGGCTTGAAATGGACATCAGTTACAAGCTGGTTGCCTGAGATGGAGACTGAGAGGTCCAGGAAGGTGAGGGATGTGCTGGAGATGGCCCAGGTGAACTGAAGGTTGGGGTGGAAGGTGTTGGTGAAGTGGATGAACTGTTCGAGCTCCTCTGGGGAGCAAGAGGCGGCGCCGATACAGTCATCACCAAAACCAGTCCAACCTGTCTCTGCCTCCCTAACCGGTTCTTCCTCTCACCCATCCCTTCCTCCCACCCCCAGCCGCACCCCCAGCTACCTACTAACCTCATCCCACCTCCTTGACCTGTCCGTCTTCCCTGGACTGACCTATCCCCTCCCTACCTCCCCACCTACACCCTCTCCACCTATCTTCTTTGCTCTCCATCTTCGGTCCGCCTCCCCCTCTCTCCCTATTTATTCCAGTTCCCTCCCCCCATCCCCCTCTCTGATGAAGGGTCTAGGCCCGAAACGTCAGCTTTTGTGCTCCTGAGATGCTGCTTGGCCTGCTGTGTTCATCCAGCCTCACATTTTATTATCTTGGAATCTCCAGCATCTGCAGTTCCCATTATCTCTGATACTATTTTAACCTCAGCAGCTGTTTTTGTTCCCAATCATGTTTTCATCATTAGAATACTGGGAAAAGTATTCAGAAGTGTGGTATGACTCAAGTGCTCAGTTGCAGCAGTGATAACACTTAATGTGAGGTAATGTTTTTGCCCATTTGTTGTTCTGTTGGTCAGCAATGTATCTCACAAACTAATGGGCATATTTCATTGAAAACTGATACATATGAGTATGGTCCAAGGAAGAACTGATTAGTTTTTGCCAGATCTAGATTTATTTCTCTATTTTCTAAAGCATCAGTTAAAATTGGTAGGAACGGCAAATGATCATCTTTCTGGAATATTGTTGATTGATTTCGAATGTTGTGGATTGTGTCAGCCCTGATAGTAGAATTTGTCATAACTATCAAAATATGAGCAGATTTTTGAGAGCAGATTATCAAATTGGCCTGAAGCTTTCTCAGTGAGATGGAAGCTTTTAATAAAAGGATTTATTTTGTCGGCCTTGCATTTCCAAAGAATCAGTCAAGTGGAGAAATGCCTCAAAGAAAAGCTGTGTAATTATAGACTCATGGATGTTTGGTGCACAGGAGGAGGCCGTGCGGTCTGTAGTTCCTGCACTGCTCAACAAAGTTCTGTCCACATTGAACTCACATGGCATTGATTTCCGTTTTGATTGTTTGGCCCATAGCCCTGGGGCCTACGGCAACAGAAGTGAATATCTAAATACTGCTTAAATATTCAGACACTTTCTGAATCAGTCACAGTTTCAGTCAGTGAGCTCAGGACTCCCACCACACTGGGAAAATAGGTTCTCCTCAACTCCCCTCTTAGCTTTCTACCTGTGAACTTCAATCTGTGCCCCCTGTTTATTGACATGTCTACGAATGGAAAAAGCAACTTCCAGTTAACCTTTCCATGTCCTTCAAAATCTTAAACACCTTCACCATGTTCCCTAGTCTGCTCCAATCTTGGCATCGGTCAGATGGGCAGGTCAGTGGCTAATTGATGTAGCCTGAAGAAGGAATAAGATGAGAGTACTTAACGTGGCAAAGCCTGTCGTGCCCGATGGACGTCAGCAATGGCAGTCAGCAGTGAAGTCCACTGGCAAGGATGGGCGGGCCCTAGCCCAACGCAGGGGAATACAAACCGTCACGGGGGAAGCCTCGTTCAGAGTGTCTGCAAATTCGTGGCTTAAGAAAGGACTGTAATGTTTGACTTTTTAAACTTTTGTTTTTATTTTTCTACTGTTATACTAAGAAGACTGTAGTGCTGAACTTTTTAACTTATTCATTTATTTTTCTAACATAGAACGTGGAACGGTACAGCGCAGTACAGGCCCTTCGGCCCACGATGTTGTATCGAACTTTTACCCTCATCCTAAGGTCTGTCTAACCTCCACTCCTACCTTATATTGTCATCCATTTGCTTGTCTAATAGCCAATTAAATGCCCCTAATGAGGCTGACTTCACTACCCTCTCCGGCATTGCATTCCACTCCCCTACGACTCTGAGTAAAGAAGGATGGATACCTTTTCTACTTCTGCAACTAAAATTTCGTACCGAGGTACTTTGTCCCTGAGATGACACCGTCTGAGGTGACATTGTACTCTTGTACCGTGTATTGAATACATGTGATAATAAAACCTAAATCTAAATCTAATGCATAGCAGGACACTGGGAAGCTTAGAGGAGAAAAGGGATGCTGGGGTGCTTGTTCATAAATTCCTGAAGGGGTCAGGACAGGCTAGTAAGGGTTGTTACAAAGACATATGGGACATCTCCCTTTATCAGTCGTGGCGTAGATTCTAAGAATGGAGAGGTCACTTTGGAGCTGTTTAAAAGTTTGTTTCGGCCACAGCTGGAGTCGTGTGTGGCGTTTTGGTCACCACCCATTAGGCCTTGTTAGCCCTCCAGAGTTCGTTAGCTCACATTTGTCCTGGTTGAGTTCCAATTGCTGTGCCCAGCTGACCAGTCAGTTGATCTCCTCCTGAAGTTTATTCATCCTGCCTGTCAACCAATTTTAGATCCAGTGTACCACTTTGCCTTTGATCCCATGGCTGTTATTTACATGACCATTCTGTCGATATCCTCATCATTAAATTAGTCATTTGCTTGCGACACGGTCATGCATCCTGTGTTTAAGTCCAAATAATGAATATACTTGACAAATTTCAAGGGCCCTTGTGGCAAGCCCTGCACAACCCCACTCAAAGCAAACATCCTGTCAGATAGATATCTCTCGACCGTCAATCACCCTGTGCTCTCTGCCTCAGCCAGTTTTGGCTCCAGTGTGCCTCTTTGCCTTTGATCCCGTTGACTGCTGTTTTCTTGATCACTCTGCCAAGGGGGGCTTTACTAAGTCCACATCAAATGCATAAGCTCATCAACACTCCAATATCTCCTCAAAAAAGGATCAAATTTCTGAAACGTGACCTCATCTTAACAAATCCATACTGACTATCCCTGATTAATTCATGCAAGTACATTCTACCCCTAAGAATGCCTCTTTATAGCTTCTCCAGTGCTGAGATTATTCTGACTGGCCATAAATTTCTTGGTCTGTTCCTCTCTCCGTTTGTTAATAGTAGGACAACGTTAATAGTCCGTAGAGTCAGTAATTAAGAAAGCGCATGTAATGTCGTTTATCTCAAGAGGGTTGGAATATAAAAGCAGCAATGTGCCTCTGAGGCTTTATAAGGCTCTCGTTAGGCCCCATTTAGAATACTGTGTCCAATTTTGGGCCCCATGCTTCAGGAAGGACATTCTAGCCCTGGAGCGTGTCCAGCGTAGATTCACACGGATGATCCCTGGAATGGTAGGTTTAGCGTATGATGAACGGCTGAGGATCCTGGGATCGTACTCATTAGAGTTTAGAAGGTCGAGGGGAGATCTAATAGAAACTTACAAGATAATGAATGGTTTAGAAGGGGTGGACGCTCGGAAGTTGTTTCCGTTAGGAAGGGAGATGAGGACCCGTGGGCACAGCCTTAAAATTAGAGGGGGTAAATTTAAAACTGAAATGAGACAACATTTCTTCAGCCAGAGAGTGGTGGGCTTGTGGAATTCATTGCCGCAGAGTGCATGGAGGCCGGGTTGTTGGATGCCTTCAAGGCAGAGATCGACAAATTCTTGATCTCAAAAGGAGTCAAGGGCTGCGGGGAAAGTGCAGGGAAGTGGTGTTGAAATGCCCATCATCCATGATTTAAATGGCGGAGTGGGCTTGATGGGCCAAATGGCCCAACTTCGACTTGTATCTTGTGGTCTTAAGGGGCTGGACATGAAGCCATTAGAGGTGAGTGTAGGTGGGGAGGGAGGGAGGGGATAGGTCACTCTGGGGAGGACGAACAGGTCAAGGGGGCGGGAGGAGCTTCGTAGGTAGGGAATGGGGGCTTGGCTTGAGCTGGGAGGAGCGGATGGGTAGGAGGAAGAACAGATTAGGGAGGTGGGGATGAGATGGGCTGGTTTTGGGATGCAGTGGTGGGAGTGGAGATTTTGAAGCTTGTGAAATCCACATTGATAGCATTGGGCTGCAGAGTTTCCAAGGCTCAGTTCAGGAAGAACAACAAACATTGATCAGTCAGTCATACATCCAACAAGAAAACTTTATTTTTTTAAAAAAATAGGATGCATCTGTTAATCAAGTGGCAAAGCATTATCGAGTTTTGAGAAGATTTGTAGCTCAGGGTTCAGGTTCCGGATGTAAGATTGCTCAATGAGCTGGAAGGTTAGTTTTCAGATAATTCGTCACCATTCCAGGTAAAATCATCAGTGAGCCTCCGGTGAAGCGCTGGAGTTCGGTCCCGCTTTCTATTCAAGTGTTTAGGTTTCCTTGGGTTGGTGATGTCATTTCCTGTTCTTTCTCTCAGAGGATGGGAGATGGATTTGGAGCCAATGTGTCCCCCCTAGTGTAGTTTGTGTATGGAATGAACTGCCAGAGGCTATTATACTCACAGTGTTTAAAAGTCACCTGCATGGACACATGAATAGGAAGGGTCTGGAGGGATATGGGCAACATGCTGGCAAATGGAACTAGTCAGTTACGATATCTGGTCGGCCTGAAGGGTCTGTTTCCCTGCTGTACAACTCTGCGACTCTGTCTCTTTGTCTCCAGACCCACCCCCCGCCACACACACAATCTCTGTCTCTCCATCTCTGTGTGTGTGCCTCACTCTCTGTCTGTCTGTGTGTCTCTCTCTCTCTCTCTCTCTATCGTCTTGTCTCTGCTATCTCGCTGTGCACTTCTCTGTCTCTCTCCTTCTCTTTCACTGTCTCTTTGGTCTTTGTGTGTGTGTGTGCCCCTCTCTGTCTCTGCCTCCCTCTGTGTGTGCTTCTGCCTTTCTCTCTCTCCGTCGCTCCCTGTGACCGTCGACCCCCCACCCACTCTGCGCCGCCCCTCCCCCCGCCTTTTCCTCCATCTCTCTTACTCTCTATCCGAGCCTCTCCACCCGCTCAGCAGGGAGCGTTGTGAGTTTCTTTGGAACAAAGTTTAAAGATCTCTGTTTGAACCCAAGCCATCCGCAATCAGACTGCATTTCTAATCTCCCCCCCCCCCTCTCTCTCTCTCTCTCTCTCTCTCTCACACACACACACACAGTCTGTCTCTTTCTCCCTTTCAGTCAATCCCCTTCCTCTCTTGGTCCTACTCAAGCCTTTTCCCACCCCCGACTCTGCCTCGGCGATGAGTCCGCTGTCTGGATCCCTTTTCCCAGGCGTGGGCTGAGGACCCAGCGGTTCGGCAGCGGGGATCATCGCACCACGCTCCCGGACCCCTACAACCTCCTGTTCTCCAGCGGCCTCCAGCATGACCACCGGGCTGGGAGCAGGCATCCGGGCTGCCGGAGCGCTCGCTGCTCAGTGGCTCAGCCCTGCGCCGCCTTTGCCGGGAGCGGGGATCCGAGGTGGGAGAAGGCCTCTTCGCCCGGCTCCTGGGCACAGCTGCCTGGCACCGAGCCTGCGCTCCCCGAGCACCCGGCCGCGGGTCCGCGACGCCTTCCGGGGCTGAGTAGCCGAAAACTATCTCCTACTGCAAGGTGAGAGCGGGGTTTGGGGTGAAGGGAGGACTGGGGACATGAGCACGGTCCCTGTTTCACATCCTGCGCCGCTCCTATCACAAAGCGAGGGTTTGGGAATGTATGTTTTGGGGGTGAGAATAGCCGTCCCCGGGTGAGGGAAGGCTGGGGGGGACATTGGGAGGGTGTCTATTATACAGCCCTGCGCGGGTTTCCGTAGCCGAACAGCCTACTGCTCTCGTACTACAAGGTAAAGGGAAGGCGGGGGATGGAATGGGGTGGGGTTTCGAGGATAGCCGTCTTGGAAGTGAGAGGACATGGGGAGAGTCACTATCGTACAGCCCAGTGACTGAATGGCTTACAGCTACTGCAAAAGGGTCGTGGTCGGGGGTTGGTTTAGGAGAGGGTTGTTGTAGGGAGGTTTGGGGTCACGGGCAGAGCTGCTTTCTGCAGCCGAACAGCCACTGCCACAAGATGAGATGGGAGGTGGTGTTTTCGGAGCGAGGGGATGCCCCCTCGCCCCGCCGCTGTGGGAAGTAGGATCTTTATCGCACAACCCTCCGTAGCCGAATAGCACTCCGACGACAAGGTGGGAAGGCAGGAGGGGCTCCCGGGGATGAGGGAAGGACAGAACCAGGGTCAGTATAAGGTTAGGGGCTGAGGGGAGCTCTTATGCCCTCCGCCAAGCGACCAGCCGAGATCGACCCGCAGCTCTCCGACTACAAGGGGACCCTGTCTCAGAGCATTTCTGGCCGGAGCTCTGAGGGAAAGGGTCATCGCACCCAAAACGCTACCTCGGGACTTTTTCTTGACAGATGCTGAGCATTTTCAGCAACTTGTGTTTGCATTTCTACCCGGAGGTGGGTTTGTGGAGAGACACCATGGTAAGGGAATGGGTGTGGGGTTTGATGGGGGCAGTCACAGAGACTGTCGAGAGAGAGAGAGAGGCAACCCCCGTGTCAGGGTTTGGAAAATCTCCGGCAGTGCTTCATTTCTCTCTCAGCCGAAGGCGCTGCGTGCTTTGGTTTCCTTTGCTCTTGTACTCTCACCCCCTGTGAATAAAGCCAGAGTGAGAGAGAGAGAGAGAGTTTGTGGCGGGAGAGAGAAAAGGGACAGAAAGATGGAAATAAAGGAGCATGACAAGGGAGTGAAATTAGGGCCAGCAGAGGTGAGAGAGTGGGAGAGAATCAGAGTGAGGGAGGAAGAGTGATAAAACACAAACAAAAGAGAATGGGAGGTAACGAGGTGTTCATGAGCATGAAACAGCAGGACATGCAGCATCAGAGGCCAGGGAAGCTGATGTCAGCCTGTCTGCTGTGTTCATCTCCCTTCCTCCGTTCACCCTCCTCCTCCTGCCCCTTTGCCCCCCCTCCTCCTCCTCTCCCTTTGCCCCCCCTCCTCCTCCTCTCCCTTTGCCCCCCTCCACCTCCTGCCCCTTTGCCCCCCTCCTCCTCCTGCCCCTTTGCCCCCCTCCTCCTCCTGGCCCTTTGCCCCCCCGCCCCCCTCCTCCTCCTGGCCCTTTGCCCCCCCGCCCCCCTCCTCCTCCTGTCCCTTTGCCCCCCCGCCCCCCTCCTCCTCCTCCTCCTGTCCCTTTGCCCCCCCGCCCCCCTCCTCCTCCTGTCCCTTTGCCCCCCCGCCCCCTCCTCCTCCTGCCCCTTTGCCCCCCCTCCTCCTCCTGCCCCTTTGCCCCCCTCCTCCTCCTGCCCCTTTGCCAACCCTCCTCCTCCTGCCCCTTTGCCCCCCCTCCTCCTCCTGCCCCTTTGCCCCCCCTTCCTCTTGCTCCCTCCAGTCATCCATTCCTTCTTCCAGTCAGTCCTCGCTCCCTCCCTCCCTCGCTCCCTCCCACCAGCCATCCATTCCTCCCTCCCTCGCTCCCTCCAGTCAGTCAAAACAACTAAGAAAATTACAGCACAGGAACAGGTCCTTCAGCCCTCCAAGCCTGCGCCGATCAAGATCCTCTGTCTCACCTGTCACCTATTTTCTCACGGTCTGTGTCCATTTGCTCTCTGCCCATTCACGTACCTGTCCAAATATATCTTAAAAGACGCTAACGTGTCTGCGTCTCCCACCTCCGCTGGCAACACGTTCCAGGTGCCCACCAACCTCTGTGTAAAGAACTTTCCATGCATATGTCCCTTAAACTTTGCTCCTCTCACTTTGAACTCATGACCCCTCGTAATTGAGTCCTCCACTCTGGGGGTAAAAAGCTTTTTGCTGTTCACCCTGTCTATACCCTCATGATTTTGTTGACTTCAATCAGGTCCCCCCCAATCTCCATCTTTCTCATGAAAATAATCCTAATCTACTCAACCTCTCTTCATGGCTAGCACCCTCCATACAAGGCAGCATCCTGGTGAACTTCCTCTGCACCCTCTCCAAAGCATCCACATCCTTTTGGTAATGTGGCGACTGGAACTGTGCACAGTAGTCCAAATGTGGCCAAACCAAAGTCCGATACAACTGCAACATGACCTTGGCAAGTCTTGTACTCAATACCCCATCCAATAAAGGAAAGCATGCCATATGCCTTCGAGACCACCCTATTGACCTGCGTTGTCACCTTCAGGGAACAATGGACCTGAACACCCAGATCTCTCTGTTCATCAATTTTCCCCAAGACTTTTCCATTTACTGTATAGTTCGTCCTTGAATTTGATCTTCCAAAATGCATCACCTCGCATTTTCCCGGATTGAACTCCATCTGCCATTTATCTGCCCAACTCTCCAGTCTATCTATGTTCTGCTGTAACCTCTGATAGTCCCCTTCACTATCGGCTTCTCCATTCCTCCCTTGTAGTGCGATTAGGCAAGACGAAGGAGGCATAGAATGGGTGTGCAAAATGCAGGGCAATGGGGACAATTGAATTGTGGAGCTGGTTTAAGGAACAGATATTGCGTGTCCTTGATAGGTACGTCCCTGTCAGGCAGGGAGGAAGCGATCAACTAAGGGAACCGTGGTTTACTAAAAAACTTGTATCTCTTGTTAAGCAGAAGAGGGAGGCTGATGTGACGATGAGACCAGATGGTTCACATGAGGTGATGGAGAGCTACAGATTAGCTAGGAAGGATTTAAAGAGAGAGTTAAGAAGAGCAAGGAGGGTACACGAGCAGACACTGGCAGGTAAATAAAGGAGAGCCCGAAAGCTTTCGATAGGTATGTGAGGAATAAGAGGATGACTTGGGTAGGCATAGGGCCTGTCAAAGACAGAAGTGGGAAGTTGTGTGTGGACGCTGTGGAGATTGGAGAGGTGCTAAATGAATGTTTCTCATCTGTTTTCACTGAGGGACAGGAGAATATTGTAGAGGAGGTGATTGAGTTAGAGGCTACTAGAATTGAAAGGGTTAAGGTTAGTAAGGACGAAGTGTCATCAATTCGACAACGTGTGACGGTAGGTAAAGCCCCTGGGCCTGATAGGATTTTTCCGAGGATTGTCTGGGATGCTAGGGAGGAGGTGGTGGAGCCTTTGGCCTTGATCTTGGAGTCCTCATTGTCTACAGGTTTAGTACCAGAGGAGTGGAGAATTGCAAATGTTGTGCCCTTGTTCAAGAGGGGCAGTAGGAATGACCCAGGCAATTATAGACCTGTGAGCCTTAGGTGTGTTGCAGGAAAAATTTTGGAAAGGATTATAAGAGATAGGATTTATAATCATCCAACAATCAACAACTTGATTGGAGATAGTCAGCATGGATTCGTCAAGGGCAAGTCGTGTCTCACAAACGTCATTGAGTTTTTTGAGAAGGTGACCAAGCATGTGGATGAGGGTCGGGCAGTTGGCGTGGTGTACATGGACTTGAGTAAAGCCTTTGATAAGTTTCCCCATGGTAGGCTCTCGGAGAAAATACAGAGGCACGGGATTGAGGGAGATTTAGCCAGTTGGATTAGAAACTGGCTTTCGGTAAGAAGGCAACAAGTGGTGGTTGATGGAGAATATTCAGCCTGGAGTCCGGTTACGCGTGGTGTGCCTCAAGGATCTGTTTAGTGACCACTGCTGTTTGTCATTTGTATAAATGACTTGGACGCAGGAATTGGTTGATGGGTTCGTGAGTTTGCAGATGACACTAAAGTCGGTGGAGTGGTGGACAGTGTGGAAGAATGTTGCAGGTTGCAGGGAGACTTGGATAAACTGCAGAATTGTCCCGAAATTTGGCAAATGGAGATTAATATGGATAAATATGAGGTGATTCACTTTGGTCAACGGAAAGATTCTTGGCAGTGTAGATGAGCAGAGGGATCGTGGTGTCCGTGTACATAGATTCCTGAAAATTGGCACCCAGGTTGATAGTGCTGTTCAGAAGTCTGATGGTGTTTTAGGTTTCATTGGTAGAGGGATTGAGTTGCGGAGACGTGATGTCATGCTGCAACTCTACAAAACGCTAGTGCGGCCTCAGTTTGAATATTGCGTGGTCGCTCCATTACAGGAAGGATGTGGAATCATTGGAACAGGTGCAGAGGAGATTTACCAGAATGTTGCCTGGTCTGGAGCGAAGGTCTTATGAAGAAAGGCTGAGGAACTTGGGTCTGTTCTCATTGGAGAGAAGGAGGCTCAGAGGGGATTTAATAGAGACATGCAAGATGGTCAGTGGATTAGATAGGGTGCACAGTGAGAGTTTTTTTTCCCGAGGATGATGACTTCAGCTTGTACAAGGGGGTGCAGCTACACTTTGAGGGGTGATGGATTTAAGACAGATGTCAGAGGCAGGTTCTTTACTCAGAGAGTGGTAAGGGCGTGGAATGCCCTGCCTGCCAATGAAGTTAACTCAGCCACATGAGGGGCATTTAAGCAGCCCTTGGATCAGCATATGGTTGACAATAGGATAGTGCAGGGGAATGGGCTTCGATTAGTTCACAGGTCGGCGCAACATGGAGGGCCGAAGGGCCTGTTCTGCGTTGTGTTCTTCTATGTTCAGTTACAGTTCACAGATTACTCTACCACTCATTTTAGTGTTGTGTGAAGAGGATAATGAACATCTGCAGAAGGACGCAGAAAGTGTAAGTGAATGGACAATGGCAGATGGAGTGCAACGATGGTAAAAGTGAGACTATCCATTTTGGTAGCAATTAGGGCAAAATGGAGTATTAGTTAAATGGTGAAAAATTGTAGCATGCTGCTATTCCCCGGCTGAATGTTTTAAAGGCCAAGACAGACAGATCTTTGAACAGCAAAGGAATTGAGTTTAAAAATCGGGAGGGGATGCTCCAGTTGTATGGGGTGCTGGTGAGGCTTGATGTCGAATAGTTTGTACAGTTTTAGTCTCCTCACTTGAGAAAGGATGTGCTGGCAGTGGAGGGGGTGCAAAGGAGCTTCACAAGATTGATTCCACAATTGAAAATGTTGCTGTATGGGGAGAGATTGAGGAGACTTGGATTGCACTCTCTGAGACTTCGAAGAATGAGGGGTGTTCTAATAGCACCTTTTAAAATGATGAAAGAAATAGATAGGAAAGAAACACGGAAGTTGTTTCCACTGATGGGTGAAATTACAACTAGGCGGCACAGCCTCAAAATAAGGGTGAACAGATTTCAGACTGAGTTGAGGATGAGCTTCTTCATCCAAAGGGTTGTGAATCTGTGGAATTCTCTGCTCAGTGAAACAGTCAAGGTTCCCTGGTTGAATGTTTTAAAGGCCAAGACAGATAGATCTTTGAACAGGAAAGGAATTGAGTGTTATGGTGAATGGGAGGGTAAGTGGAACTGAGTCCGCCAAAAGATCAGCGATGACCTTATTGAATGGCGGAGCGAGCTGGAAGAGACAGATGACCTACTCCTTTATTTCTTCTGTCCATATGTCCTTAGATTGCCATCCTTGTCATTCCTCCTTCCCTGGAATAGGCCAGTTCTGAACGCTGATCAGTAGGTCTTTAAATATCTCCCGCGTATCAAATGCCGACTTGTTCAATCAAAGCTCCTCCCAATCAATACTGCTCAGCTCCTACCTAATACTGATGTAATTTTCCTTCCCCCAATTTCGTAGCTTCCCCCAAGGTCCTGATTATTCATAGCTATCTTAAAATGTAAGGAGAGGCGATCACCCCGTTGAAGAAGCTCCTGGTTCAGTGTTTTCCCCCATGTGGGAGTCAACTACAGGTTTTCTTGTTCCAAGGTTGGGGAGGAAATAGCCGAGTGGTATTATTGCTGGACTGTTAATTCAGAGACTTAGATAACATTCTGGGGACCTGTGTTCAAATCCCAGCACAGCAGGTGGTGGAATTTGAATTGAATACAAAAGAAAATCATGAATGAAGAATCTAATGATGACCATGAATCCATTGTCAAATGTCAGAAAAACCCACCTGCTTCACTGATGTCCTTTCGGAAAGGAAACTGCCATCCTTACATGGTCTGGCCTACATGTGACTGCAGACCCACAGCTAGATGATTGACTCTGAACTGTCCCCTGGGCAATTCGGGATGGACAATAAACACTGCCGAGCTAGTGATGTCCTCCTCCCATTAGCAAATAAATAAAATTGGATTCTATGTCTTCCGATTGAAGATCGTTTCTTGTTCTCACAGTAATTTCATCGCTTACAGTCAGTTTCCCTCTTGCCTGTCTTTTTGGAATGTCACGTAGCCCTGCACATTTACCTCCAGTGTTGATCGCCTTATAACCATGTCTTTGTAATAGCTCTCAAATCATGCCCGTCAACCTGTCTGTGTGCTATGAATTTGTTGATTTTGTTCTGAATACAATGAGCACGCAAGCAAAGAGTCATTAATTTTGATTTATAACTTTATTTCACCTCTTGACACTATTTACAGCTGTTTTCTGTTTCTACATGCTGTCTTTTCCAGTCCCATGCTGAGTATTGTTATCCCAATAGTTCTTTAATGTCAGTGTGTGTGTATTCCTGGGCGACTATGCTCGTGTGGTCTACGGAGTTGTGGAGGTCACAGTTCTAGGACAGCCATTTCATAGGCCTCTGCTGCAGCTAAGAAGAAAAGACAATCTCTTGCTCTGAGCTCTGCAAACCAGGGCAATGTCAAAAAGGAAACAAGGTCAAAAGAATTTCAACAAGAATCTCAAAATTAACTGCTGAATTCACATAAGCATTCCGGGGATCGCCCAATGTAGTGGCCACAACATCCCACTTTCTATTCCTCACAAACAATCCAAAGGCTGAACTATCCGTATCCCTCTTAACTTTTACGTTTTTTGAGCTAATTTCTTGTTTCTAACTTGTGTGTATTTGTGGTGCCTTATGACTTCTTGCATTTAGCAATTGATAAACTCACTTTCTCACTAATTCAGTAAAACCTAGTTTTATAGAATCCCCAGTGTGGAAACAGGCCATTCAGTTCAAGAAGTCCACAGCAACCCTACAAAGAGCATCCCACCCAGACCCATCCCCATTCCCTACTCTATCCCTGTCAGCCTGCATTTCCCATGGCTGATATACCTAACCTACACGTGTGTGGGCACTGTGGGTAATTCAGCATTCCCAATCCACCTAACCTGCACATCTCTGGACTGGTCAAAACAATGATTCGATTTGAATTAGTTATAATGCAGCTGTTAACAGTAATCCTCCGTCCCTGTGTTGGAGCGAGATTTAACATTCAAGATCAAAAATGAAACCCTTGAACAAGGTAGCTCAAATTGAGGTTGTTGACTTGCTCGCCGAGCTGGCTTGTTTTCATTGAGACGTTTCGTCACCATGATTGGTGACATCACCAGCAGAGCCTCCAACGAAACAATGTTACTTTACTCTGTCTGGAATTTATACTGTCCGGTCAGTTACCATGAGTACTGTCATTTCGGGTTTTGATCTGTATGGGTTTGTATGTGCGGTCCAATTGTATCTGTTTGTTGGTTGCATTATGGGTGGAGGATCACGCCACTCATACGGAACTGGGACAAGGTAACCATAGTAGCCCAAGCCAAGTGTAGACACGCAGAGGAATTCCTAGAGGCATGGTTCACCACCCATTCTGCAGGCTCACATTCTTGGTCTCTTCAGTTTGAATATGATCACTTAACCATATCCTTTATGACAAACAACAGAGTCTTACTTCCTAAAAGCTTCAAACAGGACTGTCCAGACAGATTCACTTGTTCTCATGATATCGTCTTCTGCTGGAGGGATTCCGAAATGTCTGCATTCTTCCTCAACTGAGCATTCCTTGCGTTCGTGGTTGACAGAGCTCTCGGCCATGTCCAACCCATCTCGTACACTTTGGCCTCACCCCTGATGAGGTACCCTGGTCCTCAATGACCAACCCATCAATATCCACATCTAGAAGAACATCAGCCACGATTTCCAACAAGATCCCACCACCAGGCATATATTCCCCTCCCCTCCCTTGTCAGCCTTCTGCAGGGACCATTCCATCAGGATACCTCGGTCCACTCCTTATCCATTCGCAACACCTTCCCATAACCCGACAGCACTTTGCATGCCACCACAGAAGGCATAACATCTGTCCATTTACTTCCTCCGGCTTCACTATCCAAGGCTTCCAGGGGAAGCAGCGATTTACCCACACTTCACTCAATCTAGCCTACTGTATTCACTGCTCACAATATTGTCTCGCTCTGCATCGGGGAGACGAAACACAGACTGACCAACCACTTGGCTGAACACCTATATTCTGTACATAAAAATGGCCCCAGGTTTCCAATTGCCTATCACTTGAGCACCCCATCATGATCCCTGGCCAAAATCTCTGTCTCAGGCTTGCTGCAGTGCTCCAGTGAGTGCAAGGTAGAAGACAAAAATCTCATGTTTGCTTTGCAGAACACCTCCGCTCGGTTCGCAATCAACAACAGCACCTTCCAGTCACCAACCATTTTAACTCCTTTAACTCCCCCTCCCATTCCTTAGACGGCATGTCCATCATGGGCCTCCTGCAGTGCCACAATGATGCCACCCGAAGGGGGCAGGAACAGCAACTCATATTCCGCTTGGGAACCCTGCAGCCCAATGGTATCAATGTGAACTTCACCAGTTTCAAAATCTCCCCTTCCCCTACTGCATCCCTAAACCAGCCCAGTTTGTCCCCTCCCCCCACTGCACCACACAACCAGCCCAGCCCCCCCCCCCCTGCCCCCCCCCACCCACTGCATCCCAAAACCAGTCCAACCTGTCTCTGCCTCCCTAACCGGTTCTTCCTCTCACCCATCCCTTCCTCCCACCCCAAGCCGCACCCCCATCTACCTACTAACCTCATCCCACCTCCTTGACCTGTCCGTCTTCCTTGGACTGACCTATCCCCTCCCTACCTCCCCACCTATACTCTCTCCACCTATCTTCTTTACTCTCCATCTTCGGTCTGCCTCCCCCTCTCTCCCTATTTATTCCAGTTCCCTCTCCCCATCCCCCTCTCTGATGAAGGGTCTAGGCCCGAAACGTCAGCTTTTGTGCTCCTGAGATGCTGCTTGGCCTGCTGTGTTCATCCAGCCTCACATTTTATTATCTTGGAATTCTCCAGCATCTGCAGTTCCCATTATCTCTAATACTATTTATAACACACCACACTGACTGTAACTACAAGCTGTGTGTTTCTTCAACAAAATATCTGCAAATAAACAAACATCCTGGATGAAGACTTATTATCTGACACTCCACTCACACCAGTTGTATGATCTTTTGATGTGTCTGCTAATAAATTGTGTGCCTGTGTGTTTTCCTCTCTGACCACACGTGATGAAGGGACTGCACTTCAAAAGCTTGTATGATTTCAAATAAACCTGTCAGATTATAACCTGATGCCATGTGGCTTCTGACTTTGTCCATCCTCGTCCAACACCAGCACCTCCACATTATAAGTGTTTGAAACCAAGTCAGTGCAACAGGTATATGTCGAACATTTGACTTCAGAAGGATGCCTCGTGCTGAAAAGTTTATTAATAACAAAGGATTTCTCCATTATGCCATCTATCATAACATGCTGCGCCTCACAGTCATAATGAAAGGATGCCCACTTGAATTTAGCAGCGCCAAGAACAGTTATGGACATTTTTAGCATGGGAGAAGGCCATTCAACCTATTTTATCTGTACCAGCTCTCTCCCAGAGCAACAAAATTAATCCTTTTCTCGAATTCATTCCACATATTTCACAGGATTGAAATATATAGGTACATAGTTAAGAGATTTTAACATCGAGTGAGCAGTTCTCGCACTTCACCTTGTCACTAACAATTGAAAACGTGACTTAGAAAGAGTGGGTCTTTATTTTGTTCTGTTGTGATGATGAAGAAGATGCAAGTCCAAGTGCTGGAACTGGCCTCTTGAACTTAGAAACATTTAAATGTGTATAAAATGAATTCTGTGCGCATCTATTAAAAGCAGTTTTATGGAAGGAAAAGGTACCAAAGAAGATTTGGTGTATTGTACTTGATGCTATTATACTCCAACCTGTGAAAACAGAACTCTACGACTGTGAGTGTTGAGATCTGAGAGGGTGCTATCTTGTTTGAATTTACATTGCTAAGTCTAGGCCTATTTTCCCAACAGCAAAATTGGTAATGCAGAAAGAAATGGATGTTTCTCGCATTTGTTGGCTGTAAGTGTCTGTTTAAAGTTTGAGTACAGTTTCCTCATATACAGGTGCTTAACCTGCTTTTACAGTTTGAACATTTGTTGTGCCAATGAAAATTGTTTGAATGGTTTCACCTCCAGTTTTCTTCTTTATACATATTTGGTATTTTTTCAGGGTAAGGACTGCCTGCAAAATCTGAGATTGGGTTTTGAAAGACATCAACCTTTGCTTGCGAGAGATAATGGTAACTGCAGATGCTAGAGAATGCGAGATAACAATGTGTGGAGCTGGATGAACACAGCAGGCCAAGCAGCATCTCAGGAGCACAAAAGCTGACATTTCGGGCCTCGACCCTTCATGCGAGAGAACGTAACGTAAGAAAGAAGAACAGGACTAAGTAGTATTATCCTTCAAAGCCTTGTTGAGTTGATTTGTCCTGTTTTGTTCCTTACTTTTACATTTATTAAATCCACTTTTTTAAAAGCATTCTTTCACAGGATGAGGGCACTGCTGGCAAGGCTAACATTCATTTCCCATCCAGGAATGGCTTGGTAGGTCATTTTGGAAGTCGGTAGAGAGTCAGCCATATTCCTGTGAATTTGAAGTCAGATACCAGAATTGTGAAGGGATGCAGATTCCCTTCCCTAAAGAATAGATTAGTGAATTCAGTTTTCTGTTACAATAATTTATGATAGTTTCATCGTCACTGTTACTTTTAACTCGAGATCTTTATGAATTAAATGTCATTTCCAGCAGATGCTTTTGTATATTATATTTAATATTAGAATTTTAGTTTTAACTTAATTTCTTCTTAACATTTAATCATTAATTTCAGGATGTTTCTCAGATTTTATACGCTTCCTCTCCATTAGGTTTTTAAAGAAGAAATTGCCCCAGTCAAACAAGAAGTCAAAATATTAAATGATCTGGCCAGTCAATTACCTCCGCTTGATGTCTCTTTCTCTCCAAAGATTTCTCACCAGCTTGACGACCTAAATATGAGGTTGAAATTTATACAGGTAACAGTGAAAACATTTTCTAAACTAGCCAATCTGTTGAAGAAAGCACGTCCAGATAATTTGGCTTCAAATATATGAGCAAGATAAAGAACCGTTTCAATTGAAGCAAGCAATTAATATTTTATTATCATAGTTTATGAAGTTATCCAATTTTATAATATTACGTTTTCAAAAATACAATGTTCTTGTCTGTAGTCTGCACTTTAGAATGTAATCGCAAAACAAAATCCAAATAGTGAGACATGTGAGCATCCGAACTACAGTCTGAAATGGCTCAGGACTGGAACAATTTGAATATATTCAGGATGAAGCTGCAGGTAGCAGATATTTTTCCCGATCCATCCAAAAGAATTTGGAATTGGACCATTGTGCTCACTGCTGTACACTTCAGTATTATGTATTGTTTCATATTTTAAGTCCCTGAGAAACGCATACTTTAATGAATTGCAACAAAGATATACTTGATGCATTGAAGGGAAGAATGACATAAAGTTGTATGAACTGCATGTATTTCTTTCAATTGAGCAGATTTTGATTGATGTCAGCAAAGTAGTAGATGAAAGTTTTCTTTATCCCATAAAGCCGCATGAAATGTTTTATTGAGCAAATTATTTCAGTCTTGTTCTGTGTCAGCAGCTCGCTTGGCCATGTAGCGCAATAAAACTCCTTATCGGTTCTAGCAAGCAGACAAAAACATAAATAGCACCAGGATCTGGATGTTCTACCTCTTGACCCTACCTCACCATCCGATAAGACATGGCTGACCTGCCCGGGACTCAACTCCTCTTCCATACCGGCTTCTCAGAGCGCTCAACTTCTCTATTTCAAAAATCTTATCTACCACCTTCTTTAAATACTTCCAGTGATCTACCTTTCACAATTCTCTTGTATTCTAAACAATCGCTACCTGCTGAAAGAAGAAATTCCTTTGCATCTCAGGTTTCAATAAATGTTCCCTTCTTCTGTAACTATGTTGCTGAGTTTGAGATTTCCACAATAATGGAAACATTGTCTTCACATCTAGCCTGTCAAAAAATTTTGTGTTTCAGTAAGATCACCCCTCATTCTTCTAAACTTGAATGAATAAAGACCTTCTGTGCAACCATTCTTGATAAATCATGATCCGATGAATCGGCCCAGTGAGTCTGTTTTGAACTGCTTCCTATGGCTGTGTATCCTTTCTTGTATTTCTCCAAGTGTGACCTCCTCAATAGCCTGATCAGTTGCAAAAAAACTTGCCCATTTTTAAACTGAAACCTCCTTACAATAAAGGCCAAAATTCCATTTGCCTTCTAAATTACTTGCATCACCATCGTCATGGCTCACATCAACTCCAACCTACCAAAGTGCTTTGATCCTTTGCAATTCACCTACCACTGCAACAGGTCTCCAGCTGATACCGTCTCCCTGGCCTGACAGTCATCCCTGGAATGTCTGGATAACAAGGATACCTACATCAGGCTGTTACTTATTGATCAGACCACCACCTTCCACACTGTAATTCCAAACAAACTCCTCTCTAAACTCTGAGACCTACGCCTCAGCATCCCTCTCTGTAACAGGATTCTCGACTTCCTGACCCAGAGACCACAATCAGTAAGGATAGGTGACAACACTTGCTCCACCGTAAACCTCAACACCGGTGCCCAGCAAAGCTGCCCCTACTCTATACTCCTTATGCAATCATGACTGTGTGGCCCCAACTCCATTTACAAGTTTGCTGATGACGCTTCCATTGTAGGTCGGACCTCAAACAACAATAAGTCAGATTACAGGAAAAGCAATTGAGTGCTTGCTGGCATGATGGAAAGATAACAATCTGTCCATCAGCATAAGCAAAATGGAGGAGCTGGTCATTGATTTCAGGAAGCTTCTGTCTGCAGCAATGGTGCTGAGGTGGAGATGGTTGATAGTGTGAAGTTCCTGGGAATGTTGCTCACCAACAATCTGTCCTGGTCAACCCATGTCAACATGATGGTCAAGGAGGCTAAGAAAATTCAGCATGTCCATGAGGACCCTACCTGTTTTTGGAGATGCATCCTATCTGGATGCATCACTGTGTGGTATGGCAGTTGCTGTTCCCAAGACTGCAAGAAGCGAAAGAGAATCACGAGCACAGCCCAATCCGTCACGCAAACTAGCCTTCCATCCATTGACTCCATCTACACTTCCCACTGCCTTGAGAAAGCAACCAACATAATCAAAATACCCCCTCACTCTGATTATACTCTCTTCCGTCCTCTTCTGTCGGGCAGAGGATATCAGATTGAAAAAGCGTACAAATAGATTTAAGAACAGCCTCTTTCCTGTTGTGACTTTTGAACGGACCTCTCAAGTGTTAATTCTGATCTCTCTCTCTCAGCCTCTTCTCTGTGGCTGTAACACTATTCTGCACTTTGTACGGTGTGATTTGCCTACACAGCATGCAAATCAACACTTTTCACAGTATCTCAGTACATGTGACAGCAACAAAGCAATCATTCACCTGCATGCTAGTATGTGTTTCATGGACGAGAGCATCCAAGTCCCCTACCCTGCATTTTTTTTTAGAGTCTCCCTCTATTTAAGTAAGAGTCTATCTTTTGATTCTTCCTACCAAAGTGTACTTTCCTACATTAAACTCTCTCTACCAACTTTTTTCCGACTTGCTCGACCTGTCTATCCCCTTGCAGATTCTTTCTGTCCTCATGACAACATTCCCTTACTCTATTTTTGTAGCATCAGCAAATTTGGATGAATTTATGCCTTGTCCCCTCCTCTAAGTTATGAATATAGAGAGTAAATAATTCTCGTCCTTGGACTGATCCCTGTGGCACTCCACTAGTTATGGCTTTCCGGCCTGATAAAGATGGTGGTTAGAAAATAACTGGCTGAACCACTGAAATGAAAAATGTGAAAAAATATGCGTTTTCATTGTTTGTGAAATAGTTAAATCAGATTGTAGATAATAAAATATAAATATTACAGTAGTTCTTCATAGTTTATCATTGAGGTTTATGAGAATTCTGAATATAGTTCCTGATTTATGATAACATCAGTTTTCATGCATCTTTGTCTGAGAATTCAGATTTGTTTTGTCAAAAATTGTGCTGTGCCACACATGATATTTGCTAAATCTGTCCTGTCCCAGCAGTTCAACTCGTTCAGTTTTGAGATAACTTTTGTAAGGACCCCACAGTTGAGCTACCTTGCGTTGATAGCTCACTACACACTTCTTGCATTGAAACAAATGCACCTCAGACCACCTGTCCGTCAGCGTTCATCATCTGCTCTGTGTCTACTCTTCCTCTTGGTCACACTGACTTCATTATCTAGTTCCTTACAGGCTGTAGTTATTATCTTGTTACTGCCCACTAACCTGTGCATTTGGCTCCCATCCCCCTGCCACATTACGAGGTCTTACGAGGAAAGGCTGAGGGACTTGAGGCTGTTTTCATTCGAGAGAAGAAGGCTGAGAGGTGACTTAATTGAAACATATAAAATAATCAGAGGGTTAGATAGGGTGGATAGGGAGAGCCTTTTTTCTGGATGGTGACGGCGAGCGCGACAGGGCATAGCTTTAAATTGAGGGGTGAAAGATACAGGACAGATGTCAGAGGTAGTTTCTCGACTCTGAGAGTAGTAAGGGAATGGAACGCTTTGCCTGCAATGGTAGTAGATTTGCCAACTTTAGGTACATTCAAGTCGTCGTTGGATAAGCATATGGACGTACATGGAATAGTGTTGGTTAGATGGGCTTGAGATCGGTACGACAGGTCGACACAACATCGAGGGCCCAAGGGCCTGTACTGTGCTGTAATGTTCTGTGTTCTGTGTTTTATTTATTGTTGAATAGCAGCAGGAGGTGAGGAGGCAGAGACTGCAACCCTGAGGTCACGGAGGGAAGGAAAAGAGGCTCTTACTTGGAGATTGAGAAGCAGGAGAGGGCACAACCCAGAGGTTTGGGAGTGGAGAGAGGCTGCAAGTTGGAGGTCAAGGTGAGGAGAGGCACCAGTTGATGTTGTAGATTAAATGTAATACAGAAAATTGTGAAGTTTGGTTCGAAAAACAGTACATAAAACAGAAGGAACCATTCTAAATGGGTGCAGAAGCAGACCGGTTTTGCTGTTCTGTGCATAAACCATTCAGTTAAACCACAGCTAGTCTGAGCTTCAACTCTGTTTACCTGCTGAAAAGGCATGTCGACTGAAAACATTAGCTTGCTTTCTCTCCATGGCTGCTGCCTGACCTACTGTGGTCTCCGGCATTTTTTGTCGTCAGTCTGTTTACCTCCCTTTCTTCTATATCCTTTCATAGCCTTAGCTATCAAAAATAATTTCAGTCACACTCATTCTTATTGATCCAGCACCCACATTCTTTTATGAGAGAGTATTTGAGATCTTGACTGTTGTTTGTATTAAGATAAAAGTGCTTCCTGATTTCAGTTCTGAATGGCTTGCCATTGAATCTCATATATTAATAGATAATACTTCTGATAAGAAATGTTTTCAGAGTGTTATAGTGGAAGCTTCTATGTTCTGTGCATCCTCTATCTAGCCACCAGACTCAGAGTACCTGTTGGGACCATCCAAAAATGACTGAACATTTTCACTCATTAGGTAAGTAGATTGATAATAGGACTCTGGTTCTGTGCCACTGTCAGATCATTGCGACTCCAAAAGGTACCAAAGTAAATTCTGGATTCTAGGCAAATATACCTATGTGTTTAGATCTATTTAGATGCATTCATGTAGGCTAAAAATACTTGAAATAATGTATAATTAGGAGTGACAGACAACATCTGTGACATTAAATGAAAAACAAGAACAAAGAACTTTGGTTCATATTTCAGCTTCGACAGGCACTAAACAACTAAAAGCACTGTATAACCAATGAAGTAAGTTTTTGAAGTATGTTTGTAATGTCGGAAACACAGCAACAAATATATGCGCAGAAGGCTTTCACAAACAGAACTGTAAAAATGACCATTTACTTTGTGATATTGATTGAATGCTAAGTGTTGGCCAGAATGTAGATCCACTGAACTGAATACAGGTGGTTTGTGGGTAAGAAAGTCTTAACCCTTTGGACAAACCTAATTTTATTTGTAATTTATTAGCAATAACTGAATTGTGCAGTTTAAGTTCAGAAGTTCCCAATTTTAAGTGGAGTTTTAACAAATTCACCTTTGAAGAGCGTTTGGGCTTGATGAACCCAAGTCTCAACTGAGTTAACTCAGCCTTTTGTGTTAGGGATGTATAAATTATCCATCTTAGGGGAGGCGATGGCCTCACGGTATTGTCACTGGACTGTTCATCCAGAGAGACAAATCATGTTCTGGGGACCTGGATTCAAATCCCGCTGTGGCAGATGGTGGAATTTGAATTCAATAAATATCCGGAATTCACAATCTGATGATGACCATGAATCTGTTGTTGCTTGTTGGAAAAGCTCATCAGGTTCCCGAATGCCTTTTAGGGAAGGAAACTGTCATCCTTACCTGGCCTGGTCTGCATGTGACTCCAGACCCACAGCAATGTGGTTGACTTTTAACTGCCCTCTGGGTAATCAGGGCTGGGCAATAAATGCTGCCTCGCCAGTGACGCCCTCGACGAGATTGAATCAAGAAAAAAAATTACGATTGCCTTTTCTAACTTCTCAGCCTTCAGTAATTGATTCTCCCAGTGCTAGAGAAGAAGTGGTGACTGTGGCTTATTCTATTCCCAAGGTTTAACATGATGCAACTGATGGTAAAGTTAATAAGCTTTATGAAAACATAAGTAAATATATATAATTAAATAAAAATAGCAAAGTCATTAATTAGAACTCGGCTACAACATGTAAGAGCTCCTGTGTTCCAGTATGGTCTGGTGCAAGCATGTTTGCTGTAAGCACTTAATGTTTGAGTAGCTTGTGTTTATGAGCTGGAGGCTGATCTAGGGATGCTGGGACACATCAGGAGGGGAGCAAGTTACCTGGATTCTTTGCACCAAGAGGCAGTCACAGCCCTTAAGTTTGTATTTGTCTGATTTGGTCAGTCTTCAGGCGCAGGAGAGGTCGATGGTGGAGGTTCATTACGCTAATACTGGGGAAAGTAGGACTGTCCTGTGGTGAGTTATGGATTCAACTGGGCCTGTGTTCATGAGAGTTAAAAAAGATGAGGGGGGGATCTGATTGAAATATAGAAAGTTGGAACTGAGCCAGATGAACTCAATGCAGGGAAGCTATTTTCCCTGTTTGTGGTGCTGGGACCAGGGGTCACAGTCTCAGAATTTGGGGTAGATCAGTTAGGACTAGGATGAGGACAACATCTCGTCATTCAAGCAGAGTGAATCTGTGAAATTTTCAACCACAGAAGACCATGGGAGCCATCACTGAATGTATTCAAGAACAAGACAAGGTGGCTCGGTGGCTCACCACTGCTGCCTCACAGTGCCAGTGACCTGTTTTGATTCCACGCTTGGGTAACTATCCATGTGGAGTTTGTACATTCTCCCTGTGTCAGTGTGGGCTTCCACCAGGTGCTCCGGTTTCTTCCCACAGTCCAAAAATATGCAGGCCAAGTGGATAAGGCATGGTAAATGCATAGTTATGGAGCAAGGATGGAGGGGCCAGTCTTGGACACGATGCACTTCGAAGGGTCAGTGTCGACTTAATCAGCTGAAAACATTTTGCATTGTAGGGATTCTTTGATTTTGTGATAGATTTTTAGATGTTAAAAGATTCAATAAGTATACAGGAAAGTGGGAATATGATATCGAGATGTAAGATCGGCCATGATCTTATTGAATGGTGGACTTGGCTTGAAGGGCTGATTGGCTTATTCCTGCTTCTAGTTTCCATGTTCTTCTGTGACTGAATGAGGCTGATAGCGGAACTAGAATGCATGAGCTTTAGGGTGGATGTGCAAATTGACTATCGCACTGTGGTAAAAAACACACTTTCAAAGGGGCTTGATAAACGCAACGTAGTATAATCAGTGGGATTGACACTATTCTGTGCAGCAAAGAGTGAGAGTCTGTAACTGTGGAAGCCATTGCCACAGAAGACTGCGAAGGCTAAGTCATTGAGTGTATTTAAGACAGAGATAAACAGGTTTGTGGACTAGTAAGTGCATCAAGGGTTACGGGGAGAAGGCAGGAGAATGGGGTTCAGAAGTATGTCAGCCGTGCTTGAATGACAGAGCAGACTCAGTGTGCAGACTGGCCTAATTCTGCTCATATATCTTAGGGTCTTATTTGCTCAGACGGGAAAAGACCTTGCGGTGGGAGGTGGAGAATCCAGACATTGTAGGCAGGACAAAAAAGGAGTTTGTGAATAGTTGTAATGAGGAATTTGGCACCATGAAGCAGAGCCTTCAATGTCATAATCTCTGGATGCATAATGTGTTGGGCAGAAAGGCTTATTTCCATGCAGTGTGCCACCAAGACTCAAACTCCAGACAAACATATCCATCTTCTTTGCGCTCAATCTGACTCCTACGAGCAGGGAGCCTTCCCCCCATTCCCGTTAAAACCAGTTTTGCTCAGTTCCCTGGATGCCACATTTGGTCAAATGTGGCCTTGATGTCAAGAACAATCACTGTCGCCCTCACTCCCTCACCTCTTTTTTGTCCATTTTTGAACCAGGGCATCAATGAGGCCAGGAGCTGGGTGGCCCTGGTAGAAACCCAACTGAGTGTTAGTGAGTAGGTGATGCCTTTATTTTCACCTACTGTAGTCCCAATCATGCAACTCTGTCAATTGCTGCCCCTGCCAAGCGCTGGAAGCCTCCCCAGCGTTATCCAGACAGCAGAAAATTTGTTTCAGGAAGACGAGGACCTGCCCTGTCAAATTTCATGTGGATGTGCTGTTGCACATGCACAGAGCGTGATAAAAGGGAGTCAGCATGGCTTTGTGATGGGCGGGTCATGCCTTACAAATCTGATTGAGTTCTTTGAGGAGGTCATGAGACAGGTTGACGAGGGGCGAGCAGTGGATGTGGTGTACATGGACATCAGCAAAGCATTTGATAAGGTTCCCCACGGCAGGCATTTTCATAAAGTCAGGAGGTATGGAAATCAGGGTGACTTGGCTGTCTGGATTCAGAATTGGTTGGCTGACAGGAGGCAGAGAGTGGTTGTAGATGGTAAATATTCTGCCTGGAGGTCAGTGCTCAGTGGTGACCCGCTGGGCTCTGTTCTTGGGCCTCTGCTGATTGTAGTTTTTATGAATGACTTGGACGAGGAGGTTGAGGGGTGGGTTAGTATGTTTGCTGCTGACACAAAGGTTGGAGGTGCCGTTGATAGTATTGAGGGCTATTGCAGGCTTCAGCGAGACATTGACAGTATGCAGAGGTGGGCTGAGAAATGGCAGATGGAGTTCAACCTGGATAAATGCGAGGTGATGCATTTTGGAAGGTCGAATTTAGATGCTGAATCTAGGATTAAAGGCAGATGCTCGGCAGTGTATAGGAACAGCGGAATCTTGGTGTTCAAGTGCATAGCTCCCTCAAAGTTGCCACACAAGTGGATAAGGTTGTTAAGAAAGCATATGGTGTTTTGGCTTTCATTAACAGGGGGATCGAGTTTAAGTGCCGCGAGGTTATGCTGCAGCTCTACAAAACCCTGGTGAGACCACACTGGAATATTGTGTCCAGTTCCGGTTGCCCTATTATAGGAAAGATGTGGAGGCTTTGGAGAGAGTGCAAAGGAGGTTTACCAGGTTGAGAAGGTTGACTGAGCTTGGACTTTGCTCTCTGGAGAGAAGGAGGAAGAGAGGTGACCTGCTCAAGGTATACAAGGTAATGAGAGGAATGGATAGAGTCGATAGCCAGAGACTTTTCCCCAGGGCAGGATTGACTGCCGCGAGGCATAGTTTTAAGGTGTTAGGAGGAAGGTATAGAGGAGATGTCAGAGGGAGGTTCTTCACCCAGAGAGTTGTGAGTGCATGGAATACTTTGCCAGTGGTAATGGTGGAAGCAGAGCCATTAGTGACATTTAAGCAACTGCTGGACATGCACATGAACAGCAGTGAATTGAGGTGAATGTAAATTAGGTTAGGTTATTTTTGGATTGGGATTATTCCACGGCACAACATGGTGGGCCGAAGGGCCTGTACTGTGCTATACTTTTCTATGTTCTATGTTGTGTGTAAGAGTCAGAAGCCCAGTTGTTAGTGGCTTGGCTCTTTAGCTCAGTAGCTACCCCCTAATTTTTTGATGGCCAAAAGTGGCTGGCAAAGCAGACTTGCAACTTGAAAGCATTATGACATTGGCCAGGATGTGAAGCATTGACCTACATGGTTTTTTGCAGATGTCTATTACTGCATCCATGTCTGTGAATGATTTGCGTAGCAGCCTTGAAGTTTTCACAGAGTCCTTCAGAACTTAGATGTGGACCTTGGCAACTTTAAAGAAGTCTAAAAAATATCAACACACATACATTTTGGCAATGACTGGTATGAACATCGATAGAGAGTGGATAGCCAGAGACTTTTTCCGAGGGTGAAGGTAGCTCTTATGAGGAGGCATAGTTTAAAAGTAAGTGGAGGTAGATATCGGGTAAACGTGAGAAGTAGGTTCTTTACTCAGAGAGTGGCAGAAGCGTGGAATGCATTGCCAGAGAGGGGAGTGGAGTCAGCTTCATTAGGAGCATTTAAGCAGCTATTAGACAGGCATATGGATGATAGTATAAGGTAAGGGTGGAGGTTAGCTCGACGTTAGGTTGAGGGTAAAAGCTCAGCACAACACTGTGTGCTGAAGGGCCAGTCCTGTGCTGTACTGTTGTATGTTTGTATGCTCTATGAATCCATCAGTAATTAATCTGCAAGTAGCTGACAGTGTCTTTAAATAACTCTGGCAGAGGGGTTATTCATGTTCCTGGTGATCATACGTTCAGCAATGTGTCATTGAGGGACTTGAAGCATTGAGCTCTGATATCACAGTATTGGCAATATCTTGCCTCCTCGACATCCTTTCATCAGGTATTTGCTGCATGCAACATAGAATTGTCAGAATAGCATCCATGGCAACTTGCATTTGATGTGTGCTCATGAGTCATATATACCATTTCAGATCTCAAAACCCTTTGTGGCCCTGAAAAACCAGGCGGCGAGATTGCAGACTTTACACCAAGCATGATTATCTGAATCTTTTCTCTCCTACTATAAAGCTGACAGTGAGACTTCCGTGAGTTCCACTGTATTCACCAGATGCTGTTTGCCAGTTATGACATGAATTTCATGTAGCTTTTGACCACCTACATGAGGAATGGGTAACAAATGCTGGTCCTGTCAGTGATGTTCCCATCCTTGAAAATATGTGGAAATAAATTGAACCTAGTAGTTATCATTTCCTTTTACTGTGCCTTGTATTCTTCAGCAGATATTTATCCCCCTGTATTCATTGCAGAGTAGTTGAGAATGTGTTCCAATTGAAATGGTTTGTACTAACAGTTAGGAAAAATGTATCTAAAGATTTTTTTGAATGCAGGTGATTTAAACACCGTGCGTTTTTCTGCCTATCGGCCAGCAATGAAGATCCGCCGACTCCAGAAAGCGCTCTGTTGTGAGTACATTCACACATTGCAGAATTTGTAATCTCGTGCTGTGTTTTGTTGTGAGCTTCCTTGCTTGCCTGTTGTCAGATGTCATTGATTACAATTAACTTGGTATTGCAGTTGTTGAGACATCAGTTCGGCATGACCTTACAACTTTCCACTCAAAGGACGTTTGTGTATAAAGTTGCTGAAAATGCAATCTGATAAGGGCAGCCAGGCATCTTAGACTAGAGTGAATGAGGAAAGCAACAGGATGTCTTCTTAACGATTGGGAAACAACCACATGAAGGACTGAGGAGGACAGTGAATTAAAAGAGGAATGGTTTGTTTCAAATCAGGTACAGCAAAAGAAATTAAGAGAACGTGAGGAAGGTTGAAATTGAAAAGGCAAGTAATGGTTTATGTTCATTGGAAACCATCAACAACAAAAGTACAATGAAGAAAGTATTTGAGAAAATACAGAAGATTTCTTCAAATGAAAGGGAGACACTGTCTTCATGATGCTAATAGCACGGAGTGCAACTTTGGCGTTTAACCACATCATCCCTTGGCCTGAAGTCACTGTACTATTTACCCATTTTATAACAGAAAAATACTTTAATGATGAGTGTCATGGAGAATTTCAGCCCAGAATATAACCATATTCTGAGCAATTGCCACAACAGCTTCTATGACATGACTTTATAAAACATCCCAAAGCATGTCATAGGAGCTTTATAGAGTAAAATTTGATACTGAGTACTGAAAGAGATCCGAAGGTAGATGATTAAAACCACATCAGAGGCAGATTTTAAGGACTGTTTTGAAGGAGGAAAGAACGATGCAGAGGTTCAGCAAGGTAATTCTATAAAGCTTAGGCTCCAAGAAGTTGAATGTAAAGCTGTCGATGATGGAACAGCACAAATTGTGTTGAGAGGCTGGAATTAAAGGCGTAATGTGCCTAGAGGGGCTATGAGCTGGACATTGTCAGGGGATGTGCATGCGTGTTGCCAGGTCAGGGAGGGATTTGAAAGCCAGGACAGCAATGTGAAAACCAAGGCACTGCTTAACTGTGAGCCATTGTAGATCAGAGTGCGCAGAGAAAGATGGGTGAATGGAACTTGGTGCGTGTTAAGACAGAGTCAATGGACTTTGAAATGATGCCATGTTAAAGAAAAGGAGAACTTGGGAGGCCAACTTGATATTCATCAGAATGGTCATGTTCAGAGTTAATCAATGCGGTAGGATTTCAGAACTAACGGACTTACCTGGGGCCAAATTTTGTGGATGTGAAAATAAGTAGACTTTGTGACATCAGGCCTATGTGGCCAGAATTTAAACTCTGGGTCAAAATAACAAAGGGGACAACGAAAACCAGTAGCTAGCAAGCAGACGTCCTTTCAAGGACCAAAGATAATGGCTTCGTTCTGTACCAGATTTAATAGATGGAAACTGTCCGGTTCTGTAGAGACAGTGGAAGAAATGAATGAGGGGGTGGTGAGATAGACCTGGGCATTGCCACCATGTCTGTGGAAAGTGCAGTGCATTCACATGATATTGCTCTGGGGCAGTGTTCAGATGAGAAAAGGAGAGGGATTTTACTGATTTTGGCCAGACCTCGGTGATTCACACCCACGGCCATGCTGTCAAAGATTTGTGGAAGCCAGAAAAACTGAACTTGACTGTTTGCAGTAAATGTACAGCATTTCAGATGTCACTTGATCCTGCAGATTGACTCCCTAGAATCTGCTTGTCAAATGATTTATATGGCTAAAAGGTTCAAGTATGAGTTTGCGCTGTGGAACTCATCTCGCACCGAAACTGGCCAGTTGTTATATCAAGATTTGGAGAAAGTATTAGTTTTTTGAAGAATGTTCTGATACAGAGAGAGACTAATAGTTTCTTGAGAAATCGTGGGACATTGGCCAGGAAGTTAAACAGCAGTGGTGGGGAAAACAAACTTGACCTGAATCCTATGTTAAGTATATAATGGATTGGTTCGAGAGTGAGGATATCAAAAAATATTCTCATTTTTAAGATGAGACACTCGGGACAATTTGGGTAGGATGCACTTCTTGAAGGGACCAGAAAGGTACAGAATTATCCATTGGATGTGTTAAATTTGAAATGAAGACAAAACTTTTTGAGGCTGGGTTGGGGAAGAAATGAAGGTCCGATTTTGCTCATTCAACCTCTCCCATGACAAAATGCACTTGTATAAGATTGGTGACTATAAGATTGTTGACGGCACTTTAATGAAGAAAGATCAACATGGACATTTGTTCTGCTGCATATCTAACATTAACATTCAATCTCTTGGCAAGGATAATGTGACAGGGCATTTGAAAAGCCAAGTTATTGTAATTTGAATTAAGAGATCAGGCTGTAGAACCTGAGATCAATCTCAGAATAAAATGTAACAACAGCGATAGATGAGGAACCTCTTCACTCACAGAGAGGTGAACTTTGTAATTCTGTACTCCAGAAAATGTGGCGCTTCAGCCAAGAAGTATGCTCAGAACGGGGATTGACATGCTGGGGTAGTCAGTGAAGCACTATTAATGTCACAGGATTAGTAATCCGGAGGCCTGGGACAATGCTGTAGAGTATAGGCTTAAATTCCACTGTAACAGCTGATGGAATTTGAATTCAGTTCAATATAATTTTGGGGGTAGGTGGGAATGTGGAGCTGACATTGCAGTCAAGTCAGCCACGACCTTCTTGAATGGTGAAGCAGGCTTGAGGGGGCCAGTTATCCAACACATGCTGAAATTGATATAATCATAAACCAAGCTGGTCTCAGTGATGGTTACACTGTCACTGTTAAACTATTCACCGTTATAAAAACTTGACTCATTCACTGATGTTCTTTAAGAAAGCAGCTCTGCCATTCTTATTTGATCTCACCTCCATATGACTCCAGATCCACAATAATGTGGTTGACACTTAACTGCACTCTGAAATATCAAACAATTTGGAGGAACTATGGATGGGCAGCAAATACTGTCCTTGCTATTCCTGCTCCTTGTTGCTATGACCGTACATGCTCTAACATATTAACCAATTTCCTCTTTGAATCCGTTTGAGGAGCAGTGTATATTTTGTATTGCTTGGTGATTCTCCAAGTATCTGATGGGTTTTGCAGAGTTCCTTCTACCTTCTAAATGTGAGCTCCTTCCAGTGTTTAACCTTTTAAGGTAGGCAATCGTTCTCAAACCTTTTTGATTGAATGCCTACCTATTAATAGCAATCACTAACCTATCTATTATTAATTGCATATTCATAATACAAAGGGCTACGTGTAAAGAAGTGTTCCAATCATCTTTTTAAAAAGCTCCTTCCTGACGCTTATCATGGAGATGAGATTAGATTCCCGACAGTGTGGAAACAGGCGCTTCAGCCTAAGAAGTCCACACCGGCCCTTGCAGCATCCCACCCAGACCCATCCCCCTATCACCGACACACCACCCTGAACACCATGGGAAATTTAGCATGCCCAATCCACCGAGTCAGCGCATCTTTGGACTGTGGAAGGAAACCGGAGCACCCGGAGGAAACCCACGCAGACACGGGGAGAATGTGCAAACTCCACACAGACAGTTACTTGAGGCTGGAATCGAACCCGGGTACTTGGTGCTGTGAGGCTGCAGTGCTAACCCGCTGAGCCACTGTGCTGCCCCGATGTGTGTATTTGCTTCTAACTGTGATATCTGTCAGTCGCTGGACTGGTGTTTGATACGGGCACTCATAATGTATATCCACTTGATCCAAATGCTCTTCTATTGTTAGCCTGATAAATCAAGAAAAGGGCTGGATCCTTTTGTATATTTTTCACATCACATATTCATGATTTACATATAGTTGAGAGTTTCAAACTGCAGTAATTAAACATTCATGACAGATAAAAGCATTCCAGAATTGTTTCGACTTGATGATAAATAGTGAATATCTGTTCTTGACTGCAGCTTTCCAGCCTATCAGTGCAGAAAGGCATTGCTTAGCAAGGTTGGATGAGGAATATTACTGTTCCAATGAGTTACATTTAATTTATCACCATTGAAGCTCGCGTTAGTTAGTATGCTTTTTTCCAATATATTTAATCTAAAGTTATGACAGATGATTTGGTTTGTAGATCTCCAATTACCTGTCTACTGTAGAACCCAGTTTTGAAACAATTGATATAAGGCACTTATTGTACTGTCACTGATGCTGTCATTATACTACCAGAGTATGGCTGTAATGCTGAATTACTTTAGCCTGCCTTCATGAAGCAGTGCAATCTTTCCTAGATAAGGATGAGGGGAAGGTGCACATAAAAGACTGATTGATTTATAAAATTGAGATTCATGGAATATATAGGTCACTATCAAATTTGGTTAAAAAAGATGGCTGAAGGACAGAAGCAGCAAGTTATGATAAATAGATTAGAAGATCGCTATTAGCAGTTTCCCAAGTATTAGGACACTGATTTTTGGAGATAGATACATGATTTGAATTTGGGAATATGGCATACAGAAGGCCCTTCAGCCAATCAAGTCTATGCAAACTTAACTGCACTAATCCCACTTTGCAGCACTTGGAGAATAACCTTTAATTTCATGTGCTCATCCCAGTACTTTTTTACAAATTGTGAGCTCTCTTGTCTCAACGACCCTTCTGGGTAGTGCATTCCAGATTACCACCACCCTCTGGGTAAAAATATTTTTCCTCAAATCCCCTCTACATCTCCTGCCCTTCACCTCATAATTGTGTCTCCTTGTTATTGACCCTTCAACTAAGGATACAGCTGCTTGCTAACCTTGCCCCTCCTAATCTTCTGCACCTCAGTCACGTCCCTCCTCAGCCTTCTCTGCTCTAAAGACAACAAACTGAGCTTATCCGGCCAGTCTTCATAGCTGAAGTGCTCCGCCCCAGGCAATATCGGAGTGAATAATCTCTGCACCGTCTCCAATTCAATCACATTCTTCCAACAGTGTGGTGATGAGAACTGCATACAGTATTCCAACTTTGGCTGAACCAAAGTTCTATACAATTCCAACGTAACCTTCCAGCTGAAACCATCTGTGCCATGACTGATAAAGGCAAGTTCTGAGTCTGCATTCTTAATCATCGTGTTAACCTGTCCTGCCATCTTCAAGGATAATGGGAACTGCAGATGCTGGAGAATCCAAGATAATAAAATGTGAGGCTGGATGAGCACAGCAGGCCAAGCAGCATCTCAGGAGCACAAAAGCTGACGTTTCGGGCCTTGACCCTTCATCAGAGAGGGGGATGGGGTGAGGGTTCTGGAATAAGTAGGGAGAGAGGGGGAGGCGGACCGAAGATGGAGAGAAAAGAAGATAGGTGGAGAGGTAGTGAGGGGATAGGTCAGTCCAGGGAAGACGGACAGGCAAAGGAGGTGGGATGAGGTTAGTAGGTAGATGGGGGTGCGGCTTGGGGTGGGAGGAAGGGATGGGTGAGAGGAAGAACAGGTTAGGGAGGCAGAGATAGGTTGGACTGGTTTTGGGATGCAGTGGGTGGAGGGGAAGAGCTGGGCTGGTTGTGTGGTGCTGTGGGGGGAGGGGACGAACTGGGCTGGTTTAGGGATGCGGTGGGGGAAGGGGAGATTTTGAAACTGGTGAAGTCCACATTGATACCATTAGGCTGCAGGGTTCCCAGGTTCCCTCCTGCAGTGCCACAATGCACCTCCCAGTCGCAAACCATTTCCACTCCCCCTCCCATTCTTTAGATGACATGTCCATCATGGGCCTCCTGCAGTGCCACAATGATGCCACCCGTAGGTTGCAGGAACAGCAACTCATATTCCGCCTGGACTCTTTAATTTTACATCCTCAAAGACATTTAGCAGGGATAGCGTGGATTACAGAGTGAGTTGAGTAGATTGTTTCATTATTAATTCTTTACTAAATTTGATTTATATTACATTTTTAGACCACATCAGGTGACGATGTGTGTGATTTCACCAAGGTGCTGAAAAATAACTTCAGATCAAAGAAGTACTTTGCCAAACATCCTCGCTTGGGTTATTTACCACTACAAACAGTCGTAGAAGGTGAGAACCTTGAGATGTAAGTTTATTGATGTGAGATTTACGAATGTATCAATGCCCATTTGGGGGTTGACAAATATTGCAGCATTATTCATTCTGCAGCTTAGCAGGAGAGTGAGGTTGTCCATTTGCGCATACATCAGAAGTACACAATACAAAAACAAGGGGGGCTTAACTGATATCATTGATCCTCTCGCCTTGAAAGCAGTGTTGTTACTCAGAGTGCATCTGCTGTGGACTTGTTGATACTGTCACTAACGTGCAACCTTCCTTGATATCTTTCTCTGTCCTCCAGTTCTGTCTTTAAAAACTACAATCAATTGCCCTCTCCTCAAAAGAAAAGAACCTTTGGCTGAACGTAGAACAAAGAACAGTACAGGCCCTTCAGCCCGCAATGTTGTGCCGACCTATTATCCCACTCAGATCAAACTACCCTGCATACCCTTCATTTTACTATCCTTCATGTTCCTATCCAAGAGTCGCTTAAGAGTCTCTAAATGTATCTGACTCCACTCCCACTGCCAGCAGTGCATTCCACACACCCACCACTCTCTGTGTAAAGAACTTAGGTCTGACATCTCCCTTATTCCTTCCTCCAGTCACCTTAAAATTTCTCCCCCTCGTAATAGTCATTTCTGCTCTGGGAAAAAATCTCTGACTATCCACTCCAGCTATGCCTCTCATCATCTTGCATACCTCTACCAAGTCACCTATCATTCTTCTTTGCTCCAATGGAAAAAGTCCTCGCCCCCTCAACCCTACCTCGTAAGACGTGCCGTCCATTCCATGCAGCATCCTGCTAAATCTCCGCTACACCCCATCTAAAGCTTCCACATCCTCCCTATAATGAAGCGACCAAAACTGAAGGCAATATTCCAAGCGCTGCTCCATCCCCACGAACTAATGCTCTATTCCAAATCCCTTTCCTCTTGATGCTTTAAATTCCTTGCAGTCTTTCGTATAATTTCATATTTGAATTCACCTGAACAAATTTCACCTGCAGCCCTGACCCACTAACAGCGACTTGCCCTGCAGCCATGACCTGCTCACAGCGATTTGCCCCCTCTGTCCTGACCCGCTTGCAGCGACTTGCCCCCTCTGTCCTGACCCGCTTACAGCGACTTGCCCCTGCAGTCCTGACCCGCTCCCAGCGACATGCCCCTGCAGTCCTGACCCGCTCCCAGCGACATGCCCCTGCAGTCCTGACCCGCTCCCAGCGACATGCCCTTGCAGTCCTGACCCGCTCCCAGCGACATGCCCCTGCAGTCCTGACCCGCTCACAGCGACCTGCCCCTCCAGCCCTGACCCGCTCACAGCAGCATGACTCTGCAGTCCTGACCTGCTCCCAAGTCAGCGACTTCGATGTTGTGGCCATTTCAGAGACATGGATGGAGCAGGGTCAGGAATGGATGTTGCAGGTTCCAGGGTTTAGATCTTTCATTAAGGTAAGGGAAGGTAGTAAAAGAGGGGGAGGTGTGGCTTTGTTGGTGAAAAACAGATCAGAGTAAACCGGTTGATGTCGTGTATATGGATTTCAGCAAGGCGTTTGATAAGGTTCCCCACAGTAGGCTATTTTACAAAATGCAGAGGAATGGGATTTTGGGAGATATAGCAGTTTGGATCGGAAATTGGCTTGCTGAAAGAAGACAGAGGGCTGCAGTTGGTGGGAAATGTTCATCCTGGAGACCAGTTACTCGTTGTGTACCGCAAGGGGCGGTGTTGGGTCCACCGCTGTTTGTCATTTTTTTAAATGACCTGGATGAGGGCACAGAAGGATGGGTTAGTAAATTTGCAGACGACACTAAGGTCGGTGGAGTTGTGGATAGTGACGAAGGATGCTGTAGGTTGCAGAGAGACATAGATAAGCTGCAGAGCTGGGCTGAGAGGTGGCAAATGGTGTTTGATGCAGACAAGTGTGAGGTGATGCACTTTGGTAGGAGTAACCGAAAGGCAAAGTTCTGGGCTAATGGTAAGATTCTTTGTATTGTAGATGAGCAGAGAGATCTTGGTGTTCATGTACACAGATCCTTGAAAGTTGCCACCCAGGTTGACAGGGCTGTTAAGAAGGAAGAGAGTGTTTTACCTTTTATTGACAGAGGGATCGAGTTCCGGAACCAAGAGCTTATGGTGAAGCTGTACAAAACTCTGGTGCGGCCGCACTTGGAGTATTGTGTACAGTTCTGGTCGCTGCATTATAAGAAGGATGTGGAAGCTTTGGAAAGGGTGCAGATGAGATTTACTAGGATGTTGCCTGGTATGGAGGAAAGGCTGAGGGACCTGAGGATGTTTTCGTTAGAGAGAAGAAGGTTGAGAGGTGACAATTGAAACATATAAAATAATCAGAGGGTTAGATAGGGTGGATATGAGTGTTTTTCCTAGGATGGTGACGGCGAGCACGAGGGGGCACAGCTTTAAATTGAGGGGTGAAAGATATAGGACAGATGTCAGAGGTAGTTTCTTTACTCAGAGAGTAGAACATAGAACATAGAACAGTACAGCACAGAACAGGCCCTTCAGCCCACAATGTTGTGCCGACCATTGATCCTCATGGATGCACCCTCAAATTTCTGTGACCATATGCATGTCCAGCAGTCTCTTAAATGACCCCAATGACCTTGCTTCCACAACTGCTGCTGGCAACGCATTCCATGCTCTCACAACTCTCTGCGTAAAGAACCTGCCTCTGACATCCCCTCTATACTTTCCACCAACCAGCTTAAAACTATGACCCCTCGTGCTAGCCATTTCTGCCCTGGGAAATAGTCTCTGGCTATCGACTCTATCTATGCCTCTCATTATCTTGTATACCTCAATTAGGTCCCCTCTCCTCCTCCTTTTCTCCAATGAAAAGAGACCGAGCTCAGTCAACCTCTCTTCATAAGATAAGCCCTCCAGTCCAGGCAGCATCCTGGTAAACCTCCTCTGAACCCTCTCCAAAGCATCCACATCTTTCCTATAATAGGGCGCCTAATAGTATATACTATAATAGTAGTAAGGGAATGGAATGCTTTGCATGCAACGGTAATAGATTTGCCAACTTCAGGTACATTTAAGTCATCATTGGATAAGCATATGGACGTACATGGAATAGTGTAGGTTAGATGGGTTTCAGATCGGTATGACAGGTCGTCACAACATCGAGGGCCAAAGGACCTGTGCTGTGCTGTAATGATCTATGTTCTATGACAGTATAACGGTGGCTGAAAGAACTTTTGAGGAGGACTCGTCTATTGAGGTGGTATGGACTGAGGTTGCCGAGGAAGGGTTATCGACTGAGTCAGTATGGGTGGAAGTTAGGAACAGCAAGGGAGCAGCCACCTCACTGGGGGTGTTCTACAGACCCCCAAATCACAGTAGGGAGATCGAAGACCTCACTGGCCGGCCTATTGTTGAAAAGTGCAAACGTAGCAGGGTTGTTGTTATGAGTGACTTCAACTTTCCCAATGTAGATTGGAACCTCCTTCGTGCAGATGGCTTGGATGGAGCCGTTTTTGTCAGGTGTGTTCAGGAGGGTTTCCTGACTCAGTATGTGGACAGGCCGACGATGGGAGAGGCCATTTTGGATTTGGTGCTTGGCAATGAGCCAGGACAGGTGTCAGATCTCGTGGCGGGAGAACACTTTGGCGACAGTGACCACAACAGCCTGACATTTACCATAGCCATGGGAAGGGAAAGGAGCAGTTACCAGGGGAAGATATTTAACGGGGGAAAAGGAAACTATGACGCTATCAGACAGGAGTTGGGAAGTAGAGATTGGGACCAATTGTTACACAGAAAGGGCACAGCAGACATGTGGAGGCGGTTTAAGGAGCAGTTGTTGCGAGTGATGTGTAAATTTGTTCCTCTGAGACAGGTAAGAAGGGGTAAGATTAAAGAACCTTGGATGACGGGTACAGAGGTGCTTCTTGTCAAAAAGCAAAAGGCAGCGTTCGTAAGGTGGAGGAAGCAAGGGTCCAGCACAGCTTTAGAGGATTACAGGCTTGCTCGGAAGGAGCTCCAAAGTGGCTGAGGAGGGCCAGAAGAGGGCAGGAAAAAGGCTTGGCAGGAAGGATTAGGGAGAACCCGAAGGCATTTTACTCATAGGTGAGGAATAAGAGAATGATCAGGGAGAAGGTAGGGCCGATCAGGGATAGCGTAGGGAACTTGTGCGTGGAGTCTGAGCAGATAGTGGAAGCCCTAAATGAGTTTTTTGCCTTGGTTTTCACTAAGGAAAGGGACGTTGTTGTGAATGAGAACTTTGAGGAGCAGGAAAACAGGCTTGAACAGATCAAGATTGAGGAAGTTGATGTGCTGGAATTTTGGCAAACATTAAGATTGATAAGTCCCCAGGACCAGATCAGATTTATCCTAGGTTGCTCCGGGAAGCGAGAAAGGAGGTTGCTAAGCCGCTGGCGAAGATCTTTGCTTGCTCATTCTCCATGGGAGTCGTATCGGAAGATTGGAAGGAGGCAAATGTTGTTCCTTTTTGCAAGAAAGGGAATAGGGAAATCCCTGAAAATTACAGACCAGTCAGTCGTCAGTCTTAGGTCTGTGGTCAACAAGATTTTGGAGAGATTTCTGAGGGATAGGATTGATGACTATTTGGAAAAGCATAGCATGATTAAAGGGAGTCAGCATGGCTTTGTGAGGGGCAGGTCATGCCTTACAAATCTTATTGCATTCTTTGAGGAAGTCACGAGACAGGTTGACGAGGGTCGAGCAGTGGATGTGGTGTACATGGACTTCAGCGAGGTATTTGATCAGGTTCCCCATGGCAGGCTCATTAATAAAGCCAGGAGGTATGGGATACAGGGTGATTTGGCTGTCTGGATTCAGAATTGGTTGGCTGACAGGAGGCAGAGAGTGGTTGTAGATGGTAAGTATTCTGCCTGGAGGTCAGTGCTGAGTGGTGTCCCGCAAGGCTCTGTTCTTGGGCCTCTGCTGATTGTCGTTTGTATGAATGACTTGGACGAGGAGGTTGAGGGGTGGGTTAGTATGTTTGCTGATGACACAAAGGTTGGAGGTGCCGTTGATAGTATTGAGGGCTATTGCAGGCTTCAGTGAGACATTGACAGAATGCAGAGCTGGGCTGACAAATGGCAGATGGAGTTCAACCTGGATAAATGCGAAGTGATGCATTTTGGAAGGTTGAACTTAAATGCTGAATATAGGATTAAAGGCAGGATTCTCGGCGCTGTGGAGAAACAGTGGGATCTTGGTGTTCAAGTGCATAGCTCCCTCAAAGTTGCCACACAAGTGGATCAGGTTGTTAAGAAGGCATATGGTGTTTTGGCTTTCATTAACAGGGGGATCGAGTTTAAGAGCCGCGAGGTTATGCTGCAGCTGTACAAAACCCTGGTGAGACCACACTTGGATTATTGTGTCCAGTTCTGGTCGTCCTGTTATAGGAAAGATGTGGAGGCTTTGGAGAGGATGCAAAGGAGGCTTTCCAGGAGCTGCCTGGACTGGAGGGCTTGTCTTACGAGGAGAGGTTGACTGAGCTTGGACTTTTCTCTCTGGAGAGAAGGAGGAAGAGAGGTGACCTGATCACAAGATAATGAGAGGCATGGATAGAGTCGATAGGCAGAGACTTTTCCCCAGGCCAGGTTTGCCTGCCTCGAGGGGTCATAGTTTGAAGGTGGTCGGAGGAAGGTATAGAGGAGACGTCAGAGGGAGGTTCTTCACCCAGAGAGTTGTGAGCGCATGGAATAGTTAAGTCGGTAGTGACATTTAAGCAACTCCTGGACATGCACGTGGACAGCAGTGAATTGAGGGGAATGTAGGTTAGGTTATTTTATTTTTGGATTAGGAATATTCCACGGCACAACATCGTGGGCTGAAGGGCCTGCACTATGCTGTGCTTTTCTATGTTCTATGTAGTTATAATCAGAGGCAGTATAGTTAGGGGAATGAACACTGTTCGTTGTGACTGGGATCGAGAGTCTCGAAAGTAGTGTTGCCTGCCTGGTGCTCAGGTTCAGGGTATTCCATCTCAGCAACAAAGGAACTTGAAGTGGGAGGAGTAGAAATCCAGCTATCGTGGTACACACATGTACCATTGATATGGAAGAAAGAGGAAAGAGGTTCTGCTGAGGGATTATGAGCACTGAGGTGAGAAAGCAGAACCCGAAAGGTTATAATCTCTGGATTCTTATCTGAGCAATTTGGCACGGTGTGAACAAAATTAAAGATGTAAATGCATTGTTCAAATGGTGGCATGGCAGAAATGTGTTTGAATTCATGGGACATTGGCATCGCTTTGGGCAAGGAGGAAGTTGTTCCGGTGGTACAGACTCGACCAGAATCATTTTGGGACAAGTGTCCTGGCAAAAGACATAGCTAGGTCTCGGGGTAGGGCATTAAAGTAAAAAGTGTGGAGTGGGTGAGTTCAGTTGCATGGAAAATTATGGAAAAAGTTAGAAGCTGGTAAGTGCTCAGCAAAGTTTCCAGCGCAAGTAATAGGACAAAAAGTATGGAAATGGTCAGGAGTCTCCTTTCAGGTGCAGCAAACAAGAAGAGTGTCCACCCTGAAAATGCCAGACTGAAGGTCTTGTATTTAATTGCAGGGAGTGTATGAAACAAAGTGAATGAGTTTGTGGTGCCGATTGAAATTGACAGATACATTGTTCTGGGTGCCACAGAGAGGTGGTTGTTAGGGGATATGTTTTGGCAACTAAATATCCAATGATACATGCCCTCTAGAAAGAACAGGCGAATGGACAGAGATGTCAGGGTTGGCTTGTCAGTAAGAAATGAGGTAGCGCTGAAGGAACCACAGCTCTTGAGCTTGTTTATTAATGACTTGGAGGAAAGAGGTGAATGTGCTGTGGCTAAATTAGTAGATGACTCAAAAATATTAGAAAGACAAGGCATGACACAGAAACAGAGATTTACCAGGATGTTACTTGGATTGGAATGTATGAGGTATAAGGAGGCTTTGGTGGAAATGTTGTATAATAATAAATGCAATGAGACCAACCATGATTTCACCGAATGGTGGAGGAAATTCAATGTGCCAAATGACATTTTTAGTGAGTCTTGTTGTTTGACAATGCATTGGTAAAGGTGTTTTTTTTTCTCTCTTGGATGAGATGTAAAAATGAAATGTGCACCCTTCCTTTTGATCTGGAAATAAATAATTGTTCTGAACGATTTCCATTGACTGGTAGCAATCTGACAAGCATGACGATGTAAAGAGATTCTTCGCTTCTTTTTAATTGTAAAGTTATACTTTGGAATTAATTAAGCATATATTAAATTCATCACTGCATCTCCAAAAGTGCTCTTGTATGATAACAACATTTGAAAGAACACTCTTCAATGGTGGTGATTTTCAGTTGCCATAACACACATGAAATTACATTGTTGGCCAATCTGTCCATGATTATTTCATTATCTTAGGTTTCAAACAGACAAGGAAATATTGGTGATGCAATGAAGAACTTGATGATAAAATATAATTGCTGTTATAGTTTCCTCTTGCAAGAAATATTCGCAACAAATTGACTGGTCAAGGAAATGGGACACTGACTGAGTACTTTGAATGTTGAAGTGATTCCTAAAATGAAAATTATGACCTTGATGATTTCTCTTGCATGCAGATTTGAAGAGAATATTTTGAAATATCCTCTAGGTTAGTGGTTCAGGCATAAAAGTGTCACATGTATATTTATGTATATACATGTACATGTGTAATCTGAAAAGAAAATGAATATAAATCACTTGTTACAAGGTGAGAATGAGCTATTCAGATAGTCAGAACTGCCAATGTTTGTGTCTGAGATAACACATTGTAGAGCTGGAGGAACACAACAGGGCAGGCAGCATCAGAAGCTCAAGAAAGTTGAGGGTTTGGGTTAGGACCCTTCCTCCAAAATGGAGGGTGGAAGGGAGCTCAGAAACAAATAGCGTGGAGAGGGAGGAGGTGCTGGGGAAGGTAGGTGGGGTGGCGATAAGTGAGTACGATCCAGATTGGAACAGATTTCCCCCAGCAGGTATTGAATACAAATTCCAAATCACTGTCAAAATCTTGGTGACTGTGAACATTCATGTTTTTTGTCTGTGTGTTTCAGTAATTGCATGACAGTTTGAATGGTTCGGTGAGCGTGAGGAACCTATGGACTCTCACACACCAAGATGGAATTTAGTTCGAAGAGTGACTCCTCTTCAAAGTACTTACTTGCTTTTAAAATATTGACCATTTCTGCTGTCTAGTTGAAAAAATTTAGCTTAATACTGCTTCAATAGGAATGAGTGTTTAATAGGAACATATTTGTGAAACTTAGAGTTCCTCAAGTTTTAGCATAAACTGGTGGAGACTTTCCGTGCTTGCAAAAAGGCTCACCTCTCCAAGAATACCGAAGGAAAATTGGAGTTTAAAAGTACACCCCCTCCACCCTCCTCCTCCTCCTCCCACCTCCCTCCTCCTCCTTTTCCCTCCACCCTCCTCCTCCTCCTCTCCCACCCTCCTCCTCCTCTTCTCCCACCCTCCTCCTCCTCTTCTCCCACCCTCCTCCTCCTCTTCTCCCACCCTCCTCCTCCTCTTCTCCCACCCTCCTCCTCCTCTTCTCCCACCCTCCTCCTTCTTTCCCCCCCACCCCCTGCTCCTTTCCTCCCCCACCCCCTGCTCCTTTCCTCCCCCACCCCCTGCTCCTTTCCTCCCCCACCCCCTGCTCCTTTCCTCCCCCACCCCCTGCTCCTTTCCTCCCCCACCCCCTGCTCCTTTCCTCCCCGACCCCCTGCTCCTTTCCTCCCCGACCCCCTGCTCCTTTGCTCCCCTGCTCCTTTGCTCCCCCGCCCCTTCCCCCCCGCCCCTTCCCCCCCGCCCCTTCCCCCCCGCCCCTTCCCCCCCGCCCCTTCCCCCCCGCCCCTTCCCCCCCGCCCCTTCCCCCCCGCCCTCTTCCCCCCCGCCCCCTTCCCCCCGCCCCCTTCCCCCCGCCCCCTTCCCCCCGCCCCCTTCCCCCCGCCCCCTTCCCCCCGCCCCCTTCCCCCCGCCCCCTTCCCCCCCGCCCCCTTCCCCCCCCGCCCCTTTCCCCCCCGCCCCTTTCCCCCCCGCCCCTTTCCCCCCCGCCCCTTTCCCCCCCGCCCCTTTCCCCCCCGCCCCTTTCCCCCCCGCCCCTTCCCCCCCGCCCCTTTCCCCCCCGCCCCTTTCCCCCCGCCCCTTTCCCCCCGCCCCTTTCCCCCCACCCCCTTTCCCCCCACCCCCACCCCCACCTCCATTCCCCCCACCTCCATTCCCCCCACCTCCATTCCCCCCACCTCCATTCCCCCCCACCCCCTTTCCCCCCACCCCCTTTCCCCCCACCCCCTTTCCCCCCACCCCCTTTCCCCCCCCTTTCCCCCCCACCCCCTCCTCCATTCCCCCCCAGCCCCGTCCTCCTTTCCCCCCAGCCGCCGTCTCCTTTCCCCCCCCCCACCCACCTCCTTCTTTCCCCCGCCACCCTCCTCCTCCTTTTCCCCCCCACCCTCCTCCTCCTTTTCCCCCCCACCCTCCTCCTCCTTTTCCCCCGCCACCCTACTCCTCCTCTCTCGCACCCTCCCCCTCTCTCGCACCCTCCCCCTCTCTCGCACCCTCCCCCTCTCTCGCACCCTCCCGCTCTCTCGCACCCTCCCGCTCTCTCGCACCCTCCCGCTCTCTCGCACCCTCCCGCTCTCTCGCACCCTCCCGCTCTCTCGCACCCTCCCGCTCTCGCGCACCCTCCCGCTCTCGCGCACCCTCCCGCTCTCGCGCACCCTCCCGCTCTCGCGCACCCTCCCGCTCTCGCGCACCCTCCCGCTCTCGCGCACCCTCCCGCTCTCGCGCACCCTCCCGCTCTCGCGCACCCTCCCGCTCTCGCGCACCCTCCCGCTCTCGCGCACCCTCCCGCTCCCTCGCACCCTCCCGCTCTCCCCTGCCACAGGCAGGCAGAGACAGGGAGACTGGCAGGCAGAGACAGACAGAGGCTGGCAGAGACAGTCAGGCACAGGCAGACAGACAGACAGAGACAGGCAGGCAGAGACAGGCAGACCGGCAAAGGTAGGCAGAGACAGGCAGGCAGACAGAAACAGACGGAGGCAAGCAGGTGGAGACAGACAGAGGCCAGCAGAGACAGTCAGACACAAGCAGGCAGACAAACAGACAGAGACAGTCAGGCAGGCAGAGACAGACAAACCGGCAGAGACAGGCAGGCAGACAGAAGCAGACGGAGGCAGGCAGACAGACACACAGAGACAGGCAGATAGACAGAGACAGGCAGATAGACAGAGACAGGCAGATAGACAGAGACAGGCAGTCAGACACAGGCAGACTGTCAGACAGATACAGGAAGACAGAGACAGATGCAGGCAGAGACAGATGGAGGCAGAGGCAGATGCAGGCAGAGGCAGGTGCAGGCAGAGGCAGGTGCAGGCAGAGACAGGTGCAGACAGAGGCAGGTGCAGACAGAGGCAGGTGCAGACAGAGACAGGTGCAGGCAGAGACAGGTGCAGGCAGAGACAGGTGCAGGCAGAGACCGATGCAGGCAGAGACCGATGCAGGCAGAGACAGAATCAGGCAGAGACAGAATCAGGCAGAGACAGAATCAGGCAGAGACAGAATCAGGCAGAGACAGAATCAGGCAGAGACAGAATCAGGCAGAGACAGTCAGGCAGAGACAGTCAGGCAGAGACAGAGACAGACAGGCAGAGACAGATGCAGGCAGAGACAGATGCAGGCAGAGGCAGACAGGCAGAGACAGATGCAGGCAGAGACAGTCAGGCAGACAGAGACCTTTTTAAAATTAACAAGAATATGTGATTAACACACTTAATAGCTGCGACCGAGTGTGATTTAAAAGAATGCTGATTACCAGAAGTTAAATAGGGGTTGTAAGATCCACTATTTGAAACGATTAAAGAGCCAATTCGATTGTACTTTGGATTTGGGTGCAATGAGAATGCACGTCGGTTGAAAGAGACTGATGTTTTAGTTTAAACTTTTCTGAGTCCTGCTTCATAAATATAAAGGAGGGCTTCATAACTTATAAAGCTGCTGTTCCTCCACCATTGTTCTGCAGAAATTACTGAATCAAACGACAAAGTATGACCAGCATCATAAGATAGGAGTAGAAGTAAGGCCATTCGGCCAATCAAGTCCACTCCGCCATTTAAATCATGGCTGATGGGCATTTCAACACCACTTCCCTCAACTCTCCCTGTAGCCCTTGACTCCTTTGGAGATCAAGAATTTGTTGATCTCTGCCTGGAAGGCATCCAACGTCCCGGCCTCCACTGCACTCTGCGGCAATGTATTCACAAGCCCACCACTCTCTGGCTGAAGACGTGTCATCTCATTTCAGTTTTAAATTTACCCCCTCTAATTTTAAGGCTGTGCCCACGGGTCCTAGTCTCCCCGCCTAACGGAAACAACTTCCTAGCGTCCACCCCTTCTAAACCATACATTATCACTGACGGTTCCCTAGTTAGATTTGACATATTGCATTTGAGAAGGAAATGGCCTGTTTCCATCATTCCAGAGTACTTTTCTTAATCATTGTATTTATTTGTCAGCCCAATAAAGGAATTAATTTTATTTGATAGCTCAATAAGTTGAAACTGTAATCGAAGTTAGTTTTCTTCCTCCTTTGTAGTGGATCTGTTGGAGTTGCACACAGCACAACACGTCTTTGATCGACACAAATTGACACAAAACGAGCAACTTCTAAATGTAACTGAAGTAATCAACTGTTTAACGTCCATTTATGATGGTTTGGAACAAAATCACAAAGACTAGGTCCATGTGTCACTCTGTGTCAACATGTGTCTGAACTGGCTGCTGAACTTCTTTGATACGTATGTATGATTTACACTTGAATGTAGTATGTTTAGATTGTCCTAAGGTGCATTAAACTGCATCCTACATTTTGGATTTTGATCAGTTAAGTAAATGTGAAGATTGTCAACTGATTAAAATCACTCCTAGTATTGTTGACATAAGGTTTCAGTATGTTCTAATTTCATTTCAGTGCAAGTGATAAAGTAGTTGAAAGTTTTAGCGACTTTTGTTTTAAATCATAAAATTGAAACTGATATAGAACATAGAACGTAGAACAGTACAGAACAGAACAGGCCCTTCAGCCCACGATGTTGTGCCGACCATATACTTTTGATTCCATTTGGTCAGATCTGTACAGGATCATGGAGACATCTTGACACTCTGATTGTAATGCTCTTCACGGTGACAAATGTTAGTGCTGGAGAAAGACGTGTATAAAGTACACAATATGAACATCATCCAGTTAATGTCAAGGAATAAACAGCCAGATGCAGAATAAGTTTTTATGTGACCCTCAATCTCGTAGAGTCATATAGCATAGAAACACCATGTCTATGCCTCCCAACAAACACCAAACTACACTAATCTCATTTATCTACACTTGGTCCATAGCCTACTTTGACCTAGCATTTTAAATGCTCATCCCAGATGCTTTTTAAATGTTGAGAATACCTGCCTCAACTACCCTCTCAGGCAGCATGCTCCATATGTCCACTTTGTTGATGAAAAAGCTTTTCCTCAGACTTCCTCCAAAGCATTTAATCCTCACCTTAAACTTGTGCCATCTGGTCTTAGACACATGTGCCATGGGGAAAGGATTCTCACAATGTATTCTGCCAGGGCCTGTCATAATTTTTTCTGCCTCAATCAGATCCCAACCCCCACCTCAGCTTCCTCTGCTACAAGAAACACAAATCCAGCATACCAGTCTATCTCGTAACTGAGACTTTTTAATCTAGCCAGTATCTTGAAGAGCATTAACTGTGCCATTGTGGTATTTTCCAGACTAATTGTCGTTCAGCTTATCTCAGTCAGATTGTTTAGTAAGCTCCATTTAGGAATAATGTTATGCACTTCACTTGGAAATGTATTAAGACTGTGACAGTATATTGGGGAATCCTTGCAAGCGGAGAGATTTTTATTTTCTTTCAGTCCAAGCTGGATATAATTCTAGGATTTGGAGATGAACGTCCAGGGTTAAACCTCCGGTGTCCTTCTATCCACCCCAAATCACCTCCAATTTTCCATTTATATAAAATTGAGCTTTGTTTGCATGAGGTGTGTTCCAATATTAAATCGTTATTGCGACTGTAAATTTTGACATTCTTCATTAGGTACGTACCCTTCATATTGATAGCGGCTCAAGGTGCTTCAGGGTGTCAAAACCAAAATGTTGCATTTTCCAGTGAAATTGTAGACATTGAGCTGAAATTCTCGCGAGGGAGCACTGAACGGCATGCATTATTTCTGAGTACCGCCCTCATTAATACTTATTCCATTTTTGTACCTGCCAGACAGAAACTAGACGCTCAGAATTAGCGAAATGAAATTCTGAGTGGGTGTGTGATGCTTGCACATTGTTCAATGCTCCTCTGGACCTCCAACTTGGGCAGTAGTCACCAGCATCTGCAGCCACACCCATCAGTAGCACCCCATGTCCACAGTTTTGACATGTGGCATGTTCCAGCCTCAGCACATCATGGCACATCTCAGATCTGCTTTCAGTACTCTTCTGTACTTCATTGCTGCATTTTGGATTGCAGCAGCCCCCCTCATTGCAGTGCTACTGCCAGGGCACTTTTATATGCAGGGACAGGCACCCATTCGTGTATTGGGCCACGTTACACATCAGGACACCTTGCTTGAGCTCTCCACTCTCATTTTGTCCCTGCATGAATGCTAACAGCTCCTCTGCCTTGTCTTCATTTGCTTTGTCTTTTTATGGGTTGCCCCCTCCGCCACATCTCTCAGACTCATAACACTAGTATGTTGATTAACCTTTTGGCATCGAGACAAAGCCAGACAGCTTGTCATGTTTGTCAGCAGTCATCAATCAAAGGAGTGGGTGTGTTGCCGTTCAGCACCGTGATATGTTGATCTCACACCTGCAGCATGTGCCAGCTGCAGAAGCACAGAACGCGTTGCATTGTCTCCAACCACATGGTCGTTCTTCATGTTCTGAGGGGAATGTTCTGTAGTCAAGGGAGGCAGTTCCAGGCAGCAGATCGAGGTAACTCCAGGGCATTGTCTGACATCACTCGAGGGGCTTGGATGCAATCAGTTGGCTGCTCAGGATGATCATGGTCAGGACACTGTCCTCATAGGTTGTGAGAAGTCAAACGTTAGACACCTCACTACCTGTGTTGGCTCTTTCTGCCCTACGGTGGGCTGTTTTTCCTGGAATGAAACAAAGGGAGTGATTGAGTGAGATGAAATGAGCTGTTGCATTTGTTAGTGCTCATGTATGTTTGGGAAGGGAGGTGAGGTCTCCTGGGTGAGAGCAAGAGGCACAGAGAACATAGAGGATTAATAGCCTTGGGCCCTCAAGTAGGCGAGAGCAAGTGAAGACAGACATTGAATGCTTTGGTGAGAATGGTATTACATGAGCTGTGCTGAAGGGTGGTGCAGAATTAGAGAGAGTGTGAATGTGAGGTAGCACAGACCAATGATACCAGTCACGGTTGGACGTAGAGCAGTTTTTCCGCCGTCTTCGCCTCCATGCCTACTTCTTCAACCGGGAACCTAACCCTCCTTCCACTGACCCCTTCACCCGCTTCCAACACAAGTCCTCCTCCTGGACACCACCCCCAGGCCTCCTACCCTCCCTCGACCTCTTCATCTCCAACTGCCGTCGAGACGTTAACTGCCTCAACCTCTCCACCCCTCTCACCCACTCCAACCTCTCCCCCGCAGAACGGGCAGCCCTCCGCTCCTTCCGCTCCAACCCCAACCTCACCATCAAACCCGCAGACAAGGGTGGCGCAGTGCTAGTATGGCGCACTGACCTCTACATCGCCGAGGCCAGACGCCAACTCTCCGACACCACCTCCTACCGCCCCCTCGATCATGACCCCACACCCACATGACCAAACCATCATCTCCAACACCATTCACGACCTCATCACCTCAGGGGACCTCCCACCCACATCCTCCAACCTCATTGTTCCCCAACCCCGCACGGCCCGTTTCTATCTCCTTCCCAAAATCCACAAACCTGCCTGCCCTGGTCGACCCATCGTCTCAGCCTGTTCCTGCCCCACCGAACTCATCTCCACCTATCTGGACTCCATTTTCTCCCCTTTGGTCCAGGAACTCCCCACCTACGTCCGTGACACCACCCACGCCCTCCACCTCCTCCAGGACTTCCAATTCCCTGGCCCCCAACACCTCATATTCACCATGGACGTCCAGTCCCTGTACACCTGCATTCCGCATGCAGATGGCATCAAAGCCCTCTGCTTCTTCCTGTCCCGCAGGCCCGACCAGTCCCCCTCCACCGACGCTCTCATGCGCCTAGCTGAACTCGTCCTCGCCCTCAACAACTTCTCTTTTGACTCCTCCCACTTCCTACAGACTAAGGGGGTGGCCATGGGCACCCGCATGGGCCCCAGCTATGCCTGCCTCTTTGTAGGTTACGTTGAACAGTCCCTCTTCCGTACCTACACAGGCCCCAAACCGCACCTCTACCTCCGGTACATTGATGACTGTATCGGCGCCGCCTCTTGCTCCCCAGAGGAGCTCGAACAGTTCATCCACTTCACCAACACCTTCCACCGCAACCTTCAGTTCACCTGGGCCATCTCCAGCACATCCCTCACCTTCCTGGACCTCTGTCTCCATCTCAGGCAACCAGCTTGTAACTGATGTCCGTTTCAAGCCCACCGACTCCCACAGCTACCTAGAATACACCTCCTCCCACCCACCCTCCTGCAAAAATTCCATTCCCTATTCTCAATTCCTCCGCCTCCACCGCATCTGCTCCCACGATAAGACATTCCACTCCCGCACATCCCAGATGTCCAAGTTCTTCTAGGACAGCAACTTTCCCCCCACAGTGATCGAGAACGCCCTTGACCGCGTCTCCCGTATTTCCCGCAGCACATCGCTCACACCCCGCCCCCGCCACAACCGCCCTAAGTGGATCCCCCTCGTTCTCACACACCACTCTCCCAACCTCCGGATACAACGCATCATCCTCCGACACTTTCGCCATTTACAATCCGACCGCACCACCCAAGACATTTTTCCATCCCCACCCCTGTCTGCTTTCCGGAGAGACCACTCTCTCCGTGACTCCCTTGTTCGCTCCACACTGCCCTCCAACCCCACCACACCCGGCCCCTTCCCCTGCAACCGCAGGAAATGCTACACTTGCCCCCACACGTCCTCCCTCACCCCTATCCCAGGCCCCAAGATGACATTCCACATCAAGCAGAGGTTCACCTGCACATCTGCCAATGTGATATACTGCATCCACTGTACCCGGTGCGGCTTCCTGTACATTGGGGAAACCAAGCGGAGGCTTGGAGACCACTTTGCAGAACACCTCCGCTCAGTTCGGAACAAACAACTGCACCTCCCAGTCGCAAACCATTTCCACTCCCCCTCCCATTCTCTAGATGACATGTCCATCATGGGCCTCCTGCACTGCCACAATGATGCCACCCGAAGTTTGCAGGAACAGCAACTCATATTCTGCCTGGCAACCCTGCAGCCTAATGGTATCAATGTGGACTTCACCAGTTTCAAAATCTCCCCTTCCCCTACTGCATCCCTAAACCAGCCCAGTTCGTCCCCTCCCCCAAAGCACCACACAACCAGCCCAGCTCTTGCCCCCCACCCACTGCATCCCAAAACCAGTCCAACCTGTCTCTGCCTCCCTGACCAGTTCTTCCTCTCACCCATCCCTTCCTCCCACCCCAAGCCGCACCCCCATCTACCTACTAACCTCATCCCACCTCCTTGACCTGTCCGTCTTCCCTGGACTGACCTATCCCCTCCCTACCTCCCCACCTACACTCTCTCCACCTATCTTCTTTACTCTCCATCTTCGGTCCGCCTCCCCCTCTCTCCCTATTTATTCCAGTTCCCTCCCCCCATCCCCCTCTCTGATGAAGGGTCTAGGCCCGAAACGTCAGCTTTTGTGCTCCTGAGATGCTGCTTGGCCTGCTGTGTTCGTCCAGCCTCACATTTTATTATCTCGGGAAATTTAGAGGAGGTTTGAGGAAAATCATTTTCATCCAGAGTGTGGTGAAGGTCTGGAATGCATTGCCTGGGAGGGAAGTTGAAACAGGAAACCTCACAACTTTTGAAAAGTACTTGGATGAGCACTTGAAATGTTGTAATATTTAAGAGAATGGTCCAGTGTGTAAAAATGGGACTAGTATATGTCGCAGTGTATTTTCAGAGGTACATCCTTAGTGGGCCGTGGGACCTCTTCTGTGCTGTATGATTCCATGAGAACCCCCAGCCCAGGCAGCATCTTGGTTTTTCAGTAATCTCCAGGATCACACCCTTCATAGTGTGATCCCCTGCCTTGTTAGCCCTCCCAAGTTGGTTAGATCACACTTTTCCTGGTTGAGTTCCAATTGCTGTGCCCAGCTGACCAGTCTGTTGATCTCCTCCTGAAGTTTATTCTTCCTGTCTGTCAACCAATTTTGGATCCAGTGTGCCACTTTGCCTTTGATCCCATGGCTGTTATTTACATGACCATTCCATCGATATCCTCCTCACTAAATTAGTCATTCGCTAGCGACACGGTCATACACACTGTGTTTAAGCCCAAACGATGAATCTAGTTGACAAATTTCAAGGGTCCTTGTGGCAAGCCCTGCACAAGCCCAATCAAAGCACACATCCTGTCACATAGATATCCCTTTACCATCAATCACCCTGTGCTCTCTGCCTCAGCCAGTTTTGGCTCCAGTGTGCCTCTTTGCCTTTGATTCGTTGACTGTTGTTTTCTTGATCAGTCTGCCAAGGGGTCTTTACTAAGTCCACATCGAATGCATAAGCTCATCAACTTTCCAACATCTCCTCAAAAAAGGATCAAATTTCTGAAATATGACCTCATCTTAACAAATCCATCCTGACTATCCCTGATTAATTCATGCAAGTACATTCTACCCCTAAGAATGCCTCTTTGTAGCTTCTCCAGTGCTGAGATTATTCTGACTGGCCTTTAATTTGCTGGTCTGTTCCTCTCTCTGTTTGTTAATAGTAGAACAATGTTCATCGACCTTCATTACTTCATTTCTGATTGGCAAGGGTTTGAAAATTGCTGCCAGGGGCCCAGATATCTCCTCCCTCACTTCCCTTGCGAGCTGGTATACATTTCAGTTAGGCCTGCGGATGTATCCACTTGTAAAGTTGCTAAACCAGCTGCGTCTCCCTGTGTCTTTACCTCTGATGTTCCTAGGCCCTCTGCCCTGATATCTATACTTGCAGTGTCCTTTTCCATTGTAAAGATTGACACAAAATATTCATTGAGGGCAGTGCCCATGTTTTCCAGGTCCACACAAACTGTACATCTCTGTGAAACGAATGAGGAGATATTCGAGAGGTTTGAGATTTACAATCAAGAAAGAAATTGACCAAATGACTTCCTTGGACAACATACATTGTCCATTGTTGTAAACAAACAGAAGTTTTTGTTTCCACAGTTGTTTGCAAATAGCCAATCAAGATCATAAAATAATGTTTTAAGATAATTTACAAAGCAAGGCAATTGAGGAAGATGTATTGGATGTATTGAACTCTCAACTACCTCTCTTAAGTTTAGGAATATCAATATTTTTCTTCTGAATAACTTTTGCAGATCTCTTCAAACAAGTAGCTGAACCCACAGATTTATGTGACCAACGAAGCCTGAGCCTTTTGCTTCACAATGCAGTCCAGATCCCTCGGCAGCTCGGTGAGGTACCTTCATTTGGAGGCAGAAACATTGAACCAAGTGTCTGCAGTTGCTTCCAACATGTAAGTGTGCTCTGCGCCAATTCATAAGGTCAAGCGGGTCTACTTGCCAGTGTGAATTTTGTGCTCATTTTCGGTTTGAATTAGTTCCAGAGGCCAACATGTACCACGACTAATCCAAGGCTATCATGTTTATAAATAGTCAATGTTTGTATTAAATTAATGATTAAAAACAATGTCAGAAACCCCAGTGATAGTGTATTAGATATCACTGAGGATAGCGGATGTAAACTTGACATAATTAGTCATGCAGCTGATCTTTTATTTCCCTCTCGGGCCTTAACAAAAACAGAGATTGATATTAAACACTTTGTAGAGTGGATGAGATTGGAGCCTCGATCCATGGTCTGGCTGCCTGTTCTACACCATGTGGCAGCTGCTGAAACTGCAAAACATCAGGCGAAGTGTAACATCTGCAAAGAGTACCCATTCGTAGGTTTCAGGTGAGATGTGCAAACCAGCAGAAAGTTAGTGGGAGTTAGTTTTTAAAGAAAGCTTTAACTTTAGATGTTCTATTAGAAACTCGATCAGTCAACAACACAACTGAAATCATCAAAAATCCCAACAAACTCATGGACCAGAGAAGTAATTAGGACAAATTAAGTATCAACTTCTTTACCTTAATTTTTTGTGAGAGGTGAGTGCTGCATGCTTTTGGTATTTTGTTCACCGTTGCATTGATCACAGACACTGTGGCTCAGAATGGATTGTGACTTGACTTCCGGTTGGTTCTGTAATTTGCAATTATTGAGAATTTACAGAAAGGCCTTTTTATTAGTCCTGTAATCAGTGTGTGTGCATCCTATGAAAGTGATTGCTGTGTTGTTGCTAAATGATCGATAAAACTTCTTGTCCATAATTAGTAAATTAAATTGCATATTTGGACAGGATTTCTAAGGGGTAAATTGACCCTCTTCAGTTAACTATTCTCCTACATTTCTAAGATTGGCCATCTTGGAGAAGGTGCGTGTTACTGCCATTGATCTGATCAAACAACTCCCTGTCTAAGAAGAACTGGAGTGAGACCCCAACTGTGGATGAAACTATGACTGCCATAACTAAGTAAAGAGCAACAGCGACCCGGAGTCAATTGAATTCCATCTGAAGCTTGAGGAATGGTGGCCTAACTCTGAAGGCCAAGATCTGTTAGCTTTTCATGGACTATGAGGAACAGGGCAGGATTTCACAAAATCTTTAAGATGCCATATCTTATACAAAACTGAAGGAGAAATGTCAGATTGCTCAAAGAACCATGGGATCACCAGCCTTTCCATTGCTGGGAAGATTCTGGCAAGGTTACTTCTGAATAGGTTTATACCACCATGGCGAATGAAAACCTTCCATGCGAAGGGAACTTTGTGAAAATGTTGGAGACAGAGCAGGACCAATTTACAATAATGATTCCAGGGTTGAGATATCTCATTATGAAAATTGATTAGAGGAATTGGGACAGCTTTCCTCGAAGATGCTGAGACTTAGAAGAGATTATTTTGAATCTTGCAAAATCATTTGAAGTCTGGTCAGAGTAGACAAGGGGAAGACTTTCCTACTTGTGACAGAATTGAGAATAAGATGCAGAGGTTTGAAGTGATTGACTACAGAAGTAACTGCAGTGTAAGAAATAGCTTTATCACAGTCTATAGAATGCATTACCTAGAGGAGGCAGTTTCAGTAAAAGATGCAAGAAAGCGTTAGTTGATTAATTAAAGAGAAATGATGTGCAGGTTAAGGAAAAGGCACTAATTTGTGACATGTATTTGGAGAGCTAGTTCAAACATGATGGACCAAATGGCTTCCTTTTACTGTGATTTGAACTTAAAATTCATTAAAAGTAAAGTGTATTTGGCTCTGGGACACGGTGGAAAAGGATAAGGTAAACAGGACATGAGTGATCGGAGACTTGATAGTTGGAGGGGCAGATAGGAGATTTTGTAGCCGCAATCAGGAATCCAAACACAGAACTTGCATGAATGAACAAAGAAGAGGAATCGATTCAGTTGCCTCCAGTGAAGACTGTGACCACACCTTCACCCGCTGTGGGAGAATCTGCCTGATATGAATGAACCAACCACCAATAGGTCCGCAACCAATAAACACAAATTTCCTCGAGTGTTCATCCAGTGAGAAGCACCAAGAGGAAGGCAGCCTTTTTCCTACATTTTGTCAGCTTGACCATTTGGGAAGAGAGCCCCCCTTCTCTGACATTCTGTTCTATAAAGATCAAATGTATTGGTTCCTGATGTTGCGTGAGGCTAGTGAACTTCCACAATTCTACCACACTGTTACTTCCAAATCTATTTCTTTCCTTAACATCTCCTCAATGTTTCATCTTCTCAATCTACCGTCTGTCTGTATTTCTTCCGACTGTTGTTCAGAAAAGTAATTCCTTTCATCCCTTTCACTTCCAAATTATGTTTGTTCCTCACGGAAACTGGTATTCTGCTTCAGTTTATCTGTTGCCTTGAAAATTCTGGACTAATCTGTAATTGACAGTGAGTTTCCTGTTAGCAGTGCTATTTATAAGAGGATTAACTGAACTTAACCACTTCAGTGCATAATTTAATATTGCCTTGCATAGCTCCAAAAATTTTAAGAGCCTGCTGTTTGTACTTTTATGTTGGTTTTCATGGCTATTTAGTTTCTGCTCATACATTTATGACTGCTTGCTGAGTCTCAGAGTTTGGCTTCATGACAGGAATCTGAAGGCAATATTCTCTGTTTTGCACCATCTCATCATATTGATGACCTGCATTCTGTATGCAGTTCCATCCATTCATCTGTTGATAATTTCACACGACATTGATCAAGTCCTTCCATTTCATTATGACATTTTCCATTCTTGCAAGGGATTTGGCTATCACCGGTGAAGTTATCATTTGTTGTCCTTCGCTAATTGCCGTTGAACTGAGTGGATGGCTGGGCGGGTGGTTCAGAGCTACCTACATTGCTGTGGCTCTGTAGCCACATGTAGATCAGATGGGGTAAAGATGATCGAATACGCCCCGAAAGGACATGAGTGGATCAGATGGATTTTTACCAACAATTGTTGATAGTTTCATGATAGCGTTACTGGAAATGACTCTTAGTTTGGGTATTTTTTTAATGAAATGTAAATTTGACCAGCTACAGTGTTTGAACATGAACCTACATTCCCCAGAGCATCAGCCTGGGTCTCTGGATTTTTAGTTCAATGTATTTGCCACTTGCCCACTGTCTCTCAGCCATTATTACAGTTAATTTCTTGACTTTTTTTTCTCTTTGCTTGGAGAACTTCCCTTCTGCAGTCTGAGCTGAAAATGTGTATCCTCCTCGTTTATTGTGGCCTTTACAGCTTCACGTGTTACAATCGCTGCTCGTCAGATTGACCTTTTCCAGGAAGATTCTGGCAAGGTTACTTCTAAATAGGTTTATGCCACCGTGGCAGATGAAAACCTTCCATACAATGGGAACGTTGTGAATACGTTGGATGCAGAGCAGAAGCAATTTACAATAATTCCAGGGATGTGATATCCCATTATGAAAATCGACTGGGGGAGTTGGGACAGTTTTCCTCGACTTTGCTAGCATTTGTTTCTCCCCACATAATTTGCCGTTTCTTCAAAATAGAAAAAAATACATAATTTAACTACTTAACTTGCATTCCTTCGATGGTTAAAAATATCCAAACAAAAATGAACATTTCTCTTACTACTTGTTCTTCCTTTATAGGTACCGCAGCCTCAAACACTTGAATTATGACATGTGCCGAAGCTGTTTCTTTTCGGGGCGCACGTCAAAGGGGCACAAGTTACATTACCCAATGGTGGAGAACTGCACTCCAGTGAGTAATATATTATTCCACTTGATAGAATTGTTCCAATCTGTCGAAACTTAGGGATTTTACCATTTAAATACAATCTTCCCTCAAAGTTGAAGTAGTTTGCTAAAATGATAAAAGGCCAACAGCTTAAATCAGGCTTCAATACCAGGAATACAATATTGTGCAGAAGCTCTTTGATGTCAAGTTGAGGCTCAAGGAGGGATATGTCATCATGCCCACCCTTTTCTCCAACTTTGTCACCACCATTCTTAATCTCATCAAGAACAAGCTTCCCAGTGACTTGGATAGGATGGATGGAAAACCTTTTCACCTCAACCAGTTAAAATCACGGAAGAAAATGACACTGACCTCGCTTATGGAGCTTCAGTATGTGGTTCACAATGTCATTTCCACTCTCAGAAGTCTTCAAATCTCCCTTCAGGCTTTTGCAAAAGTATACTGAAGAATTAGCCTCAACCTTAAATTTGCCACCCAGGTTGATGGGGTTGTTAAGAAGGCATACGGTGTGTTAGGCTTCATTGGTAGAGGGATTGAGTTTCGGAGCCATGAGGGCATGTTGCAGCTGTACAAAACTCTGGTGCAGCTGCACTTGGAGTATTACGTACAGTTCTGGTCGCAGCATCATAGGAAGGATGTGGAAGCATTGGAAAGGGTGCAGAGGAGATTTACCAGGATGTTACCTGGTATGGAGGGAAGGCGTTATGAGGAAAGGCTGAGGGACTTGAGGCTGTTTTCGTTCGAGAGAAGAAGATTAAAAGGTGACTTAATAGAACCATACAAGATGATCAGAGGATTAGATAGGGTGCACAGTGAGAGTCTTTTGGCTCGGATGGCCATGTTTGACACGGTCAGGGGGCATAGCTTTAAATTGAGGGGTGATAGATATAGGACAGAAGTCAGAGGTAGGTTCTTTACTTGGAGAGTAGTAAGGGCATGGAATGCCCTGCCTGCAACAGTAGTAGACTTGCCAACTTTAAGGGCATTTAAATGGTCGTTGGATAAACATATGGATGATAATGGAATAGTGTAGGTTTGATGGGCTTCAGGTTGGTTTCACAACATCAAGGCCGAAAGGGCCTGTACTGGGCTGTTATGTTCTTTGTTCGAACCTCAAGATGACTCAAATCCTTTACCAATCTCAAGTTGTGGCCCATTTTTTCATCAAAATTAATGGAGAAATCCTCCCAAATGTAGAACATTTCCCTTACATGGGTCGCTCTCTCTCTTTTAAGGCTGACATCGATACAGAGGTTCTAACATTACGTCCAATCTGCGAGTGGCACCTTTGGCCTCCTAAGGATGAGAATGCTCAATTGTGACATCTGTGCTGATCGCAAGATCCTTGAGTTCAAGGCATGCATCGTTCAGGCTCTCCTATATGACTGTGAAACCTGGATAACATCCAGCTGCCACTTCAAGACCCTTTCAGCACAGTTTTGTCATGGATTCTCCACATGAGCTCGGAGGAAAAACCTCCTAGCATCAGCATTGACGCCATGATGATTTGAAACAAACCCCATTGGGCTGGCCATGTACTTTGGATGCCTAAGTTATGACTACCAAAGTAAATTTTTGCCAACTGATTTCAAAGACCTTGAAATGTTCCTTCAAGAAATACTACATCGAGGTCAAAGTATGGGATATCCCCATTCAGAAGAAACCAACTTGGGGGAATCTCCTGTCTGAAGACACATAATTCTTTATGAACACAGGCAAGAAGTTGAAGTGTGGGAAAGGAACTGGAGAAAGGAATGCTAGTGTTCTCAAGGCCAAGACCACTTCCATCACCCTGAAAGACCTGCTAAACGTGTGGCTCTAGTTCAGGCTAATCAACCCGCACAGAGCTCATGACCCGTGATACGGAATTTCCTAGCTGGGCAATCATACTCATCAGCCAGTGATGGTTCTTAATATTGTGCAGACTATGATTTGATCACAACTGAGTACTGTGTGTAGCTTTGAGCATTGCTATGGAAAGACCAGGTTTTATAGAATAATCAGAATGGTGCTGCATGAGAAACTGGAATTAAGAGGAGGTAGGTGATAGTTAATTTTTATTTGTTTCTGGGCCACTGGCATCGCTAACTGGGGCAGCATTTATTTCCCATCCTTAGTTAGCCTTGTAATTGTTGAATCATTGTAGTCCATGTGCTGTAGGTAGACTCAGTCAGTCAGGGGTGAATTTCCAGGACTTTGACCCAGTGATAGTGAAAGAACAGCAATATATTTCCAAGTTGAGATGGTGAGTGGCTTAGACACAGGGTCTTGTTGGTGGTGCTGTTCTCATATATCTGTTACACTTGCCCTTGCAGCTGAAATTTGTCATAGGTTTGGAAAGTCCGATCTCAGGATCTTTTGCAGATTTCTCAGTGCATCTCATAGATGGTACACACTGCTGCTAATGAGCACTGGAGGGAGTAGGCTGCTTTTTACTGGATGGTGTTGAACTTATTGAGTGCTTTTGTATCTGCACCCATCTAGGCAAGTGGGGATTATTCCATCATTCTTCTGACTTGTTCCATGTAGCTGGTAGACAGGCTTGGGGAATCAGGAGGTGAGTTACTTGATGCAGTAATCCGAGCTTTGGGCCTGCTCCTGTAGCCACTGCATTTAAATAGGAAGTCCAGTTGAATTTCTGTTCACTGGTAAAACCCGGGATTTTGATAGCGGACAATTCAGTGATGGTTACACCATTGAATGTCAAGGGACAATTTATAGATTTTCTCCTACTGGAGATGGTCATTACCTGGTATTTGTGTAGTATAATTGCGACTTGCCACTTAGCAGCCCAAGCCGAGATATTGTTCTGGCCTTGTTGCATTTGGACATGGACAGGTTCAGTATCTGAGCAGTGGTGAATGATGCTGAATATTCTGCTATCACTGGTGAACATCCCCACTTCTGATCTTATGATGGAGACAAGGTCATTGATAAAGCAGCTGAAGATGGTTAGGCTTAGGACTGTACCTTCAGGACCTCCTGCAGCTGACCTCCAACAACCAAAATGCCTCCCATTAGGAGAGGCGATGACCTAATGGTATTATGACTAGACTATTAATCCAAGCACTCAGGTAATGTTCTGAGGACCTGGTTCAAATTCCACGATGGCACATAATTCCAGATTTTCATTGAATTCAAATTCCATTAAGAGTCTAATGATGATCGTAAATCCATTGCCAATTGTTGGAAAAACCCATCTGATTCACTTATGTTCTTTAGGGAAGGAAACTGGGCTAGGCCTGGTGTGGCCTACATGGAACTCCAGATATCAGTTAGGCAATTTGGGATGGGCAATAAAAGCTGGTCTAACCAGCAATGCCCTCTTTCCCATGAAAGAATGAAAAAGCATCGTCCTCTGTGCAGATATTATTCGAACCAGTGGTGAGTTTCTGCTGGATTCCCATCAGCTGCAGTTTTGGTAGCGCTCCTTGATGCCACACTCGGTCAAATGTAGCCATCCTTAGCTCACCTCCGGAATTCAACTCTTTTGACCATGTTTGAACAACAGCTGTAATGAAGTCAGGAACTGATGAGGTAGCAGAATTGAGGATTTTGTCTCGGGATCTGAGGGATGTGGCAAATCGAGATTTCCAGCAAGAATTTGACCAGTTGCTGCATAAAAAAGTGAACCAGAAGGTTAGATCCAAGGGGATTAAGGGTAGAATATTGGTTTGAATAAAGGCCTGGCTAACTGACAGATAGCTGAGGGTCAGGATAAATGAGTCTTTGTCCGGATGGTGAATTGTTACGAGTTGGGTGCTGCGGGGTTCAGTTCTCTGACCTCAACTATTTGTCTCTGCTTACATATCATTTGTATATGTTACAAAGTGTAATGTAACAGAATGCATGGATGATTTTGAAAGAGGTGGGAAAACAGCCTGTGATGTGAAATAGAACATACACAGCTGAATATTGATAGGCGAGGAGAATGGACCAGAATCTGGCAGGTGGTTAATGTGGATAAGCATGAGGCTTGCCTATTTTGTCCAGGAAAAAAAGGGCAAATTATTATTTAAATGGAGGGAAGATTCAAAGTGTGTCAGTGCAAAGTTGTCTGGCTGTCTTTGTGCATGAATAGCTGAAAGTTGGTATGCGGGTTAGGCATAGCACAAGGAAGACAGATGGAACTCTGGCATTTATCACAAAAGGACTGGATCATTAAAGTAACAAAGTGTTTTTCCGAACACATTGGGTGTTGGTGAGACCAGAGTCTTGTGTCCAGTTTTGATCCCCTCACTGAGGATGAATGCGTTTGCACTGGAGGCAGTTCGGAGGAGGTTGAACTGATTGATTCCAGGGATGAAAGGGCTGTCATATGAGAAGTGGCTGAGTAGCTTGGGCTTGTACTTGCTGGTGTTGGAAAGAATGAGCGGGGTGGTTCTGATTGAGGTATATAAAATAGTAAAGGGGATTGAAAAGATTGGCATTGAGCAAATGTTCTGCATTGTGGGACATTCTTAAACAAGAAGCTGTAGCTATCGAGTGAGGCATGGCATGTACAAAATAGAGACGAGGAGTGGGTTGTGAATCTATGGAATTCATTGCCCCTGAATGCAATGGAGGCAGCACCAATCGACCGATTCAAGAAAGAAATAAATATGTTTCTGATGAAAAATAGGGAGAAAGGGCCATGGGGAGCAGGCAGGAGAGTGGAGTTGAGATCAGGAAAAGATCAGCAACCACGACTAACAAGAGAAGTCAAGGACAGGATGAAAGCAAAAGAAAAAGCATAAAATGTGTTGCGGTTAGTGGGAAGCCAGTGAATTGGGAAGCCTTTCGAAAACTAGCAGCGGACAGGTAAAAAGGTAATAAGGGGGAAGATGATGAAATATGAGGGCAATATTAATGAGGGTAATATTAAAAAAAATTGCAGGAGTTTCTTTCAGCTATAAAAGGTAAGAGAGAGGCAAGAGTACAAATAAAGAGAATAAAGAAAACTACAGCGCAGGAACAGGCCCTTCGGCCCTCCGAGCCTATGCCGATCGAGATCCTCTGTCTAACCTGCCATCTATTTCCTAAGGGTCTGTGTCCATTTGCTCCCCGCCCATCCATGTACCTGTCCATAAGACCATAAGACATAGGAGTGGAAGTAAGGCCATTCGACCCATCAAGCCCACTCTGCCATTTAAATCATGGCTGATGGGCATTTCAACACCACCTCTCCGCACTCTCCCCGTAGCCGTTGATTCCTTATGAGATCAAGAATTTGTCGATCTCTGCCTTGAAGGCATCCAACGTCCCGGCCTCCATGCACTCTGTGGCAATGAATTCCACAAGCCCACCACTCTCTGGCTGAAGAAATGTCGTCTCATTTCAGTTTTAAATTTACCCCTCTAATTTTAAGGCTGTGCCCACGTGTCCTAGTCTCGCCGCCTAACGGATTCCTAGCGTCCACCCCTTCTAAACCATAGATTATCTTGTAAGTTTCTAAATCTCCCCTCAACCTTCTAAACTCTAACGAGGACAATCCCAGGATCCTTCGCCGTTCATCATACGTTAAACCTACCATTCCAGGGATCATCCGTGTGAATCTTCGCTGGACACGAACCAGGGCTAGTCTGTCCTTCCTGAGGTGTGGGGCTCAAAATTGGATACAGTATTCTAAATGGGGTCTAACTAGAGCCTTATAAAGCCTCAGAAGCACATCGCTGCTTTTATATTCCAACTCTCTTGAGATAAACGACAACATTACATTTGCTTTCTTAATTATGGACTCGACCTTCAAGTTAACTTGTACAGAATCCTGGACCACACTCCCAGATCCCTTTGCACTTCTGATTTGCGAATTTTCTCACCGTTTAGAAAATAGTCCATCCCTGTATTCTTTTTTCCAAAGTGCAAAACCTCACATTTACTCACATTCAATTTCATCAGCCATTTCCTGGACCACTCTTCCAAACTGTCTAAATCTTTCTGCAGCATCCCCACCTCCTCAGCACGGCCTGTCTGTCCACCTATGTTCGTATCATCGGAAAACTTTGCCAGAATGCCCCCAGTCCCTTCATCCAGATCATTCATGAAAATGGTGAACAGCTGTGGCCCCAACACTGAACCCTGCGGGACACCGCTCGTCACTGGTTGCCATTCCGAAAAAGAGCCTTTTAACCCAACTCTCTGCCTTCTGTCAGACAGCCAATCCTCAATCCAAGCCAGTAGCTCACGTGGAACACCATGGGCCATCACCTCGTTCAGCAGCCTCCCGTGAGGCACTGTATCAAAGGCCTTTTGGAAGTCTAGATCGATCACATCTACTGGGTTTCCCTGGTCTAACATACTTGTTACCTCTTCAAACAATTCTAATAGGCACGACCTCCTCTGACTAAATCCATGCTGACTTGTTTTAATCTGACCCTGCACTTCCGGGAATTTAGAAATGTCATCCTTGACAATGGATTCTAGAATTTTACCAACTACCAGGGTTAGGCTAATCGGCCTATAATTTTCCATCTTTTGCCTTGATCCTTTCTTAAACAAGGGGGTTACAACAGCAATTTTCCAATCATTTGGGACTTTCCCTGACTCCAGTGAATTTTGAAAGATCACGACCAAAGCCTCCGCTATTTCCTCAGCCACCTCCCACAGAACTCTAGGATGTAGCCCATCGGGGCCAGGAGATTTATCAAATTTTAGACCCTTTAGCTTTTCTAGCACTTTCTCTTTTGTAATGCCTACCGTATTCAACTCTGCCCTCTGGCTCTCCCTAATTGTTGACATACTACTCATGTATTCCACTGTGAAGGCTGACGCAAAGTACTTATTAAGTTCTTCAGCTATTTCCTTATCTCCCGTCACAGGCCTTCCTGAATCAATTTGGAGCGGCCCAATATCTACCTTTGCCTCTCGTTTGTTTCTTATGTATTGAAAGAAGCTTTGACTATCATTTCTAATATTACGAGCTAGCCTACCTTCATATATGATCTTCTCCTTCCTTGTTGCTCTCTTTGTTATCCTCTGTCTGTTTTTGTAGCCTTCCCAATCTTCTGATTTCCCAGTGCTCTTGGCCACTTTATAGGCTGCCTCTTTTTCTTTGATATATTTCCTGACTTCCTTTGTCAGCCATGGCTGTCTAATCCCACCCCAGATAATCTTTGTTTTCTTTGGGATGAACCTCTGCCCAGTGTCCTCAATTACACCTATAAACTCCTGCCATTGTTGGTCTACTGTCTTCCCCGCTAGGCTCTGCTTCCAGTCGATTTTCATCAATTCCTCTCTCATGCCCCTGTAATTACCTTTATTTAACTGTAATACCATTCCATCCGATTTTGCCTTCTCTCTTTCAAACTGCAGACCGAACTCTACTGTATTATGATCGCTGCCTCCTACGTGTTCCCTTACTTTAAGGTCTTTTATAAAGTCTGGTTCATTACATAGCACAAAGCCCAGAATAGCCTGTTCCCTTGTGGGGTCCATCACAAGCTGTTCCAAAAAGCCATACTGCAAACATTCCATGAATTCTCTTTCTTTGGATCCACCAGCAACATTATTCACCCAACCCACCTGCATGTTGAAGTCCCCCATGATCACCGTGACCTTGCCTTTCTGACATGCCCTATTTATTTCTCGGTGCATCTTGCGCCCCTGGTCCTGACCACTGTTAGGAGGTCTGTACAAAACTCCCATTACAGTTTTTTTTGCCTTTGTGTTTCCTCAATTCCACCCACACAGACTCCACATCTTCTGACCCTGTGTCGTTTAGTGCCGTAGATCTAATTCCATTCTTAATTAACAAGGCAACCCCACCCCCTCTGCCCACCTCCCTGTATTTTTGATGTGTTGTGAATCCTTGGATATTTAACTGCCAGCCCTGAGCTCCCTGCAACCATGTCTCTGTGATGCCTACCACATCATAATCATTCAAGAGGATTTGTGCTGTTAATTCATCTACTTTGTTGCGAATGCTAAGAGCATTTAGATGAAGTGTCTTAATGCTAGCTTTCTTATCATTATGAGAGAGGTTGGAAATCCCAAGATGTCTTAAGTTATCCTTCCTTTTTGCTGTATTCCTAGTCTGCCTCGAGCTTAAATCCACCTGTACTCATGCTATCCTGTTGCTTATCTTTCCATTTAACTCCATACTCCCTGTCTCTTTCACTTTCCCTTCCCCCCCGACTCACGAGTTTAAAGCCCTACTGACCACCCTATTTATCTTTTTCGCTAGAACACTGGTTCCAGATCGGTTCAGGTGGAGACCGTCCCAACGGTACAGATCCCCCCGGTTCCAAAACTGATGCCAATGCCCCATGAAATGAAATCCCTCTTTCCCACACCAATCCCTTACCAATGTGTTGACTTCCCTAACTTTCTTTTCCCTACTCCAATTGGCACGTGGCTTGGGCAGTAATCCAGAGATTATGACCCTTGAGGACCTGTACTTCAATTTCTTTCCTCGTGTTTCATAATCCCTGAACTGGTCCTCTACCCTAGCTTTGCCCATGTCGTTAGTCCCAACGTGGACCACAACAACTGGATCCTCCCCCTCCCGCTCTAATATCCTTTCAACCCGGTTGGAGATGTCCCGCACCCTGGCACCGGGCAGGCAACACACCATGCGGGTCTCCCGATGCGGCTTGCACAGGATACTATCTGTCCCTCTAATTATAGAATCCCCTATAACACCTACCTGTCTTTTTGCTCCCCCCCCTTGAATGACCTTGTGCCCCACGGTGCCATGGTCAGCTGGCTCATCCTGTCCACAGTCCATTCCCTCAACCGTACAGGGAGCAAGAATCTCATACCTGTTGCAGGTGTCTGTCCGGATAGATCTGAAAAGATACTGACGTGTCTGTGTCTACCACCTCCGCTGGCACTGCGTTCCAGGCACCCACCACCCTCTGTGTAGAGAACTTTCCACACATATCTCCCATAAACGTTCGTCCTCTCACTCTGAACTCATGACCCCTGGTAATTGAGTCCCCCACTCTGGGGGGGAAAAAGCTTCTTGCTATCCACCCTGTCTATACCCTCATGATTTTGTAGACCTCAATCAGGTCCCCCCTAATCACCATCTTTCTCATGAAAATAATCCTAATCTACTCAACCTCTCTTCATAGCTAGCATCCTCCATACCAGGCAACATCCTGGTGAACCTCCACTGCACCCTGTCCAAAGCGTCCACGTCCTTTTGGTAATGTACACAGTACTCTAAATGTGGCTGAACCAAAGTCTCATACAACTGTACATGACCTGCCAACTCTTGTCCTCAATACCCCGTCCGATGAAGGAAAGCATGCCGTATGCCTTCTTGACCACCCCATTGACCTGGCTTGCCACCTTCAGGGAACAATGGACCTGAACACCCAGATCTCTCTGTTCATCAATTTTCCCTAGGACTTTACCATTTACTGCATAGTTCACCCTTGAATTAGATCTTCCAAAATGCATCACCTCGCATTTGCCCCGATTGAACTCCATCTGACATTTATCTGCCACACTCTCGAGTCTATTTATATTCTGCTGTAATCTCTGACAGTCCCCCTCACTTTCTGCTGCTCCACCAATCTTAGTGTCATCTGCAAACTTGCTGATCAGATGACCAACACCTTCCTCCAAATCATTTACGCATATCACAAACAACAGTGGTCCCAGCACAGAACCTTGTGGAACACCACTGGTCACAGGTGTCCAATTTGAGAAAATCCTTTCTACCACTACTCTCTGTCTCCTGTTGCCTAGCCCTTTTTTTTTTGTGTCCGTCGAGCAAGCGCACCCTTGATCCCATGCGACTTGGCTTTCTCCATCAGCCTGCCATGGGGAACCTTATCAAACGCCTTACTGAAGTCCATGTAAATAACGTCTACAGCCTTTCCCTTTCAATCAACTTTGTCATGTCGTCAAAGAATTCTATAAAGTTGGTAAGACATGACCTTCCCTGCACAAAACCATGTTGCCTATCACTGATAAGCTGATGTGCTTCCAAATGTGAATAGATCCTATCCCTCAGTACCTTCTCCAGTAGCTTCCCAACCACTGACGTCAGTCTCACCGGTCGATAATTACCTGGATTATCCTTGCTACCCTTCTTGAACAAGGCGACAACATTAGCAAGTCTCCAGTCCTCCGGGACCTCACCCGTGTCTAAGGATGCTGCAAAGATATCTGTTAAGGCCCCGGCTACTTCCTGTCTCGCTTCTCTCAATAACCTGGGATAGATCCCCACCTTAATGCCTTTTAGGAGACCCAACACTTCCTCCTTCCTTGTGTCAACTTGACCTAGAGTAAGCAAATGTCTATCCCTCACATCACCATCTGTCATGTCCCTCCCCTTCATCAATACCGATGCAAAGTATTCGTTAAGAATGTCACCCATTTTCTCTGACTCAGTGCATAACTTTCCTTCTTTGTCCTTAAGTGGGCCAATCCTTTCTCTAGTTACCCTCTTGCTCTTTATATATGAATAAAAGGCTTTGGGATTTTCCTTAACCATGCTTGCCAGTAATATCTCATGTCTTCTCTTCGCCCTCTTAATCCCTTGTTTCAGATGCGCTCGAAATTCCCCGTGTTCTTCCAAAGCTTCAGCTCTCTTAAGTCGCCTCTAATCTATGCTTCCTTTTTCCTCTTGGCTAGTCTCACAATTTCACCTGTCATCCATGGTTCCTGAATCTTGCCTTTTCTGTTCCTCATTTTCACAGGAACATGTCTCTCCTGCATCCTAATCAACCGCTCTTTAAAAGCCTCCCACATATCAAATGTGGATTTACCTTCAAACATTTTCTCCCGATCTAAATTCCACAGATGCTACTGAACCTTGGTATAATTGGCCTTCCCCCAGTTTAGAACTCTTCCTTTAGGACCACTCCCATCCTTGTCCATGAGTATTGTAAAACTTAGGGAATTGTGGTCGCTATTTCCAAAGTCGTCCCCTGCTGTAATTTCAACCACCAGGCAGGTTCATTCCCCAACACCAGGTCCAGTATGGCCCCTTGCCGAGTTGGACTACGCACACACTGCTCTAGAAAACCCTCCTGGACACACCTTACAAATTCTGCTCCATCTTGCCCCCTAGTTCTGAGTGAATCCCAGTCAATGTTGGGATAATTAAAATCTCCCATCACCACCACCCTGTTTCTCCAACACCTTTCCATTATCTGTTTACATATTTGTACCTCTATTTCACGCTCGCTGTAGGGAGGCCTGTAGTACAGCCCCAACATTGTTACTGCATCCTTCCTATTTCTGAGTTCTACCCATATTGCCTCAATGCTTGAGCCCTCCATGGGGCCCTCGTTCAGTACAGCTGTGATATGGTCTTCGACCAGTATTGCAACTAACATTAAATAGTAGACAGTAGATCACTGGAAAAGGAGGCTGAAGAATCAGTATGAGGAATGAAGAAATGGAAGAGGAACTGAACAGGTACTTTGTATCAGACTTCATGGTGGAAAACACCAATCGCATACTAGAACTTTGAGAGTTAGGGGCAGTGGTGAATATAATAGCCGTAACTAAGGAAAAGGTGCTGGGGAAGCAGAAAAGTCTGAAGGTGGACCAATCACCCCTGGACCAGATGGACTGTACTGTAGACTTCTGAAGGAGATAGCTGAAGAAATTGTTGAGGCATTAGTGGTTATCTTTCAGGAATCAGTGGTGATAGGGAGGATCTTGGGGGTTTGGAAAATGGCTAAAGCAACACCCCTGCTTAAGAAAAGAGAGAGACAGAAGAAGGGAAATTATAGGTCAGTTAGCCTGACCTCAATCATTGGTAAGATTTTAGAGTCCGTTCTTAAGGTTGAGATTGCAGAGACCTTGGAAGTAAATGACAAAATCGGGCTGATTCAGCATAGCTTCATCGAGGGGAAGTTATACCTGACAAATCTGTTAGAATTCTTTGAGTAGAAAGTGGGCAAGTTAGACAAAAGGGAGCCAGTGAATGGGATTTGTTTGGATTTCCAGAATGCTGTTGAGAAGGTATCAAATAAGATGAGAGCCCATAGTGTTTGGGCAAGTTACTGCCATTGGCATTGAGCATTGGCTGACTGGCAGAAGGCAGAGAGTGTAGATAAAGGGGTCTTTTTCGGGATGGCAGCTAGTGACGAGTAGAGTCCCACAGGGATCAATGTTGGTACCACAACAGTTCATGTAATACATTGATGATATGGATGAAGCAACTGAGACATTTTTGCTGAGTTTACAGTTGGCACAGTGACAGATGGAGGGAGAGATAGCAGTGAGGAAGTTGCAGAAGGACTTGCATAGACTCTGAGAGTGGGCAAAGAAGTGGCAGACAGAATACTGTGTGGGACACTGTGAGGTTATGTGCTTTGGTAGGAAAAATGGAGGCATAGATTATTTTCTAAATGAGAAAGGGCATTTGAAGTCTGAAGCACAACTGTCCCTCGTTGCCTTTGAGAAGGTACTAGTGAGTTTCCTTCTTGAACTGCTACAAGTACATTTGCTCGAGATAGATACAATGCCACTAGGGTCAATCTGCACAAAACAACCCTTTTTTTACCCCTGGAATTAACATTATGAACGTTCTGAAAACCGCTGTTGTAAGCATATCTTAATAGGCTTAATAGACCAAAACTGTAAGCTTGTTCAAAGTCCTCTTCAGGTTAACATGCAGGTTCAGTTGACAGTTAGGAATGTAAATGCTATGTTAGCATTCATTTCAAGAGGGCTAGAATACAAGTGCAGGAATGTACTGCTGAGGCTGTATATGGCTCTGGTCAGACCCTATTTGGAACATTGTGACCAATGTTTGGCTCCATATCGAAACAAGGAGTCTGCCAGTTCTTTGCCCACTCACCTAGCCTGTCCAAGTCCTTGTGCAGCTTCCCCACTTCCTCACTACTATTTGTCCCTCCATCTGCTGACATTGGAGGGAGTCCAGAGGAAGTTGGCAAGAATCATTCTGAGTATGACGAGCTTGTCTTACGAGGAGTAGTTCAGGACTCTGGGTCTGTACTCGGTGGAGTTTAGAAGGATGAGGGGAGAATGTGGAGAGGCCTGGAGAGACATGGATGTGGGGAAGATGTTTCCATGAGTAGGAGAGACTTAAATCTTCGGGCACACCCTCAGAGTCGAATGGATAACCCTTTAGAACTGAGATGAGGAATTTCTTCAGCCGGTGGATGGTGAATCTGTGGAATTCATTGTTGCGGAAGGCTGTGAAGGCCAAGTCATTGAGTCTGTTGAAGATATGAGTTGGATAGGCTCTTGGTTAGTAAGGGGATCAAGAGTTAGGGGGAGAAAGCGGGAGATTGGATGGTGGAGCAGAGAGTCAGTTGTAACTGCTAAAATATTGAGGCTGGGATTTCAGCAAAGGTAATGTTGAGGGGGGACGGTTGGATGCTCACTTGTCGGAGCTGGTCATTATCTGTCACTTATATGGACGTTTTTTTTGAAAACTCTGTTGTGGATGTGGGCATCACTGGCTCGGCCAGCATTTATTATCTGTCCCTAGTTGCCCTTAGGAAGGTAGTGGTGAGCTGCCTTCTTGAACTGCTACAAGTACATTTGCTTTCGGTAGATACAATACGATTAGGGAGGGGATTTCTGAGAACGCTGTTGTAAGCATATCCTAGCTTAATAGACCAAAACTGTACGCTGTGCACCTTGAGTGGCGTCACCAGTCTTGTGTGGAAAGATTTTCACTCCTCCCCTCCTTGAAATAAAGATTTGCACCTCACGTGCCTTCTAAAATACATGCTGTGCATAGAAGCTAAATTTTTGTGCTTCATGTACATGCCTCTTGCTGCGTTCTGCTGGGATCTTTTAAGAATCTAGAAAAGATTACAGCCAATACATCCATTTGGGCAGCACGGTGACTCAGTGGTTAGCTCTGCAGCCTCACAGCGCCAGGGGCCCGGGTTCGACTCCAGCTTCGGGTAACTGTCTGTGCGGAGTTTGCACATACTCCCTGTGTCTGCATGGGTTTCCTCCATGTGCACCAATTTCCTCCCACAGTCCAAAGATGTGCAGGCTAGGTGGATCGGCCATGCTAAATCGCCGGTAGTGTTCAGGGGTGTGTGTGGGTTATAGGGGTGGGATGGGATGCTGCAAGGGGCGAAGTGGACTTGTTGGTCCGACGGACCTGTTTCCACACTGTAGGGAACCGAATCTAATCTAATGTCTGCAGTCAACTCTTATAATCCTCCATGTTATCATCTAATTTAGTCTGAAGGGATGCCTGACAACTAATGAAGTGAGGGAACAGGCTTTATGTCTGTATTAATTGAGGATGAATTGATTGTGAGTTGGCTGTATAAATATGGGAGCTAGTAATTAGGGGTTGACGTTTATGGAGTATTTTTAAAAGAAATAAAGCTCTGATGGTACGATGTTGGGTTGGACTCTTTGCGTACCTGGAATCCAATTCTTCAGGTCCAGGGAACCTATTAACTTAGTCTTCTCAGTTTTCCTCAATGTTTTCTTGAGGATTTCCTTCTCCCTTTCGCTCCCTACTTTTCGCCCATTGATTTTTTTTTGTATGTTTTCTACTGTGAAATCAGATAGAAAATATTGGTTCAAAGCTTGTGCCATTACCTTCATTTCCCATCATCAATTCCCCAGTCTCACCCTCTCATGAGCCATTATTCACTGTATTTACTCTTTTCCTTTTTATAGATTTGTGGAAGCTTTTACTGTATTTGTATTAATGTCTCCCTCATTATTATTTTGGTCATCTTTTGTTCACATCTGAAATAGTTTCAGTTCCACAATTTTCCAATCTTTCTTTCAATTTATACTATCTTTAACTTTCTTAGATAGCAACAGATGGCACCATGGTGCTTTTCTAGCTGTACATCCTTTCATTCTAAATTGACAATATTTTTGTTCAGAGTTATGAAATATCCCCTGAAACATCTGCCATTGCTTCTCTATGGTCTTACCTTTTAAACTATTTTCCCAGTTCAACTCTGCCTTTATACTCCTGAGTTATCTTCAATGAAAGTTAAAGATATTAAACAGTTTCAGACCAAATTCTCATCCTCGTCCTTGATGTAAAATTCTACCACATCCTGATCATTCTTATCCAGAGAATCCTGTACTATGTTATGGTTGATGAGTTGTATCTCAAAACATACTACCAGGTCTAAAATATCTTAATCCCTGCTTGGTTCCAGTGGTACAGTTTTAAGACTCCAAATGCACTCTATGAATATATCCTGAGGGGTAGATAACTGCTCTTAACATCAAGGTGCCGTTCAACCAAATATGACATCAAGGAGCCGTCGCAAAGCTGCAGTCAGTAAGAATCAGGTGAAAAACCCTCTGCTGGCTGGAACCTTACCATAAAGGAAGTGGTTGTGGTTGTTGGAAGTCAGTTGCCCCAACTCCAAAGCATCACTGCGGGGGTTACGTAAATTTGTGCCCTGAGCTCAACCATCTTTAACTGTTTCATCAAATGCCAAATGCCATCCCTCCGTCAGAATGCCATACGTGGGGATGTTCTCAGTTGATTGTGTCATGTTCAGCACCACTCATAGCTCCTCAGATGCTGAAGTAGTCCATGTCCACGGAACATAAGTGATGAGAAGCAAGTGGTAGTTGTGCTGTGCAACTTACGGGCAATGAACGTCACCATTAAGGAGAATCTAACCATTGCCCCATGACTTACACTCCTTTACTGCCAATATGCTGAGGCTTATCAGGTTTCCAGAAACTGAATTGGACCAAACTTGTAATTATTGTGACGACAAGAGCAGGTCAGAGGTTAAGAATTCTGCAGTGAATAATGAGCCCCCTACCTACACAAAGCCTGTCCACCATCTATAAAGCCCAAGTCAGGAATGTAATCTCCACTGGTCAGGACTGGTGCAGCTCCATCAACACTCAGGAAGCTTGAATCATATGGACAAAGCAGCCTGTTGGATTGGTACCCCACCCACCACCTTCAACATCTGTTCTATCATCAGTAATGTATAATTAGTGCCCCATGCAAGTTTCCCTCCAAGCCACACACCATCCTGACTCGGAACTATATCGCTGTTCATTAATAGTCATTGAGTGAAGATTCTGGAGCTTCTTTCAGAACAGCACTACTCTAAGGACTGCAGTTATTCAAGAAGGCAGCTCACCACCACCTTCTCCAGGGTAATTGGGCTTAGCCAGCAACATCCACATCCCGTGAATAAAAAAGAATCTTCCAGGCTATCTGTGCCAATTGGACTCACAGTTTATGGTAACATCTTTCTTACAAGATCCCATTACTTCTTGGTCTATCGACTGTATGCTATCCTGGACTGTATCTTCTGTCAGGGGATCTATGAATCTGAAACTGTCACAGCTGTGACTTCTTTCCTTTGCTGTTCCTTATCTCTACCCAAACTGATTGTCTATTTTGCCTGGGAGCCAGTTGGCTGGTTTGTAATTCAGAGTGATACCAACAGCCTGGGATCCGACACTGTCTGAAGTTACAATCAAGGAATCTTCTTCTCAACCTCTCTCCTCATCTGAGGTGTGGTAACCTTCAATTTAAACCACCTCCAGTTATCTCTCTCGACTGTGAGAGCAGACCTGTGGTCCCATCTGGGACTATAGTGACTTTGAATCTCCAAACCAAGATAATTTCTCACCAATGTATTGATCTCATCTTTGACACAAGACAAAAAAACAAACAAATTAAACCCAATGAGATGAATTTTGGATCACTGGATTACATAGCATAATTGGACAACAAAATGCACTATTGTTAAAATAATTAGGAATTCAACCAGAAAGGCCACTAATGTGAATCCTGGATCTGTGTATCATTTGAAATTATTTAATTGGATAGTTTCAGTATTTGGCCACAAGATGGAGAAATCTGCTGAGGTGATGTACCCAGAAGATAGAAAGATGATAGAAATGTTTGGAGAGATATGGGCCAAGCACAGGCAGGTGGAACTAGTTCAGTTTGGGATTGTGATCAGCACAGGCTGGTTGGACCAAAGGATCTGTTTTCATGCTGTATGACTCTATGAAACTCAAGCTTAATTGTCCGAAACTCACATTCAGACATATCTAACCTTGATCATAATCTTACAGAAAGATAGCCGACTTTATCCCTCAGAGTTGCAGACTCTTCAATTTTATATCCTCAAAGACATTTAGCAGGAATAGCATGGATTATAGAGTGAGTTGAGTAGATTGGTTCATTATTAATTCTTAACTAAATTTGATTTATTTTACATTTTTAGACAACATCAGGTGAAGATGTGCGTGATTTCACCAAGGTGCTGAAAAATAACTTCAGATCAAAGAAATACTTTGCCAAACATCCTCGCTTGGGTTATTTACCACTACAAACAGTCCTAGAAGGTGAGAACCTTGAGATGTAAGTTTATTGATGTGAGATTTACTAATGTATCAATGCCCATTTGGGGGTTGACAAATATTGCAGCATTATTCGTTCTGCAGCTTAGCAGGAGAGTGAGGTTGTCCATTTGCGCCGATATCAGAAGTACACAATACAAGAACAAGAGGGGCTTAACTGATATCATCGGCCCTCTCGCCTTGAAAGCAGTGTAGTTACTCAGAGTGCATCTGCTGTGGACTTGTTGATACTGTCACTAACGTGCAACCTTCCTTGATATCTTTCTCTGTCCTCCAGTTCTGTCTTTAAAAACTACAATCAATTACCCTCTCCTCAAAAGGAAAGAACCTTTGGCTGAACAGAGAACAAAGAACAGTACAGGCCCTTCGGCCCACGATGTTATGCCGACCTATTATCCCACTCAGATCAAACTACCCTGCATACCCTTCATTTTACTATCCTTCATGTGCCGATCCAAGAGCCGTTTAAAAGTCTTGAAATGTATCTGACTCCGTTACCACTGCCAGCAGCGCATTCCACACACCCGCCACTCTCTGTGTAAAGAACCTACCTCTGACATCTCCCCTATTCCTTCCTCCAGTCACCTTAAAATTTCTCCCCCTCGTAATAGTCATTTCTGCCCTGGGAAAAAAAATCTGACTATCCACTCCAGCTATGCCTTTCATCATCTTGCATACCTCTATCAAGTCACCTCTCATTCTTCTTTGCTCCAATGGAAAAAGTCCTCGCCCCCTCAATGTTTCATCATAAGACGTGCCGTCCATTCCATGCAGCATCCTGCTAAATCTCCTCTGCACCCTCTCTAAAGCTTCCACATCCTTCCTATAATGAAGCAACCAGAATTGAACTCAATATTCCAAGCGCTGCTCCATCCCCACAAACTAATGCTCGATTCCAAATCCCTTTTCTCTTGATGCTTTAAATTCAATGCTGTCTTTCGTGTAATTTCATATTTGAATTCACTGGTCCTGAGCCGCTCGCGGCGATGTGCCCCCGCGGTCCTGCTACAGTGCTTTGAGATGGAAACAAACATGACTGATGAAGGTCCACCAGTTGATGTAGTACGTTTAGATTTCAAAAAAGCATTTGATAAATTACAACTCATAAGGTGACTCAAAAGAAAGCAGCCCATGGGTTCAAGGGTAGTATATTAGGATGGACAGAGGACTGCATCGCAAACAGAAGTAGAGAAGGGGCAGCAGGATGGTAACTTATAACTGGTGTCCGGCCACAGGGTCCCTGCTGCGGAGGCCGTACACCTAATGTTCCCTGGGTTGATTTCGGAAATGGAGGAGGGGATTGCCATGCTTAGGAATGTTGGGCGGATGGGATTTATAAGATTGAAAGAAATCTTATTTTTTCAGCATTTAAGATTCTTAAGAGGCTTGATAGTGTATATCCGTAGAGAATGCTCCCATTTGTGAAATATTTTATGACCAGAGGCCACATTTTCATATTAGTTGCCTGTTAATTCAGGGGAAGAATTACTTCTTTCAGGTGGTAGCAATCTATTCAACACTTTAGCAGAGAAGGTTTTCGAGGTAATGCCATCAATTATATGCTAGGCTGAGATGGCCCGTTTAATTTTCAAATCAAGAAACAACAATAATGAGGAAAGGGTAGTCTTCACAGTGGAAGATACTTCAAGGATCCCCTTATCCCTGTATTCTTTAGTAATGAATTAAATACATCACTACCACACCATCACTACCATTACCGAAGTAGTAGTAGACAATCTAATGGAGTAAAAGCAGATCAGACTCTTTGCCCTGATGGTTTACTTTCTATGATTCCAAACAAAGGAGCTTCAGAGTTGGTGTATGCATTGATTGTAATTTCTGAAAAAGGTTTCGATTCTCGAGAAGCATCTGAGGGCTGGAAAACTGCCGATGTGACATCCCTATTTAAAAAGGAGAGAGGCAAATTGTTGGAAATATGTGGCAATCAACTGTGAAGAAAATAATAGCAGGACATTTGGAAAATCAGAATCTAATCAAACAGAATCACCATAGCCTGACGAAAGAGAAATTATGTCTGGCTAATTTGTTTGGGTTTTTCAAGGAAGTCCCAACCAGAATTAGTAGAGGAAAACCAGTAAATGTGTTGTATTTGGACTTTGAGCAAGCATTTGAGAATGTACTCAAAAGTAATAAGCTAAGAGCTGAGGTTTTGAAGGTAGTATATTGCTATGGATCAGTATGCTTTGCATGGCCAGGAAGGAGAGATCACATCTACAGTGAAATGCACCAAGTGAATAGATATTTTGGGGAATTTGGTGGCAATGTGGTAAGTCAGTGCAGAGGGTAAGAGGTGCTATTTGCTTGCTTTTTTTGCCTGATAGTTGGTCAGCTTTTTTTTTGAGACAGGGTGAATTGAAGCCAGAAGCGGGGACCCAGAAGGTGAACCCGGTTCATTGGTTGGTGATAGCTACTGGTTTAAGAATCTATTATCGGTAACTTTCAGATTGAAAGTAAATCGGTGAAATATATACAGGCTACAAACTAATGTTTTTAAATCAAATTAAGATTTAAGTAATTGAAATGGAGATGTCGGGCCAATGATGATTTAAACCTCCATGACGGGGGAGTGGTCAGACACCATACTCCAGCTCAGGGTTGATGAACTGGAATCTCAGTTTCGACCAATCAACAAATCATGCGGGGGAGAGTTACCAGGGAATGCTCTGTTTCCGGAGGCGGTCACACACCTTAGATTAACTACCTGAAGCTCGGTCAGTGGCCAGGGACGTGGGACTGTGACTAAGGACAGGGCAGGTGGAAGGATCCAGGATGTCATGCAGAAGGAACCTTGGCCTTTGATCTTATCGAACAGGTTTGAGATTCTTTCTTCCTGTGTGGATGAGAGGTCAGGGTATATGGAAGATGAGTAAACTGACTATAGCACGGTGGTACAGGGGGACATTCAAGAGGGGATAAAAAGTGAAATGTAGTTATAATCAGAGGTAGTATAGTTAGCGGAATGAACATTGTTGGTTGTGACTAGGATTGAGAGTCTCGAAAGTAGTGTTGCCTGCCTGGCGCCCAGGTTTAGGATATTCCGTCTTGGCTACCAAGGAATTTGAAGTGGGAGGTGTAGAAATCCAGCTATCGTGGTGGACACAGGTACCATTGATATGGAAGAAAGAGGAAAGAGGTTCTGCTGAGGGATTATGAGCATTGAGGTGCTGAGTGAGAAGGCAGAACCAAAAGGTAATAATCTCGGGATTCTTATCTGAGCAATTTGGCACGGTGTGAACAAAACTGAAGATGTCAATGCATTGTTCAAATGATGGCATGGCAGAAATGTGTTTGAATTCATGGGACATTGGCATTGGTATGGGGAAGGAGGGAGTTGTTCCGGTGGCATAGGCTTGATGAGAATCATATTGGGACAAGTATCCTGGCAAAAGACATAGCTAGGTCTGGGGGTAGGGCATCAAAGTGAAAAGTGTGGAGCGGGTGAGTCCAGTTGCATGGAAAAAGTTAGAAGCTAGTAAATGCTCAGCAAAGTTTCCAGAGCAAGTAATAGGACAAAAAGTATGGAAATAGTCAGGAGTCTCATTTCAGGTGCAGCAGATAAGAAGGGTGGCCGTAAATGCCAGACTGAAGGTCTTTTATTTAATTGTAGGGAGTGTATAAAACCAAGTGAATGAGTTTGTGGTGCAGATTGAAATTGACAGATGTATTGTTCTGGGTATCACAGACATGTGGTTGTAAGGGGATAAGTGTTGGGAACTAAATATCCAATGATACATGTCCTATAGAAAGAACAGACAAATGGACAGAGATGCCAGGGTTGGCTTGTGAGTAAGAAATGGGGCAACGCTGAAGGAACCACAGGTCTTGAGCTTGTTTATTAATGACTTGGAGGAAGAGGTGAATGTGCTGTGGCTAAATTTGTAGATGACTCAAAAATATTTGGAAAGACAAGGCATGGCACAGAAACAGAGATTTACCAGGATGTTACTTGGATTGGAATGTATTAGCTTTCAGGAGGGCTTGGTGGCAATGTTGTACAATAATAAATGTAATGAGATCAACCATGATCTCACCGAATGGTGGAGGAAATTCAATGGGCCAAATGACTTTTTGAGTGAGTCTTGTTGTTTGACAATGAATTCGTAAAGGTGTTTTTTTTGTCTCTTGGATGAGATGTAAAAATGAAATGTGTACGCTTCCTTTTCATCTGGCAATAAATAATCGTTCTGAACGATTTCCATTGACTAGTGGCAATCTGACAAGCATCACGATGTAAAGAGATTCTTAGCTTCTTTTTAATTGTCAAGTTATTCTTTGGAATTAATTCAGCATATATTTTTGCATCTCAGGAATTATATTCATCACTGCATCTCAAAAAGTACTCTGTTGTATGATAACAGCATTTTAAAGAACACTCTTCAATGGTTGTGATTTTCAGTTGCCATAACACACATTAAATTACATTGTTGGCCAATCTGTCCATGATTATTTCATTGTCTTACATTTCAAACAGACAAGGAAATATTGGTGATGCAATGAAGAGTTTGATGATAAAATATAATTACTGTTACGGTTTCCTCTTGGACGAAATATTCTCATCAAATTGACTGGTGAAGGAAATGGGACACTGACTGTGAGTACTTTGAGTGTTTAAGTGACTCCTAAAATGAAAATTATGACCTTGATTTCTCTTGCATGCAGATATGAAGAGACTATTTTAAAAATCCTCTCGGTTCGTGGTTCAGGCATAAAGGTGTCACATGTATATTTATGTATATACATGTACATGTGTAATCTGAAAAGAAAATGACGATAAATCACTTGTTACAAGGTGAGAATGAGTTATCCAGATAGTAAGAACTGCCAAAGTTGGTGTCTGAGATAACACATTGTGGAGCTGGGGGAAAGCAGGCAGCATCAGAGGCTCAAGAAAGTTGATGTTTTGGGTCAGGACCCTTCCTCCAAAATGGAGGGTGGACGGGAGCTCAGAAACAAATAGTGTGGAGAGGGAGGAGGTGCTGGGGAAGGTAGGTGGGATGGTGATAAATGAGTACTATCCAGATTGGAACAGATTTACCCCAGAAGGTATTGAATACAAGTTCCAAATCACTCTCAAAATCCTAGTGACTGTTAACATTCATGTTTTTTTTGTCTGTGTGTTTCAGTAGTTGCATGTCAGTTTGAATGGTTCATTGAGAGTGAGGAACCTATGGACTCACACACACCAACATGGAATTTAATTCAAAGAGTGACTCCTCTTCAAAGTACTTAGTCGCTTTTAAAATCTTGACCATTTCTGCTGTCTAGTTGAACAAGTGTAGCTGAATACTGCTTCAATAGGAATTAGTGTTTAATAGGAACATATTTGTGAAACTTACAGTTCCTCAAGCTTTAGCATAAACTGGTGGAGACTTTCGGCGCTTGCAAAAAGGCTCACCTCTCTTAATACTGAAGGAAAATTGGAGTTTAAAAGTAAGTTCATCCGCTGTCGGGGAATGAAATGTTAATGTTGACTTGAATATAATTTTTAAAAAAGTAATATATTTGTGTAGCACTAAACTCAAATTAAAATTTGGATATGCCAGTTGACTCCTGTTTGACACTGTATGGAATGGCGGTGACATCAGATTCAGTGATGATTGAGAATCTAAAGAATATGAGGATAAGATTTAACATCCAAATATCATTGAACTCTTCAAGGAATGTATTACTGGAAAAGGGGGAAAGCATGTATGTCTATTAGAATTGAATACACTCTGAAGGCGGTGGCACAGATGAAACAGACCTGTGTGCTAAAACTTATCACAAATTTCACATTGAATGGAGCAGTTTAAACAGGCTGGAGGAAGCAGACATGCCAGCGCAAACTTTTGAATTTGTGCATTCTGTTCATAAACATCAGCAAAATTGTGGGAACCTGTTTATTCTTTCTCTTTTATTGCACAGAACCATACGATTACACTAATTTTGATTAGGAATTTAAAGATTATGAGCCCCGTCCGTTTGACTCGCAGTTTGGTACCATAGGTTGGTACGATCTTCGTTCAAGAAGGAAGAGGGATGTTCCAGACACAGAAAATCGTCAAACCATTTACTACAAAGTCTGTTTCTGCTTAGTATTAATTAATGCAGTTAACATTTTCAGATCGACATGATTGCAGAATGGAGTCAATAAAACAAATTCCATCTGATATTCAACATAAATTTTAAGTTTGGAATAACAAGCTCACAAGAAAGATGACCTGGTTTTAGATATCACTTGGGACCACAGACTAACAGACAAAGGAACAAAGCAAAACGACTCTGCGATTTGATGTAGAAACTCCTGACTCCGAAGCCTGCAGCCGCCCTCCAATTCTCAAGTCAGAAGTGTGTCAATGATGGTGCAGATCCAACAACACTGGAAACGATCTTGAGTCTAGACCAAAGCAGCCCCTTGATTGGCACCGTATCCATTCTCTCCACAACTAACTCCAAGACACAATAATGTGTCCATATACAAGATGCACTGCCACATTTTTTTCCAACTATTCTTACACCCGCCTTTGCAGACTTAGAAAACTCATCTTCAAGGTCAAGGACATCAGACATGGTAGCACTAATCCCAGTAAAAATCACCTCCAAGCTACTCTCAAACTGATTTGGAAATGAATGATTGTTCCTGAGTCAATATTAGTAATCTCTTTTGGAACAGCATTGTGGGCCTGTCTACAGCAACATGAAGCTGTTCAAGAAGTCAATTTGTGCTGGACAATCAGCAACAGCTATGTCTCATTAAAGAATAAATAAATCGGAAAGAAATCCATCTGAGAGTCACAAGCAAATGGGTAACTTTTTTTTGTTCACTCTGCAGCTCGTGGGCTATTACCAATTTTGACAATGACAAATGAAGCTTTTGTTTGGTTTGCTATTGATAGCATCTGTCCACAAAATAAAAACAATTGGCATCAGAGATAATGGGAAGTGCAGATGCTGGAGAATCCAAGATTACAAAGTGTGGAGCTGGATGAACACAGCAGGCCAAGCAGCATCTCAGGAGCACAAAAGCTGACGTTTCGGACCTAGACCCTTCTTCAGAAAAGAGGGAGGAGGAGAGGGCTCTGAAAGAAATAGGGAGAGGGGAAGGCAGATTGAAGATGGATAGAGGGGAAGATAGGTGCAGAGGAGACAGACAAGCAATAAGGAAGGAGAGGATCAAATACGAAGGTAGGCTAGCTAGTCATATCAGAAATCATAGTAACAGCTTCTTTCAATACATAAGAAACAAACGTGAGGCAAAAGTAGACACTGGGCCACTCCAAATTGATGCTGGAAGGCAAGTGGTGGGAGATAAGGAAGTAGCTGAAGAACTTAATAAGTACTTTGCGTCAGTCTTCACAGTGGAAGACATGAGTAATATGCCAACAATTAGGGAGAGCCAGGGGGCAGAGCTGAGGATGGTAGGAATTACAAAAGAGCAAGTGCTAGAAGAGCTAAAAGGTCTAAAAATTGATAAATCTCCTGGCCCCGATGGGCTATATCCTAGAGTTCTGAGGAAGGTGGCTGAGGAAATAGCAGAGGCTTTGGCTATGATCTTTCAAAAGTCACTGTAGTCAGGGAAAGTCCCAGATGATTGGAAAATTGCTGTTGTAACTCCCTTGTTTAAGAAAGGATCAAGGCAAAAGATGGAAAATTACAGGCCGATTAGCCTGACCTCGGTAGTTGATTAAAATTCTTGAATCATTGTCAAGGATGAGATTTCGAAATTCCTGGAAGTGCAGGGTCAAATTAGAACAAGTCAGCATGGATTTAGTCAGGGGAGGTCGTGCCTGAAAAACCTGTTAGAATTCTTTGAAGAGGTAACAGGTATGTTAGACCAGGGAAACCCAGCGGATGTTATCTATCAAGACTTCCAACAGGCCTTTGATAAGGTGTCTCACAGGAGGCTGCTGAGCAACGTGAGGGCCCATGGTGTTCGAGGTGAGATACTGGCCTGGATTGAGGATTGGCTGTCTGACAGAAGGCAGAGAGTTGGGATTAAGGGCTCTTTTTCAGAATGGCAACCAGTGACGATTGGTGTCCCGCAGGGTTCAGTGGTGGGGCCGCTGCTGTTCACCTTATATGTTAATGATCTGGATGAAGGGACTGGGGGCATTCTGGCGAAGTTTTCCGATGATACGAAGATAGGTAGACAGGCAGGTAGTACTGAGGAGGTGGAGAGGCGGCAGTAAGATTGAGACAGTTTAGGAGAGTGCTCCAGGAAATGGCTGATGAAATTCAATGTGAGTAAATGTGAGGTTTTTCACTTTGGTAAAAAGAATACAGACATGGAATATTTTCTAAATGGTGAGAAAATTCGTAAAGCAGAAGTACAAAGGGATCTGGAATTCTTGGTCCAGGATTCTCTAAAAGTTAACTTGCAGGTAGAGTCCATGATTAAGAAAGCGAATGTAATGTTGTTGTTTACCTCAAGAGGGTTGGAATATAGAAGCAGTGATGTGCTTCTGAGGCTTTATAAAGGTCTAGTTAGGCCCCATTGAGAATACCGTGTCCAATGTTGGGCCCCACACCTCAGAAAGGACATACTAGCCCTGGAGCGTGTCCAGCGGAGATTCACACGGATGATCCCTGGAATGGTAGGTTTGACATACGACGAACGGCTAAGGATCCTGGGATTGTACTCATTAGAGCTGAGAAGGTTGAGGGGAGATCTAATAGAAACTTACGAGATAACGTGTGGCTTAGAAGGGGTGGACGCTAGGAAGTTGTTTCTGTTAGGCCAGGAGACTAGGACCCGTGGGCACAGCCTTAAAATTAGAGGGGGTAAATTTAAAACGGAAATGAGATGACTTTTGTTAAGACAGAGAGTGGCGGGCTTGTGAAATTCATTGCCACGGAGTGCAGTGGGGGCCGGGACGTTGGATGCCTTCAAGGCAGAGATCAACAAATTCTTGATCTCACAGGTATCAAGGGCGACGGGGAGCGTGCTGGGAAGTGGAGTTGAAATGCCCATGAGCCATGATTTAAATGGCGGAGTGGACTTGATGGGTCGAATGGCCCTACTTAGACTCATATCTTATGGTCTTAAGTTAAAGGGTCGGACATGAAGCCAATAGAGGTGAGTGTAGGTGGGGAGAGGTCAGTCTGGGGAGGACAGACAGGTCAAGGGGGCGGGAAGCGGTTAGTAGGTCAGGAATGGGGGTTTGGCTTGAGCTGGGAGGAGGGGATCGGGGAGAGGAAGAGCAGATTAGGAACGTGGGGACGAGCTGGGCTGGTTTTGGGATGCAGTGGTGGGAGGGGAGATTTTGAAGCTTGTGAAGTCCACATTGATACCATTGGGCTGCAGAGTTCCCAAGTCTCAGTTAAGGAAGGACAATAAACACTGGTCAGTCAGTCATACATCGAACAAAAAAAGTTTATTTTTAAAAAAAAATAGGATGCATCTGTCAATCAAGTGGCCAAGTATTATCGAGTTTTGAGAAGATTTTTAGCTCAGGATTGAGGTTTTGGATGTAAGATTGCTCACTGAGCTGGAAGGTTAGTTTTCAGATGATTCGTCACCATTCCAGGCGAAATCATCAGTGAGCCTCCAGTGAAGCGCTGGTGTTCGGTCCCGCTTTCTATTCAAGTGTTTAGGTTTCCTTGGATTGGTCATGTTATTTCCTGTTCTTTGGCTCCAAATCCATCTACCATCCTCAGAGAAAATGTGTTCTCCCCAGTGTAGTTTGTGTATGGAATGAACTGCCAGAGGAGTGCCAGAGGCTATTATAATCACAGTATTTAAAAGTCACCTGCATGGACACATGAATAGGAAGGGTCTGTAGGGATATGGGCAACATGCTGGCAAATGGAACTAGTCATTTATGATGATAAAATGTGAGGCTGGATGAACACAGCAGGCCAAGCAGCATCTCAGGAGCACAAAAGCTGACGTTTCGGGCCTAGACCCTTCATCAGAGAGGGGGATGGGGAGAGGGAACTGGAATAAATAGGGAGAGAGGGGGAGGCGGACCGAAGATGGAGAGAAAAGAAGATAGGTGGAGAGGGTGTAGGTGGGGAGGTAGGGAGGGGATAGGTCAGTCCAGGGAAGACGGACAGGTCAAGGAGGTGGGATGAGGTTAGTAGGTAGCTGGGGGTGCGGCTGGGGGTGGGAGGAAGGGATGGGTGAGAGGAAGAACCGGTTAGGGAGGCAGAGACAGGTTGGACTGGTTTTGGGATGCAGTGGGTGGGGGGGAAGAGCTGGGCTGGTTGTGTGGTGCAGTGGGGGGAGGGGATGAACTGGGCTGGTTTAGGGATGCAGTGGGGGAAGGGGAGATTTTGAAACTGGTGAAGTCCACATTGATACCATATGGCTGCAGGGTTCCCAGGCGGAATATGAGTTGCTGTTCCTGCAACCTTCGGTTGGCATCATTGTGGCAGTGCAGGAGGCCCATGATGGACATGTCATCTAGAGAATGGGAGGGGGAGTGGAAATGGTTTGCGACTGGGAGGTGCAGTTGTTTGTTGCGAACTGAGCGGAGGTGTTCTGCCAAGCGGTCCCCAAGCCTCCGCTTGGTTTCCCCAATGTAGAGAAAGCCGCACCGGGTACAGTGGATGCGGTATACCACATTGGCAGATGTGCAGGTGAACCTCTGCTTAATGTGGAATGTCATCTTGGGGCCTGGGATGGGGGTGAGGGAGGAGGTGTGGGGACAAGTGTAGCATTTCCTGCGGTTGCAGGGGAAGGTGCCGGGTGTGGTGGGGTTGGAGGGCAGTGTGGAGCGAACAAGGGAGTCACGGAGAGAGTGGTCTCTCCGGAAAGCAGACAGGGGTGGGGATGGAAAAATGTCTTGGGTGGTGGGGTCGGATGTGTCTTTTATTCATTTTAGTCATTTATGATATCTGGTCAGCATGGAGGAGTTGGACTGAAGGGTCTGTTTCCCTGCTGCACAACTCTACGACTCTGTCTTTGTCTCTTTGTGTCTCTCTCGATCGCCCTCGCTCCCCACTCCCATTTTCTCCAAACCCACCCCTCGCCACACACACAATCTGTCTCTCCATCTCTCTGTGTGTGCCTCACTCTGTGTCTATGTCTCTCTCTCTCTCTGTTGTCTTGTCTCTGCCACCTCGCTGTGCACTTCTGTCTCTTTCTTTCTCTTTCACTCTGTCTCTTGTGTGTGCATGTGTGTGTGTGTGCGCGCGCTCCTCTCTGTCTCTCGTCTTGTCTCTGCCTCCCTCTGTGTGTGTCTCTGCCGTTGTCTCTCCCCTGTCTCTCCGTCTCTCCCTGTGAACTTCTCTCTCTCCCCTGCCCCCGCCCCCGGCGCTCTGTCTTTCTCTGTGTCTCTCTTCCTCTCGCCGTGTGTTTATCTATCCGTGCATCTCCACCCGCTCAGCAGGCAGCATTGAGTTTTTTTTTAAAAGTTTAAAAATCTGTTTAAACCCAACCCATCCGCAATCAGACTGCATTTCTAATTCTCTCTCTCACACACACAGTCTGTCTCTTTCTCCTTCTCAGTCAATCCCCTTCCTCTCCTGTTCCTACTCACGCCTTTCCCCCCCGCCCATGCCTCGGTGACGAGTCCACTGTCTGGAACCCTTTTCCCGGGAGGGGACTGAGGACCCAGCTGTTCTGCATCGGGATCAGCGTACCACGATCCCGGACCCCTACAGCCTCCAGCATGACCACTGGGCGAGGAGCAGGCATCCAGGCTGCTGGAGCGCTCACTGCTCAGTGGCTCGGCCCTGCGCCGCCTTGGCCGGGAGCGGGGATCCGAGGTGGGAGAAGGCCTCTTCGCCCGGCTCCTGGGCACAGCTACCTGCCTGAACAATAAAATGTGAGACTGGATGAACACAGCAGGCCAAGATCTTGGATTCTCCAGCATCTGCAGTTCCCACTATCTCTGGTACCTGCCTGAACAGCTGCCTGGCACCGAACGCACCCCCTCTCCTCCCCTCCTCTCTCCCCGCCCCCTCCTCCTTGACCCCAACCCCCTCCTCCTACCCCCCGCCCCCTCCTCCTGCTCCCTCCCTCCATTCATCCATTCCTTCCTCCTGTCAGTCCTCGCTCCCTCCCTCCAGCCATCCATTCCTCCCTCGCTCCAGCCGTCGCACCCTCCCTCCCTCACTCCAGTCAGTCAAAACAACAAAGAAAATTACAGCACAGGAACAGGCCCTTCAGCCCTCCAAGCCTGCGCCGACCAAGATCCTCTGTCTGACCAGTCACCTATTTTCTCACGGTCTGTGTCCATTTGCTCCCTGCCCGTCCGTGTACCTGTCCAAATATATCTTAAAAGATGCTAATGTGCCTGCGTTGCCCACCTCTGCTGGCAATGCGTTCCAGGTGCCCACCAACCTCTGTGTAAAGAACTTGCCATGCATATCTCCCCTAAATTTTCCTCCTCTCGTCCACGTCCTTTTGGTAATGGACACAGTACTCTAAATGTGGCCGAACCACAGTCCAATACAACTGCAACATGACCTGCCAACTCTTGTACTCAATACCCTGTCCAATGAAGGAAAGCATGCCATATGCCGCCTTGACCACCCTATTGACCTGCATTGTCACTTTCAGGGAACAATGGACCTGAACACCCAGATCTCTCTGTTCATCAATTTCCCCCAAAACTTTTCCATTTACTGTTTCGTTTGCCCTTGAATTTGATCTTCCAAAATGCATCACCTCGCATTTGCCTGGATTGAACTCCATCTGCCATTTATCTGCCCAACTCTCCAGTCTATCTCTGTTCTGTTCTGTAATCTCTGATAGTCCCCTTCACTATCTGCTTCTCCATTCCTCCCTTGTAGTGCGATTAGGCAAGACTTAGGAGGCATAGAATGGGTTAGCAAAATGCAGGGGATGGGGACAATTGAATTGTGGAGCTGGTTTAAGGAACAGATATTGCGTGTCCTTGAGAGGTACGTCCCTGTCAGGCAAGGAGGAAGCAATAAGCTAAGGGAACCGTGGTTTACTAAAAAAATTGTATCTCTTGTTCAGCAGAAGAGGGAGGCTGATGTGACGAGACCAGATGGTTCAGATGAGGTGATGGAGAGCTACAGATTAGTTAGGGAGGATTTAAAGAGAGAGTTAAGAAGAGCAAGGAGGGTACATGAGCAGACATTGGCAGGTAAATAAAGGAGAGCCCTAAAGCTTTCTATAGGTATGTGAGGAATAAGAGGATGACTGGGTTAGGCAAAGGGCCAGTCAAAGACAGAAGTGGGAAGTTGTGTGTGGACGCTGTGGAGATTGGAGAGGTGCTAAATGAATATTTCTTATCTGTTTTCACTGAGCGACAGGAGAATATTGCAGAGGAGGTGACTGAGTTACGGGCTACTAGAATTGAAAAGGTTACGGTTAGTAAGGATGAAGTGTTATCAATTTGACAACGTGTGAAGGTAGATAAAACCCCTGGGCCTGATGGGATTTTTCCGAGGATTGTCTGGGAAGCTAGGGAGGAGGTGGTGGAGCCTTTGGCCTTGATCTTGGAGTCCTCATTGTCTACAGATTTAGTACCAGAGGACTGGAGAAGTGCAAATGTTGTGCCCTTGTTCAAGAGGGGCAGTAAGAATGACCCAGGCAATTAAAGACCTGTGAGCCTTACGTCTGTTGTAGGAAAAATTTTGGAAAGGATTATAAAGAGATAGGATTTATAATCATCTAGAAAGCAACAATGTGATTGGAGATCGTCAACATGGATTTGTCAAGGGCAGGTCGTGTCTCACAAACTTCATTGAATGTTTTGAGAAGGTGACCAATCATGTGGATGAGGGTCGGGCAGTTGGCGTGGTGTACATGGACTTCAGTAAAGCCTTTGATAAGTTTCCCCATGGTAGGCTATTGGAGAAAATACAGAGGCACGGGATTGAGGGAGATTTAGCCATTTGGATTAGAAACTAGCTTTCAGTAAGAAGGCAATGAGTGGTGGTTGATGGAAAATATTCAGCCTGGAGTCTGATTACTAGTGGTGTGTCTCAAGGATCTGTTTTGAGACCACTGCTGTTGTCATTTTTATAAATGACTTGGATGCAGGCATTGGTGGATGGGTTAGTAAGTTTGCAGATGACACTAAAGACAATGGAGTGGTGGACATTGTGGAAGAATGTTGCAGGTTGAAGGGAGACTTGGATAAACTGCAAAATTGGGCCGAAAGGTGGCAAATGGAGATGAATACGGATAAATGTGAGGTGATTCACTTTGGGAGGAATAATAGGAAGGCAGGACACCGGGTCAACAGAAAGATTCTTGGTAGTGGAGATGAACAGAGGGATCTTGGTGTCCATGTACATAGGTTCCTGAAAACTGCCCCCCCAGGTTGATAGTGCTGTTCAGAAGTCTGATGGTGTTTTAGGTTGCATTGGTAGAGGGATTGAGTTGCGGAGACGTGATGTCATTCTGCAACTCTGCAAAACGCTAGTGCAGCCTCGCTTTGAATATTGCATGGTCGCTCCATTACAGGAAGGATGTGGAATCGTTGCAACAGGTGCAGAGGAGATTTACCAGGATGTTGCCTGGTCTGGAGCGAAGGTCTTATGAAGAAAGGCTGAGGAACTTGGGTGTGTTCTCATTGGAGAGAAGGAGGCTGAGAGGGGATTTAGTAGAGACATACAAGATGATCAGTGGATTAGATAGGGTGGACAGTGAGAGTCTTTTTCCGAGGATGATGACTTCAGCTGGTACAAGGGGGCACAGCTACACATTGAGGGGTGATGGATTTAAGACAGATGTCAGAGGCAAGTTCTTTCCTCAGAGAGTGGTACGGGGGTGGAATGCTCTGCCTGCCAATGTAGTTAACTCAGCCACATGAAGGGCATTTAAACAGCCCTTGGATAAGCATATGGATGCTGATGGGACAGTGTAGGGGAATGGACTTAGATTAGTTCACAGGTCAGCGCAACATGGAGGGCCAAAGGGCCTGTTCTGCGCTGTGTTGTTCCATGTACTATTACAGTTCACAGATCACATTTAACACTAAAATGAGTGGTAGAGTAAAGAGGATAATGAAAATCTGCAGATGGACACAAAGTTGAAGTGAATGGACAAGGGTCTTGCAGATGGAGTGCAATGATGGTAAATGTGAGGCTATCCATTTTGGTAGCAATTAGGGCAAAATGGAGTATTACTTAAATGGTGAAAAATTGTAGCATGCTGCTATGCAGAGGGAGCTGGGCAACCTTGTGTATGAATCACAGAATGTTTGCAGATGCAGCTGGTAATTGAGGCAACAAATGGAATAGTGTCCCTTATAGCTCGAGTGATGCAGTTTAAAAATCGGGAGGGGATGCTCCAGTTGTATAGGGTGCTGGTAAAGCTTGATGTAGAGTAGTTTGTACAGTTTTAGTCTCCTCACTTTAGAAAGGATGTGCTGGCACTGGAGGGGGTGCAAAGGAGTTTCACAAGAATGATTCCAGAATTGAAAATGTTGCTGTATGGGGAGAGATTGAGGAGACTAGGATTGCACTCACTGAAACTTCGAAGAATGAGGGGTGTTCTAATAGCAACTTTTAAAATGATGAAAGAAATAGATAGGAAAGAAACACGGAAGTTGTTTCCACTGATGGGTGAAATTTCAACTGGGGGGGCACAGCCTCAAAATAAGGGTGAACAGATTTAAGACTGAGTTGAGGATGAGCTGCTTCATCCAAAGGGTTGTGAATCTGTGGAATTCTCTGCTCAGTGAAACAGTTGAGGTTCCCTGATTGAATGTTTTAAAGGCCAAGACAGATAGATCTTTGAACAGGAAAGGAATTGAGGGTTATGGTGAATGGCGGGGTAAGTGGAGCTGAGTCCGCACAAAGATCAGCCATGACCTTATTGAATGGCGGAGTGAGCTGAAAGAGACAGATGACCTACTCCTGCTTTATTTCTTATGTCCGTATGTCCTTAGATTGCCATCCTTGTCATTCCTCCTTCCCTGGAATAGGCCAGTTCTGAACGCTGATCAGTAGGTCTTTAAATAACTCCCGTGTATCAAATGTCGACTTGTTCAATAAAAGCTCCTCCCAATGAATACTGCTCAGCTCCTACCTAATACTCCTTCCCCCAATTTAGTAGCTTCCCACAAGTTCCTGATTGTTCATAGCTATCTTAAAATGTAATGCGAGGCGATCACCCTGTTTGAAGAAGCTCCTGGTTCAGTGTTTTTCCCCATGTGGGAGTCAGCTGCAGGTTTTCTTGTTCCAAGCTTGGGGAGGAAATGGCCCAGTGGTGGTATTGCTGGACTGTTAATTCAGAGATTTAGATAACATTCTGGGGACCTGTGTTCAAATCACAGCACAGCAGATGGTGGAATTTGAATTGAACATCAAAGAAAATCATGAATGAAGAATCTAATGATGACCATGAATCCATTGCCAAATGTCAGAAAAACCCAACTGCTTCACTGATGTCCTTTAGAAAAGCAAACTGCCATCCTTACGAGGTCTGGCCTACTTGTGACTGAAGACCCACAGCCATATGATTGACTCTGAACTGTCCCCTGGGCAACGAGGGATGGACAATAAACACTGCGTAGCTAGTGATGTCCTCCTCCCATTAACAAATAAATAAAATTGGATTCTACATTTTCTGATTGAAGATTGTTTCTTGTTCTCTCAGTAATTTCATCGCTTACAGTCAGTTTCCCTCCTGCCTGTCTTTTTGGAATGTCACGTAGCCCTGCACATTTACCTCCAGTGTTGATCTCCTTATAACCATGTCTTTGTAATAGCTCTCAAATCATGCCCGTCAACCTGTATGTGTGCTCTTAATTTGTTGATTTTGTTCTGAATACAATGAGCACGCAAGCAAAGAGTCATTAATTTATCTTTATAACTTTATATGACCTCTTGACACTATTTACAGCTGTTTTCTGTTTCTACATGCCGTCTTTTCCAGTCCCATGCTGAGTATTGTTATCCCAATAGTTCTTTAATGTCAGTGTGTGTGTATTCCTGGGCGAATATACTCGTGTGGTCTACGGAGTTGTGGAGGTCGCAGTTCTAGGACAGCCATTTCATAGGCCTCTGCTGCAGCTAAGAAGAAAAGACAATCTCTTGCTCTGAGCTCTGCAAACCAGGGCGATGTCAAAAAGAAACAAGGTCAAAAGAGTTTCAACCAGAATCTCAAAATTAACTGCTGAATTCATATCAGCATTACAGGGATCGCCCAACTTAGTGGCCACAACATCCCACTTTCTATTCTTCACAAACAATCCAAATTCTGAACTATCCGTATCCCTCTGAACATTTATGTTTTTTGAGCTAATTTCTTGTGTCTAACTTGTGCATATTTGTGGTGCCTTATGACTTCTTGCGTTTAGCAATTGATAAACTCACTCTCTCTTGAATTGAGTAAAACCTAGTTTTATAGAATCCCCAGTGTGGAAACAGGCCATTCAGTTCCACAAGTCCACAGCAACCCTACAAAGAGCATCCCACCCAGACCCATCCCCATTCCCTGCTCTATCCCTGTCAGCCTGCATTTCCAATGGCGAATATACCTAACCTCCACATCCGTGGGCAATGTGGGTAATTCAGCATTCCCAATCCACCTAACCTACATGTTTCTGGACTGGTCAAAACAATGATTCGATATGAATTAGTTAGAATGCAGCTGTTGACTGTCATCTTCCATCCCTGTGTTGGAGCGAGATTTAACATTCAAGATCAAAAATGAAACACTTGAACAAGGTAGTTCAAATTGCGGTTGTTGACTTGCTCGCCGAGTTGGCTTGTTTTCATTGAGACGTTTCGTCACCATGATCAATGACATCAGCACTAGAGCCTCCAACAAAACAATGTTACTCTACTCTGTCTGGAATTTATACTGTCCGGTCTGTTACCATGAGTACTGTCATTTCCGGTTTTGATCTGTATGGGTTTGTATGTGGGGGCCCAATTGTATCTGCTTGTTGGTTGCATTATGGGTGGTGAATCACGCCTGTCATACAAAACTGGGACAAGGTAACCATAGTAGCCCAAGCCAAGCATAGACATGCAGAGGAATCCTAGAGGCATGGTTCTCAACCCATTCTCCAGCCTCACATTCTTGGTCTCTTCTATTTGAATATGATCACTCAGCCATATCCTTTATGACAAACAACAGAGTCTTACATCACAAAATCTTCAGACAGGACTGTCCAGACAGATCCACTTGTTCTCATGATATCATCTTTTGCTGGAGGGATTCCGAAATGTCTACATTCTTCATCAACTGAGCATCCTTGCGTTCGTGGTTGACAGAGATCTCAGCCATGTCCAACCCATGTCCTACACTTTGGCCTCACCCCTGATGAGGTACCCTGGTCCTCAATGACCAACCCATCAATATCCACATCGAGAAGAACATCAGCCACGATTTCTAACAAGATCCCACCACCAGGCATATATTCCCCTCCCCTCTCTTGTCAGCCTTCCGCAGGGACCATTCCGTCGGGACGCCTCGATCCACTCCTTATCCATTCCCAACAGCTCCCCATAACCCAACAGCACTTTCCATGCCACCACAGAAGGCATAACATCTGCCCATTTACTTCCTCCTGCTTCACTATCCAAGGCTTCCAGGGGAAGCAGCGATTTACCCACACTTCACTCAATCTAGTCTACTGTATTCACTGCTCACAATATGGTCTCCTTCTGCATCGGGGAGACGAAACGCAGACTGACCAACCGCTTGGCAGAACACCTATATTCTGTCCGTAAGAATGGCCCCAGGTTTCCAATTGCCTGTCACTTGAGCGCCCCATCATGATCCCTGTCCAAAATCTCTGTCTCAGGCTTGCTGCAGTGCTCCAGTGAGTGCAAGCTAGAAGAAAAAAACCTCATGTGTGCTTTGCAGAACACCTCCGCTCGGTTCGCAGGAAACAGCAGCACCTCACAGTCGCGAACGGTTTTAGCTCCCCCTCCCATTCCTTAGACGACATGCCCATCATGGGCCTCCTGCAGTGCCACAATGATGCCAACCGAAGGGTGCAGAGGAACAGCAACTCATATTCCACTTGGGAACGCTGCAGCCCAATGGTATCGATGTGAACTTCACAAGCTTCAAAATCTCCCCTCCCGCCACTGCATCCCAAAACGAGCCCAGCTTGTCCCGCCTCCCTAACCTGTTCTTCCTCTCACCTATCCTCTCCTCCCACCTCACGCTGCACTTCCATTTCGTACCAACTGACCTCACCCCGTCTCCTTGACCTGTCTGTCCTCCCTGGACTGACCTATCCTCTCCCGACCTTCCCACCTATACTCTCCTCTCCACCTATCTTCTTTTCTCTCCATCTTCGGTCCGCCTCCCCCTCTCTCTCCCTATTTATTTCGGAACCCTGTCCCCATCTCCCTCTCTGGTGAAGGGTCTCGGCCCGAAACGTCAGCTTTTGTGCTCCTGGGATGCTGCTTGGCCTGCTGTGTTCATCCAGCTTCACACTTTGTTATCTTGGATTCTCCAGCATCTGCAGTTCCCTTTGTCTCTGAATAAAGGAGAAGGTGGGTCAAGAGGAGACAGACAGGTTAAAGAGGCGGCGGATAGAGCCAGTAAAGATGAGTGTATGTGGGCAGTTAGGGACGGGATCGGTCAGTCCGGGGAGGACGACCAGGCCAAGGGGGTGGAGCTGAGGCTGGTAGGTAGGAGATGGGGGTAGGGCTTGAGGTGGGAGAGTGGATAGGTGGGAGGAATGACAGATTAGGGAGGTGGGGATGAGCTGCACTGGTTTTGGGATGTAGGTGGGGAGGGGAAATTTTGCAGCTTGTGAAGTCCACACTGGTACAATTAGGCTGCAGGGTTCCCAAGCAAAATAAGTGGTACTGTTCCTGCAACCTTTGAGTGGCATTGTTGTGGCACTGCAGGAGGCCCAGGATGGGCAGATGGAATTATGGTGTTGAAGGTGGAGATGTGGTCAATAAGTAGGAGCTTGACGTAGATGCCCTTGTTATCTGGACGTTCCAGAGATGTGTGTAAAGCCAAGGAGAGGGCATCTGCCATGGATCTGCTGCATCAGTAGGTGAATTGCAGTGGATCAAGGTAATGTGGGAGGCTGGAGTTGATGTGACCCATGACCAACCTCTCAAAGCACTTCATAGTGATAAATATGGATGTCAGAGCCACTGGGCAGTCGTCATTGAGGCTTTTGAAAAAAATTGCTGACATTCAGTGCGGGGATCTTAAAGCATTAGCACGAACATCAGAAAATTGGAGAAGCCTCGAGCATATGAGCACAGGTAGCTGAGGGTAGGGAGGGCGTGAATTGCAGAAATCAAAGAGGGCAAGATACAGAGAGAGAGAGAGAGAGAGAGAGACAGAGATCATAGTGAACAAATGATTGGCCTGGTAGGCAGTGGAAAATACATGATTTTACATGGAACATGCAGATATCTTCGAAAAACAGGACATTGAGTTTTGGAAATTAGTGTTATAGTTGATTTGGAGTGAACCAAGTTACTGTTCAGTTTGGTTGTGGCTTTTGATGAAGGGATGGTCCATCTGAGATTGAAATTGGAGGAAGATTTCAGGATTTTTTCATGTTCTTGTCTTTCTGTTATGCCCCGAGGTAAAAAGCATTGGAAATGCTGTTAATTTTTTGCACGGCGAACTGCAGAATATTAACCAGTCTCACACCATTGCCATCACCTTGCCCTTGCAGATGCGGATAAAGTTCTCCAAGCTGACAGAAATTGAAAGCACTCGCATCCTGTGACGATGGTAAGTTTACTTTCTTAAAAAAAAAAATGCTTGCAGCTTAATGAGCATAATAAAGAGCACAGGGGCTCTGGTTAACACTGCTGCCTCATGGCACCAACAACTTGGGTTCAATTCCGCCCTTGGGTCACTGTCTGTGTGGAGTTTGCACATTGTCCATGTGTCTGCATGGGTTTTCTCCGGGTGCTCGAGTTTCCTCCCACGGTGAAAAGATGTGCAAGTTAGGTGCAAGTTAGGTGGATTGGCCATGCTAAATTTCCCAAGGTGTTCAGTGATTTGTAGGTTAGGTGAGTTATAGGTGGATGGGTCTGGGTGGGATGCTTTGAGGGGCAGTGTGGACGTGTTGGGCTGACGGACCTGTTTCCACATTGTAAGGATTCCCTGAATCATGATTCTATCATTTTACTGAGCGCAAAGGTACAATATTAGCCGGTCATATTTGTCTCACCTCTTTACACATTGACAAGAAAGCTTTAATTTTAGTTTCTATGCATTTGCAACGTGTCTGCTGTCTCTAACAAGGCTGACTATATCTCCTTCTCTAACGCGCATCTCCTGTCCCCTAACACCAAGAGGTGACACTTGCTTTTCGTTTCGTACAATCAGTAAAACAATAGGCTCCATATTACAGCCAGCGGCTTCTCTTAATGCTCACACACGGTTCTTTTTTTCCTCCAGGTATTGACCACTTATCATTTCTTATTCCTCATCTCATCTCTCTCTCACGCACTCTCTCTCTCTCTCTCTCTCTCTCTCTCTCTCTCTCTCTCTCTCTCTCTCTCTCTCTCTCTCTCTCTCTCTCTCTCTCTCTCTGTCATTATCTCTCCTCTCCCTGTTATCCCCCATCACTTGACTCACAGGCACAAACAGAAGTTCACAGTCACACTGTGTTGCACATGCATATCCTATCCCTCATGCTCAAACATACTATCCATACACACACAGAACCAGGAACACAGTCTCTCACTCACACATTCTGTCACATTCTCACTCATTCATACTCCGTACTGTCACACAGTCAAGCACGGTCTTGCACACATGCTGTGGCATACTTGCATGCACTGTCGCAGGATCTTTTGCCAATGCTCATACTCTCAAGTACACACAGACACCCCCCCCCCACCCCCGACAAATCTCTCCCTCACACACTTATGCTTGCAAATTTGCTTGCTCTCAAAGTCACTCGCTCTCACAGACACTCTCACAGCCTCATGCATGCTTGTAACACTCCCTCCTTGTGCTAATTCTTTTCACACACTCTCAAGCACAGACACTGGCGCACACATTCTGTCGTGCGCACACTCACACTTTCATGCACCATCTTTGCACTCTTGAACACAATCATATGCTCACCTCTCTCTCGCACACAGTCAATTTGATTTGAGTCATCATTGTCACTTGTGCCTTGGTACACTGAGAAGTTTTCTTATGCATGCAGTACAGACAGATCATACCATACAAAGTGCATTCGTGAAATGGAACATTGTACATCTTCTCTGTAGCTGTCACTGAGAGCGAGATCCAAGTTAGATCCAAAGGGCCTGTTCTGTGCTGTACTGTTCTATGTTCTATGTTCTAGATTTAAAATTTTAAGTGTTCTATTCAGATCCCCAATAACAGCGGTGAAGATGCAGTTCTTGAATCTTTTCACACATGTATACAAACTTTTTTACATCTTCCCTTCAGTCAAAGGTAGAAGAGAGTGTAATTGTTGGGTGAGAAGGGCCTTTGATTTTGTCAGTGGGTTTCCCGAGGCAGTGGCAAGTACAGGTGGAATCAATGAATGGAAGGCTGGTTTGCATAATGGACTATGCTGTGTTCACGACTCTGTAGTTTCTTATGACCTGAGGAAGAGCTGTTGCCAAACCATGCTGTGATAGGTTGCTTTCTATGGTACATCAATAATTGTTGTCCTTGTGGACACACTGAATTGCCTTAGCCTCTTGGGGAAATGGAGACATTGGTGTGCTTTTTTGCCCATTGTGACGATCTGGGTGGACCAGGAGAGATCGTTGGTGATCAACACTCTCAACTATCTCCACCTCAGCAACATCTCTCTCACTGTCTGATGCAGGCGCGCTCACACTCACATTCTGTCGCCCATTCTGTCTGTCTGTCTGTCTCTCTCTCCCTCATCGCCCACCTCTCTCGCTCTGTCTGTCGCGCGCTCGCTCTCTCCAATTCTGCCTGGAAGAAGAAAGGCAAGAGCCATAATAAATAGGGATTGTTCAGCTAGAGGAACCATGCTGTGATATGCATCCAGATAGGATGCTTTCTCTGGTACATCAATGAAAGTTGTCTTTGTGGACACACCAAACTGCCTTAGCCCCCTGGCAAGTAGAGACAAATGGTGTGCTTTTTTGCCAATTGCGACGATCTGGGTGGACCAGATTTTGCACAGTCGTACCTGTGACTCCATTGTGGCATATTAACCAGGTCAACAATGTCATTAAGGGGATCCTGAAGGAGGAGGACCCTAAGACACAGCTCGATGTACACATTGGTAAGATGAGTGATTTGGTTTGGGGTAACGCTTGCACCAAGCGTTCTGAGAGCTAGGCAGTGGATTAAATAGCAGGACCTGTAAAGTTGTAATCTCTGGATTATTCCTGGTGCCACATGCTGTGAAGGCAAGAAAAAGGGGAAGAAAACAGATGAATGCTTGGCTCAAGTGTTTGTGTTTGCGGAGGGATTTAGACTCCTGGATCTGAAGGAGAATTTGTGAGGATGGTATGTCCTCTACAAGTGGGCTGGTCTGCAGCTGAAGCAGAAAGGAACCAAAATCCTTGCACAAGGGTTTGCTAATGTTGTGAGGAATTTAAGCTATCGGCCTTGCAAGCAGTGGGCAGTTGAAGAGCAGGGAATTCACTGAGGGGTGAGAAGCTAATAAAATAATAATTATATTCTGGGATTTCAACTGCACAACATTAATTGAGATTAGACAAAAGTTTGACTTGGGAAATAATTCTTTAAATACATTTGATAGATTATTTTACATGAACATGGAGATGAGTTTGTAAGGCACAGTGCAATGCTGGATCTATTTCTGGGACACAAAGCCAGTGTTCCTTTGGCCCTCGATGTTGCGCCGACCTGTGAACTAATCTTAACCCATCCCCCAACACTATCCCATCATCATCCATATGCTTATCCAAGGACTGTTTAAATGCCCCCAATGTGGCTGAGTGAACTACATCAGCAGGCAGGGCGATCCTTATCGCTCTCCGACTAAAGAACCTGCCTTTGACATCTATCTCAAATCTATTATCGCTCAATGCGTAGCTCTGCCCCCTCAGACAAGCTGATGCCATCATCCTCAGAAAAAGACTCTCACTGTCCACACTATCTAGTCCACTGATCATCTTGTATGTCTCTATTAAATCCCCTCTGAACCTTCTTCTCTCCAATGAGAACAGACCCAAGACCCTCAGCCTTTCTTCCTCAGACCTTCGCTGCAGAGCAGGCAACATCCTGGTAAATCTCCTCTGAACCTTTTCCAATGCTTCTACATCCTTCCTGTAATTGGGTGACCAGAAATGCACGCAGTATTCCAAGTAAGGCTGCACAAGCTACATCTTTTAATTTACTCGCACAGAGTACATCGCGTGCAGGATACCTATTGACCTTTAGCCCCATTAGTTTCCCTAGCACCTCTTCTCTGGTGATATTTCCTGTCTTCTTTTTGCCCCTTGTTAATTAAGTAATTTTGAGATGCTATTTGTGTCTTTTGCTGTGCAGACTGGTATGAAGTATTTATTTGTCTCATTTGCTATTTCCTGATTCCCCATTATTATTTTTGCCGCCTCCATTCTTTAAGGGATCTGCTTTCACTTTGACCTCTTCCTTCATTTGTTTAAATAAGCTCTTATTGTCTGTTTCTTTTCTATTTCTCGGCTTTGAAATCTTTCCTTATTTCTGGTTTTCTACTAACCTTGGGCACTGACTGTTGAATTGGCAGAACATTGGAGAGAATGCTTAGGATATGAAATTTTTGGTCTGATAAATAGTACTCGACATGGTGCTGTTGCCTCCGCTCCTGCTCAGGTCTCTCCCAGTTGAAATGCCAAATGTGAGCCTGCCCATGCTCTTCACAGCTGCCCTGCAGCATTAAATGGCTGGAGGCAGGACAGCGGGCACCCTCTTGGATGGAAGTTCTACCTTGTAGAACTCCTGGCCACTTAGAGCCCAGAAGAGTCTGAAGTTGCTGTTGGCTGGATGGCGGGTCCCCGAGGGTTGTTAGGGGTTTTTAAAAGGTTGGATGAGAGTTTAAGGGCATGAAGTGCCTAGGATCAGGCCAAGGGGCCTGTGAACGATGTTCCCCTACCAACTCACTTTTTCTCGACTGGATTGTGCATGTAAAGCTGACTGTCTTTCTGATTGACATCTATCTCCTGACACAATAGAGGGGATCCCTTAAATTGCCATCAATTAGTCTCAGGAGGTCAAAGGATAGACAGGCTGCTTGACAGTTCCCCAGAACTTTCACACATGTACGCACAGTGCCCTCCAGATTTTGTGTGTTCTTCCCACCTTCGTATCTGTGGGATGGGGCTGTATAATCGAGCTCATAAGAAGTTATCCTGAGCCTTGAAATAGGACTGGAATGATGCAGCCAAATCTGGTGACTAAACTTCAAGACTAATAATTTTGGTAGTCTTGAATAATAATAATGAAATTTACCCAACTTGTTTTAAGAATGTGACATTTTATCATCAAATTTAGCTAATGCTGTTTTCATTGGAGTACAGGGGATTAATAAGTAGTTAATCGAGACATTAGGGATTACGATAGGTTGGGATAAGATAAACGTGGAAAAGCTGTGTTCCCATGGCTAATGGATGATGATACAAGGAGAAGGGAATGCATTCATGTTTTGGGGAAAAGATGTAGGGGGATGTAAAGAGGAATTTTTTTTTAAAGCAGTGAATGTTTCTGCCTGGCATTCGATGTTTTGACAATGTTTGCCAGATTTTGTTAGCATCTTGTGAACTAACATTGAATTGATACTTGCTTAACTACTAATTGTTTTTGGTAGACACTGTAGAACATACCATATGTATGGCAAAATAGCAAAATTACAAGAGAAATCTAGTTCAAAACCTAGGTAACAGAGCACCTTTTTAAACTTAACAAGAACGTGTCATTAACACACTTAATAGCTGCGACATAGTGTGATTTAAAAGAATGCTGATAACCCGAAGTGAAATAGGGGTTGTAAGATCCACTGTTTGAAACAAGTGAAGAGCCAATTAGATTGTACTTTGGATTTGGATGTAATGAGAATGCACGCCGATTGAAAGAGATGGATGTTTTAGGTTAAATTGTTGTGAGTGCTGCTTCATAAATATCAAGGAGGGCTTCATAACATATAAAGCTACTGTTCCTCCACCATTGTTCCACAGAAATTACTGAAGCAAACAACAGAATATGACCAGCATCACTGACGGTTCCCTAGTTAGATTTGACATTTTACATTTGAGAAGGAAATGGCCTGTTTCCATCATTCCAGAGTACTTTTGTGAATCATTGTATTTATTTCTAGGCCAAATAAAGGAATTAATTTTGTTTAATAGATCCAATAAGTTAAAACTGTAATCGAAGTTAGTTTTCTTCCTCCTTTGTAGTGGATCTGATGGAGTTGCACACAGCACAATGTGTCTTCGATCAACACAAATTGACACAAAACGAGCAACTTCTAAATGTGACTGAAGTAATCAACTGTTCAACGACCATTTATGATGGTTTGGAACAAAATCACAAAAACTAGGTCAATGTGCCACTCTGTGTCGACATGTATCTGAACTGGCTGCTGAACGTCTTTGATACGTATGTATGATTTACACTTGAATGTAGTATGTTTAGATTGTCCTAAGGTGCATTAAACTGCTTCCTGCATATTGGATTTTGATATATGCATGATCAGTTAAGTAAATGTGAAGATTGTCGACTGATTAAAATCAACCCTGGCATTGTTGACAGAAAGTTTCAGTGTGTTCTAATTTCATTTCAGTGAAAGAAATAAAGTAGTTGAAAGTTTTAGCGACTTTTGTTTTAAATCATAAAATTGAAACTGATATACTTTTGATTCCTTTTGGTCAGATCTGTACAGGATCATGTAGACATCGCGACACTCTGATTGCAATGCTCTTCACGGTTACAAATGTTAGTGCTGGAGAATGACGTGTATAATGCGCACAATATGCACATCATCCAGTTAATGTCAAGGAATAAACGGCCAGATGTTGAATAAAATTTTGTGACCGTCAATCTCGTAGAGTCATACAGCATAGAAACACCATATCTATGCCTACCAACAAATACCAAACTGCACTAATCTCATTTATCTACACTTGGTCCAGAGCCTACTTTGACCTAGCATTTTAAATGCTCATCCCAGATGCTTTTTAAATGTTGAGAATACCTGCCTCTACTTGCCCTCTCAGGCAGCGTGCTCCATACGTCTACCAGTTTTGACATGAAAAAGCTTTTCCTCAGACTTCCTCACCTTAAACTTGTGCCATCTGGTTTCATCCTCACCTTAAACTTGTGCCATCTGGTCTTAGACACATGTGCCGTGGGGAAAGAATTCTCACAATGAATTCTGCCTGTGCCTGTCATAATTTTCTATGCCTCAATCAGATCAGAGGAATTGAGTATAAGAGCAAAGTGGTCCTTCTGCAGCTGTACAGGGCCCTGGTGAGACCACACCTGGAATACTGTGTGCAGTTTTGGTCTCCCAATTTGAGGAATGACATTCTTGCTGTTGAGGGAGTGCAGCGTAGGTTCACAAGGTCAATTCCCGGAATGGCGGGACTATCATATGTTGAAAGATTGGAGCGACTGGGCTTGTGTCCTCTCGAGTTTAGAAGGATGAGAGGGGATCTGATTTAGGCGGATAGGATTATTAATGGATTGGACACTGTGGAGGCAGGAAGCATTTTTCTGCTGATGGGTGAGTCCAAGAGGGAGAGAGAAAACAGGAAATTGTAGACCGGTTAGCCTGATGTCAGTGGTGGGAACGATGCTGGAGTGAATTATAAAAGATGAAATTACAACTCATTTGGATAGCCGGAACAGGACAGGTCAGAGTCAGCATGGATTTACAAAGGGGAAATTGTGCTTGACGAATCTTCTGGAATTTTTTGAGTATGTAACTATGAAGATAGACAAGGGAGAACCAGTGGATGTCGTGAACCTGGACTTTAAGAAAGCCTTTGATAAAGTCCCACATCGGAGACTAGTGAGCAAAGTCAGGGCACATGTTATTGGGGGCAAAATACTGACTTGGATTATAAATTGACTGGCTGACCGGAAACAAAGAGTCGTGATGAACGGGTCACTTTCGGAATGGCAGGCAGTGGCCAGTGGGGTACCACAAGGTTCGGTGCTGGGACCACAGCTGTTTACAATATCCATTAATGATAGAGATGAAGGCATTAAAAGTAATCTTAGCAAATTTTCCAACGACACAAAGCTGGGTGGCAGTGTGAAATGTGAGGAGGATGTTATGAGAATACAGGATGACTTGGATTGGCTCGGTGAGTGGACGGATGGCTGATAGATGCAGTTTAATGTTAATAAATGTGTGGTTATCCACTTTTTTGGTAGCAAGAACAGGAAGGCAGATTACTATCTCAATGGAGTCAAGTTGGTAAAGGGGAAGTACAATGTGATCTTGGTGTTCTTGTACATTAGTCAATGAAAGCAAGCATGCAGGTACAGCAGACAGTGAAGAAAGCCATTGGCATGCTGGCCTTCATAACAAGAGGAATTGAGTATAGGAGCAAAGACGTCCTTCTGCAGCTGTACAGGGACCGAGCTTAGAAGGATGAGAGGGGTCTGATTGAGATGCAGAAGATTATTAAAGGATTGGACACTCTGGAGGCAGGAAGCATGTTTCTGCTGATGGGTGAGTCCAGAACCAGAGGTTCTGTTTAAAAATAAGGGGTAAGCCATTTAGAACAGAGTTGAGGAAAACCTCCTTCACTCAGAGAGTGGTGGATATATGGAATGCTCTGCCCCAGAAGGCTGTGGAGGCCAAGTCTCTGGATAGTTTCAAGAAAGAGATGGATCGATCTCTTCAAGATAGTGGAATCAAGGGTGATGGGGATAAGGCAGGGACAGGATACGGATTGTGGATGATCAGTCATGATTATAATGAATGGTGGTGCTGGCTTGAAGGGCCGAATGGCCTACTCCTGCACCTGTTGTCTGTTGTAAAAGTTAATTGTAGAAGAATGATTAAGATGGTCCCATATATATGGTGTTGGCAGCTGGTTCACATTGGGAAAACAACATGGTTGATCTTGATTCTACTCCTACTTGTTACACAGAAGCCTCTTCGAGCAACAATTCTTGAATGCCACAATGATGCCACCCGAAGGTTGCAGGAACAGCAACTCATATTCAGCTTGGGAACCCTGCAGCCCAATGGTATCAATGTGGACTTCACCAGCTTCAAAATCTCCCCTTCCCCCACCGCATCCTAAAACCAGCCCAGTTCGTCCCCTCCCCCCACTGCACCACACAACCAGCCCAGCTCTTCCCCTCCACCCACTGCATCCCAAAACTAGTCCAACCTGTCTCTGCCTCCCTAACCTGTTCTTCCTCTCACCCATCCCTTCCTCCCACCCCAAGCCGCACCTCCATCTCCTACCTACTAACCTCATGCCACCTCCTTGACCTGTCCGTCTTCCCTGGACTGACCTATCCCCTCCCTACCTCCCCACCTATACTCTCCTCTCCACAAACTATCTTCTTTTCTCTCCATCTTCGGTCTGCCTCCCCCTCTCTCCCTATTTATTCCAGAACCCTCACCCCATCCCCCTTTCTGATGAAGGGTCTAGGCCCGAAACATCAGCTTTTGTGCTCCTGAGATGCTGCTGGGCCTGCTGTGTTCATCCAGCCTCACATTTTATCATTCTTGAATGTTGATGGGACGTTGAAATGCAGGTAGATTATCGTGATCACTTGTTGAAAATGGATAGCAGCTAGTAGTTCTCTTTCGTCTCAACTAGTGACCAGTAGGCAACGGTCAAACAGTACCTAACCCAGAGGACACAAGCTCCTCTGAGACAAGATGTTAGTTGATTCTCATGAATAACTACCTGCAGATGGACTATCTGCAGATAAAGCATGGTATTAAATCTCACATATACTGCTCTCAACCGTTTTAATCAAAGTATTTATCACTCGTTGCATAGAAACAGATCACAAAACTGAAATGGCATATGCACAAATGCCAGCATAGAAGTTCTATACAGTAGCATTTTGTTTAAAGTTGTATTTGTAAAATAAAAGGGTGAAGTATTAACTTTCACAAATCATATTAACATGCTGTAGAAATCCGTGGAAGTGAGAAATTTGTTTTTTGATTCAATACATGTCTGACAAATGACAATTCAAAGAGATCTTTGTTTCAGCTGCAGTGGGTTGTGGAGTCGACCTCATTAGGGGCTTTTAAGTGACTATTTGACAGGCATATGGGTGTTAATACAAGATAGGGGTGGAGGTTAGATAGACCTGAGGTTTAGGGTAAAAGTTCAGCACGACATCATGGGCTGAAGGGCCTGTACTGTTCGATGTTCTATGTATCTTATGCTGTATTCAAATAAGTAGTCAGTCAGTGGCATTCTGTAACTTCCTTTTCCAGGGGTAGGAGTGGAAGAATCAGAGTGTTTCTTTGAAAATTGGCTTGATGTGTCTGTCCAAGGGTCATCTGGAGGAAAAAATACAAGTGTAAGTACGAAATCTATCATTGCCGATACACATGTAAACTGTAGATTTAACTGTACGTAAACTTTGTTTAACAAACTAGCCCACTCAATAAACTGACAAAAATTACACACCAGATGTTTACTGTATTCTCATCATCTCTGTGATGTCTGGTGAGGGTGCAAGTGAGAAGGCTCCCTGCCAGTAAGTTTGAGTTAAGGCGAAGTTGCATCATTGCTGAAGTTATTTATGCTGTAAATGAAGGAGAACAGTAATGTGTATATCCCATGCGTTATGTTCCTGTTATTGAGTGTGTGTTTTTTGTGTGTGTGGGCCTATTGATCAACTGGAATTTTTGATTATTCAGCCCATTCCTGGTACCACGGGTACTGTTTAACAAAAGGTTTGCTGTCTTAGTATATTTCTCTATTTCGTCACTGCCACTATTAATGTTAAGTTAGAGCATGGTCTTTGCAGAATCTGCACAGTGCATTCCTGCTGGATAAATGATGCACTACATCTGTATGATGCCATTGCTTCTCAACGACACCAACTTCGCAGCTGTTTTTGTTACCAATAATGTTTTCATCATTAGAATACTTGGAAAATATTCAGAAGTGCTGTATGACTCGACTGCTCACTTGCAGCAGTGATAACACTTAATGTGAGGTCATGTTTTTCCCCATTTGATGTTGTGTTGTCAACAATGTATCTCACAACTAATGGGCATATTTCATTGAAACCTGGTCTGTACAGGTATGGTCCAAGGAAGAACTGATTAGTTTTTGACAGATCTAGATTTATTTCTCTATTTTTTAAAAACATCAGTTAAAATTCGTTGGATAGGCAAATGATCATCTTTCTAGAATATTGTTGATTGATTTAGAATGTTGTGGATTGTGACAGCCCTGATAGTAGAATTTTTCATAACTATCAAAATATGAGCAGAATTTTCAGAGCAGATTATCAAATTGGCCTGAAGCTTTCTCAGTGAGATGGAAGCTTTTAATAAAAGGATTTATTTTGTCGGCCTTGCATTTACAAAGAATCAGTCAAGTGGAGAAATGCCTCAAAGAAAAGCTGTGTAATTATAGAGTCATGGATGTTTGTTGCACAGGAGGAGGCCGTGCGCTCTGTCGTTACTGCACTGCTCAACAAAGATCTGTCTACATTGAACTCACAGTACATTGATTTCCTTTTTGATTGTTTGACCCATAGCCCTGGAGCCTACAGCAACAGAAGTGAATATCTAAATACTGCTTAAATATTCAGACACTTTCTGAATCAGCCACACTTTCCGTCAGTGAGTTCATGTCAACTAATGGAAAAAGCAGCTTCCAGTTATCCTTTCTATGCCCTTCAAAATCTTAAACACCTTTTACCAGGTCCCCTTGTCTGCTCCAATCTTCTCGTCGGTCAGATGGGCAGGTCAGTGGCAGATTGATATAGCCTGAAGAAGGAATAAGATAAGAGAGTACTTAATGTGGCAAAGCCTGTCGTGCCCGATGGAGGTCAGCAACGGCAGTCAGCAGTGAAGTCCACTGGCAAGGATGGGCGGGTTTTAGCCCAGCGCAGGGAATACAAACCATCACGGGGGAAGCCTCGTTCAGAGTGTCTGCAAACTCGTGGCTTAGGAAAGGACTGTAATAGAACATAGAACCGAACAGGACAGCACAGAACAGGCCCTTCAGCCCACAATGTTGTGCCGACCATTGATCCTCATGTATGCACCCTCAAATTTCTGTGACCATATGCATGTCCAGCAGTCTCTTAAATGACCCCAATGACCTTGCTTCCACAACTGCTGCTGGCAACGCATTCCATGCTCTCACAACTCTCTGTGTAAAGAACCCGCCTCTGACATCCCCTCTATACTTTCCACCAACCAGCTTAAAACTATGACCCCTCATGCTAGCCATTTCTGCCCTGGGAAATAGTCTCTGGCTATCAACTCTATCTATGCCTCTCATTATCTTGTATACCTCAATTAGGTCCCCTCTCCTCCTCCTTTTCTCCAATGAAAAGAGACCGAGCTCAGTCAACCTCTCTTCATAAGATAAGCCCTCCAGTCCAGGCAGCATCCTGGTAAATCTCTTCTGAACCCTCTCCAAAGCATCCACATCTTTCCTATAATAGGGCGACCAGAACTGGACGCAGTATTCCAAGTGCGGTCTAACCAAAGTTTTATAGAGCTGCAACAAGATCTCATGACTCTTAAACTCAATCCCCCTGTTAATGAAAGCCAAAACACCATATGCTTTCTTAACAACCCTGTCCACTTGGGTGGCCATTTTAAGGGATCTCTGTATCTGCACATCAAGATCCCTCTGTTCCTCCACACTGCCAAGAATCCTATCCTTAATCCTCTACTCATCTTTCAAATTCGATCTTCCAAAATGCATCACCTCGCATTTATCCAGGTTGAACTCCATCTGCCACCTCTCAGCCCATCTGCAGCGAGCAGCAGCGGAGGCAAGACGGACCCGGAAGACTGCAGCTAAGGTAAAGCAGTTTATTTTTAAAATTACTTACCGGTAGCGGGCAGCGGTGTTTTTTTTTCCTCTCAGACAAGGAGTGGGAGCAGCAGAGGAAGTGACGAGGACCAGAGGGGCAGCCGGGAAGGAAAGCAGTGACCATATATATCAGAGATAATGGGAACTGCAGATGCTGGAGATTCCAAGATAATAAAATGTGAGGCTGGATGAACACAGCAGGCCAAGCAGCATCTCAGGAGCACAAAAGCTGACGTTTCGGGCCTAGACCCTTCATCAGAGAGCTCTCTGATGAAGGGTCTAGGCCCGAAACGTCAGCTTTTGTGCTCCTGAGATGCTGCTTGGCCTGCTGTGTTCATCCAGCCTCACATTTTATTACCATATATATCAGCAAGGCGGCTAAACCCGAGGCTCTACAACTGTAGTGTCTCCCACCCGCCCTCCTCCTCTAACCTAGTTAATAAGGTAAGGTTCATTCTAAACTTTCTCTATTGAATATAAGTTTGTTATTAATTTGTTATTGTTATTTGACATAAGCTTTCTACTTTAGTATTGAGTTGGCGTTCAGATAAGTGGGGTATGGATGCTGGGGCAGTTGCTTGCTCCTCCTGCAGAATGTGGCAGTTGGGAGATGTGGCACACGTGTCCGCTGGCTACATCTGCGGGAAGTGCACCCAGCTACAGCTCCTTGAAAACCGTGTTAGGGAAATGGAGCTGGAGCTGGATGAACTACGGATCATTCGGGAGGCAGAGGGGGTAATTGAGAGGAGTTATCGGGAGTTGGTCACTCCTAAGGCTCAGGTCGAGGATAGATGGGTTACAGTTAGGGGGAGGAAAGGGGACAGACAGACAGTGCAGAGATCCCCTGTGGGCATTCCCCTCAGCAATAAGTATACCGTTTTGGAGACTGCTGGGGGGGATGACCTACCAGAGGAAAGCCATAGTAGTCAGTTCTCTGGCACTGAGCCTGACACTGTGGCAAAGAAGGGAAGGGGGCAAAATAGAAAAGTACTCGTGGTCGGGGACTCGATAGTTAGGGGAATCGACAGGAGATTTTGTGGGCAAGATCGGGATTCCCGGAAGGGATGTTGCCTCCCTGGTGCCAGGGTCCGGGACGTCTCCGATCGGGTGTATAAAGTTCTAAAAGGGGAGGGCGAACAGCCAGAAATCGTGTTACATATTGGCACAAATGATATAGCCAGAAATAGGTTTGAGGATATAAAAAGTGATTTCAGGGAGTTAGGATGGAAGCTGCAGAGCAGGACGAACAGAGTAGTGTTCTCTGGTTTACTACCGGTGCCACGAGATAGTGAGGTGAGGAACAGGGAGCGGGCACAGCTGAACACGTGGCTACGCAGCTGGTGTAGGAGGGAGGGCTTCAGATATGTTGATAATTGGGATGCCTTCTGGGGAAGGTGGGACCTGTACAAGAAGGACGGGTTGCATCTGAACTGGAAGGGGACCAATGTCCTGGGTGGAAGGTTTGCTCGAGTATTTGGAGAGGGTTTAAACTAGTATGGCAGGGGGGTGGGAACCTGAGCTGTATACCAGAGGTGAGCGTTGATGCAGGTGAGGCTGTAGCAAGAGGTAGACCAGCTAGTGGGAAGGATTTTCCTGGGAAGGAACCAAGGGATCGGTTAAAGTGTGTTTGCTTTAATGCAAGGAGTATCAGGAATAAAAGTGATGAACTTAGAGCATGGATCAGTACCTGGTGCTATGATGTTGTGGCCATAACAGAGACATGGGTTTCTCATGGGCAGGAATGGTTGCTGGATGTTCCAGGGTTTAGAACATTTAAAAAGAATAGGGAGGGGGGAAAAAGAGGAGGGGGTGTAGCACTACTAATCAGAGAGGGTATCACAGCTACAGAAGCTTCCTTTGTCGAGGAAGATCTGCCTACTGAGTCAGTATGGGTGGAAATTAGGAACAGCAAGGGAGTAGTCACCTCGTTAGGGGTTTACTACAGGCCCCCCAATAGCAGCAGGGAGATTGAAGAAAGCATAGGTCGACAGATTTTGGAAAAGTGTGCACGCAGTAGGGTTGTTGTAATGGGTGACTTTAACTTTCCTAATATTGATAGGAACCTCCTTAGAGCAGAAGATTTGAATGGAGCTGTTTTTGTAAGGTGTGTTCAGGAGGGTTTCCTAACGCAGTACGTTGACAGGCCGACGAGGGGAGAGGCCATTCTAGACTTGGTGCTCGGAAACGAGCCGGGGCAGGTATCAGATCTTGTGGTGGGAGAGCATTTTGGTGATAGTGACCATAACTGCCTCACATTCTACATAGCTATGGAGAAGGAGAGGATTAGGCAGAATGGGAGGATATTTAATTGGGGAAGAGGAAACTATGATGCGATTAGACATGAGTTAGGAAGCATGGACTGGGAGCAGTTGTTCCATGGTAAGGGAACTATCGACATGTGGAGACGGTTTAAGGAACAGTTGTTGGGAGTGATGAGTAAATATGTCCCTCTGAGACAGGCAAGAAGGGGTAAGATTAGGGAACCTTGGATGACGAGAGCGGTGGAGCTTCGAGTGAAAAGGAAGAAGGTAGCTTACATAAGGTGGAGGAAGCTAGGGCCAAGTTCAGCTAGAGAGGATTACATGCAGGCAAGGAAGGAGCTCAAAAATGGTCTGAGGAGAGCCAGGAGGGGGCACGAGAAAGGCTTGGCAGAAGGAATCCGGGAAAACACAAAGGCATTTTACACTTAGGTGAGGAATAAGAGAATGGTCAAAGAAAGAGTAGGGCCGATCAGGGATAGCATAGGGAACTTGTGTGTGGAGCCTGAGGAGGTAGGGGAAGCCCTAAATGAGTTTTTTGCTTCTGTCTTTACGAAAGAAACAAACTTTGTAGTGAATGAAACCTTTGAAGAGCAGGTGTGCATGCTGGAATGGATAGAGATAGACGAAGCTGATGTGCTGAAAATTTTGTCAAACATTAAGATTGACAAGTCGCCAGGCCCGGATCAGATTTGTCCTCGGCTGCTTTGGGAAGCGAGAAATGCAATTGCTTCGCCACTTGCGAAGATCTTTGCATCCTCGCTCTCCACTGGAGTCGTACCTGAGGACTGGAGAGAGGCAAATGTAATTCCTCTCTTCAAGAAAGGAAATAGGGAAATCCCCGGCAATTATAGACCGGTAAGTCTCACGTCTGTCGTCTGCAAGGTGTTAGAAAGGATTCTGAGGGATAAGATTTATGACCATCTGGAAGAGCATGGCTTGATCAAATACAGTCAACACGGCTTTGTGAGGGGTAGGTCATGCCTTACAAACCTTATTGAGTTTTTTGAGGATGTGACTAGAAAAGTTGATGAGGGTCGAGCTGTGGATGTGGTGTATATGGACTTCAGTAAGGCATTTGATAAGGTTCCCCATGGTAGGCTCATTCAGAAGGTCAGGAGGAATGGGATACAGGGGAACTTAGCTGCTTGGATACAGAATTGGCTGGCCAACAGAAGACAGCGAGTGGTAGTAGAAGGAAAATATTCTGCCTGGAAGTCAGTGGTGAGTGGAGTTCCACAGGGCTCTGTCCTTGGGCCTCTACTGTTTGTAATTTTTATTAATGACTTGGACGAGGGGATTGAAGGATGGGTCAGCAAGTTTGCAGACGACACAAAGGTCGGAGGTGTCGTTGACAGTGTAGAGGGCTGTTGTAGGCTGCAGCGGGACATTGACAGGATGCAGAGATGGGCTGAGAGGTGGCAGATGGAGGTCAACCTGGATAAATGCGAGGTGATGCATTTTGGAAGGTCGAATTTGAAAGCTGAGTACAGGATTAAGGATAGGATTCTTGGCAGCGTGGAGGAACAGAGGGATCTTGGTGTGCAGATACATAGATCCCTTAAAATGGCCACCCAAGTGGACAGGGTTGTTAAGAAAGCATATGGTGTTTTGGCTTTCATTAACAGGGGGATTGAGTTTAAGAGTCGTGAGATCTTGTTGCAGCTCTGTAAAACTTTGGTTAGACCGCACTTGGAATACTGCATCCAGTTCTGGTCGCCCTATTGTAGGAAAGATGTGGATGCTTTGGAGAGGGTTCAGAGGAGGTTTACCAGGATGCTGCCTGGACTGGAGGGCTTATCTTATGAAGAGAGGTTGACTGAGCTCGGTCTCTTTTCATTGGAGAAAAGGAGGAGGAGAGGGGACCTAATTGAGGTATACAAGATAATGAGAGGCATAGATAGAGTTGATAGCCAGAGACTATTTCCCAGGGCAGAAATGGCTAGCACGAGGGGTCATAGTTTTAAGCTGTTTGGAGGAAAGTATAGAGGGGATGTCAGAGGCAGGTTCTTTACGCAGAGAGTTGTGGGAGCATGGAATGCGTTGCCAGCAGCAGTTGTGGAAGCAAGGTCATTGGGGTCATTTAAGAGACTGCTGGACATGTATATGGTCACAGAAATTTGAGGGTGCATACATGAGGATCAATGGTCGGCACAACATTGTGGGCTGAAGGGCCTGTTCTGTGCTGTACTGTTCTATGTTCTATGTTCTATGTTCTATCTCCGCATCCTGTCAATGTCCCGCTGCAGCCTACAACAGCCCTCTACACTGTCAACGACACCTCCGACCTTTGTGTCGTCTGCAAACTTGCTGACCCATCCTTCAATCCCCTCATCCAAGTCATGAATAAAAATTACAAACAGTAGAGGCCCAAGGACAGAGCCCTGTGGAACCCCACTCACCACTGACTTCCAGGCAGAATATTTTCCTTCTACTACCACTCGCTGTCTTCTGTTGGCCAGCCAATTCTGTATCCAAGCAGCTAAGTTCCCCTGTATCCCATTCCTCCTGACCTTGTGAATGAGCCTACCATGGGGAACCTTATCAAATGCCTTGCTGAAGTCCATATACATCACATCGACAGCTCGACCCTCATCAACTTTTCTAGTCACATCCTCAAAAAACTTGATAAGGTTTGTGAGGCATGACCTACCCCTCACAAAGCCGTGTTGACTGTATTTGATCAAGCCATGCTCTTCCAGATGGTCGTAAATCCTATCCTTCAGAATCCTTTCTAACACCTTGCAGACGACAGACGTGAGACTTACTGGTCTGTAATTGCCGGGTATTTCCCTATTTCCTTTCTTGAAGAGAGGAATTACATTTGCCTCTCTCCAGTCCTCAGGTACGACTCCAGTGGAGAGTAATGTTTGACTTTTTAAACTTTTGTTTTTATTCTTCTACTGTTATACTAAGAAGACTGTAGTGCTGAACATTTTAACTTATTCATTTATTTTTATCACATGGAGCATGGAACGGTACAACACAGTACAGGCCCTTCAGCCCACGATGTTGTGCCGAACTTTTACCCTAATCCTGTGGTCAATCTAACCTCCGCCCCTACCTTATACTATCATCCATGTGCTTGTCTAATAGCCGATGAAATGCCCCTATTGAGGCTGACTCCACTACCCTCTCCGGCATTGCATTCCACTCCCCTCCGACTCTGAGTAAAGAAGGATGGATAAATTTTGTACTTCTGCAACTAAAATTGCGTACCAAAGTACTTTGTACCTGAGATGGCACCGTCTAAGGCAACTTTGTACTCTTTTCTTTGTACTCTTGTACCCTGTATTGAATGCATGTGATAATAAAATCTCAATCTAATGCATAGCAGGACACTGGGAAGCTTAGAGGAGAAAAGGGATCCTGGAGTGCTTGTTCATGAATTCCTGAAGGGGTCAGGTCAGGCTAGTAAGGGTTGTTACAAAGACATATGGGACACCTCCCTTTATCAGTTGTGGCATAAATTGTAAGAGTGGGAAGGTCACTTTGGAGTTGTTTAAAAGTTTGGTTAGGCCACAGCTGGAGTCGTGTGTGGCATTTTGGTCACCACCCATTAGGAAGGATGTAATTGCACTGGAGGGAATGAAAAGGATGTTGCATGTGTTGGAGCATTTTAGCTGTGAAGAAAGACTGGAAAAAATCACATTATTTTCTGTGAAGCAGAGAAGGTTTGGTGGGTGAATGGAGGTCCTGACAGAGGCATATAAGATTATGAGAGGTAAAGATGGGTTGAATAGAAAGCATTGTTCCCCTTAGTTAAAGCATCAATAACAATAGGGCATAATTTTCAAGAGAAAGACGGGAATATTTTAGAGGTTTGAGGAAAATCGTTTTCATCCAGAGTGTGGTGAAGGTCTGGAGCGCATTGCCTGGGCGGGAAGTTGAAACAGGAAACCTCACAACCTTTGAAAAGTACTTGGATGAGCAGTTGACATGTCGTAATATTTAAGAGAATGGTCTAGTGTGTAAAAATGGGACTAGTATATGTTGCAGTGTATTTTTAGAGGTACAGCCTTAGTGGGCCATAGGAGCTCTTCTGTACGATATGATTTCATGACAACCCCCAGCCCAGGCAGCTGTTTTTTTCAGTCATCTCCAGGATTACACCCTTCGTAGTGTGATCCCTTGCGTTGTTCGCCCTCCCAAGTTCATTAGCTCACACTTTTCCTGGTTGAGTTCAATTGCTGTGCTCAGCTGACCAGTCTGTTGATCTCCTCCTGAAGTTTATTCTTGCTGTCTGTCAACCAATTTTGGATCCAGTGTGCCACTTTGCCTTTGATCCCATGGCTGTTATTTACATGGCCATTCCATCGATATCCTCCTCACTAAATTAGCCATTCGCTAGCGATACAGTCATACATCCTGTGTTTAAGCCCAAATGATGAATTAACTTGACAAATTTCAAGGGTCCTTGTGGAAAGCCCTGCACAACCCCACTCAAAGCAAACATCCTGCCAAATAGATATCCCTCTACCATCAATCACCTGTGCTCTCTGCCTCAGCCAGTTTTGGCTCCAGTGTGCCTCTTTGCCTTTGATCCCATGGCTGTTGTTTTCTTGCTCAATCTGCCAAGGGGGACTTTACTAAGCCCACATCAAATGCATAATGTGACCTCATCTTAACAAATCCATAGTGTTTATCCCTGATTATTTCTTGCAAGTACATTCTACCCCTAAGAATGCCTCTTTCTAGCTTCACCAGTGCTGAGATTATTCTGACTGGCTTTGAATTTCCTGGTCTGTTCCTCTCTCCGTTTGTTAATAGTGGGACAATGTTAATAGTGTTTCATTACTTCACGTGCGATTGACAAGGCTTTGAAAATTGCTGCCAGCGGCCCAGATATCTCCTCCCTCACTTCCCCCGCTAGCTGGTATACATTTCAGTTCGCCCTGTAGATGTATCCACTTTTAAAGTTGCTCAACCAGCTGCATCTCCCTGTCTCTTAACCTCTGATGCTCCGAGGTCCTTTGCCCTGATATCTTACTTGCAGTGTCCTTTTCCATTGTAAAGATTGACACAAAATATTCATTGAGGACGGTGCCGATGTTTTCCAGGTCCACACAAAGATTACCTCTGTGAAATGAACGAGGAGATATTAGAGAGGTTTGAGATTTACAATCAAGAAAGAAATTGACAAAATGACTTCCTTGGAGAATCATACAACATCCATTGTCCATTGTTGTAAACAAACAGAAGTTTTTGTTTCCACAGTTGTTTGCAAATAGCCAATCAAGATCATAAAATAATGTTTTAAGATAATTTACAAAGCAAGGCAATTGAGGAAGATGTATTGGATGTATTGAACTCTCAACTACCTCCCTTAAGTTTAGGAATGTCAGTATTTTTCTTCTGGATAACTTTTGCAGATATCTTCAAACAAGTAGCTGAACCCACAGATTTATGTGACCAACGAAGCCTGAACCTTTTGCTTCACGATGCAGTCCAGATCCCTCGGCAGCTGGGTGAGGTAGCTTCATTTGGAGGCAGCACCATTGAACCAAGTGTCCGCAGTTGCTTCCAACATCTAAGTGTGCTCTGCACCAATTCATATTGTCAAGCGGGTCTACTTGCCAGTATGAATTTTGAGCTCATTTTCGTTTTGTTCACCTGCACATCTGCCAATGTGGTATATCGTATCCATTGCACCCGGTGTGGCCTCCGCTACATTGGGGAAACCAAGCAGAGGCTTGGGAACCACTTTGCAGAACACCTCCGCTTGGTTCGCAACAAACAACTGCACCTCCCAGTCGCGAACCATTTCAACTCCCCCTCTCATTCCTCAGACGACATGTCCATCATGGGCCTCCTGCAGTGCCACAATGATGCCACCCGAAGGTTGCTGGAACAGCAACTCATATTCCGCTTGGAAACCCTGCAGCCCAATGGTATCAATGTGGACTTCACAAGCTTCAAAATCTCCCCTTCCCCCACTGCATCCCAAAACCAGCCCAGTTCTTCCCCTCCCCCCACTGCATCTCAAAACCAGCCCAGCCTGTTTCTGCTTCCCTAACTTGTTCTTCCTCCCACCCATCCCGTCCTCCCATCTCAAGCTGCACCTCCTTTTCCTACCTACTAACCTCATCCCACCTCCTTGACCAGTCTGTCTTCCCTGGACTGACCTATCCCCTCCCTACCTCCCCACCTGTACACTCCTGTCTACCTATCTTCTTTTTTATCCATCTTCGGTCCGCCTCCCCCTCTCTCCTTATTTATTCCAGTTCCCTCTCCCCATGCCCCTCTCTGATGAAGGGTCTAGGCCCGAAATGTCAGCTTTTGTGCTCCTGAGATGCTGCTTGGCCTGCTGTGTTCATCCAGCTCCACACTCTGTTATCTTGCACTATTGATATGGACTGGTTTGTCACTAGAATTTATGACCCAGGCAAAGTGTGTCACGACTTCAGTTGATCTGAGCTCTTATCAGCAGATGGAGCCTCAAGTTAATGCCTCTTCTGAATGCTGGCATCTCCGACAATCCAAATTCCTCAGTACTTCATTGAAGTATTACCCTAAAAATTATGCTTAAATATAAATTACAGCTTGAAGCCATAGCCTTCTAATTTATTGTTGAGAGCTCTACTAGTTTATGACAGAACTAGAACAGACCTGGAATGGATACGGGATGGTTTTCTTGAGCAATATGTTGAGGAACCAACTGGAAAGCAGTGCATCTAAGACTGGGTGCTGTGTAATGAGAAGGGAATCATTGCCAATCTAGCTGTGCAAGATTTCTTCGAGATGAGTGGCCGCAACGTGATAGAATTTTTTCAATCAAGATGGAGAGTGTGAGAGTTGATTTGGAGACCAGGGTGCTGCATCTTAATAATGAAAGCTGAAGATATGAGGCATGAAATTAAGCAACTCTTTGTGATCTATCAAGGCTAAAGGGATGACAGTGGATAGGCAATGGCAAACATTTAAGGAGCACGTGGGCGGACTGCAACAACTGTTTATTCCTGTCTGGCATGAAAGCAAAATGGGTAAGAGGACCAATCCATGACTTAACAAAGGCAATTAGCGATAGTATCTGATCCATGGAAACAACATTTGAGGATTGGCAGCATAGTAGAATTTAGCAAAGAAGGACCAAGGGATTGATTAAGAAGGGGTAAATGCAGTAAAGTAAGCATACAGGGAACATAAAGACTGACACAGAGTTTCTATAGATACGTGAAGAGAAAGAGACTGGTAAAGACAAATGTTAGGAAGGGGGTTGACCAGTCAAGGGAAGACAGACAGGTCAAGGAGGCAGGGCTGACGCTGGTGGGTAGGAGGTGGGGTGGGGTTAGGGTGTAACCCTAACCCGAACTCTCACCCTAATCTCCACCCCACCTCCTACCTACCAGCATCATCCCCTCCTCCTTGACCTGTCTGTCTTCCCTTGACTGACGAACCTCCATCATAACTCCCCAACAACACTCACCTTTACTGGCTCCAGCGCCGCCTCTTTGATCTGTCTCCACCTATCTTCTCCTCTATCCATCTTCTATCCACCTCCCCTTCTCTCTTTATTTATTTCAGAATCCCCTTCCCCTCCCCCATTTCTGAAAAAGGGCCCAAACCCGAAACGTCATCTTTCCTGCTCCTCTGATACCGCTTGGCCAGCTGTGTTCATCCGGCTCCACACCTTGTTATCTCAGATTCTCGAGCATTGGCAGTTCCTCCCATCTCTGAAATGGTCTGTTGGCCTTCGTTCCGAGAGGTTTCGAGTACAGAAGCCGGAATGTGGTGTTGCAGTTACGCAGCACCTTGGTGAAGCCGCACCTAAAATAGTGTGTGCAGTTTTGTGCTCCTTTTCTGCGGAAGGATGCTGTTGCTCTCATAGTTTATCAGTGCAGCGCATGTTTATCAGCCTGTTTCCGGGAATGGCAGGTCTGATGTATGATCAGAGATTGACTCGGTTAAGATTGTTTTCGCTGGAATTCAAATGAATGAGGTGACTTATAAAATTCGAACAGGACTGGACAGGATAGATGCAGTTCCCAGTGGTGGGTGTGTCCAGAACCAGGGGTCACAGTATGAGGATTCAGGATAGACGATTTCGGAGGTATTTCTTCACCCAAAGAATGGTGAGTCCGTGGAAATCATTACCGAAGCCAGCAGTTCATGTCAAAACATTGAACGCATTCAAGATATGGCTAGATATAACACTTGGGGTGAATGGGATCAAGTGTTATGGAGAGAAAGCAGGATTAGGCTGTTGAGTTGGATGATCAGTCATGATCATGAAGAATGGTGGAGCAGGCTCAAAGAGCCATTTGGCCTCCCCCCTGCTCCTAGCTTCCATGTTTACAATAGTCACTCTCTGAAATGCAAAACTTGAGCAATTGTGCAACTTTGAACTGGGTGCTGGTCGTTACTGACCAAACTAAGTTAGGTAAGGCTCAGCAGGACAGTGCTCATTGTTGTTTCTAGCATTTTCACCGTGTAGGACTTAGTCCTTGCTCTGCTTCAAGCGAAGAAGTGAGCTAATTGGAGATATCTACAACTTGTTAAGGTTCCAAAGGTTTAAAGTGATGTGGGGATGTGTGGTATTGTTCATAAAGTACATCATGAAGATAAATAAGATAAAAGATAAAAGAATGACGAGAGTAAGATGAGGGCCAATCAAGGACAGTAGTGGGAAGTTGTGTGTGGAGTCAGAGGAGATAGGGGAAGCACTAATTGAATATTTTTTGACAGTATTTACTCTGGAAAACGACAATGTTGTCGAGGAGAATACTGAGATACAGGCTACTCGACTAGCGTTTTGTACAGTCACGGGATTTATAGGGATTGAATTCCGGAGCCATGATGTCATGCTCCAACTGTACAAAATGCTAGTGCGGCCTCATTTGGAATATTGCGTGCAGTTCTGGTCGCCCCATGACAGGAAAGATGTTGAAGCATTGGAAAAGGTGCAGAGGAGATTTACCAGGATGCCGCCTGGTCTGGAGCACAGGCCCTATGAAGAAAGGCTGAGAGACTTGGGTCTGTTCTCATTGGAGAAAAGGAGGCTAAGGGGGGATTTAATAGAGACATATAAGATGATCAGAAAATTAGATATTGTGGACAGTGAGAGTCTTTTTCAGAGGATGATGATTTCAGCTTGTACAAGGGGGCATAGCTACAAATTGAGGGGTGATAGATTTAAGACAGATGTCAGAGGCAGGTTCTTTACTCAGAGAGTGCTATGGGCGTGGAATGCCCCGCATGCCAAAGTAGTTAACTCAGCCACATTAGGGGCATTTCAACAGTCCTTGGATAAGCATATGGATAATGATGGGATCGTGTCAGGGGAGGGGCTTAGATTAGTTCACAGGTCGGCGCAACGTCGAGGGCCGAAGGGCCTGTTCTGTGCTGTATTGTTCTATGTTCTATGTTCTATAATGGATATCACAAGTAGATGACTGATGTGTATAGTGTGCATTGTCAAATGGTTCAAATTTTAGAACTGAAAAGTGCCTGGTCTACCTCAAATTGCCATGGAAAACCAAAGCTTCTCAAAAGTTTGAGCTTAAGCAAGTAATTCATGCTGCTGCTGTATAGTGGTTATGTGAATGGTATTTTCCCCTAGCAGTATGCTGTTGTCAGTCGAAAAATAATTCTCATTGCATTGACCAACATTGTCTATGAAATTTGCAGCCAGTCTTATGCCAGACATATAGGTCATATGTGATAATGATTGGCCGACTGAAAACTGCTTGTTTGTAATGAGCAGAGCACACCGCACCGGCATGTGTGAGATGCTTTCTCTTTTCCACAACCAAGGACCCCAACATGGTTCGCAGAACTTTCACTTTGATCCATTTCACAAAATTCGGCCCTCATCCATTCCACCTATCCCAGAATCATAAATTCTCCTTATTCTCAGCTTGTCCCTCCATCAACCTCTGCGTTCAGCAGATTATCTTCCAGCATCTTCACCAGTATCCCCTTTCAGCATTCCAAAGTGACCATTCCCTCTGTAGTCCACTCCTCAGTCACCAAGCAAGGTCCCAAATACACTTGTAAAGTGAAACAGCGATTTACCCGTACTTCATCTGTTCAAACATACAGGTATATTCAATTTTTCCAGTGTTTTCTCTGCAAAGGGGAAATGATACATTGATTAGGTGATTATCCTGCGGTACGCCCTCATTCAGTCCACAAGCATGACCTGAGTTCCTGTTCCTTGCTGTTTTCATTTTCTATTTTGCTCCCACTTGGACCTTGGCTGTTCATCCTTCCCCTGAAGAATTTCATGCAATTTCATGAATATTCACTACATTCTCCAAATTCCCAAAGCTACCTCAACCACACTTCCACACATATTGTTTCTTGTAAGGTCTCCCTTCCATCTTCCCTGATTCTTGGCCTCTATCACATCTGTCCTGACAAACAAACAAGCCTTCACTTGCCGAAGTCCAAAGTGAAACACCTGCTATAAGCAGGGGCTGTTCAGTCATGACCAGTTTAAGATAAACAGTTGAACTTTTAACGGGGCTCATTTGCACCTGCTAGAAGTGACATACATTGACACTCAATGACCTGTTCTCTGTAAACAGAAATGTTTTAAAACTTCCACCTTCTTTGAATTAGCCAGAAGATTGTACAGCCTGTATTCCCTGTTCCTTTCTCCTTATTGGCACAGAGGCTCAATGGTTAGCACTGCTGCCTGTCAGGGACCCAGGTTCAATTCCATTCTCGGGGAACTGTCTGTCTGGAGGTTGCACATTCTCTCTGTGCCTGTGTGGGTTTCCACGAGGTTCTGCGTGAGTTTACAACAGGTCTCTGATTCCGTCCCACAGCCTAAAGATGTGTGTATTCGGTGGATTAGCCATGAGAAATGTAGGGTTACAGGGCTAAAGCAAGGGGGTGAGTCTGGGTGACGTGCTCTTTGGAGGGTCGATGTGGACGTCTAGGGCCAAATGGCCTGTTTCCACACCGCCAGGGATTCTATTGACAGCTCGACCATTCAGAGTGGACTTGTCAACCACACGACATGTTTTTCTTCTCGTATAAATTATTCCAATTGTTTGAAATATCATGTTCTTGCGTTTGTTCCATTGGGTGTAAGACAAAAATGCTTTGGTAATAAAAGTCTCTCTGAAATGAAAGACACAAATGTAAGGTATTTCCGGCTGGTAGACAGGAGGTCGGAAAACTCCCAAAAATTCTCAAGGGAATGCTTGTGATGAGGTGGAGGGTAGAAGAAATTATGTTACGAAACATTATTTTTTGCAAAAGCTTGGTAACACAATGGTAATTTTTTTTTAAAAAATCAAAGGTTGTGTCCAGAAGAGGTGTGAATAGCTACATAGGCATCTGAATGCAAAAAGGGATACAGGAGCAAGATGGAAGCGTAGGTTCTGATCTAAATTGGTTGAACTTAATATTGGACCAGAAGGCTAGAAAGTGACAAGACAGATGATGAAGTCTTGTTCCTCAAACTTATATTAAGGTTGTTGACTAATTGATTGATTTATTGTCACGTGTACCAAAGTAGAGTGAAAATCTTTATTTATGAGTGGTACAGGCAGATCATAGTAAGCGAAGGATATACAGATGAAAATGACAGAGGCATGCAGGTTACACTGAACAGAGTATGCGCTCAGTGAGATCAATGTTAGCAAGATCAGCGTTATTTCAGGCTAGAGAGTCTATTTATCAGTCTGATAACAACTGGGAAGAAGCTGTTCCTAAAACTGTTGGTGTGTGTGTGTTCAGGCTTCTGTACCTGGTGCCTGATGGAAGAGGATGTAGGAGATCATTACGTAGGTGCGATGGGTCTTTGGTGATGCTGGCTACCTTTCCGCAGCAGTGAGCCATGTAAATGGAGTCCTTGGATGAGAGGTTGGCTTCCGTGATGATCTGGGCTGTGCACACCCGCTTCTGTAGTTTCTCACAGTCCTGGGCAGAATAGTTGCCATACCAGGCCATTATACACTTGGACAATGTGCTTTTAATGGTGCATCTGTAGAAATTGGCCAGGCCAAATTTCCTGAGCCGCCTGAGGAAGGAGAGGCATTGTTGTGCCGCCTTGACCAACGTATTTTCGTGGCAAGTCCAGGACGGGTTGTTGATTATCGTCATACCAGGGAACTTGACACGCTCCACCCTCTCAACCTCAGTTCCATTGATATACATCAGGGCGTGTTCTCCTCCTGTCTTTTGAAATCAGTGATCAGTTCTTTAGTTTTGCCGACATCGAGAGAGAGGTTGTTCTCTGCACCACGTCACCAAACCCTTTGCCTCCCTTCTGTATTTTGATTCATTGTTAGATATCCATCCCACTGCAGTGGTGTCGTCAGTTAACTTGCACATGGCGTTAATTTGGAATTTGGCAACACAGTCATGGGTGCGCAAGGAGTGCAGTAGGGGGCTGAGAAAACATCCTTAGAGGGCACTAGTGTTATTGTGGAGGAGGGGCAGTTACCTATCTTCACTGTGGTTTTGGGTCAGAAAGTTGAGGATCCAGTAGCAGAGGGCAGAGCAGAGACCTAGGTCATAGAGTTTTGAGATCAGTCTGGAGGGGATAATAGTGTTGAAGGTGGAGCTGCAGTCAATGAGCAGGATTCCTACATAGCTCATTGTGCACATTGCTGCCAACAACATCGGTAGAAAGAGGGTTCACTGAATCCCTACAGTGTAGAAACATTCAGCCCAACAGGTCCGCACCTACCCCTGCAAGGCTAACAAACCTGGTAGCTATGGACAATTTAGTGTGGTCAATCCACCTAATTTGCACATCTTTGGACTGTGGTAGGAAACTGGAGCACCTAGCGAAAACCCTCACAGACATGGGGAGAATGTGTAAACGAAGAGTCACCCAAGGGTGGAATTGAGCCCAGGTCCCTGGTACTGTGAGGCAGTAGTGCCAACCACTGCACCACCTTGTTGCCCTTGAGACTTTCTCCAAGGCTACCCTTGTGTCTTAAGGGACTCTTTTCCCCCCATTCTCACTAACACATTTATTATGTCGTACAATCCCGTAGCAGCAATATCTTTTAGAGTGTGGGAAGAAATGGGAGTAACTGGAGGAAATTCAAACAGTCATGGGGAGAATGTGCAAACTCCACACAGACAGTTGTCCACAACTGGAATCGATCCTGGGGCCCTGTCACTGTAAGGCAGTGGTGCTAACCACTCAGCCACTGTGCTGTGGCATTTAGGTCCTGCAAAATGAGTACAAGAACTAGAATGATGAATATTCAACCTTTCGCACAAAAAGTTGGTCAGAGCTAGGACCCATATTAATCACTGTAACACTGTTTCTGAGACAACAAGGTGGAGAGCTGGATGGACACAGCAGGACAAGCAGCATCAGAGGAGTAGGAAAGCTGATGTTTCTGAAGAAGGGTCTAGGCCCGAAACGTCAGCTTTCCTACTCCTCTGATGCTGCTTGGCCTGCTGTGTTCATCCAGTTGTACACCTCGTTAACTCCGATTCTCCAGCATGTGCAGTTCCTGCTATCTCTCCAGAACACTGTTTTTGTTTTGTTCACAGCAGTGACAGAACACAGTTTGAGAGAAAATAATGCAGCCATATACACAACATTGATGAAAGATACTTTCTTATTTCCAAATGTTAAGGAAAGCGTTGTATGAAAATTATATTCTGTCACAGAATTTGGACACACTCTGGTTTCTTCCTGTGTTACCTAAAACGTATGCCATGTTTTTCGACCTTTGATTTCTCAGCATTTCTTCTTCTTTTGTAATGTAGTGCTGGAGGGAAACCATAATCCCAGATTGTAAGTGCTTTGAGCTTCAACATTGTCTGAGAACCCCCTCACTGTCTCTGAATACCCAAACTGATCAATAATAATCATCCTAATTGTCTGTCTTGACCTTACTGCAGCATTGCTTATTGTGTCACTGGCGGGTGACAGATCACATTGACATTTCACATCATGAAAGTAGCTGCATGAATATTTGTATTCTTGGTTCTACATTAGTGAGTTTTTGTTGCAACGTTTTGGTCTGGAAGTAAGAGGCATCTCAAAGAATGTGCTATCTGTGCTTTTGTGGAATCTGCTTTTGTGCTTTGACTTTGGGTTAAGCAATGTAACATGTCCTTGCTGATTTTCCATATTTAATTCAATTAGAATTTCATTGACTCTAGGTTTTACTCTTGAAATATGATCAATGAGCAGAAGGCTATTCAGTCCATTGAGTCTGCCACTCAATGAGATCATAAAATACTGATATTCCTCGATACCACTTTCCTGCCGTTTCCCTATAGCGTTTGATTCTCATACTGTTAAAAATACTCCAGTCTGAGCGTCTTAACTTTTGTACATCCCTCTGCAGGCAGTCTGGCAGTCTCATCACTTGTCTTCCATACCTATTTTTGTGTTTTCTGTAAGCTCGGTAATAGTACATTCACTTTCATCACTATGTCATTAATATTTATTCGCAACAAGAATGGCCGTGGCATTGATCCGTATGGCAGTTCACTGTTTACAGCTTGCCGACCTGGAAATGACTCCCCCTGTACCAAATGTCTGTTCTCTATTATTTGGTCAATCCCCTATCCATGTTAATATATTTCCCCAAAACTATGTGGTCTTATTAAAAGTCTTATCTGCTTGAAGTGTGATTATTTTTACAAATACCTTTTTGAATGTTACACCCTTTTATTTGTACTACTTGTAATCTCCTCATGGAATTCTTATAAATCTGTCATGCACAATTTCCTGTTTATCAAGCCGTAGTGACTGTGATTGTATTATGTATTTTAAGTGCTCTGCAATTACATCTTTTCTGATAGGCTGTTGCATTTTCCAATAACAGACATTAAGCTAACTGGCCAGTAGTTATCTTTTTTGTCTCCTTTCCTTTCTAAAATAAAGGTACTAGTCATAGAATCCCTGCAGCATGAGAGCAGGCCACTTGGCCCATTGTGTCCAAACTGACTCTCGGAAGAGCATGGCACCCAGATTCAACCAGCTGCCCAGCCCCTGCAACCTTGCATTTCCCATGGCTAATCCACCTAATCTGTGCATGTTTGGATTGTGGGAAGAGACCAGAGCAGCTGGAAGAAACCCACACAGACACGGCGATAAGGTTCAGATTCCTCACAGAAAGTCACCTGTGGATGGGATTGAATCCAGGTCCCTGCCACTGTGAAACAGCATGCTACCCACTGAGCCACCATACTGCCCTGTGGGGCACTGGGACTTTTTGAAAAGCCAAGGATACTGGAGAGATTGTGATCAGTGCATCAACTATCACTATAGCTATTACTTTTAATATCCTAGGATGCAGCACTTCGGGCCCAGGGGACCTAATGGTCTTTAACCCAGTTAGTTTCCCTCATATCTTTTCTTTAGGGATAGTTGTTGTTTTATATCCTGTCCTATCATTTGCCCTTTGATTATGCAGGAATTTTGGAACACTGTCAGTGTCTTTTACTGTGACTGTATTCATTTGTGGGACATGTGTGTCACTGCCTGGCCAGTATTTCTTGCCCATCCTGAGTTGCCTCTTGAGAAGGTGATGGTGAGCTGCCTTCTTGAACCACTGCATTCTTCCTGCTGTGGGTTGACCCGCAGCGCTATTAGGGAGGGAATTCCGGGATTTTGAGGGGAAGGAATGGCAATGTATTTCCAAGTCAAGATGGTGAGGGACTTGGAGGCGGTGGTGTTCCCATATGTCTGCTGCCCTTGTCCTTCTGGATGGAAGTGGTCTTGGGTTTAGAAGGTGCTGTCTGAGGAGCGTTGGTGAATTTCTGCAGTGCATCTTGTAGTTAGTACCCACCGCTGCTACTGAGCATTGCAGATGGAGGGAGTGGATACTTGTAGATGTTGTACTGGCTGCTTTGTCCTGGATGGTGTCAAGCTTCTTGAGTGTTGTTGGAGCTGCACTCATCCAGGCAAGTGGGGGAGTGTTCCATCGCATTCCTGACTTGTGCCTTTTAGATGGCGGACAGGCTTTGAGGAGTCAGGGGGTGAGTTATTTGATGTGATATTCCCAGCATCTGGCCTCCTCATGTGGCCACTATCTTAATGTGATGACCAGTTGAGTTTCTGGTCAATGGTAACGCCCAGCTGAGAGTGAGGGATTCATTGATGGTAACACTATTGAATGTCAAGAGATGGTCAGAGCCTGGCATTTGTGTGGCGCAAATGTCACTTGGTACTTGTCAACCCAAGCCTGGATATTGTCCGGATCTTGTTGCACGTGAACTTGGACTGCTTCAGTGTCTGAGAAGTCAAATGGTGCTGAACATTGTGCAAACATCAGCGAACATCCCCACTTCTGACCTTATGATGGCGGGAAGGTCATTGATGAAGTAGCCGAAGATGGTTGGGCCGAGGACACTACCCCGAGGAACTCCTGCAGGGATCTTCTGGAGCTGAAATGATTGACTGCCAGCAACCACAACCACCTTCCCATGTGTCAGGTATAACTCCAACCACCGGTGAGTTTGCCTGTGAAACCCATTGATTCCCATTTTGCTAGGGCACCTTGATGCCACACTCGGTCAGATGCAGCCTTGATGTGAAGGGTTGTCGCTCTCACTTCAGCTCTGGAATTCAGCTCTTTTGTCCACGTTTGAACCAAGGCTGTGATGGGGTCAGGAGCTGAGTGGCCACGGCAGAACCCAAACTGGGCGTAACTGAGTAGGTTATTTCTGAGCAGGTGCTGCCTGATAGCACTGTTGATGACACCTTCCATCACTTTACTGATGATTGAGAGTAGACTAATGGAGCAGTAATTGGCTGGCCTGGTTTTGTCCTGCTTTTTCTGTACAGGACATACTTGGGCAATTTTCTACATTGTCGGGTAGATACCAGTGTTGAAACAAACTAGAACAGCTTGGCTCGGGCAGCAGCAAGTTCTGGAGCACAAATCTTCAGTACTGTTGCTGGAATGTTGCCAGGGCCCATAGCCTTTGCAGTATCCAGGGCCCATAGCCTTTGCAGTATCCAGTGTCCCTAACCATTTCTTGATATCACATGGAGTGAATTGAATTGACAGAAGACTGGTATCTGCAATAGTGGGGATCACTGGAGGAGGCCGAGTTTGATCTCCCATTCAGCGCTTGTGGCTAAAGATTTCTGCAAATGCTTCAGCCTTATGTTTTGCACTGATGTGCTTGGTTCTTCCATCGTTGAGGATGGGGACATTTGTGGTGCCTCCTCCTCCTCCTCCTCCTCCAGTGAGTTGTTTAATTGTCCATTGCCATTCATGACTGGATGTGGCAGGGCTGCAGAACTTAGATCAGATCCATGGTGAGATTGATTAGCTCTGCCTATCACTTGCTGCTTTCGCTATTTGGCATGCAAGTAGTCCTGTTTGGTGGCTTCACCAAGTTGATTCCTCATCTTCAGGTAAGCCTGGTGCTGCTCCTGGCATGCCCTCCTGCACTCTCCATTAAACCAGGATTGATGGTAACGGTTGAGTGAGGGACATACTGAGCCACAAAGGTTGTAGATTGTGCTAGAGTTCAATTCTGCTGCTGTTGATGGCCCACAGCACCTCATGGATGCCCAGCCTTGTGTTGCTAGATCTATGTGAAGTCTGTCCCATTTACTGCAGTGATAGTGCCACACACATGATGGAGGTTGTTCTCAATGTGACGGCGGGACGTTGTTCCACAAGGACTGTGCGATGGTCACTCTTACTGATACTGACATGGACAGATGCAACTGCAGCTGGCAGATTAGTAAGGATGAGGTCAAGTATGTTTTTCCCTCTTGTTGGCTCCCTCACCACGTGCCGCAAACCCAGTCTGGCAGCTGTGTCCTTTAGGATCTGACCAGCTCGATCAGTAGCACTGGTGCTGAGCTACTCTTAGCAGTGGATATTGAAATCCCCCACCCAGAATACATTTTGTGCCCTTGCCATCCTCAGTGCTTCCTCTAAGTGTTGTTCAACATTGCAGAGTACTGATTCAGCAGCTGAGGGAGGACGGTACGTGGTAATCGGCAAGAGCTTTCCTTGGCCATGTTTAACTTGAAGCCATGAGGCTTCATGGGGTCCAGAGTCAATGCTGAGGCCTCCTAGAGCAACACTGTCCTGACTGCACACCACTGTGCCACCACCTCTGCTGGGTCTGTCCTGCCGGTGAGAGAGGACATATCCAGGGATGGTGATGGTGGAGTCTGGGACATTGTGTGAAAGATATTATGACTGTGTCAGACTGTTGATTAACTAATCTGTGAGACAGTTCTCCCAATTTTGGCACTAACCCCCAGATGTTAGTGAGGAGGACTTTGCATGGTCGACAGGGCAGTTTCTGCCATTGTCTTTTCTGGTGCCTAGGTCAATGCTGTGTGATTTATCCAGTTTCATTTCTTTGAGTCTAAGTAGTGGTTGGTCCAACTGAGTGGCTTGCGAGGCCATTTTAGAGGGCAGTTGAGAGTCAAGCTCATTGCTGTGGTCAGGAGTCATATGTGGGCCAGACCAGGTGAGGTTGGCAGATTTCCTCCCTTGAAGGACATTAGTGACAATGGATTCATGGTGATCGGTAGATTCTTAAGTCCAGACTTCTTTTTAAAATTAAACTTCCACCATCGAACCCAGGTCCCCAGAACATTTTCTGGGTTTCTGGATTAATAGGTTAATGATAATACCAGTAGGCCTTGAGGACTCATGCAAAGAATTTATTTAACTCTTCAGCCATTTCCTGGTTCCCCAATATTATTTCTCCAACCTCATTCTCTTAGGGGCTTGTATTAACTTTGGTCTGTCCTCCTTTCTATATATTTAACAAAGTTCCAGTTGCCTGTCCTGATATTATTTGCAAGTCCATCCTCAAAGTTTACCTAATCCCCTTTTTTTGGTTGTTTTCTGCCTTTTAAGAATTTCTCGATCCTCTGGCTTGTGATTAATCTTTGCAACATTATATCTATTCTTTCTTTCCATTTGATAAAAGGATCCCTTTGCCTTGTCATGTAGGATAATACGATACAATGTTTTATTTGTCTTTTCTTGCAATACAGAGTTTTTATAGAACATTACAGCATAGTACAGGCCCTTCGGACCTTGATGTTGTGCCGACCTGTCATACCGATCTTAAGCCCATCTAACCTACACTATTCCATGTGCGTCCATATGCTTGTCCAATGACAACTTAAATGCTCCTAAAGTTGGCGAATCTACCACCGTTGCAGGCAAAGCGTTCCATTCCCTTACTACTCTCTGAGTAAAGAAACTACCTCTGACATCTGTCCTATATCTTTCACCCCTCAATTTAAAGCTGTGCCCCCTCGTGCTCGCTGTCACCATCCTAGGAAAAAGGCTCTCCCTATCCACCCTATCTAACCCTCTGATTATTTGATATGTTTCAATTAAGTCACCTCTCAACCTTCTTCTCTCTAATGAAAACAGCCTCAAGTCCCTCAGCCTTTCCTCGTAAGACCTTCCCTCCATACCACGCAACCTCCTCGTAAATCTCCTCTGCACCCTTTCCAAAGCTTCCACATCCTTCTTATAATGCGGTGACCAGAAATGTACACAATACTCCAAGTGCGGCCACACCAGAGTTTTGTACAGCTTCACCATAACCTCTTGGTTCCGGAACTCGATCCCTCTATTAATAAAAGCTAAAACACTGTATGCCTTCTTAACAGCCCTGTCAACCTGGGTGGCAACTTTCAAGGATCTGTGTATATGGACACCGAGATCTCTCTGCTCATCTACACTGCTAAGAATCTTACCATTAGCCCTGTACTTTGCCTTCCGGTTACTCCTACCAAAGTGCATCACCTCACACTTGTCTGCATTAAACTCCATTTGCCACCTCTCAGCCCAGCTCTGCAGCTTATCTATGTCTCTCTGCAACCTACAGCATCCTTCATCACTATCCACAACTCCACCGACCTTAGTGTCATCTGCAAATTTACTAACCCATCCTTCTCTGCCCTCATCCAGGTCATTTATAAAAATCACAAACAGCAGTGGACCCAACACCGACCCTTGCGGTACACCACTAGTAACTGGTCTCCAGGATGAACATTTCCCATCAACTACCACCTTCTGTCTTCTTTCAGCAAGCCAATTTCCAATCCAAACTGCTATATCTCCCACAATTCCCTTCCTCCACATTTTGTACAATAGCCTATCGTGGGGAACCTTATCGAACCTTGCCGAAATCCATATACACCATACATCAACCGGTTTACTCTCATCTACCTGTTTGGTCACCTTCTCAAAGAACTCAATAAGGTTCCTGAGGCACGACTTTCCCTTCATAAAATCACATGATACACCAACTTTGGATGCTTGTATGCTTGCTTGTTTGCTGATCAAAATTAAATAAGTGAAACAATTGTACTGAGGTCACCAATCAGCCAGCACATGACCCTTCCTGTGCATTGGCTGCATGGTTACAAGGAGGAAGAATGAAGTGTCTGGTTCAGCTCAGTGAGACAGAAGCTGTATATTTTGGAAGTTTTGGATTTGACCTTTGAACAGGACAGTTCCATTTATGTATCTAAGTTATATTTATTCACTGCTTCACAGTGGAAGGACACAGTGGAAGGATGGCAAAATGGTCAACTCAAGGATGAATCTTGGGGATGTTTACTAATAATTGCACAGTGTTTAGCATCAACAGGAAGATGTCGATAATACTCGGGCTTGGACTGATGAGTGCCAAATAATGTTTGCACCACAGAGGTGCCAGGCAATGATCATCTCTAACAAGAGAGAATCTCACCATCTTCCTTTGTTGAGTTTCAACACTGAAATTCTGTTATCAACTTCATGGGTGTTACTACTGACTTGAACCTGCATGAGATAAGCCATATAAATACTGTGGCTACAAGAGCACGTCTGGGAATCATGTGGTTAGTATCTCCTCTCCTTTCTCCCCAAAGCTTGTCCATCTCTGACAAGGCAAAGTTGGGAGTGTGATGGAATATGATTGCCTGGATGCCGCAGCTCCAGTAACACTCAAGAAGCTTGATGCCATCCATGCTTGATTGGCACCTTTTCCATCACCTCAACATTGATGTTTGTCTACTGCTGATAGACAATGGGGGCATTGTGTACCATCTACAAAATGCACTGCAATAACTCATCTGACAGCAGTTCCCACTAGAAAAACAAGGGTAGTTCACCTGTATTGGGTACGTGTGACTACAATAAATCAAATAAATCAGATCAAATGCTGGGCCAGAATCCTGGCCATTCCTATCTATCAGCCTTGTGCAGGGTATCTATCCCAGATGAACACTTGCGGTCTATGAAGTTAGTTCAGTGCCTTTGCAACAGTGATAATGTGTGACCAATGTATGCTGGCCTTGCGCAGGACCAACATAGAGCCATACAAATGATATAAACCAGAAGGGAGCCATTCAGCCATCTTTGTCCATGCTGACCCATAGACATCTGATGCCTTTTTTAATCCCAAATTGTTACAAACGTACATGGACCTGCAGCACTTAAAGTGCAGATCCAGGTACTTCTTAAAAGAGTTTAGAATCTCTTAGTCCACCACCAATTCAGGCAGCAAATTCCTGACACCCATCACCCTCTGCATAAAACGGATTTTCCCACATCCCCTCTAACCCTTCTGCCACTTAGCTTGACTCTGTAACTGCTGATTTTTGAATTCTCTGCCAAGGGAAGCAGCTTCCTCCTGTCTACACTAACTCTACCCTATCGCTGCCCTTCACTGTTTTGTATACCTCAATCATGTCATTCCCTCAGACTTTTCTGTTCCAAGGAAAACAGCCTCATATTTACAATTCTCCAGCTTTGGCAATATTTGAGTAAATCTTTTCTGCACTGTCTCCAGAGTTATTATATACTTCCTGGATTGTGATGAACACAACTGCACACACTACTCCAGTTGTGGCATCATCAGTATCCTGTACAGTTTTATCATGATGTCCTTACTTTGGTAATCTACACTTTTCCCAATGAGGCAAAGCATTCCCTGTGCCTTCGTCAGAACATTACTGACCTGTAGAGCTACTTTTAGGAACCTGTTCACTTCCATGCTTAGATCCCCCACTTCATCTACCCCTCTCAGTATGTTCCTATTTATTGTGTATTCCCTTTATGTCCTCATGAAAAGCAATGCATCACACTTGTCAGAGTTGTGCTCCATCTGTCGCTTTCCTGCCTTCTCCGCCAACCCATCTAATATCATTTTGGAACTTGGAGCTATCCTCTGTCCTATCCACCTTACATCCAATTTTTCAGTTGTCTGCCAATTTACCAATTGTGCCCCCCATGTTCAAGTCTGAATCGTTCATCTATAAAATAAATTAAAGGGGCCCCAAAATCAAGCCCTGTGAAACACCAATGGAAATTGCTTTCCGTTCAGAAGCACAGCCATGAACAATTACCCTTGTTTCCTGCCACTAAGCCGATTAGTCAACACATTACTCCGTATCCCATGACCCATGAGCTTTCACTTTTTTGCACTTCTCAGGTGGGACATTATCAATTGCTTTGCTAAAATCCATGTCGACAAATTCATTGCGCAACCCTCATCGATCCTCCTTGCCACTTTCTTAAAGAATTCAACTAAATTTGTAAGTAATGACCTTACCTTGACAAAGCCGTGCTGACTATCCATGACTAGTCCATGCCTTTCTCAGTTAGTTTATTTGATCTCTGAGATCGATTTTAAAATTTTCCCACCACTAACAGGCTTTTAATTGTTTGGCATTTCCTTCGTACCCTTTATAAACAATGGAACCACATTTATATTCCTTCTCTAATTGATTTAAAACAAAATTTGCCCTGAGGATGATTAGTTTAGTCTTGCATGTGCTGGTGCTACCCTCCTAATGGAGGAAGGGGGACTTTTCATCCAAATTCCCTACTTGTTTCCTTTGTTTTAATTTTCTTTTCTTGTAAATATTTCACCCAGTTCCCTTTTAAGTGAAGCACTAGATTTTGCTTGAATAGTCACTTGCAGTAAAAGCATTCCCTATTCCATTATATGGAAACTTTTCCTCTAACTTTCCCATCATTGTTGTGTGAACAAATCCTGGCCTGAATCACAAGAAACAAACTGTGTCTCTTCAGAATTTTTTTTTGTTTGTTAGGGATCTTACCTCATGAAAAAACAAAAATCAAGCTCTGTTTTTCTGAAACTGGAACAGCAACATTAGAAGCTGCAAGTTCTTCAGTATGTTTGGGAGATCTAGAGTGAATTGTCCCGGTAACCAGATGTTCCACAACATGGTTCTGTACTAGTGACCATTGGCCTTGAGATTGGTCTCATCTGTCCAGCATTGGAGAATCAGCCTTTGCCTGCTAGAATAGACCAATCATAAAGTCACCAATTGTAAGAGATGCAGTGTTTACCTTCCCTGCATTTGACCTTACTATTGAAATTTTTTTTACAATTATGTGGCTTTTGTCAGATGCTAGTAACTATTTGGAGCCACAGGTGAGAGCTGGTGAAGGTGAGGATGAACCCAGCATGAGCTGCTCAAAAAAAACGTGAATCAAACAATTTTTTTTGCCCTCTCTCTTAGTCACTCCAAATCCTCTTGAAGCATCTTTGTATCTTCCTCTCAATTCTCATTTCCAACCAGTGATGTGATTTGTCAGTCACGGTGTTTTTCTGTAAATATGCCCATCTTCATCCTTTGTCGCCATCCACAGATTAGCACATTTAATATGAAGAACATAATATGAAAAACATATAGACCACATCAGATGAATTTCCCTCTTCAACACTTCTGATATCTGATAAATAGAGGCCTTCTAATGGGCATTAACATGTTGTGTCAGCATTGCTTGACTGATGCTTAAGGTTGCGGTGGTAATTAGTCTTTCTGCATTAAATATACTTTCAATATTAGAAACTTAAGTGATTGACTACTTCATTGGAACCTAATACAATTATCAGTGTTCTTTTTTTTGACAGTGCTGATTGATTGGATTTATTAAATGGAAATGTACAGTGTTGCTTTCAAATGGTGATAATTTCTTAATGGAATTTCACGTGCAGGCACTCAGACATGAACTAATGGATAAGGAGGAGACAATCATAACTGCTTTGGATTCAGCCCATAGAAGGGCCAGAGGAGTCGCGCTGACACCTTCATGTTTAAACAGGTCAGCCACTTAATCTATTGCAGGAACAACCACTTTTCTGCAGAACACTTGGCTTTATAGAGCAGTAAGAGATTAGAAATAAAGTAATGCTAAACTGGAGAGTGAGAAATAATGCAGGGACTCGTATGTTATTTAAAGAAACATGTTACAGCGCATGACAGAAGATTCTGTGACAGTTACTTAGAATTGTATGTTGTGGGAACAATTGAAAATGTTTCCACTCACCTAGTGATTGTGGTAACTTCAAATTATTAGAAAATTTATAGATCAGCATCTTGAAATATGTTTTTCTTCATTTTCACAAAACGTTACATGACTTTACGTTCTGCAATGTGTTCTTAATTACCATATTCAAAAGCAAAAAGCATGTGTTTACTGTCCTACCATATTTTGGTGATGTATTGATGTGTCTCATTTTCAGAGGACACTTTTCTGCGTGCCACTAGATGTATATCAGCCATACCAAAATGCTGCCTTTGCCTGAGACAGGGAAGATGAAATGACTTTGGGGAAATGGAGAATCATTCATGAATCCAGTTACTTTCTGATCTGACAGCTTTGTGGCATCTGAATGGATAACAATTTGATCTGGTAATCTCAATTGATAGAGTGCAAATGTGTAGTGATGCATTTTGGGAGCTCTGGTAAGTGAAAGATGTTCACAATGACTAGTAGATCCCTAGAGAGCACTGAGAAACAAAGGGACCTTGATGTCCAAAAGCAAGAGTTCATGCCCTCTGCTTCTGGCCTTTCAGGCAATGTTGGATCCAACACTCCACTGAGCTTTAGATCCCATGAGCTCTTGTTTTGTTGACCAGTCTGCTATCACTGACCTTATCAAAAACATATAGACCACATCAGATGAATTTCCCTCTTCAACACTTCTGATATCTCCTCAATAAAAATTAGATAAAATTTGCAAACCATGGCATTACCTCAACAAAGCCATGCTGACTATCCCCGAACATTCCATGTTTCTCCAAGTGCAGCGACATTTTGTCCCTTAAAATTCTTTCTGATAACTTCCCTACCACCAAGGTTAGACTGGCTTGTAACTTCTGGATCTGTCCTTTCTTCTTTTATATAAAAGTATGAGCGGTCCTCTGGCACCTTAGCTGTGGCCAGAAATGACTTGAAAAATCTTTGCCAGGACCTTTGATATCTCCTCCCCTGCTTCATAAAGTCATGCAGTATAGAAACAGGCTCACTTGATCAGCATCAATGCCAACTAACAAACATCAAACTACTGATCCCATTTACCTGCACTGAGTCATTACCTACCATACCCTGGCCCTTTAAATGCTCATCTGTTGCTTCTTTAATATTGCAAGCGTATCTGCCTTCTCCACCTTGTCAGGCAGCATATTACATGTTTGTATCACTTTTGGTGAAAACACTTGCCTCAGATCCCCTCTAAATAGCTGACAGTTCACCTGAAATCTATGCCCCCGACTTAAACTCGTCTACTGGTTCTCACAATCAATCTATGCCTCCTCATAATTTTGTATACGTCGATCAGATTTCCCCTCAGCCTCCTCTGCTGCATGGAAAACGCACTTAGCCTACCAGTTTCTCCTCATAAAACTTGCATTCAATCACAAAACAACACCCTGAAACATATTCTATCAACCAACCTGGCCAACATCTCTGTCTCCGGCTTGCTACAGTGTTCCAGTGAAGCCCAGCACAAGCAGACAGAACAACACCTCATTTTCTACTTGGGGACCTGACAGCCCTCCAGACTTAATATTGAGTTCTGCAATTTTAGGGCCTAAACTCTCCCATATCCCAGCGCCCCCACCCCACACACCAGGCTTTGTTACCACGCAGCCTGCCACTACACACTCCCTGTTGTTAGTGACTAACAGTCCCCATTGACAACTTCCCAGCCTGATCGTTAGCAACTCCTTTATCTGTCCACCTGTCTTTCTCTCTCTTTGGGCTCTATCCTATTGTTTACTCCCTCCCCACCCTCCTCCCTATTTTCGGCATAGAAACTGATGTTTTCCCAGCCACCATCAGTTCTGAGGAAGGGTCACTGGACTGGAAATGTAAACTCTGTTTTTTCCTCCAACATAGAGTCGATAGCCAGAGACTATTTCCCAGGGCAGAAATGGCTAGCACGAGGGGTCATAGTTTTAAGCTGGTTGGTGGAAAGTATAGAGGGGATGTCAGAGGCAGGTTCTTTACGCAGAGAGTTGTGAGAGCATGGAATGCGTTGCCAGCAGCAGTTGTGGAAGCAAGGTCATTGGGGTAATTTAAGAGACTGCTGGACATGCATATGGTCACAGAAATTTGAGGGTGCATCCATGAGGATCAATGGTCGGCACAACATTGTGGGCTGAAGGGCCTGTTCTGTGCTGTACTGTTCTATGTTCTATGTTCTATGTTCTATATGTTGCCACACCTGCTGAGCTTTTCCAGCAACTTTGTTTTTGTTCGTCGTTTACAGCATCCGCAGTTCTTGTGGTTTTTATCACTAAACCTGTCAGACTCATCAATGCTCTCTAATGCTCCAACTTGTTGCTCAAATTGCTCCAATAAGAGGCACCTGCTGTACACATGGTCATGCAAACCAGCAGGAGCACTCAGCATTTGACATGTAGCGTCGGATGTACCAATCATGGGTCAGATCTTAATTCCAGGCATACCTTAACTCAACAGAACACGGATCTTTGCTTTTAATTTACTCATTCTCCTGCTTAATTGTAGGGGACAAAAACCGGTGTTCACTCTCAGGTCTCTGCTGGTATGCCTGCTTTTCAGGGAGAGCCTTATCTCACCCACTCCTCTCAATAACATTCTCTGACTGTCACTGGGCCAACCCTCTGCTCTCAGTAACACTGTCTGCCCGTCACAGGGCCCTCACCCCCTCCTCTCAGTAATACTGCCCGTCACAGGGCCCTCGCCCCCTCCTCTCAGTAATACTGCCCGTCACAGGGCCCTCGCCCCCTCCTCTCAGTAACACTGCCCGTCACAGGGACATCACCCACTCCTCTCAGTAATACTGCTTGCCACAGGGCCCTCACCTGCTCCTCTCAGTTATGCACTGACTGACTGTCACAGGGCCCTCACCCCCTCCCCTCAGTAACACACTCCGTCACAGTGCCCTCAGACTGTCACAGAGCGCTCACCGCTCCGCTCAGTCACACTGCCAGTTACAGGGCCCTCACGCGCTCCTCTCAGTAACACTGCCTGTCACAGAACCCTCACGCGATCCTCTCAGTAACACTGTCCATCACAGGGCCCTCACCCACTCCTCTCAGTAATACTGTCTGCCACAGGGTCCTCACCTGCTCCTCTCCGTTACACTGACTGACTGTCACAGGGCCCTCACCCCCTCCTCTCTTTAACACACTCCGCCACCGTGCCCTCACCCCCTCCTTTCAGTAACACTGCCAGTCACAGGATCCTCACCCGCTCCTCTCAGTAACATTGACTGACTGCACAGGGCCCTCACCCCCTCCTCTCAGTAACACTGACTGCCTGTCACAGGGTGCTCACCCGTTGCCCTCAGTAACACTGACAGACTGTCACAGGGCCCTCACCCGCTCCTCTCAGTAACACTGCCCATCACAGGGCCGTCACCCGCTCCTCTCAGTAACACTGCCCGTCACAGGGACCTTAGCCGTTCCTCTGAGTAAGACTGCCTGTCGCAGGGCCCTCACCCACTCCTCTCAGTAACACGGCCCGTCACAGGGCCCTCAACTGCTCCTCTTGGTAACTCTGACTATCTCCCGGCCCTAAACCCCTCCTCTCAGAATCACTGACTGACTGTCACAGGCCTCTCACTCCCTCCTCTCAGTAACACTGCCTGTCACAGAGCCCTCATCCGCTGTTCTGAGTGACACTGGCTGACTGTCACAGTGCCCTTACCTTGCCCACTTATCTGAATTAGAGACAATATCAATGTGGTTGCTTTATCAAGAACAAATACGGAGAGAAATTAATGTCACAATCAAAGTGAACTTGATTAGTAAGAGAATGTGATGGAATGTCTTTATTTATTTAATATAAGTATGTTATGACTGATTTTATGACCTGAAGTCACAGCCGTATTCAATCAGCTTCCCTGTCTATATTTGCAACTCATTGATATAAAGTATTTAGTGACGTTCAAAATTGATCCCAATGTTTCCTAATCAGATTTTTTGAAAAGCCAGTGCCAGACTTTGTGAATAACAATACCTGACACCAGGTTTATAGCTAAAACAAAAGATTTTACAGTTTATGAACAATATAGTATCTTTTTTAAAAAAAGTTAAGCAAAAAGGTATTCTGACGAACGCCTATGACTTAAACATCATCTTCTTTGATTCTAGCCCCAATTCTAGCAAAGACAGAAAGACACACAAACAGATATAATTAAGGAATGTATCAAAGGGAAAAAACTAAATCAAGTGTAACTGGCCAGTTTACTTAACCAGACTGCATGATCTTTAAAATGGAAAGAACTGTGGATGCTGTAAATCAGGAACAAAAACAAAGCTGCTGGAAAAGCTCAGCAGGTCCAGCAGCATCTGTGAAGGAAAAAAAGAAGTAAGATTTCAGATCTGTCAACCCTTCTTCTGATCAGCTCTGAGGAAGGGCCACCAGATCTGACATCGTACCTCTTTTTTGCCTTCACAGATGTTTTCAGACCTGCTGAGCTTTTCCAGAAATTTTGTTTTTGTCCATCATCTAAAATCTCACAGTCAGATGAGATTGTATGTTAAGTTAAAATCTGAACAATCTACAGATGCTGTAAATCAGAAACAAAAACAGAAGTTGCTGTAGAAAACCAGCAGATCTGGCAGCATCTATGGAGAGAAAACAGAGTTAACATTTTGGGTCGTATTACCTTTCCTCAGAATTCCTTATTTCTAAGTGTCACAGGATCTGAAATGTTAATTCTAACTTCTGTCCATAGATGCTGCCAGACTCGCTGAGCATTTCCAGTAATTTCTGAGCTTCTGTCTTGGTTTCTGAAAACATTGAGCTATGCAAATACCTTTCAGTAGGCTTTGGGGGATATTTAATTATTACTTGTAACAGAGGACCTCTTAACTTAGAATAAGTTGATAATGGGAGGACAACCAGTTGGCAATCAAACGTCTGTCCTGTAGCTTTTGCAGGGACAATCCTTCTGATTTAAAGACAGTTCAATATTGGTTTCTCTTTGCTAGTGCCTCATCAACAGAGTTTTCTTGGAAGAAGAATTGACCTGCAATTAACCTCCAGACCTAGCCTCATAAACAAATATCAAATTGTTTCTTCTTTTTTCACATAAGCTGCTGCTCACAGTCCAAAGGTCACTCTCAGCTCACAGTTCACAGCTCCAAACCAAAAATGATAATGAACTTAAGTACTAGGAGGAGTAAGACAATTCAGCTCCTCGAGCCCCGCTGTTTGATATGATTGTGGTTGATCTTATCTCTGCTGCAACTTTAGTTTCCTACCTGCTCTCCATAATTCTTGAACCCATTATGAACTCAAAAATCGTTCTATCTCCTCTTCAAATTTGCTCCATGTCACAGCCCTCCAATGCCTTCTCAGGGAGTGAATTCCAGAGATTCATGACCCTTCCGGTGTAGAAATTTTTCATCATCCCTTTAAACCTTCTTTCCCTATGCTAAAACTATGACCTCTTGTTCTATTGCCCACATGAGGAACCATCCTTTCCACGTCAACTTTATCAATCTGCTTGAACATATTATATCCCTCAATTAGATCCCTTCTCATTGTTCTGAACACCTGAGAATGTAGGCCGAAACTACTCTGTCTGTCTTAAGACGCATTCTCGTCTCTGGAATCATCCTGGTGAACCTCCACTGGACTGCCTCCAATACAATGACATCTCTCCTTAAGTAAGGAGACCAGAACTGTACACAGGGCTCCAGGTGTGGACTCACTAATGCCTTGCATAGTTGCAGCAACCTTCTTTTGTATTTGTATACTCTCTTTCTTGAGCAACAAATGCCAAAATTCCATTTCCCTGCCTTAATACCTGCTGTACCTGCTTCCTGAGTTTCTGTGATTCATAAAACTAAAAAAAATGAAGGTTTCAATGCTGTTAAAATGAAATCCATCCAAGTAAAATTAAAATAATGATAAGAGGACATTAATAGAAAATGAAAACATTTTTCTCTCTCTGGAGAGCAATATTGAACAGGCTTCACATAATAATGTTATTTGTGAGCTTGGATTCTATACTGGAGGAATGCTGCGCAAGTTTTAAGTTTGAATTGTACACCTATACCGTGTGTAGTGAGAAGGACAAGACGTGGGTTTTAATCTAATAATTTTCTGTGTTCTTCTGTTATAAATATACATAGGCATCCGCTTGTGAGCATTTTCAGTAATTGAATACCACAGTAAAGAGAATGAAAATTTATCTCACCCTGGAATCTGAATTGTCCAGTATCACCATCAACTGGGATCATAACACTTGTCATTTCAAAGGCCAAACCTGATATTACCACTCGATTCCTCAACTAAAATGGAATTTGATTCATTCAATTGTCATACATGAATGACCTTGATAGTGTGTTGTAAATTATAAAGTGAAACAAAATAGCCCTTCACCATTTTTCTTGTAAAGCAAATCCATCATATTCGATTGTTGTAGTGGTATAAAACACTAGTAAGTCACACATTGCAAAGTCCTCCTGAATGTGAGCCAGACATTTACATAGATCTGTGGTTAACCTCAAGAGGCAACCCAATCTTGTATTTGTTTCCTTTTTAGGCCACTTTTCTGACAACAAAGACTTCACCAGTCTCCTTAAACAGCTGAGATCAGACTAATTACAAAGCTCTATTTTGTCCATAACCTACCCTTGATCAATGCTAAAGAAGATAGACTAGCATTTAAATAAAATTGTATTTATAGAGTCATAGAGTGATACAACACGAAACAGACCTTTCAGTCCAATTAGTCCATGCTGACCATAATCCCAAACTAAAGTAGTCCTGCCTGCCTCCTGCGCTCGGCCATATCCCTCCATTCATGTACTTACCTGGATGTCTTTTAAATAGTGAAACTGTACCCGCATCCACCAATTCTTCTGGAAGTTCATTCCACATATGAACAATCCTCTGTATAAAAATATTGCCCCTCATTTCCTTTTTAAATCTTTTTCCTCTCATCTTAAAACTATGCCCCATAGTTTTGAAATCCTCCACAGTAGGGAAAAGACATTTGGCGTTCACCTTATCTAGATCCCTCATTATTTTATAAACATTCATCGGGTGACCCCGAAACCTCCTAAGATCCAGTGAAAAAAGCCCCAGTCTATTCTCACCTTAAATCTCAAAACCTCCATTTCTGGCAACATCCTGGTAATTCTTTTCTGAACCCTCTCCAGCTTAATAATATCCTTCCTTGAACACCGACCAGAATTGGACACAACAGTGTAGAAGAGGCCTCACCAATATCCTGTACAACTTCAACATGGCATTCCAACTCTTCTCCTCAAAGGTCTGAGTCATGAAACACCTTCTTAACTACCGAAAGAACTACAGATGCTGTAAATCACGAACAAAAACAAAGTTGCTGTCAAATCTCAGGAAGTCTGGCAGCTTCTTTGAAGGAAAAAACAAAGTTAACGTTTCAGGTCCGGTGACCTTTCCTCATAACTGGCATTTCCCCTCTTTGCTGTGCACTGTACCACCGATTTTGGTATCATCTGCAAACTTACTAACCAGGCCTTCTATATTCTCATCTAAATCATTTATATAAACGACAACCAAAAGCAGACCCAGCAATGATCCCTGTGGGACACCGCTGGCAACAGGCCTCCAGTATGGAAAACTTCCTTGCATCACCACTCTCCATCTCCTGCCTTTTATCCAATTTTGTTTAGTTTCTACTTAATTAATATTCCAGTAATAAACATCCCTGATGATCTGCGGAACGGTCACCGCACCCGAAACGTTAACGCTGTTTTTGTTTTCCGTCACAGATGTTGCCAGACCTGGTGAGCTATTCCAGCAACTTTGTTTTAGTTCCTGATGAGCTGCGACTTTGTACTTGACTGATTTCCAACATCAAAAGTTCTAAATGTTGGAAGAGATTGGTTTACCTTGACTTCCTAGCTTGAAAATGTGCCTTTTATGCAAAGAAACTGTACTCTGGGACAGTGGTTTTGCAGATTTACCTGCAGGTCCAGCTGTGAATCGGAGTTGAAGTAGTTGCAAGCACTGATGAATAGGCAGCTATTTAGCCTCTGGATGTAATCCTGTGGAAGCGACGAGGGTCTAGGCCATTGACTCGAGAACTGATGAGGGAACGGCTTGCCCCAACCAGCTTCCCTTCAGGGGAGCGCCAGCCTCAGGTCGCTCCCCTCAAGGGGTACGTCATCCTGACCTTGCTCCTCTCATGCGTAGGCAGCTACATCTTTCTCCCCTCTGGCACATAATAGACCGGCGGCAAACCTGGTGGGATGCCACTTTCCATGAGCGGTTGGCTAACCAGAACCCAGCAGGTGTAGTAAGCAGCAGTGTCACTTGGGAGGTGATGATCTCTGTTACCATTGGCAACCAACCTACGATTATTGCTCGATCTCGGGCCAGGATTGAGTGAAACACCATTAGCACGCCACTTCCCCTTCTTGATGTTGCACATTGAATGCCTTTGAAAGCCTGTTACATTTCTTAATGGTGACACCCCTGCCCACTGTTGAGTCAATACCAGTTGTTGTGGGATGATGTATGTGTACGTCAGTTGCTCAATTGGGGACTTTAACTCGCAATGAAGTTGGGAAGTTGTGCACAAGTCTTCTCACCATGGATTTAATCTGGCTCTAAGCAGAATTGTAGGTGGTGCCATCCTTCCACCTGATTAAATGTCCTCTATTTTCAAACTTGCCACAAGGGAAAGTACAAAATCCCGCTGTTTTTGTTATCAATTCATGGTTTTTAATTTTGCAATCAGTGTCGTAAGCAGCAGATTAGTTCAGTCCTTGTGAAATTGAAGGCAATACAACACTTTAATTGGTCACTTTTTAACATGGTAGGTTCTCAGACTGAGGAAATGGTGAATGTTGTTGATCTTTAATGCAATATAATGGAGGAGAGAAAAATCTGGACTACAGAGCCCACAGGAAGAAAATTATAATCTGTCAGTGCTGCCTCCATTAGAACAATGCCAAGTAAATACCCGTCCCCATATCGAACAATAGAAGTTTCCTGCATATCAGAACATACCCATTGAGTGGGGAACTGATGAATAATGCAGGAGCACCATCGGATTGAAATACTTTTATTCTAAGAATTTCAGAACATGCTGGGATTTTTATAGCAAGCAATACTTGTGATGGAATATTCTTTTAATGTCAAAATGCTGCAACAGTTTGGAAGAACCAATATTAAATGGATATTATTGCAGATAATATATGTGAATTAAATAAAATTGTTTGCTTAAAGTATTTTGTAATTCAAATTGAATGTCGCATTTTTGTATCTTAGTTGTCTTCTGTTTCTACTTTTTCTTATTTTTATAGAGCAGGTATTGTCCTGGTCACTTGTAATGCTGCCAATTCAAGATTAACTACATGGATGGTCTCTATCAGTTGCTTAATCCCCGATGTCAGTTTGCAATCCTGAATCCAAGATTGTCACTTCATCTTTCAATTCTGTGTATAATCAAAGTCTGAGATCAACAGCTTTCATTTTACTATCTGGAAGTCAATCAGTGCAGATTTTGTTTGTAAACCAGCGTTCTGTATGTAAAACTGCTTCGTTTAATTAGATTAGATAGTTAAGATTCATTTTAATGAAATGAATCATAACTAAGCTTCATCTCTTCCTCATTCTGAACACATGGTATGTCATGCAATGGCAATTCAATTTTGCATTGGTGCCGGTTCAAACCATGTGTATTCCAACTACAGATTGATACAGATGAAATTGTACCATTTCCTTTTTAGTACCATTCTCACCATACAGTGTTTCTGTTCATTACGTTTCTGTGTACAGTTCTGAACCAGTCCCCTTGCCCCTGAGCTTGCCAAATGTCTCAATGTTGTCGTGACATTGTCAAAGAATTCATTTCTTGGTAGATTCAGAGATAAATTAATGTAAACTAGTATGTGTTAATGCCTCTGCTGTAATCGGGCGAAACACTCAGGCCATTGTCTTAATTTTTCTCTCTTGTATATATATTGAAATGTTGACCATGCCATTTGCTCCACTTACTGGAATTGGACTTGTTACAGAAGTGCTGAACGTCAACTTGCCAAATACAATTGGATGAAAAGTATGAGGCCAATCAGTCTCTTGAAACACTTTCTCTATGCAATCAACATAACAACATTCATTGACAATGAAAAATTACGTACGTGCTTAAGAAGATTAGATTTGAAACAGAGATTTGTGAATATGAATGGAGCTATATATGTCCCCATCTCAGGCACCAACCTCAAGTTTACCTGGACTATCTACAACACCTCTGTCACCTTCCTGGACCTCTCTGTCTCCATCTCAGGTAACCATCCAGAAACCGATATCCATTTCAAGCCCACCGACTCCCACAGCTGCCGAGAATACACCACCTCCCACCCACCTTCCTGCAAAAATTCCATCCCCTATTCCCAATTCCTTCACCTCCGCCTCATCTGCTCCCAGGATGAGGCATTCCATTCCCGTACACGTCAGATGTCCTCGTTTTTCAACGACCGCAACCCCCCACCCCCCCACCCAACCACACACAGTGGTCAAGAACCATGTCTCCCACATTTCCTGCAACTCATCCCTCACACCCCATCCCCGCAATAAGCACCAAAAGAGAACCCCCTCATCCTCTCATACCACCCTACCAACCTCTGGATACAACGCATCATCCTCCAACACTTCCACCATCTGCAATCTGACCTCACCACCAAAGACATTTTTCCATCCCCACCCTTGTCTACTTTCTGGAGAGACCACTCTCTCCATGACTCCCTTGTCAGCTCCACGCTTCCCTCCAACCCCACCACACCCGACATTTTCCCTGCAACTGCAGGAAGTGCTACACGTGCCCCCATACCTCCTCCCTCACCCCCATCCCAGGCCCCAAGAAGACTTTCCACATCAAGCAGATGTTCAACTGCACATCTACCAATGTGGTATACTGCATCCGCTGTACCCGTTGTGGACTCCTCAACATCGGGGAAACCAAGGAGAGACTTAAGTGTTCTGCAAAGCAGTCCCTATGCTCGGTTCACAACAAACAACTGCACCTCCCAGTCGCGAACAATTTCAACTTCCCCTCCTATTCCTTCGACGACATGTCCATCCTGGGCCTCCTGCAGTGCCACAACAATGCCACCCGAAGGTTGCAGCAACAGCAACTCATATTCTGCTTGGGAACCCTGCAGCCCAATAATATCAATGTGGATTTCACAAGCTTCAAAATCTCCCCTCCCCCTACTGCATCCCAAAACAAGCCCAGCTTGTCCCCGCCTCCCTCACCTGTTCTTTCTCTCACCTATCCCCTCCTCCCACCTCAAACCACACCCCCATTTCCTTCCTACTAACCTCACCCCTTGACCTGTCCATCCTCCCTGGACTGTCCTATCCCCTCCCTACCACCCCACCCACACTCACCTCTACTAGCTCCACCTCTTCAACTTGTCTGTCTCCTCTCCAACTATCTTCCCCTCTATCCATCTTCGATCCACCTCCCCCTCTCTCCCTATTTATTTCAGAATCCTCTCCCCCTCCCCCTTTTCTGATGAGGGGTCTCGGCCCAACATGTAAGCTTTTGTGCTCCTAAGATGCTGCTTGGCCTGCTGCGTTCATCCAGCTGCACACTTTGTTATCTCTATATCTCGTAACAACCTCATTGAGTGAGTTCTAGAGCGAATTGTGCAGGGTAGACTTCGGGTTTATCATTCTAACTTGCCAGTCCTGAAAGATGAAACTTGGTTTGTGTTGGATGTTTGTTTTAATAGCTATGAAAGATATCCTGAAAGGATATGTCAAATCTTTTGTTGAGAATTTTACCCATTTAGTCACTCTAATCTTTTTCCTTTTTTAAAGTTTCCTTGGTAGTCATAAATTTCAAATATCTGCACAATTTTATTTGGCTTTGTATTGGTTCTCTGAGATTCTCTGTTAATGGCTCCGTGACCTGCTCGCTCATTACAGAATTTATCATTGATGTGCCTGCAACAAAATCTTTAGTCTTATACGAAAAATTCCCAATTTCAGGATAAAGTCCAGAGAGACCTTTTAAAGGAAAGGGGTTTCGAAAGAAAACTTCAGTTCCATCGATCAAAGTCATGAATAGTTGATAAATTATTTGCATTTCATATTTCCAGAACCTAACCCGGAAGAGAGAGCCCAGAGAATTGCCAAAGCTGTCCTCAAACAGTCAATAGAAGTGAAGGAAAATTGGGAGCAATTGAAAACCCATGCAAGCAACTGGCAGAAACAGGTGGAAAAGGCATTGGAGAAACTTCAAGAACTGCAGAAAGCTCTGGATGATCTTGAGGCTCGTGATAACAGCTGAGGGGGTCCACACTGATTGGCAACCTGTGGATGACCTGCTTATTGACTCATTGCAGGATCACATTGATAAAACCAGACTAAGTGCAATTACATTACACTTCACTTATGAACAGATGTAACCGCAATGTTGTATCGAGACGATCAGTAATATGAGTACTTAAGTAATATTGATTGAATGGTTGTTAACTTAATTTGAAAATTAAAACTTAGTTGAGCATGCCTTCTGATGATATCACATCGGTAATATTAGTATAATTGAGGATTCTATTAGTCAGTGACATCAGCTGAGTTATCTGCTTGTTGCTATGTTATCAGGATTAAAGGTAAAGCCTTACCACGCCATTTGGCCACTCCTTAGAGAGAGACAACTGGTTATGATTTAACCTGAAGATCACCATGCCTCGGGCAAGTCGAGGGGTTGAGGCAAAGATCCTTTGTGGTCAGCTCACTGGTGTGGCAATTGAGCCCTCTCTGCAGGGCATCACTTTGCATCACAAACCAACCGTTCAGCCAACTGAATTTGAATGGAGTTTAGGATTGTAGAGTAATCCATGCAATTGTATTTTTTTGAATGAATGTTTCTAACTGGGACTCTCTCACTGGCAAACTTTTTAAAAGCCAGCTCAGCCATACAGGTTAGATAAGTTCCTGATCTCAGCTGAATTTTTTGATCTGGGGTGGGTCAGCGTTAGGAGTTCAGTGATTGGAATGAATTCTCATTAAATTAGCGAGAGGGATACTACACGTGAATAGACCGATGTTTTGAAAAGAGGATGAGATACGAGCAAAAGTTTAATTGATGGAGAAGACCAGCCACAATCATCATCAACGGTGGAGCAGGCTTGAGCAGCCATGCAACATTGTGCTGCCGCTACTTGACTTGCTCCGTGAAGAGGAAGGAAAAGGGTCAAAGTTTCAAAAATGCTGAAGACCACATCATTCTACAACCTCAAAATTTGATTGTGTTCAGCATATTATCAGTACTGGTACCCCTCTTTCCTGGTCTATCATCTCAGCAGCTCTACTCTGCCCAAAAGCTGGTTACCAGTGACATTTTTGAAGGCTCTTCCCAAGTCTGAAAATCATTTTTGTTACGTAGAATCAGAGTTGGCGTGTGGAAGGAGGTCTTCTGGCATATCACAGCTCTTTGAAATAACTCCCCAATTCATCCCCGTCTGCTGTGCAATGTCTTTAACCACTTTATATCTCTTTAATGGAGGCAAAGTTTTGAAGGCATCTGAAAGGAGTATTAACGATCCCAGAATACAACTGAGCCTTATTAAGTTCTTAGTTCTGATGATCAAGAGCTTGATCAAAGAGGATTGTTTTAAAAAGTGCCTTAAAAGAGGAAAGGTACAGCGGCTAAGAGGTGGAGGAAGTCTCTTGTTGGGTTTGACGCCTACACAATTAAATGTTTGACAACCAGTCGTGGGCCATTTAAAATCAAGAGTGGGCAAGAGGACATAATTAGACGAGTGCAGATATCCTGAAGTATGGTTGGACTGGTGGAGATTACCAAAATAGCGATAGGCGTAGCCAAGGAACGATGTGTAAACAAAAATGAGAATTTAATAAAATTACTGTTAATAGTATCAGTGAGTTAGAAAGTACGGAGAATAGGATTTGTTTCAAGATGAGACTCAGGCAGTGGAGTTTTAGATGACCTCATAACACTCTTGGTCACCTGTAGAGAGTTATTATCTGACACTCCACTCAGGCCAATTCTATGATCTTTTGATCTTTCTGCTTATAAATTGTGTGTCTGTGTGGTCACCTCACTAACTGCACCTGGTGAAGGTGGCTGCACTCCAAAAGCTTGTGTGATTTCAAATGAACCAGTTGGACTACAAGCTGGTGTCATGTGACTTCTGACTTCAAACAGTTATAGAATATGTTTTCAATCCTACCTTGACTTGATAATAAGACATCTTCCTAAAATTTATAAAATGAGAAGTATGTCTAACCCTGAGCCTTAGAGTGTTTTAGATGCCATGGGCAAATGTGGGACTCCAGCAGGGAATGCATTGGAATTGTCAGGTCCAGAAGTGAAGTAGTTCCAGATGAAGGTTTCACTGCTAATGAGCCAAGACAAGAGACAGGTAGGCAGTATTAAAAAGATGTAAAGAGACAGCTTTAGGGATTGCATGAATGTGTGGTCGGACCACAAACAGTGGTCTTCCCAGTTTTAAATTGTTGTCTCCACATAGTTCCGCAACTTCATGTTCTGTTCAAAGGGCATTACTGACAAGAACGCAGAAGTTAGCTTGTCAATATATCTTGATTTTCCCACCATGTTCTCCAATTATGAACACCACATGTGCACTGTACAAAGTGAACCATTCAAACCTTAAAAGGAAATGTTCAAATTGTGGAATATAAAGTTAAATTTATTTTATTGAAAATTTAAATAAATTACATGAGGGTTTGACCAAGACCGAAAGGAATTAGATGGAACACCAGCTGAATAAAACAAGCAGTAGTAAGGTGGTATTAGCTGGATGTTCCTGAAGAAAGAGAACGCAGCCAACCTTTCTTCCATCAGGGGGATTAATTGTGTGGTGTCAGACACAGTTGACTAAATCATTCCTTCTGTCTTTACTGTCTGACTGTACTATGGTTGTAATATTTCCTTTTTAAAAGGCTCAGGGTTAGACATATTTCTCATTTTATAAATTTTAGGAAGTTGTCTTATTATCAAGTCAAGGTAGGATTGAAAACATATTCTATAACTGTTTGAAGTCAGAAGTCACATGACACGAGCTTGTAGTCCAACAGGCTCATTTCAAGTCACACAAGCTTTTGGAGTGCAGCCCCTTCATCAGGTGCAGTTAGTGAGGTGACCACACAGACACACAGTTTATAAGCAGAAAGATCAAAAGATCATAGAATTGGCCTGAGTGGAGTGTCAGATAATAACTCTCTACAGGTGACCAAGAGTGTTAGAGGCAAGTAAAGTGTTTATAAAGTCAATGTCAGTGCTGTGCTGTCATGATAATCAGGCAGCGCAACAGGAATGCACAAAAGGTGACATCTCAGGTCAGACTCTGACTTGTAGTTTAGAGGCTTGTGTTCAGAATCTGTCTTAGAGCTTTAAGCTATATTTCCAAAGCAGGAATTTATAAGATACCACACTGACTGTAACTACAAGTTGTGTGTTTCTTCAACAAAACATCTGCAAATAAACAGACATCCTGGATGAAGACTTATTATCTGACACTCAACTCACACCAGTTGTATGATAGAACATAGAACATAGAACATAGAACAGTACAGCACAGAACAGGCCCTTCAGCCCACAATGTTGTGCCGACCATTGATCCTCATGGATGCACCCTCAAATTTCTGTGACCATATGCATGTCCAGCAGTCTCTTAAATGACCCCAATGACCTTGCTTCCACAACTGCTGCTGGCAACGCATTCCATGCTCTCACAACTCTCTGCGTAAAGAACCTGCCTCTGACATCCCCTCTATACTTTCCACCAACCAGCTTAAAACTATGACCCCTCGTGCTAGCCATTTCTGCCCTGGGAAATAGTCTCTGGCTATCGACTCTATCTATGCCTCTCATTATCTTGTATACCTCAATTAGGTCCCCTCTCCTCCTCCTTTTCTCCAATGAAAAGAGACCGAGCTCAGTCAACCTCTCTTCATAAGATAAGCCCTCCAGTCCAGGCAGCATCCTGGTAAACCTCCTCTGAACCCTCTCCAAAGCATCCACATCTTTCCTATAATAGGGCGCCCAGAACTGGACGCAGTATTCCAAGTGCGGTCTAACCAAAGTTTTATAGAGCTGCAACAAGATCTCACGACTCTTAAACTCAATCCCCCTGTTAATGAAAGCCAAAACACCATATGCTTTCTTAACAACCCTGTCCACTTGGGTGGCCATTTTAAGGGATCTATGTATCTGCACACCAAGATCCCTCTGTTCCTCCACGCTGCCAAGAATCCTATCCTTAATCCTGTACTCAGCTTTCAAATTCGACCTTCCAAAATGCATCACCTCGCATTTGAATGATCTTTTGATCTGTCTGCTTATAAATTGTGTGTCTGTGTGTTTTCCTCTCTGACTGCACCTGATGAAGGGACTGCATTCCAAAAGCTTGTGTGATTTCAAATAAACCTGTCAGATTATAACCTGATGCCATGTGGCTTCTGACTTTGTCCATCCCAGTCCAACACCAGCACCTCCATATTGTAAGTGTTTGGAACCAAGTCAGTGCAACAGGTATATGTCGAACATTTGACTTCGAAAGGATGCCTCGTGCTGAAAAGTTCATTAATAACAAAGGATTTCTCCATTATGCCATCTATCGTAACATGCTGCGTCTCACAGTCATAATGAAAGGATGCCCACTTCAATTTAGCAGCGCCAAGAACAGTTATGGACATTTTTAGCATGGGAGGAGGCCATTCAGCCTATTTTATCTGTACCAGCTCTCTCCCAGAGCAACAAAATTAATCCTTTTCTCGAACTCATTCCACCTATTTCACAGAATTGAAATATATAGGTACATACTTAGGACATTTTAACATCAAGTGAGCAGTTCTCGCACTTCACCTTGTCACTAAAAATTGAAAACGTGACTTACAAAGAGTGAGTTTTTATTTTGTTCTGTTGTGATGATGAAGAAGATGCAAGTCAAAGTGCTGGAACTGGCCTCTTGAACTAAGAAACTTTTAAATGTGTTTAAAATGAATTCTGTGCGCATCTACTAAAAGCAGCTTTATGGAAGGATAAGGTGCCAAAGAAGATTTGGTGTATTGTACTTTACCCTATTATATTCCAACCTGTGAAAACAGAACTCTACGACTGTGAGTGTTGAGTTCTGAGAGGTTGCTATCTTGTTTGAATTTACATTGCTCAGTAGAGGCCTATTTTCCCAACAGCAAAATTGGCAATCCAGAAAGAAATGGATATTGGTTTCTCGCATTTGTTAGCTCTAAGTGTCTGTGTAAAGTTTGAGTACAGTTTCCTTATGTACAGGTGCTTAACCTGCTTTTACAGTTTGAACATTTATTATGCTAATGAAAATTTTTTGAATGGTTTCACCTCCAGTTTTCTTCTTTATGCCTATTTGGTATTTTTTCAGGGTAAGGACGACCTGCAAAATCTGACATTGGGTTTTGAAAGACATCAGCCTTTATTTTAGTGAGATAATGGGAACTGCAGATGCTCGAGAATGTGAGATAACAACGTGTGGAGCTGGATGAACACAGCAGACCAAGCAGCATCTCAGGAGCACAAAATCTGACGTTTCGGGCCTCGACCCTTCATCAGAAAAGGGGGAGGTGGAGAGGGTTCTGAAATAAATAGGGAGAGGGGGGAGGCGAATTGAAGATGGATAGAGGAGAAGATGGTGGAGAGGAGAGTATGGGTGGGGAGGTAGGGAGGGGTTAGGTCAGTCTGGGGAGGCCGGACAGGTCAAGGGGGCGGGATGAGGTTAGTAGGTAAGAAATGGGGGTGCAGCATGAGGTGGGGGGCGCGGATACGTGAGAGGAAGAATAGGTGAGGGAGGCAGGGACGAGCTGGGCTGGTTTTGGGATGCAGTGGGAGGACCGGAGATTTTGAAGCTTGTGAAATCCACATTGATACCATTGGGCTGCAGGGTTCCCAAGCGGACGATGAGTTGCTGTTCCTGCAACCTTCGGGTGGCATCATTATGGCACTGCAGGAGGCCCAGGATGGACATGTCATCTAAGGATTGGGAGGGGGAGTTGAAATGGTTCGTGACTGGGAGGTGCAGTTGTTTCTTGCAAACTGAGCATAGGTGTTCTGCAATGCAGTCCCCAAGCCTCCGCATCGTTTCCCCAATGCAGAGGAAGCCACAACGGGTACAGCGGATGTTTTGGATGTTTCTTAAGCATTGATTTTCATTCAAAGTTGGTTGGATTTTGCTGAAGCAATAGACATAACTCACTCTGACGTAGACAATGCCAGAGATAACGTTTCGGGTCCTGTGACCCTTCCTCAGATCTCACTCTTCACTGATGCTGCCAGACCTGCTGAGCTTTTCCAGCAACTTCTGCTTTTGTTTCTGATTTACAGTGCCCACAGTTCTTTTGTTTTTTATGACACAGACAAAACTTGATCTCTGCAGGTAGCATGATGCTGCATTCTCCAACTTCCCTGTCTTTTTGTGATGTAATATTGTCTTTTTAGGGCAGAAGTGGCTTTTTTTTTTGTTTGTTTTAACTTCTGCACATACTTTCTTTGCAGGTTAAAAGTCTACACCTTTTTCAGTTCACTGCAGTGCTGCATAATGAAGACATTCAACATTCTTTTTTTAAAAAAGCAGAAAATCAGTGTTGTTTGTTTTCCAAAATGTGATGTGCAAGTGCAACACTTAACAGTGTGTTCATCAAACTATTGTTTCCTTTGATACTTGTGTTGCAGAAATTTCTAGAACCATTTCATATATATTTTTCTTGATATATTTTAGCAGCTTTCCTGGAGCAAGTCTGTTTTCCTCAGGATGAGATGACTTTCAGACGTACTTCCTTTATTGTGAGATTTAATTGGGGTAAAATGAGGAGGATTTTTATTCACTGAGACACACATGACTATATATTGAAAGCATTGGAAAATGCATCCTGTTAGGACTGTCATGTTATCTGGTGTTTGTACCAGGCTTTCTGATTAACTGCAAGTGATTAAGGATGCTAATGGATGCTATATGTTATTACAAAAGGAAATGAACATACAAGTAAGGATTTTATGCCACAGTTATACATAGCATTGAAGCCGTACCTCAATTATGGCATATAATATAAGTTGCCTCATTTAAGGAGGCAGTTCAGATTTAGGTTTACAAGAACAATACTTGTAATTAATGGGTTGTCTTATGAAGTAAGATCAGAAGGACTGGGAAGGATTAGAAGGACCTCCTCACCTATACTCTCCTCTCTACCTATCTTCTTTTCTCTCTATCTTCAGTCTGCCTCCCCCTCTCTCCCTATTTATTCCAGTTCCCTCCCCCCATCCCCCTCTGTGATGAAGGGTCTAGGCCCGAGACATCAGCTTTTGTGCTCCTGAGATGCTGCTTGGCCTGCTGTGTTCATCCAGCTCCACACTTTGTTATCTTAGAAGGACTGGACTTGTTTTTGCTGAAATTGAGAAGAGTAAGGAGGTGATTTCCTTGAACTATATATGATTCTGAACGGTCTTCACAAGGAATATGTAGAAAGATTTTTCCTATACTTTGGCGAGCGCAGAACGAGGGACACATGCAAAATTTGAAGTTGCCACTCAAGGACAGATGAGCAGAGCATTTTTTCTCTGATAGTTGTATGACATTGGAAGTAGCTGCCTCCTAAGATGATAGAGTTGGGGTCATTGAATATTTTAAGGTGGACTTCGATTCTTGTAAGGCAGGGAAAAGGCCTCTATTAGTTGTAGTCATACCAAGCACAAAGGAAAACTTTTGTGGTTGTTAGACATAGTCATCTCACCTCCAGGACATCTCTGTAGGAGTTCCTCAGGGCAGTGTCCAGGGCCAAACATCTGTGCTGCTTCAGCTTCCTTCTATAAAGTCAGAAGTGGGAATGTTTGCTGATGACTGCACAATGTTCAGGACCATTTCCAACTCCGTAGACAATAAAGCAGTCCATGTTCAAATGTGGCAAGACCAAATATATTATCCAGGCTTAGGCTGATACAGTGCTAGGTAACATTTGCACCACACAAGTGCCAAGCAATGGCCATCTCCAACAAGGGAGAATTTAGCCATCATCTCTCGACATTTAATGCTGTTACCACCGCTGAATCCCCCACCATCAACACCACGGGTGTTACTGTTGACCAGAAACTGAACAAGATCAGCTACATAAATACTATCGATTCAAAAGCTGGCCACCTTGTTGTGTGCAGATGATTTTCATCACTCCATTTTTACCAAGATTTAACAGTGGAAATTTGGGATTTGCCATATTTCTGAAGAGTCAAACGGCAGCATGCTTTTCTTTTCGTGAATTCTTTGCAATTTATTGCATTAAAAACTCCTATTGCCAGAAAAAGAAATTATGTGGCTAAGCGACTTTCTTCCAATGTCTTGTGAGAAGTGCCATTCAGAGGTGGTTACATTCTTACCTTGTGATCAGTCGGGCTGGATATGAGATGAGGCTGGTGGTGGGAAGATTTTGAAGCAGGTACTTCAGAGAAGGCAGCCCCAACCCATTCAGCCTCTCCCTACAGTCAGACTCTCCAACCCTGGCAATGTTCTTGTAAATCTTTTCTGAACCCTTTCAAATTTCACGACAACTTTGCAAAAGCAAGGAAACCTGAATTGAGTGCAGTATTCCAAAAATGGCCAAACCAATGTCCTTTGTAGCTGCAACGTGACTTCCCAACTTCTATATTGAGTGCTGTGACCAACAAAAGCAAGCATATTAAACGCCTTCTTCACTACCTGCAACTCCACTTTCAAGGAACTCTGAACCTGCACCCCAAGTTTGTTTGGCGACACTGCCGAGGACCTTACCATTAAGTGTATAAGTTCTGCCCTGATGTGCCCAACCAAAACCGAAAACCCTTTCCACATTAAACCTAATTGAGTGCTATTTGCTTGGTGGTATATAAAAAAAGGGAACAGTTTCTGCTTGTTCAGGCAACCCATACCCGACATCCAGAGGTTGATTTCCTAATGGCTTGAATTGGAACTGGTTAACAGATTGAGTTTTGGGATGCCTCAGGATGTCTTTATATATGCTGTGCCTCAGGCAGGTGTCAAATTGTATTTTCAAATACAGTTCTGCATATAGATAGCATAACGTAAGAAGAACAGGACTAAGTAGAATTATCCTTCAAAGCCTTGTTGAGTTGATTTGCCCTGTTTTGTTACTTACTTCTACATTTATTAAATCCACTTTTTTTAAAGCATTCTTTCACAGGATGAGGGCACTGCTGGCAAGGCTAACATTTGTTTCCCATCCAGGAATGGCTTGGTGGGCCATTTTGGAAGTCAGTAGAGAGTCAGCCATATTCCTGTGAATTTGAAGTCAGATACCAGAATTGCTCAGGAAAGCAGATTCCCTTCCCTCAAGAATAGATTAGTGAATTCAGTTTTCTGTTACAACAATTTGTGATAGTTTCATCGACACTGTTACTTTGAGCTCGAAATCTTCATTAATTGAATGTCATTTCCAGCAGATGCTTTTGTATTTTGTATTTAATATTAGGATGTTAGTTTCAACTTAATTTCTTATTAACATTTAATCATTAATTTCAGGACGTTTCTCAGATTTTATATGCTTCCTCTCCATAGGCTTTTAAAGAAGAAATTGCCCCAGTCAAACAAGAAGTCAAAATATTAAATGACCTGGCCAATCAGTTATCTCCACTTGATGCCTCTTTATCTCCAAGGATTTCTCACCAGCTTGATGACCGAAATATGAGGTGGAAATTTATACAGGTAATGGTGAAAACATTTTCAAAGCCAGCCAATCTGTTGTAGAAAGCATGTACAAATAATTTGGCTTCAAACAGATGAGCAAGATAAAGAACCCTTTCAATTTAAGCAAGCAATTAATATTTTATTATCATGGTTTATAAAGTTATTCAATTTTATAATATTTCTTTTTCAAAAATACAATGTTCTGGTCTGCAGTCTGCACTTTAGAATGTATTCGCAAAACAAAATCCAAATAGTGAGAGATGTGAGCATCCAAACCACAGTCTGAAATGGTTCAGGACTGGACAATTTGAATATATTCATAATGAAGCTGCAGGTAGCAGAGATTTTTCCCGATCCATCTAAAAGAATTTGGAATTGGACCATTGTGATAACTGCTGTGCACTTCAGTATTATGTATTGTTTCATATATTTTAAGTCCCTGAGAAAGACAAACTTGAATGAATTACAACAAAGATATACTTGATGCATTGAAGGGAAGAACAACATAAAATTTTATGAACTGCATGTATTTCTTTCAATTGAGCAGATTTTGATTGATGTCAGCAAAGTAGTACATGAAAATTTCCTTTATCCCAAAAAGCCTCATGAAATGTTTTATTGAGCAAATTATTTCAGTCTTGTTCTGTGTCAGTAGCTCGCTTGGCCATGTAGCACAATAAAACTCCTTACTGGTTCTAGGAAGCAGACAAAAACATAAAAAATAGCACCAGGATCTGGATGTTCGACCTCTCGACCCTGACTCACCATCCAGAACATGGCTGACCGCCCCAGGACTCAACTCCTCTTCCATACCAGCTTCTCAGAGCCCTCAACTTCTCTATTTCAAAAATCTTATCTACCACCTTCTTTAAATACTTTCAGTGATCTACCTTTCACAATTCTCTTGTATTCTAAACAATCACTACCTGCTGAAAGAAGAAATTCCTTTGCATCTCAGGTTTCAATAAATGTTCCCTTCTTCTGTAACTATGTCGCTGAGTTTGAGATTTCCACACTAATGGAAACATTGTCTTCACATCTAGCCTGTCAAGCCCTCTCAAAATTTTGTGTTTCAGTAAGATCACCCCTCATTCTCCTAAACTTGAATGAATAAAGACGTTCTGTGTAACCATTCTTGATAAATCATGATCCGATGAATCAGCCCGGTGAATCTCTTTTGAACTGCTTCCCATGGCTGTGTATTCTTTCTTGTATTTCTCCAAGTGTGACCTCCTCAATAGCCTGATCAGTTGCAAAAAAGCTTCCCCTTTTTTGAACTAAAACCTCCTTACAATAAAGGCCAAAATTCCATTTGCCTTCTTAATTACTTGCATCACCATAATCATGGCTCACATCAACTCCAACCTACCAAAGTGCTTTGATCCTCTGCAATTCACCTACCACTGCAACAGGTCTACAGCTGATCCCTGGCCTGACAGTCATCCTTGGAATGTCTGGATAACAAGGATACCTACATCAGGCTGTTACTTATTGATCAGAGCTCCACCTTCCACACTGTAATTCCAAACAAACTCCTCTCTGAACTCTGAGACCTCGGCCTCAGCATCCCTCTCTGTAACAGGATACTCGACTTCCTGACCCAGTGACCGCAATCAGTAAGGATAGGTGACAACACTTCCTCCACCGTAAGCCTCAACGCCGGTGCCCAGCAAAGCTGCATACTCAGGCCCCTACTCTATACTCCTTATGCAATCATGACTGTGTGGTCCCAACTCTATTTATAATTTTGCTGATGACGCTTCCATTGTAGGTCGGACCTCAAACAACAATAAGTCAGATTACAGGAAAAACAATTGAGTGCTTGCTGGCATGATGGAAAGATAACAGTCTCTCCATCAACATAAGCAAAATGAAGGAGCTGATCATTGATTTCAGGAAGCTTGTGTCTGCAGCAATGGTGCTGAAGTGGAGATGGTTGACAGTGTCAAGTTCCTGGGAATGTTACTCACCAACAATCTGTCCTGGTCTACCCATGTCGACGCAATGGTCAAGGTGGCTAAGGAAATTCAGCATGTCCATGAGGAACCTACCTATTTTTGTAGATGCATCCTATCTGGATGCATCACTGTGTGGTATGGCAGTTGCTGTTCCCAAGACTGCAAGAAGCTGAAGAGAATCATGAGCACAGCCCAATCCATCACGCAAACTAGCGTTCCATCCATTGACTCCATCCACACTTCCCACTGCCTTGGGAAAGCAACCAACATAATCAAAATGCCCCCTCACTCTGGTTATACTCTCTTCCGTCCTCTTCTGTCAGGCAGAGGACATCAGTTTGAAAACGCGTACAAATAGATTTAAGAACAGCCTCTATTCTGTTGTGACTTTTGAACGGACCTCTCAAATGTTAATTCTGACCTCTCTCTCTCAGCATCTTCTCTGTGGCTGTAACACTGTATTCTGCACGTTGTACGGTATGATTTGCCTCTACAGCATGCAAATCAACACTTTTCACAGTATCTGAGTACATGTGACAGCAATAAATCAATCAGTCACCTGCATGCTAGTATGTGTTTCATGGACTACAGCATCCAAGTCCCCTACCCTGCAATTTTTTAGAGTCTTCCCCCTATTTAAGTAATAGTCTATCTTTTGATACTTCCTACCAAAGTGTACTTTCCTACATTAAACTCTATCTGCCAACTTTTTCCGACTTGCTCAACCTGTCTATCCCCTTGCAGATTCTTTGTCCTCATGAGAACATTCCCTCCCACTATTTTTGTAGCATCAGCAAATTTGGATGGATTTATGCCTTGTCCCCTCCTCTAAGTTATGAATGTAGATAGTAAATAATTGTAGTCCTAGGGCTGATCCGTGTGGCACTCCACTAGTTATGGCTTTCCGGCCTGATAAAGATGGTGGTTAGAAAATAATTGGCTGAACCATTGAAATGAAAAATGTGAAAAAAAAATGCATTTTCATTGTTTGTGAAATTGTCAAATTGTCGATAATAAAATATAAATATTACTGTAGTTCTTGATGAATACAGTTTATCATTGAGCTTTATGAAAATTCTGAATATAGTTCATGATTTATTATAGCATCAGTTTTCATGCATCTTTATCTGAGAATTCAGATTTTTTTGTCAAAAATTGTGCTGTGCCACACATGATATTTGCCAAATCTCTCCTGTCCCAGCAGTTCAACTTGTTCAGTTTTGACATTACTTTTGTAAGGACCCCACAGTTGAGCTACCTTGCGTTGATAGCTCACTACACACTTCTTGCAGTAAAACAAATGCTCCTCAGACCAAACTTCGGAACCCCGCCCACGGCCGACGGAACCCCGCCCATGGCCGACGACCTCATTGCTCCGCCCACAACCTCCACAGCCAGCAACCCCAGAGGAGACAGCCACACCGAGCCTTGCCGCATCTTCACCATCCCCCCGGACCTCCCACTGACTGAGGACGAGTGGTCAGTCCTTAGTAAGGGGCTCACCTTTGTCCCCCTACAACCACACATCAACGAATACCAGTCACAGTTGGACATGGAGCAGTTTTTCCGCCGTCTTCGCCTCCATGCCTACTTCTTCAACCGGGAACCTAACCCTCCCTCCACTGACCCCTTCACCCGCTTCCAACACAAGTCCTCCTCCTGGACACCACCCCCAGGCCTCCTACCCTCCCTCGACCTCTTCATTTCCAACTGCCGTCGAGACATTAACCGCCTCAACCTCTCAACCCCTCTCACCCACTCCAACCTCTCCCCCGCAGAATGGGCAGCCCTCCGCTCCCTCCGCTCCCTCCGCTCCAACCCCAACCTCACCATCAACCCCCCAGACAAGGGTGGCGCAGTGGTAGGATGGCGCACTGACCTCTACATCGCCGAGGCCAGACGCCAACTCTCCGACACCACCTCCTACCGCCCCCTCGATCATGACCCCACACCCGAGCACCAAACCATCATCTCCAACACCATTCACGACCTCATCACCTCAGGGGACCTCCCACCCACAGCCTCCAACCTCATTGTTCCCCAACCCCGCACGGCCCGTTTCTATCTCCTTCCCAAAATCCACAAACCTGCCTGCCCTGGTCGACCCATCGTCTCAGCCTGCTCCTGCCCCACCGAACTCATCTCCACCTATCTGGACTCCATTTTCTCCCCTTTGGTCCAGGAACTCCCCACCTACATCCGTGACACCACCCACGCCCTCCACCTCCTCCAGGACTTCCAATTCCCTGGCTCCCAACACCTCATATTCACCATGGACGTCCAGTCCCTATACACCTGCATTCCGCATGCAGATGGCCTCAAGGCCCCCGCTTCTTCCTGTCCCGCAGGCCCGACCAATCCCCCTCCACCGACACTCTCATCCGCCTAGCTGAACTCGTCCTCACCCTCAACAACTTCTCTTTTGACTCCTCCCACTTCCTCCAGACTAAGGGGGTGGCCATGGGCACCTGCGTGGGCCCCAGCTATGCCTGCCTCTTTGTAGGTTACATGGAACAGTCCCTCTTCCGCACCTACACAGGCCCCAAACCCCACCTCTTCCTCCGGTACATTGATGACTGTATCGGCGCCGCCTCTTGCTCCCCAGAGGAGCTCGAACAGTTCATCCACTTCACCAACACCTTCCACCCCAACCCTCAGTTCACCTGGGCCATCTCCAGCACATCCCTCACCTTCCTGGACCTCTCAGTCTCCATCTCAGGCAACCAGCTTGTAACTGATGTCCATTTCAAGCCCACCGACTCCCACAGCTACCGAGAATACACCTCGTCCCACCCACCCTCCTGCAAAAATTCCATCCCCTATTCCCAATTCCTCCGCCTCCGCCGCATCTGCTCCCATGATAAGACATTCCACTCCCGCACATCCCAGATGTCCAAGTTCTTCAAGGACCGCAACTTTCCCCCCACAGTGATCGAGAACGCCCTTGACCGCGTCTCCTGTATTTCCCGCTACACATCCCTCACACCCCGCCCCCACCACAACCGCCCTAAGAGGATCCCCCTCATTCTCACACACCCCCCTACCAACCTCCGGATACAACGCATCATCCTCCGACAATTTCGCCATTTACAATCCGACCCCACCACCCAAGACATTTTTCCATCCCCACCCCTGTCTGCTTTCCGGAGAGACCACTCTCTCAGTGACTCCCTTGTTCGCTCCACACTGCCCTCCCTCTCAACTTATGACGGTGAGTTCACTGCAATGCTTATTTCAGTGAGAGAAGCGCTTCAGAAGACAAAAATCTCAACTTTACCAAACAAATAAACTTTTGATGCTGGCTTCACTGAAATGCTTATTTCAGTGAGATAAGCACTTCAGAAGACCAAAATGACAACAACACCGAACGACTCCATCTCTGATGCTCGTTTCACTGAAATGCCGATTTCAGTGAGATAAGCACTTTTTGAAGACCAAAATCTCAACTTCACCAAACGACTCAACTTTCGATGCTGGGTTCACTGACGTGCTTATTTCAGTGAGATAAGCACCTCAGAAGGACAAAATCTCAACTTCACCAAACCACTGAACTTTTGATGCTGGTTTCACTGAATTGCTTATTTCAGTGAGATAAGCATGTCAGAAGACCCAACTCTCAACTTCACAAAACGACTCAACTTTTGATGATTGTTTCACTGAAATGCTTATTTCAGTGAGATAAGCACTTCAGAAGACCAATATCAAAACATTACTAAAAGACTCAACTTTTGATGCTTGATTTATCCAACTGCTTATTTCAGTGAGATAAGCTTTTCAGAAGACCATAATCTAAACTTCACCAATCGACTCAACTTCTGATGCTGGTCTCACTGAAATGCTTCTTTCAGTCAGATATGAACTTCAGAAGGCCAAAATCTCAACTTCACCAAACCACCCAACTTTCGATGCTGGGTTCACTGAAGTGCTTATTTCATTGAGATAAGCACTTCAGAAGACCAAAATCTAAACTTCACCAATCGACTCAACTTCTGATGCTGGTCTCACTGAAATGCTTCTTTCAGTCAGATATGCACTTCAGAAGGCCAAAATCTCAACTTCACCAAACCACCCAACTTTCGATGCTGGGTTCACTGAAGTGCTTATTTCATTGAGATAAGCACTTCAGAAGACCAAAATCTAAACTTCACCAAACCACTCAAATTTTGATGTTATTTTGAATGAATTGCTTATCTCTGTGAGATAATCCCTTCAGGATGCTAAAATCCCAACCTCATCGAACGACTCAACTTTTGATGCAGGTTTTATTGAAATGCTTCTTTCAGTCAGATAAGCACTGCAGAAGTCCAAAATCCCAACTTCACCAAAACACAAAACTTATGATGCTGGGTTCACTGAAGTGCTTATTTCAGTGAGATAAGCACTTCAGAATGCCAAAATCCCAACCTCAGCAATCGTCTCAACTATTGATTGTGGTTTCACTGAATTGCTTATTTCAGTGAGATAAGCACTTCAGAAGATCAATATCAAATCTTCACTAAACGACTCAACTTTTGATGCTTGATTTACCCCAAATGCTTATTTCAGTGAGATAAGCTTTTCAGAAGACCAAAATCTAAACTACACCAAACCACTCAAATTTCGATGATGTTTTGAATGAAGTGCTTATCTTTGTGAGATAAGCTCTTCAGAGGGCAAAAATCCCAACCTCACCAAACGACTCAACTTTTGATGCTGGTTTCACTGAAATGCTTCTTTCAGCCAGATAAGCACTTCAGAAGGCCAAAATCTCAACTTCACAAAACCACTCAATTTTCGATGCCTGGCTCACTGAAGTGATTATTTCACGAGATTAGCACTTTCAGAATGCCAAAATCCCAACCTCACCAAACGACTCAACTTTTGATGCTGGTTTCACTGAAATGCTTCTTTCAGTCAGATAAGCACTTCAGAAGGCCAAAAGCTCAACTTCACCAAACCACCCAACTTTCGATCCTGGATTTACCCAAATGCTTATTTCAGTGAGATAAGCACTTCAGAAGGCCAAAATCTAATCTTCACCAAACCACCCAACTTTCGATGCTGGGTTCACTGAAGTGCTTATTTCATTGAGATAAGCACTTCAGAAGACCAAAATCTAAACTTCACCAAACCACTCAACTTTCCGTGCTGGTTTCACTGAAGTGCTTATTTCAGAGAGATAAGCACTTCAGAAAGCCAAAATCACCACCTCACCAAACGACTCAACTTTTGATGCTGGTTTCACTGAATTCCTTCTTTCAGTCAGATAAGCACTTCAGAAGGCCAATATCAAATCTTCACTAAACGACTCAACTTTTGTTGCTTGATTTACCCAAATGCTTATTTCAGTGAGATAAGCTTTTCAGAAGACCAAAACCTAAACTTCACCAAACCACTCAAATTTCCATGTTATTTTGAATGAACTGCTTATCTTTGTGAGATAAGCTCTTCAGAGGGCCAAAATCCCATCCTCACCAAACGACTCAACTTTTGATGAAGGTTTCACTGAAATGCTTCTTTCAGTCAGATATGCACATCAGAAGGCCAAAATCTCAACTTCGCCACACCACCCAACTTTCGATCCTCGATTTACCCAAATGCTTATTTCAGTGAGATAAGCACTTCAGAAAACCAAAATCTAAACTTCACCAGACCACTCAACTTTCTATGCTGGGTTCACTGAAGTGCTTATTTCAGTGAGATAAGCACTTCAGAAGTCCAAAATCCCAACTTCACCAAACCACAAAACTTAGGATGCTGGTTTCACTGAAGAGCTTATTTCAGTCAGATAAGCACTTCAGAAGACCAAAATCACAACTTCACAAAACCACACATCTTTCGATGCTGAGTTCACTGAATTGCTTATTTCAGCGAGATAAGCACTTCAGAATGCCAAAATCCCAACTTCACCAAACGACTCATCTTTTGATGCTGGTTCCACTGAATTGCTTATTTCATAGAACATAGAACATAGAACAGTACAGCACAGAACAGGCCCTTCAGCGCACAATGTTGTGCCGACCATTGATCCTCATGGATGCACCCTCAAATTTCTGTGACCATATGCATGTCCAGCAGTCTCTTAAATGACCCCAATGACCTTGCTTCCACAACTGCTGCTGGCAACGCATTCCATGCTCTCACAACTCTCTGCGTAAAGAACCTGCCTCTGACATCCCCTCTATACTTTCCACCAACCAGCTTAAAACTATGACCCCTCGTGCTAGCCATTTCTGCCCTGGGAAATAGTCTCTGGCTATCGACTCTATCTATGCCTCTCATTATCTTGTATACCTCAATTAGGTCCCCTCTCCTCCTCCTTTTCTCCAATGAAAAGAGACCGAGCTCAGTCAACCTCTCTTCATAAGATAAGCCCTCCAGTCCAGGCAGCATCCTGGTAAACCTCCTCTGAACCCTCTCCAAAGCATCCACATCTTTCCTATAATAGGGCGCCCAGAACTGGACGCAGTATTCCAAGTGCGGTCTAACCAAAGTTTTATAGAGCTGCAACAAGATCTCACGACTCTTAAACTCAATCCCCCTGTTAATGAAAGCCAAAACACCATATGCTTTCTTAACAACCCTGTCCACTTGGGTGGCCATTTTAAGGGATCTATGTATCTGCACACCAAGATCCCTCTGTTCCTCCACGCTGCCAAGACCTCAAGACCACAAAACCACCCAACTTTCGATCCTGGATTTACCCAAATGCTTATTTCAGTGAGATAAGCACTTGAGAAGACCAAAATCTAAACTTCACCAAACCACTCAAGTTTCGATGCTGGGTTCACTGAAGTGCTTATTTCAGAGAGAGAAGCACTTCACTGCGCCAAAAATCCCAACGTCACCAAACGACTCAACTTTTGATGCTGGTTTCACTGAATTGCTTATTTCAGTGAGGCAAGCACTTCAGAAGGCCAAAATCTCAACTTCACAAAACCACCCAACTTTTGATCCTGGATTTACCAAAATGCTTATTTCAGCGAGATAAGCACTTCAGAATGCCAAAATCCCAACCTCACCCAACGACTCAACTTTTGATGCTGGTTTCACTGAAATGCTTCTTTCAGTCAGATATGCACGTCAGAAGTCCAAGATCTCAACATCACCAAACCACCCAACTTACGATGCTGGGTTCACTGAAGAGCGTATTTCTGTCAGATAAGCACTTCAGAAGGCAAAAATCACAACTTCACAAAACCACACATCTTTCGATGCTGGGTTCACTGAAGTGCTTATTTCAGAGAGATAAGCACTTCACGACGCCAAAATCCCAACCTCACCAAACGACTCAACTTTTGAGATAATGGGAACTGCAGATGCTGGAGATTCCAAGATAATAAAATGTGAGGCTGGATGAACACAGCAGGCCAAGCAGCATCTCAGGAGCACAAAAGCTGACGTTTCGGGCCTCGACCCTTCCCGACTCAACTTTTGATGCTGGTTTCACTGAAATGCTTCTTTCAGTCAGATATGCACTTCAGAAGGCCAAAATCTCAACTTCACCAAACCACCCAACTTTCGATCCTGGATTTACCCAAATGCTTATTTCATTGAGAGAAGCACTTCACAAGACCAAAATCTAAACTTCACAAAACCACTGAACTTTCGATGCTGGGTTCACTGAAGTGCTTATTTCAGTGAGATTAGCACTTCAGAAGAACAATATCAAATCGACACTAAACGACTCAACTTTTGATGCTGGTTTCACTGAATTGCTTATTTCAGTCAGATAAGCACTTAAGATGGCCAAAATCTAAACTTCACCAAACCACTGATCTTTGGATGCTGGATTTACCCAAATGCTTATTTCAGTGAGATAAGCACGTCAGAAGACCAAAATCTAAACTTCACCAATCCACTCAACTTTCGATGCTGGGTTGTGTGAAGTGCTTGTTTGAGAGTGATAACCACTTCAGAATGCCAAAATTCGAACCTCACCAAACGACTCAACTATTGATGCTGGTTTCACAGAATTGCTTATTTCAGTGAGATAAGCCCTTCAGAAGACCAAAATCTGAACTTCACTATACGACTCAAGTTTTGATGTTGGAATTACCCAAAAGCTTATTTCAGTGAGATAAGCTTTTCAGAAGACCAAAATCTAAACTTCACCAAACCACTCAAATTTCGATGTTGATTTGAATGAAGTGCTTATCTTTGTGAGATAAGCTCTTCAGAGGGCAAAAATCCCAACCTCACCAAACGACTCAACTTTTGATGCTGTATTCACTGAAATGCTTCTTTCAGTCAGATTAGCACATCAGAAGGCCAAAATCTCAACTTCACCAAACCACTGATCTTTCGATGCTGGACTTACCCAAATGCTTATTTCAGTGAGATAAGCACTTCAGAAGACCAAACTCTAAACTTCACCAAACCACTCAAATTTTGATGTTATTTTGAATGAATTGCTTATCTCTGTGAGATAATCTCTTCAGGATGCTAAAATCCCAACCTCATCGAACGACTCAACTTTTGATGTAGGTTTCATTGAAATGCTTCTTTCAGTCAGATAAGCACTTCAGAAGTCCAAAATCCCACCTTCTTGGGTAAATCCAGGATCGAAAGTTGGGTGGTTTGGTGAAGTTGAGATTTTGGCCTTCTGAAGTGCTTATCTGACTGAAAGAAGCATTTCAGTGAAACCAGCATCAAAAGTTGAGTCGTTTGGTGAGGTTGGGATTTTGGCATTCTGAAGTGCTAATCTCGCTGAAATAAGCACTTCAGTGAGCCCAGCATCGAAAGTTGAGTGGTTTTGTGATGTTTATATTTTCGTCTTCTGATGTGCTTTATCTCTGTTGTCAACTTTTGATGCTGGAATTACCCAAATGCTTATGTCAGTGAGATAAGCACTTCAGAGGGCCAAAATCTAACCTTCACAAAACCACCCAACTTTTGATGCTGGGTTCACTGAAGTGCTTCTTTCAATCAGATAAGCACTTCAGAAGGCCAAAATCTCGACTTCACCAAACCACTAAACGTATGATGCTGGGTTCACTGAAGAGCTTATTTCAGTCAGATAAGCACTTCAGAAGGCCAAAATCACTACTTCACAAAACCACACATCTTTCGATGCTGAGTTCACTGAAGTGCTTCTTTCAGCGAGATAAGCACTTTAGAATACCAAAATTCCAACCTCACCAAACGACTCAACTTTTGATGCTGGTTACTCACTGAAATGCTTCTTTCAGTCAGATAAGCACTTCAGAAGGCCAAAAACTCAACTTCACCATACCACCCAACTTTCGATCCTGGATTTACCCAAATGCTTATTTCAGTGAGATAAGCACTTCAGAAGACCAAAATCTAAACTTCACTATACGACTCAAGTTTTGATGTTGGAATTACCCAAATGCTTATTTCAGTGAGATAAGCTTTTCAGAAGACCAAAATCTAAACTTCACCAAACCACTCAAATTTCGATGTTGATTTGAATGAAGTGCTTATCTTTGTGAGATCAGCTCTTCAAGGGGCCAAAATCCCCACCTCACCAGAGAGATAAGCACTTCACTACGCCAAAATCCCCACCTCACCAAACGACTCATCTTTTGATGCTGGTTTCACTGAATTGCTTATTTCAGCGAGATAAGCACATCAGAATGCCAAAAACCCAACCTCACCAAACGACTCAACTTTTGATGCTGGGTTCACTGAAGAGCTTATTTCATTCAGATAAGCACTTCAGAAGGCCAAAATCACAACTTCACAAAACCACACATCTTTCGATGCTGGGTTCACTGAAGTGCTTATTTCAGAGAGGTAAGCACTTCACTATGCCAAAATCCCAACCTCACCAAACGACTCAACTTTGAATGCTGTTTCCACTGAATTGCTTATTTCAGTGAGATAAGCACTTCAGAAGGCCAAAATCTAAACTTCACTAAACGACTCAACTTTTGATGCTGATTTCACTGAAATGCTTCTTTCAGTCAGATATGCACATCAGAAGGCCAAAATCTCAACTTCGCCAAACCACCCAACTTTCGATCCTCGATTTACCCAAATGCTTATTTCAGTGAGATAAGCACTTCAGAAAACCAAAATCTAAACTTCACCAGACCACTCAACTTTCTATGCTGGGTTCACTGAAGTGCTTATTTCAGTGAGATAAGCACTTCAGAAGTCCAAAATCCCAACTTCACCAAACCACAAAACTTAGGATGCTGGTTTCACTGAAATGCTTCTTTCAGTCAGATAAGCACTTCAGAAGGCCAAAATCTCAACTTCACAAAACCACCCAACTTTCGATCCTGGATTTACCCAAATGCTTATTTCAGTGAGATAAGCACTTGAGAAGACCAAAATCTAAACTTCACCAAACCACTCAAGTTTCGATGCTGGGTTCACTGAAGTGCTTATTTCAGAGAGAGAAGCACTTCACTGCGCCAAAAATCCCAACGTCACCAAACGACTCAACTTTTGATGCTGGTTTCACTGAATTGCTTATTTCAGTGAGGCAAGCACTTCAGAAGGCCAAAATCTCAACTTCACAAAACCACCCAACTTTTGATCCTGGATTTACCAAAATGCTTATTTCAGCGAGATAAGCACTTCAGAATGCCAAAATCCCAACCTCACCCAACGACTCAACTTTTGATGCTGGTTTCACTGAAATGCTTCTTTCAGTCAGATATGCACGTCAGAAGTCCAAGATCTCAACATCACCAAACCACCCAACTTACGATGCTGGGTTCACTGAAGAGCGTATTTCTGTCAGATAAGCACTTCAGAAGGCAAAAATCACAACTTCACAAAACCACAC